>NC_073308.1:48156501-48779501 GCF_027595985.1 Sorex araneus | reverse complement strand
TTTTTTAAATTGGATGTCTAATTTTAGTTCTATGTTACAGGTAAGGCGCCATCTCTTTCAGAGGTGCAGTTCTCTGGATCGACCATTTCTTCAATGGGGAGACTTGTGGTTCCCGGCTACAACTGCATGTCCAGGGGTTTTCACTGTCTTGCCTTGGGGATGGAGGGGTCACTTCCAGGGCTGGTCAGGGACCCATAAGACGCTGACCCCTGAACCCAGCCCTCCCGAAAGCTAAAACATCTCTGAGGTGTCATCCCCACCCAAGCTGTCTGAGTCCGAAAGTTGAGCTGTTTTATTACTTCCCTTCCTAGATAAAGAGGTCGAGTGACGCAGTTGTAGATCTCCAAGAGAACAACTCGAGCAACACATATTTGACATTGTTTGCTTAGGAGGGTTGTTAAATTTCTAGGCATCATGAGTTCCTGTCAGCAAGCAGTGCAGAGCCCTTCCAGGGCTGGGGGAGGAGGCAGAGGCGGGTAGTCCCGGTATGGGATGGGACAAGGGAGTTTGGCTCAAGTTTAGGAGCAGAAGGAAGAAATGGAGCAAGAGCAGAGGCTGATGTTGGCCAGGTGCTCATCTGCAGAGAACGAAGAGGTCGCGCCTCTTTGCAGAGGAGCAGTTTTTCCTTCCCCAGGGGAAAGGTCATCCTTGCACAGGGGCCATGTTAATCTTCTCTGTATTGTTCCAATTTTAGCATATGTGCTGGTTCTACCATAGGAAATATATTTCTGATATTTTTTATATTAAGGGAGCAATTGATTAGAATGTGCAAACCTATCAATAAAAGCCCAACTATCATTTAGTGATAGTTAATGATCATCCAAGCATATTTTTAAGCAGGCAAGCAAGCTAAGGGGACTTTGGGACATTGGTGGAGGAATGCTGACACTGGTGTGAAAAAAGAATAATTTGTGCCTGAAATTCTCATATGAGAAGCATTGTAAATCAAGGTGTCTAGATTGACATTTAGAAAGGGGACATAAAAAGCCAGGCAAATTATTGGCACTATTGACACAGAAAGGAAATTCCTTTTGTTAAAAATGGCATGAATTAAAAATACACAGCAGGCAGTAATTAATGTTGCAACGTTAGAACATCCTGATTAAAGGCAGTAAGATAGGGTTCATGCTCAAGGCCCCTCTCCACATGTTCGGACGACCCTCACACATGAAGAAAGCAGCAGAGGAACTGAGGTGTGTGGGACCCGGGGCTGAGATCAAGTCTGCTCAGATCAGGACTGGGCCTCTTTCCCCAGAAGCCCCGTTTTCCAGTAGCTAGGCGGTCACACCCACAAATTGCCCCCAGCGTTGTGTAATCCCATCAATGGCCAACATCCAGAGACTGTACAACCAAGCTCCTGGAAGCGCTTTGTGACATCTTATAGCCTAGTTCTCTCTCTTGGAGAACCTGGCGAGCTGCCCAGAGCTTCCTGCCCACATGGGAGAGCCTGGAAAACTCCCTGTGGTGTATTTATATGCCAAAATGCCAAATAACAATGATGGGTCTCATTCCCCTGATCCTGAGAGAGCCTCCAAAGTGGTATCATTGGAAAGGACGAGTAAAGAGAGGCTTCTAAAATCTCAGGACTTGGATGAATGGAGACATTACTGAGACTGCTAGAGAAAATCGACAATCAATGGAATGATGATGATGATGAAGATGATGATGATGATGAAGATGATGATGATGATGATGATGATGATGATGATGATGATGATGAAGAATCAAGCTTTGCTAGACTATATGTGACCATAGCACTGTAGCACTATCATCCCATTGTTCATCAATTTGCTCGAGCAGACACCAGTAATGCCTCCATTGTGAGACTTGTTGCTACTGTTTTTGGCATATCGAATATGCCACAGGGAGCTTGCCAGGCTCTGCCGTGTGGGCAGGATATGCTCGGTAGCCTGCTGGGCTCTCTAAGAGGGCCAGAGGAATAGAACCTGGGTTGGCGCATGAAAGGCAAATGCCCTACCTGTTGTGCTATTGCTCCACCAGTTAAATACATTTATATATGTATTGATTTAAACACTATCTATGATATATTTTCAAATGAGACATTAAGATGCAATAAATCTATCATTATATTACAATTATGCTTGTGTATATTACCATATGCCTATATAGTATCTACTAGATTAAAATGTCTAATAATAAATGTAGCTTTCTCTTGATCATGATTATTTGGGGGGGGCTATATGAGATATCTGGAAGACAAGGGTAATTATATTCAGTACTGAATACTTTTGTACTATTTTATTGTTTTTGTACTTTATCATTTCCCCATAATGGTTTAGAAAAATATTAAGATGAAAGCAATTGGCAATACACAGTGTAGCTAACAGTATACAAATCTTTACATAATTTTTGAGATGTCAACTGGTAACATTTCATGATCAAAATTTAGTATTTTTCAGAATGAAAATTCTTATCCTATTTGATCCAACAACTCCTTCCCTAGAACTTTAATTTACAATTATTGACAGAATAAGGATAGCAATATGATAATATAAACAAAAATAGTTGTCTATTTGTCTGTCAGTTGTACATTATTAAATGAATTATTATGTAGCTAAAAGAATAAATGTAGTTAAAAGTACATGAGCAGTCCTCTGTATGCCATAATAAAATATCAGGATATACTGTTAGGAAAAAATACTAAATGGAATATTATTATTTTGTTCATATAAAAAGATTACAAATGTAAATAATATATTTTAAAAACATATTTTAATAATATTGATTAATCCCCTGCCCCCAAGTCAGGCTGTCTTCATTGGGGCCCCATCGGATGGGGGCAGGTTGAGTTTCCCTCCTCTCCCCAAGCAGAGGCCCAGCAGCCAAAAGCCTCCAGAACCCAGCCACAGCCTTGCTCAAGGCCACTCTCCACACGCCTGGACGAACTTCACCCATGAAGAAACCGGCAGAGGAACCCAGGTATGCACAACCCATGGCTGAGATCTCCAAGCATGCTTGGATTGGGATTGGGCCTCCTCTACCCTGATCCCCAGTTTTCCAGTAGCTTGGCAGTCACACCCACAAACTGTTCCCGACTCTATGTAATTTCATCAATGGCCAAGATCCAGAGACTATAAAACAAAGCTGGAAGAGAGCGATGCAGAATATCACATGGCAGAACCTGGCAAGCTACCCGTGGTGTATTCGATATGCCAAAAACAGTAACAATAATGGGCCTCATTCCTCTGACTCTGAACGCAATAGGGACGAATAGAGACATTAGTGGTGCCTGCTCAAGCAAATCAATGAGGAACGAAATGAGTGATAAAGTGATACATTGAACCTTTTTAGAAGATGGCTATAGGAATAATGTAGATCAACTTTAATATATGTCTCCTAAATGTTTTCTAAATTGTGTACCCTGCATCCTGTTCAAAAATACATAGAAACGGGGGCCGGAGTGACAGCACAGCGGGTAGGGCGTTTGCCTTGCACGCGGCCGACCGGGTTCGATCCCCGGCATCCCATATGGTCCCCCAAGCACCGCCAGGAGTAATTCCTGAGTGCAAAGCCAGGAGTAACCCCTGAGCATCGCTGGGTGTGACCCAAAAAGCAAAAAAAAAAAAAAAAAAACATAGAAACAAACATGGTACTGAAATATTGTGTACATGAATGAAACTCTAACATTAACATCACTGTAAATCACAGTGTCTAAAATTTAAAAATAAATAAATAAAACAAATAAGAAGAAAAAACCTGAAATAATGTTAAAATATTTGATAAAAAAACTTTAGATAGCAGTTGTAAATTTCAATTATATTCAGAGAATAAGATAAATTTTAATTCTTGGGGCTGGAGTATTGGTACAGTGGGTAGGGTGTTTGCCTTGCACACGGCCAACCTGGGTTTGATTCCCAGAATCCCATACAGTCCCCCAAGCACTGCCAGGAGTAATTCCTGAGTGCAGAGCCAGGAGTAGTAACCCGTGAGAATAGTTGGGTTTGACCAAAAAGAAAAAAAAGAAAAACTAATATTTTTTTCATTCAATAGATATTATTGAAAACTTATGTCTCAGGTACAATTCCAGGTTCTTTAGATATATCAGGTGACAAAACGAAAATATTTTCTGTGTTTATGAAGTTTATATTTAGTAGGGTGGGAGCAGATATAGGGCAAAACTAAACAATAAAAACGGTATAATATCTAATATCGTATAGTATGTTTGAAGGTGTTAAGTGCTGTAGAAGAGAGGGTAGAATAAAATTAGGGGGAGAGGAAATGCAGGGGTGGATAGTGGGACACCAGTTTACAATAATAAATAATGTGGTCGAGGGGGTTTCACTGAGAAGTTGAGATTGGAGCAAAGGTTTGAAAAGGGGTAGACAGATTTTCAGAAGCCTGTCTGGGGAAAGAGCAACTCAACCAAAATTACTAAATCAGGATCCTGAAATAGAAAGGTGCCTGGAATGTCCAGGAAGAGAAGACCCATGAGACTGGTGTGGAATAATTGAAATAAAGAAAAGCAAGAAATGAAGTCAGAAAAATAGGGAAGATTTTTCTGGGGACCTTCCACACATTGCAAGAACTTGAGTTTTTACTCAGAATGAAACACAACCACTAAGAAAGTTTGAACAGAAGAGTGAAACCCTTTGCTTTACTTACCTTCCATGACACAGGAGCGATAGCACAGCAGGTAGGGTGTTTGCCTTGCATGCGGCCGACCCGGATGCGATTCCTCCATCCCTCTTGGAGAGTCCGGAAAGCTACTGAGAGTATCCTGCCCACATGGCAGAGCCTGCCAAGCTACCCATGGCATATTCGATGTGCCAAAGACAGTAACAACAAGTCTCACAATGGAGATGTTCCCGGTGCCTCCTAGAGCAAATCTATGAACAACAGGATGATAGTGCTACAGTGACAATGCTACAGTGCTATCTCTCCGTGGAGCATGCCAATTGTTATATTAAAGTCTATTTTTAAAAGTGTAGGAAAATTGTTAAGGAAGACCTGCAACCCATGGTAATATGGACGCTCATTCTGTACCAGAAAGATGATGTCCTGTTCAGCAGTGGCTGAGTGACTATGGGCCACTTTCTCTCATTCACATCCAGGAGACTGAGAATAGCCAAAGTTGCTAAAGCAAGTTTACCAAGCTGCTGACCACCGCAGAAGAGCAGGGAAAGAGATCAGATCCCCACACAGAGAGAACAAGCTCATAATGACAGGACTAAAGTGGGCATCATTCATGGCAGAGAGCTGGTTTGGGAGACATGACCCCGTAGAACAGCGTATCTGATCTTAGCTGTCTTGTTAGCTTGGAGCTCTTCTGACTTTTAAGGGTGAGAAGTTACAGCTCATTTCACCTGTTGCGATAAAATTCTTTTTTCTGAAGTATTTTATTAAGCTCTGAGTCCCTAGTCTCTAAAACTGAAAAGCGATTTTTGCAGATGGTGAGGATTTACATTTTTTTATTTTTTTAAATTTTAGTAAATTTTAGTTCTATTTTCAATTGTGTTTTTGTTTTGTTTTTAAGTGTAGATTCAAAAGGCATACAATAATGTGGCCTATTGTTATAGTAAATTGCAATTTGCCTCCAAGATTCCTGTCTGACTTTCATCTTTCCTTTACAATACCCACAATGGGTTTTTTTTTGTTCCTTTTCATAAGCTAATACAGCTCTGAGGGTGTTTTTCAATATGACTGACAACTGCAGAAGTTGATCCCCCCTTTTCTCTATGATGTAGACTCTGCTTCATATAATTTAGTGTTTTGCCTAAAAATTTGCATAACCGTTAGTGCTTTGAAGTCAATTTTTAAAAAGCACAAGTTTAAAATACAGATTTTTTTCCCACTAACACTGCATGTCATTTCAGCTTTGTCTTTAAGTCTAAATACGCATGTTTGGAAGAAAATGACTCAGATTATTTACAGGGCAAGAGAGAGAGACAGAGAGAGAGAGAAGAAGGGAGGGAGACAGGTAGGAGGGAGGGAGAAGAGAGAGGGAGAGAGAGGGAGAGAGGAAGGGAGAGAGGGAGAGAGAGGGAGAGAGACAGAAAGAGAGAGGGAGAGAGAAAGAGGGGGGGAGAGAGAGGAAGAGGGAGGAAGGGGGAGAGAGAGGGGAGAGAGAGAAAGAGAGAAGAGAAAGAGAGGAAGAAAGAGAGAGAAGAATAGAAAGGGAGAGAGAAGGATAGAAAGAGAAAGGGAAAGAGAGCGAGGGAGAGAAAGAGAGAAAGAGAGAGAGAGGGAGAGAGGAAGAAAGAGGGAAAGAGAAAGGAAGAGACAGGGAGAGAGAAGGAGGGAGAAGGAGAGAGAGGGAGAGAGGGGGAGAAAGGGAGAAATAGGGAGAGAGAAGAAATGAAGGAGGAGAGGGAGAGAGAAGGGTGAGAGGGAGGGAAAGACAGTGGGAGAGAGGAGAGGGGTAAAGAGGGAGGGAGAGGGAGAGAGGGGGAGAGAGGGAGGGAAGGGGAGAGAGAGGATGGGAGAGAAAGAGAGAAAAGAAGAGAGAGGAAGAGAGAGGGAGAGAAAGTGAGAGAGAGGAAGAGAGAGAGGGAGAGGAAGGGAGAGAGAGTGAGAGGAAGAGAGAGAGGGAGAGAGAGAGAGGGAGAGAGGACATGGTGCTTGCCTTGCAATCCCATGTGTTTTGATTGCATATAATTGCACCAATGCAATCCTACATATGGTTGCCTGAACCCCTCCAGGACTGATCCTTGAGCACAGTCAGGCATGGCTCAAAATCCTAAATAAATAAATCAAACTATCTGCACCCTTTGCATGTAATTATTTCTTTCTTTTTCTTTTTTTGCTTTTTGGGTCACACCTGGCGATGCACAGGGGTCATTCCTGGCTCTGCACTCAGGAACTACCCCTGGTGGTGCTCAGGGGACCATACGGGATACTGGGAATCGAACCCGGGTCGTCCGTGTTCAAGGCAAGTGCCTTACCCGCTGTGCTATGGCTCCAGCACCGCATGTAATCATTTCTTAGTATAATCAAGTTTATCTCTGTCAATCACGGCAACAATAAAAAGCTGGTGGTGCTACCAGTTGTGCAAAGATGCCAGAGGGAAGTCATCAGATTTGAGTAAGTCACAGGATTTCCTACAGAATGGGTGGGGGGTGGGAAGGGGCAGAGCTGAGCATGGTTCCAGAGCTCAGCCATTCCTTGAGCATGTCTTTGATCATTTCCCACCCACTATCTTCATAAGGCCTTTACAAAATTATTGCAAGGTAGGTGAGAATGATAATAAAGGAATACTAATGGGCAAAATGCTTACACTGTAAAAGAGATGGATATGTATTATTTGCTCTCAAAACTGAATTATTGCTGCTACTTTAATTTGTTTTGCTCTGAAATTGTTTTATTTCAATAACATCACAATTATATTTGAGAAGTCTCTTTAATGTTCATTCCTTCACTCTTTTTTCTTGTTCATCTTGTTAAAAATAAGTCATTGTTTTGTACAATTTTTCACAATGGATTTTTGTTTTCAAAATAGTCTAGGTGAAAACAAATCTGTCTAAATGGTCTTGTGAGATGCATCTGTTTTGAAGTAGGGACATCTTTTATTTTATGTCCATTTCTAATTGTCTAGGCAGCTTTTGTTTGCTCTTTTCTGACTTGTAACCAGAGCAATTTCTTCAACAAATGAATGTTCCCCTCAATAAGACAAATAATTTAAAGAAAAGTTACTAAGAAAGTATTAGTCTTGAGACTGGGCATGGAACTCAGCACTAGAGCAATTCCCTTGCATATGTGAGGGCACTGGGTTCCTTCTCCATCAACACACACACACACACACACACACACACACACACACACACACACACACACCATGTTTAGGACTTTGAATATGTGAAGTTATTTTTTTTCCAGTAACACATCACTGAAGCCACTTCAAACAAACAACTACAGCTTCCAAAACTATTTGTCCAGAATCTAAAAATTGCTCTGTTCTTGTATCTTCATAAATGAGTCCTCATTTCTGCAGGTTTAAATGCTCAAAAATTCACACTCTGTCACTGGCCATTATCCTATATCAAACCCAGTCAAGTTGTGCTAGTTTACCTAAGAAGAGACAGTCAGTATGTGACCATATTCTAGAGATTTCCCTTAAAAAACTACTTAAAATATGCACTGGGTACCTCTATTCCTGGAGAATGGAATCTTCGGAACTTTACACTTTGAGAATAAGCTTTGATGAATAAGTCTTACCAGCAAGCTTCATGAGTGAATGATAAAAGTATGGCAATTGAACTGAAAAGATATGACATAAGGAGGAAAACTACTAAGTCAACATATCTGTGGTCAGAATTAAATGTTAATGAAATATTCTCTGCCTTTTTATTTGAGATCTCCCAAATGAACTAATTTGTTAAATACCATTGATTCTATTAACATGGTGTCCTTGTGAATCAGATAATAAAAGTTTGATATTTTTCATAACAAAACAATGAGAAGTTTATTTTTTAAAATTGCTTAATGAATTACCGTGACAATGAGAACTTTCTAATAGTTTCCAGATTGTTATCTTTAAAATAAATCTTATTGGTACCTCTCTTCCTTTTCTCTCTCTCTTTCCCTTCCTAAAAGCTTCCAAATAAAATTTTTTTTTTAATTTCACTGAGTGTCTTGTCCTGAACTTCTTTTCTGTGATATAGGACAAAGACATGGCTTGGTTAAGACCTAGGTCTGGCTTTTCTCTCTTACAAAGAGCAATTTCTCTCTCCAATCTGAGTCCATGATTACCCAAATTTGGAAGTGGGAATAAACTCCCGAGCTGAGAAGATCAAGTGGACCTCAGGTGTGGCTCAAAGGCCACCTGGCGGGGCTGGTGGGACTCTGGCCTTGCCACTCAGGGGCTCATTGTCAAAAGAAAGTGATCCTCTGTCTCCTCTCCACCTCACAGAAGTAACTTGTGGTGACCCACCCACTGCATCTCTGGTGGGAAGACATTACTGTTTAACCTCTGTGTGAATGCATGGTCTCCATGAGGAGGCACCTTCTCACTTGTCTGTCTCCTGTGCCACCAGCCACAGTGGGAAGGACACAAGGGAAACCCACTAAGGGTTCAAGAACTTTAAGATTTGGGGGGGGGGACTATGGCATAAAGTCAACCCCCAGGAAGGAACTCATTCCCCTACCTCCCTACCTCCACTTTGAGTCCAACCAAGGGAGTGAGTTACTTAGAGATTCTCAAGAGGGAAATGAGATGCTAATGAGGCCAGCTCACAACACACTAAAGGCAGGCAGGAAAAAGTAGTGAAAAGATGCTGCAAGGTAGCAAGGCAGAACCTATTTCTCTCAGGATCCACAGGCAAAGTCTTCCGAGGTCACGCTAGGCTAGGCTCAATACACCGCTGCAGAGACTGTTCTACAGCTGATCAGTCCCCAGCGATGCTTGAGCTGCAGTGCAGAGGTCTTTGATGAAGACCAGTGACTGACAATTTTTAGGGATCCTTGTCAGAGCATGGGGTGGTGTCCCTCCTGCAAACTCTAAGGGATTAAAGGCTCCTCACAGCAGAAGTTATTGCAGATAATGGAAAGCTACAGAAGGGGTTGGACTGGAGTGATAGCACAGCGGGTAGGGTGTATGCATTGCACGCGGCCGACTACCATTTGCTTCCTCCGTTCCTCTTGGAGAGCCCAGCAAGCTACTGAGAGTATCCCACCTGCATGGCAGAGCCTGGCAAGCTCCCCGTGGCGTATTCAATGTGCCAAAAACTGTAACAAGTCTCACAATAGAGACATTACTGGTGCCCGCTCAAGCAAATCGATGAACAGGAAAACAGTGCTATGACAGAGCTACAGAAGAGGTTAAAATGCCCTCCAAGAAATTAAAGAGACTCTGAGAAAGCAAATGCTGAAGATTGACTGTTTTAGCTCTTCCTCTCCAGAGATTGTTGCTACTCAGACGTATGGAGAACAAAGCCTTAATTCCTAAATACTCTTTATTTAGTAAAGAGCATTTATTAAAATAGCACCTCTTTGAGTATTTGGGGAAGACCCTGGCAGCTTCAGAAGCTCAAATGTGCCTAGGAACTGCACAAAACCTCCACGTCTCACCTCTTCCCTCCAGGAGGGGTCCAGGCAACTTATTGCCTCTTTGTTAGGAGCCTGCTACTGATAATAGACAGTAAAGGGGGGGGGGGAAATGGGCCATTTTTAAACTCAGTCACTCTACAAAGAGTCGCTTCAAAATTTATTGGTTTCTAAGAATGGAGAATTGGGTGGGAAATAACTGTAGTCTTCTTCAGACTATATTGTTCATTAGTCTGCCCAGTCCATGAAAAAGCATGCTATTATTTAGATAACTATTTCATGTCAGTTTTGTCACCAGGTAGTATACCTAGTCTTTTTTTTATGTAAAACTGATTTTATTTGGAGGTTTTGAAGTGTTGGTGGGGAAGGGATGGGACGGGGGCAGGGTGGAGAGAAACAGAGAGAAAGTAACGCGCTCAAGAGAGAATGCAGGCTTCTCCAAGGGTGAGGAGAGAGCCCCTACACACATCCCAGCATTAGACACGAAAGCATGAAAGTACACATCTCAAGAAGAGAGAGGCGGGTGACACATGAGCTCGGGTACCACATGTGCTCGGCCCCATGGGCACATGCAGCACATGGACTCAGCAGCAGATGCGCCAGCACACCTAGTCTTGATCTTAAAAGCGCTTTATCCATAAGTATGAAATCCTTACTGTTTCCTGGTAATATCCGAGAATGTTTTAACCTTGTAATATCTCTGTTCTTTCTATAAACCAATGTTCTAAGGTTAAAACTCTTAAAGACAAGTATGTTCTGATTAATTTTTAATATGGAGCAAACTTTCTTGTTAAGTATATTATGTGCTATAAGACCTTTAATTGTGAGCATTTTAAAGCCTTTGAACATCTATAGAACTAATGTAATGCTTTTATTCAGAGATGTCTGCAACAAAATTTAATAAGTACTATACAGTAAAATTTTGTCATGGTGAATGAAACAATGATTAGCAACTTGTTTCCAAATTTCTTCAGAGATCAAACTGTACTAAGTTCAGTAAGATAAGGGAGTTAAACCTGTAAGATGTAAGATATATTTCTCTCTATATATATATGTATATATGTGTGTATGTATGTGTGTATGTATATATACCTAAATATAGTAAGAAAGATAATGGATGTAGATACAATTATTGGCAACAGAAAAGAAATCCTATCAAAGAGAACCTAGTTCTGACATAGAATGAAGAACAGTTTCAGAACAGAACAAATATCAAGAAATGTGTAAGGGTTTTAAGTTGTGTTTTAAATTAAACTGCATGGTCTTTATAACAATCAAACTAGATTGTTATAAGGAAATGTTTAATTTATATCTGCAGAAGTGTTCTAATACTGTTAGGGTGAGTGCTATGAAGAAATATATTAGACAGATGGTTCAGACTTAATTTATAGTGCTCTAAGATAATTAGACACTGAAAAAGTTACAGGAGACCAAGGATTTCAACATGGGATTAAGTGAATGAAACATAATATTGTTAAACTCAATGCTCTTCCTATACACATTTTAACAATGCTCCTTTTGACTAAGACCCACAACGAATGGTATATTGCATCTTATTGTAAGTAAAGCAAAATATTTGCTTCTTGGGGCTGGAGCAATAGCACAGCGGGTAGGGAGTTTGCCTTACACGCAGCCGGACCCGGGTTTGATTCCCAGCATCCCATATGGTCCCCTGAGCACCTCCAGGAGTAATTCCTGAGTAAGCCCTATGCATTGCCGGGTGTGACCCAAAAAGCAAAAAATAAAAAAAAATTGCTTCTCTCTCCTGGCATCTTCAGTAAATTTTAATGGCTTCATGACAGTATGTTGGGTTGTATAAATACATATAGGAAGTCTTTCCTCTCTGTAGTAGGGTTTACCCCTCAGGCAGATAGGAAATTTCAAAGCCAGCTCTGGGACCCTGAAGTCCTCTTCCAGGGAAACAACTAAAGGGGATAAGGTTGAAGGACAGAAGCAGGTCCTGTAATAGCAGGTGCTGTTACAATACCACTGGCTCCAGGGAGAAATGGAAACCATCTTTGCTAGAGAAAACAAGTAACCTCCAGTTCTGTGAAGGAATCCCCAGATCTGCACTGATTGAACACAGCCTGGGTTCTTCTCTCAGGGTCAACAGTCCTGGAGACCAGGATCTACCCCCATTCTGGAGAGGGATGGTATGGAATCTTTCCTGCCAGGACACTCGAACAGGAGAGAGGCAGGAGGTCACCTCCAGTGCCTCCTGCTGAACTGATCTTCACATCTTCACGCTGGCCAAGCCTGAGTAACCCTGAGGTGACACGAAAAAAATATCAATTCCTTTATTAATTTAAGACACCTGCTGTGCCCTTAGTTCAGAAGATAAATAACAGTAAATAACAAGGTACCCCAAATGGAGAATTCTCCCATCTCGCTGTGTTTATGCAAAATGTACACCAGGTTTATTAAGCCATCTGGCAAATTTAAAGTGAAGGTGGGGAGAAAATTAGTTTCTGGAACTCACCGTTTGGAGAAAATCGATTCTAGTTCCTCAGAAGTGATTGAATAAATGTACGCTCATAGGTTTGATTTTAAAGGTTCCCTCTTGGGTAATCTTCATGAAACTGGGTTTACTCCTGACTGTAGGCAGCAGCCTCGCTCATGAGGGGATCTAAAGATGCACATGCTGCCACTAGCCTGACCAGGATAGTGGAAATCAGAGGTTTACCAGGGGGGACGTCAGCTGAAAAGGCAGACGTGCTCTTCTGAGTCAGCTAATAGGCCGGTGGACTTCCAAGTAAACACCTAAATTAGTTTTAAATAGGCTGTTCTTAGTTCTCTGAGCACATGAGTCATTTGGAGAAAACAAGGATCTTTTAAATTTCTTGGGAAATAATAGAAGCAATTGGCCCAAGGCTGCAAACAATGGCCCTGCCCCTTCCAAAACCTGGCCGTTGTGAGCACTGGAACTAAGGCCTGATAAGCCCTTTACCTAATGCCAGCACAGATCCAGAGAAGACTGGGTAGCTCCCTCTAAGAAAAGCTCGATCAGGAAAAAAGGTCAGGAAAGGGATTTCAAAGAAGATCGTCAACTACTCCCAACTCCACTCTTTGTCTACTACTCTACCATAGTGCTCTTACCCCGGTAGAAAGCCCATGTGGGACAGCTTGGGAGAACCCTATTAAAGCAAACATGAGCAAAGGAAGCGTGCACACGTCTGCTTGTGTCCATGTGTTGCTGCCAAGTACATGTAGTGCCTGAGCACATGTGTTGCCCACATCTTTCCTCTTGAGATCTGTCCTTTCATATCTAATGCTGCAATGTGTACTGGGGCTCCTTCTCCACTCTGGAGAAGCCCACATTCTTTCTTGAGCACATTATTCCTCACTCTCTCTTTCTCTTGCTCACTCTCTCTCTTCTTGCTCTCTCTCTCTTTCCCCTTCCTTCAAAAAAAAAGGGGGGGGGGATAACTGTGTGTAGCAAAACCATAAGTGTGAACACTAACACAAACACATTACACATTACTTCAACATAATAAATTAAAAATATAAACCTGAAAGAAATAATGTTTTTCAAGCCTAGAAATAGTACAGCAGTTAGGGAACATGCCCCACCTGCATCCAGCCAGGGTTTGATTCCTGCCACTATATGCTCTGCTGTGCATTACCAGGTGTTGTCTTGGAGGCACCAAGCACTTTGGCTTTGACACTGGAGTCTCCAGAACCATGCTATAGTTGTCTGGGTAATCCCAGGCTCCACAGACCCTTGCATAGAGCTACCCACTGTTTGATTTGAATCACTGGGTGCCACTAGGAAGGACCATATCACCCACACCCCAGGAAAAAGATATTTCCATTTACAGATAAAAAGCAAGAGCCATCCTAAATGTATATTATTTATTTACATACACATAAAAAGTTAATTTTCAGACAATAACAAAGTTTCTTAATCTCTCTGGACCTCAGGTTCATCATATGTAAAAGAAGACAAAATTATGGTTACCTCAAATATATTTTAAGATAATTTAATAGGTTAGTAAATCTTCAGTGATTCTGAGCATAATTCTATAAACATGGTTTTTAAGAACATAAGCTTAGACTATAATTTATGTTCTTAAAAATGCAAATTTGAACTATGTGAAGCATGTTACTCCAAGTAATAGAGTAATTGGTATTCAATTTATTTCTATAAGAAAGCAACTACAAAGCTGGAAAATTTTCAAAAGCTTCTTGGTGACAATAGCATAAGACTGTCGTCCCAGAAAGAAGTAAATCTTTTAAGTCAGGTCCCGATATCACCCCACTTTTCTGTCTGTAAATAACCGCTCAACCACAGCACACAAAAAAGCCGATTCTGCAACGACAGCCGCCCTGTCTTCAAGTGTGTGTAGAATAAAGAATTAGTTATAACGTAATTAATAATATGATAAAATATGAGTTTGGATGGTGATTCTTATCCCATAAGCTAAGAACAACTGGTGAACGCTCAACAAAATGAAATCTTGTCTAGTTTCAAGCTTTGCAAAATCTAGGCTACTTTTGGGTCTGGAACAGTAGAACAGCAGGTAGAGCATTTGCCTTGTACTTGTCCAATCCAGAATTGACCCATGGTATCACATATGGTTCCCTGAGACCTGCTAGGAGGTCCCTGAGTATAGAGCCAATAGTACACCCTGAGCATGGCAAGGGTGGCCCCCTCCCCAAAAGACCCCAATAGAGTAAATTTTTAAAAGACTAGGTTGGTTTGTAAGTTACTGAATTCCTTGGTAATGGAAATAATCAAGAGGGAGTAAATCAGACAGCATAGAATACTGAGATAAGGAATTAGATATCAAAGTAGTTAGTGAAAAAGTGAGTTGCTCTTCACTCAGACTTAAAATGACTAAGTCCCTGGAAATGCACAATACTCACGTCCTCAAAGTCTTTATCACTATGAATATCTTAAACATTGTGTCTATAACATTTTCACATTCTCTGCCATAAACTCATACTAAGTGCTACTAAATTTTCTTTTGAATGCACAATTGCAAAATGATTTATGTTATCGTCTTTCTTTCCTCCTGTGTTTCCTAGAGAAATGACAGCAATCTAAATAAAATGCATAAAAATAGTCTTTGCATGAAACAAAAACCGAAAGATCATCTGTGAAGTAAATCTTCACCCATAGTGAAGTATTTAATAGTGAACTAGATCTCCCGAAGTTACTATAAAACTGAACAAAATAGATTAGATCATTGCACTCCCAGAAAGGTATACAACTTACGAGATAGGACTCACTATTTTCCTTACTCTATGCCCAGGAACTGGAGCGATAGCGCAGCGGGTAGGACTTCGCCTTGCATGCGGCCGGCCCGAGTTCCATTCCTCTGCCCCTCTCGGAGAGCCCGGCAAGCTACCAAGAGAATCTCACCCGCACGGCAGAGCCTGGCAAGCTACCCGTGGTGTATTCAATATGTCAAAAACAGTAACAAGTCTCACAATGGAGACATTACTGGTGCCTGGTCGAGCAAATCGATGAGCAACTGAATGACAATGACAGTGACAGTGATGCCCAGGAACTGCTTTTCAACAGCACAAATAATTGGCATCCAAGCATACAACGGCTTACTTGCTAAGCCAGAGAGGCAGATAACAGAATACAGAGTGAAATGACTACATGGTACAGAGCAAGGGACATAATAAGAAAGACCTGCACAGAAAGACAAAAGAGGTCCACAGCATTTGGGTAATGTTCTGTGAACCCATCACTGAGATCTCGGTTGTGTGTTTAGAGCGCCCCCATGTGGAATTGCTCTTTTGTGTTTTGGAGTAGGAGAGAGTTGCTACATAGGAAGCAATACCACAGAAAGAATGGTTTCTTGGATCAATTCAAGTTTGATCCCATTAGATTGTGGAATTTAACAGCAACCTGGCATGTCGCTAGGAAATCTGAAACACCACACATAGAAAAAAAGACTCATTTCCTATTAAGACTTACTCTAAACACTAATTTAAAAAAAAAAAACTAAAATAAAATTACAACAGATTTGCAAAAGACAGATACTAGAAGCAAAATCCTCCAAATTCAGAGTAAGCTTTCAGGAAAAGGTGCTATATAAAAGACAAAAAAAACACCTGGAGGAATTCAAGGTGCAAAACAAATTAACTATCTTTTAGAAAAAATTCAATACATTAAATACAAATAATCAGTGTTTAAAAATAAATCTCTAGACATAGAAAAAAATGTGATTCTTAGTAAAGGTTCTAAACACAGCAATCAATACCTCTACCAAAGCTGTTAAAAATTGTGTATAGCCAAAAGTTCATTCTTTGTGCATGTTCTCGACATTTTTCTTCTACTTTTCAAGTTTGATGTGCAATTTAGGCGTCCCATTAAATTTAAGTAATATTAATCAGCTTAACTTATTAATCAACTTATCAAATTATTTGAGAGATATATACCATAAAAATGATAAGTCTCTTAAGAAAAAAAATAGAGAGGCAATAAATAGTACAAAGGGAGAGTGCCTCCTTGCATGTGGTGAGCCAGGTCAATCCTCTGCACCCTCTATTGCCTCTGAGACCTACTAAGAGTGCTCCCTGTCTGCAGAGTTTGGAATAATCCACCAGCCCCAAAAGCAATAATTTAAATAATTAAATATTAAATAGAAAGAGATAGAAGACCTTGGGAAATGGAAAACTATCCAGTATTCGTGGACTGGAAAAATAAATATTGTCAAAAATGACCATTCTAAAATATTACTATATGGACTCAACACTATCCCAGTCCAAATCCTGATGGCATTCTTCAAGGACTTAGCATGATCAACAAGGTGTGTATAAAACCATGAAACACCCTAAATAGCCAAAACTATGCTGAAAAATTAAAAAATTGGAAAGTATCTCATTGCTGAAACTATACTATAAAGTGATAGTGATAAAAACAGCATGGCACTAGAATAGACTAGACTCTCTGACCAACAGATTAGAAATAAATAGCCAAATAAATTAGAAATAAATATCAATGGTGAACTAATTTTTACCAAAAGACCCAGGTACTTGAAGTGGAGTAATGATAACCTCTTCAAAAAAATGACACTAGAATAATTAAATTATTCTAGTATATTATATTATACTAGAATATATATAATTCTAGTATAATATAATATTATATTATATTATACTAGAGGGGGGAAGGTATATTATGATTCTTGGTGGTGGAATATGTGCATTGGTGAAGGGACGGGTGTTTAAGCATTGTATAACTGAGACTTAAACCTGAAAGCTTTGTAACTTTCCACATGGTGAACTAATAAAATTTTTTAAAAAATAGAATAATTAAATTATCCTTATTTTCAAAAGGTAGTTGATTCTACTCATTTATGTACTATATATACATATGTATATATACATTTATAAAAACAATGAAGTATTAAACTGAAGCTTCTATTTCTGAGATCTCTATGGTAAGTCCTCATTAAGATTTATATGAAGGATATTTCAGAAACGCTCTAGTTTGAGCTATATTTAACAGGATGTGGTCACAGCATGGTCCTGATTCAATAATAAACCACAGGCCCTAGTCAGGAGACACTGAAGACCCAGGCACATAGACACTGCACCATTCAACAGGAATATCTCAATGCAAAGAGTATACCTTTTATGTTACTTACATTTATAGTGGAAATTAAAAGGATCTTGAAAATATACTCTATAAACGGAAAATGTGCTATATCACTCGGAGGGAAGTAATGATCTGATCTTAGTCTGTAACTAAACATCTCTATAGAGAAAAGCAAAATCACTATTTGTGATAAAGAGTTCTCAAAATAACTTTTTCATTGTTTAAAATTAATATTTGTCAGTACTAATTTAAATAGCTTAATAGTACAAGGAATAAATTATCTCAAATTATATGATACAGTCACTGTAATGAAAACGTTTGAACACCAAAAACTTAATGAAAAAGTTATAGTCATTTTCTTTGTCAGTTTAAAATGTGATTTAAAAACTCTAACATAAAGGCCTGAGAGATAGTGGTCCCTGAGCTCAGAGCCTTGAGAGCTGGTGTGTGTGGCCAAAACATCAACACTTCCTCCGAAAACAAAACAAAACAAAACTTTATTATAATCAATAGAACTTCAGTTATTTCTTCCCAACAAAAATTCATTGCCAAGTTTCTTAATGGTTCCAGAACAGATTCTGATATAACTGACACCAAAATAATAATAATAGTAATAATAATCCTTGGAATAAATAAATATAAATCTACTTAGGGAAATGAAAAGGTATAAATAAGTTATGCATATTCCATATTATTAACAGAAAGAGATGTGCACATCAAAATGTACACCTAAAAGGATGTAACCTGCTACATCTGGGGTAACTAACTAGTCGTTTACCTGTAGGGTGAGGAAGGTTATGAAATATGGTCTGGGGGTGTGGCTCAATGGTAAAGTGTTTCATTAGAAGGTGGGAGACCTAGAGACAAGAGTAACAATACCTGGTGTGACAAAATAATCAAACAAGAAGATTATGTATATGTACATATATATATATATAGTTTGTTTTTGCAACTAACAGAGAAGAGACAAACTCTGATTTTTTTAAACTTGGAGAGTATTAATAGACGAAAAATTTGAAGGTAATACTGCTAATTTCTATAAAACAAAGTGCCAGTATCAAAGTATATAAGAAAAAGTACTTTAGAAATAGTTACTGATTTTTAACCCTAAGATCTTAGGATGACTGGAATTGCAATCTAATGTTATATTGCAATATGACATCCTTCCTCTCCCTCACAGTAGATTGGTTCTAGCCCTCTGGTTTCTCCTTTTCATTTGTCCCTGAACTGCTATCCATCCTTCTGTCCTCATAGTTCTGGCTGTCCAGATTTTGTCATTTGTTCAAAGATGGTAACTGTAATAATGGTGACTGTGACTATGCAGAGTAAAATCAATTTACATTCTTACACCATTACAGGAGTAAGTTCATATATCTTTTTGAATTAATATTTGTTTGTGTTTTGAAGGTAGGTGCCACCAAGTGGAATCACTGAACCTCTGAGAGTTCTAATCTTATATTTTTAAGGTATCTTCATACTGATTTCTACAGAAGCTGAACCAGACAATGTTCCCACCCCGTGCTCTTATTCATCAATTATATACAAAACAGAGAAATAACAAAACGTTAAAACCCTGAGCCTTGAATTAAAAAATGTAGATTACCCGGGGCATATTTGATATGCCAAAAACAGTAACAACAAGCCTCACAATGGAGACGTTACTGGTGTCTACTCAAGCAAATTGATGAGCAACGGGATGACGGTGACAGTGACCATGAAATTGGGATGAGGTTGGGGGGAATGAAGAGGTGAAAAGTTTTTTTTTTAAATACCTTTTTAAAAACACTATTACAGTCTGTATTGCAAATCACAATGCCCAAAGGTAGAGAGAGAGAATATGGGGAAAATTTTCTGCCGTAGATGCAGGGGGAGGGATGAGATGGTGGAAAATGTGCACTGGTGGAGGAAATGGGTGTTTGACCATTGTATGACTGAAACCCAAACACGAAATCTTTGTAACTCTATCTCACATTGATTCAATTAAAAAAATTAATAATAAAAGACTACTACAGGATAGTTAGGGGAAAAAAAGTTTTAAACAAATTATGGGGCTGAGGAGATCGCACAATGGGTAATATGTTTGCCTTGCACATGGTTGATGTGGTATGATCCCCAGCATCCCATATGGTCCCAGTTCACTGTCAGGAGTCATTGCTAAGTACTGAGTCCAGAGTAATCTGTGAGCATTGCCAGGTGTGCCCAAAAAACAAGAAAAAAGTGTAACCCCAGGATTGGAGGGCCAATACAGCAAGTAGGGCACTTGCTTTGTACACAGACAAAGGGGTCAATCCTTGGCACAGCATATGTTCCCTGTAGCACCACCAGGAATGAACTCTGAGTTCCAAATCAGGAGTATTTTTGAAGCATAGGCTGGTATAGCCCCTGAACAAAATCAAACAAATGGACGTAGCTCCAGAGATGGGGGAAAACCTGGATCATAGAATGTTATGGAAATCAAAAACCAAGAGATGTTTGAAAGTGTCAAAATAGTTCACAATGAGACCAACTAAGACAGGAAATGTTCTTAAATTTCACTTCTGGGAAACTTTGATTTTGATAAGAAGATAAGGCTGGGGGGAAAAGAAGATGAGATTGAGTGAGGAGTATGATGGGGTGTGAAAAGTGGACATTACACTCAATTCATTTGCATTTCAGTTATGTATTCATATCTATTTAAGTGACTGTAAAATACTCCAGGGCATTGTCTTTATCTTCAACTATACTCCAAAATCTCCACAAATTTCTCTAGAGCAGAAATGGTGCAACTAAATAGTTAACATAAAGATCCGAGAAATAAAAGAGTAACAACTTAATACGCTCATAATTATGACTGAAAACATTATTAACAATAATAGGATTGGAATTGTGTGTTCATATAAATATCAACATAACTAGAAACATGATTACTATTGTCTGATGGGAAACCAACCCAACTAATGTCCATCCTTTCCCAATAGAGAGCTTCATTATTAAAATTTCACATACATAATTATATTATAGTATTGATGTGAAGTCTGCTTTACTGATAATCACAGTATTAAATTGGTCTCTGGATAAATGTGATATTCATTTGGTTACATAAAACAAATATAATATTGGACTCTGATCATATTGACATACTCTGTGTGCTTAAAAAAGCCACAGGGAAATGGGTTTTCATAAAAATTTTCTATAGAGCTAAAGTAGTTACTCTTAATAATTAAATCCAAAGTATTTTAATGGTTCAGATACAATAGACCAGATTACCCAAGTTAGAATAAATAAAAACTATTCTTATTTTTTCAGAGAGGCTTACTTTCCTACATATAGCTCATTACCATTTCAGAAAAGAATCAAATTACAAAAGGAGCAATAATAACAGCAATAATAATAATAATAATAATAATCACTATCACTGACATCGATTTGCTCGGGCAGGCACCAGTAACGTCTCCATTGTGAGACTTGTTATTATTGTTTTTGGCATATCAAATACACCATGGGTAGCTTGCCAGGCTCTGCCGAGGGGGTGAGATAATCTCAGTAGCTTGCCAGGCTCTCTGAGAGGGGCGGAGGAATCGAACCTGGGTCGGCCGCCTGCAAGGCAAACGCCCTACCCGCTCTGCTATTGCTCCAGCCCACTGAGACATAGAAACACCCTAACTTCAATCCACTGCTTCGATTCGTTTGCTTAAAACCCTGCCCTTATTGTGTCAGATGAATCACTTTATGGTGCCTACGGGTATTAAACAGGAATTGGCTGGCAATATAATGACTGCCATTAACTAATAGAATAACCTTGAAGAACCAGCAATGTCAAATCACGGGTTTTCTATCCAGGTTTGCTGCGATGCCCCTTGGGAGGCTCTTCTTTCCTTCCTCCAAGTTTGCCCATGTACCACCATCCCCTTTAGTGAATAATTGTAGCACAGGGGAGATTTCTGAAAAGAGTCCATCACACATGGATGGATAGAGGATGGAAAGGGGAAAGAAAACACTATGAGTCATTGGCCTAAGATCTCCTTGGCATCCTTCCCAGGTTGAAAGGTCGTGACCAAAGGAGTTGTACCTTTGCTACTAAGTCCTGATATCTTTTTTTCTTTTTTTTCTTTTTAGGTCATACCTGGCAATGCACAGGGGTTACTCCTGGCTCTGCACTCAGGAATTACCCCTGGCACTGCTCGGGGAACCATGTGGGATGCTGGGAATCGAACCCGGGTCGGCCGCATGCAAGGCAAATGCCCTACCCCCTGTGCTATTGCTCCAGCCCCAAAGCCCTGATATCTTAACACAGCTTAGGTGACTGCTAGTTTTTGTTCTTCTATGCTAATCAGCATTCATGTTTGATCTCCTATTATGCATCAGTCTATGGCAGACACTGTGAATACAAAAATGGTCCCTTTTGGTTCCGTACAATAAGGAGACTGAAGCACGAGGAGAGTGAAGAAATATTGAAAAAGTTAATATTTTGGAAGGCCCAAGTAGTGAGGAATCTCAGAGCACATCACAGGGCACCAGACATTCTGGAAACCCTTTAGTATGGGGACCAAAAAAAAAAAAATTCTGATTATAATTCATCAATTTAAACATTGCTAAAGCTGTGTTAAAATCATGTAATGTTTATTCATAATAAGCAGTATACAAAATAAATTATTTAGGTCCTGTTTAGGGGGCAGGCTTTGGGGGTCAGGGTGGAAAAATTCGAAATATGGTGGTGGAAGGTGTAATGGTGGTGGGATTGGTGTTGGAATACTAAATGTAATCAATTATTGTCAACAACTTTTTAAAAATAATTTTTTTAAATCATGTAATGTAAGATCTGTTGTGGCACAGAGGGAAATTGATGTCCATATAGGCTAATGAATCCATGTGAGATCAGAGTTATCTCTTGGAATCAAATTTGTTCTACGGGGAAGCTTTTGCTAAAAGTCTTATTTCTTGTCTTCTTGTAAGAAAATTTCAGATGCCTTTGCTTCATCATCATAGCATTATCATTATTTAATTAGATAAATATTTTTTTATACATGGGCTTTCTTTGGGCACGGCAATAATGTCTGAACACGTCATCAATACATTAGACTTGGCAGGGAGTTGCTGGTGAAGGTATTCACATACGTCCACAGTCATTTAGCTCGCCTGCTCTCAACAGGAGGAAAAGGTATGGTCTGACTATGAACAAGAACAACTTTGAGATGCTCCTGGGGCCGCCTTCCACCTGTCCCTGGAGGGTGTCCTGTCCCCCCCCCCGCCCCCGCTGTCTGATGCCCAGTCCCACGACTCTGCAGCAGATGACACCCACCTCTTTGTCCCTGTCCGTAGCTGCGGGATTTAGGACCCCGGGCGTCCATTTGGAGATGGACTGCTCAGAGGAAGATGCTTTAGTTCAATGTGCCCCTAAAATTATTCTTTTCTAAAGAAACGGGACTGGGGGGGGGGGGAGAGAAGCGGGAAGGAGAGGAAAATGTTTGGTTTATTATTATCTAGAAAAGGCTAATGTACAAATAATTGCCAATTTCTCTGACTAAAGAAGATGTATGGAGCTGAAATACTTGTTCCCTGTCATTTCTGTCCATAAGTTGTTTTCTCTGAAAAGGTTTTCCTCTAGCCCCAGTCAACCAATTCCCTGTATTGTATTCAATTTGCTCTCACTGATTCCTGGAAGTCAGACATGTCCCTGCATTTGATTACATTTCACTTGCCTGACCCTCAGGGACTGATCCCCTATGAGAAAGGAATATTTCCCTTATAAACATGTAAACATGATGTGAAATCTGGTTTGTATATCATTAAATGGATTTTTCTGGTCACATAATAGCTATAGAAAGTACCCTCAAGTTTTTACCCGTCTCATCCTTTGTTGCAGTTACACATACTTCATTGTAATCAGTCACTCATTTTATATTCTTGCTGCTGACCCATTCCCTCTAAGAACTTAATTTTTTTATTTATATGTTTAGTGTTTTTTTTCCTCTGTTAAAGAAACTATTTCCTTAAAACAAATTATCAAGATTTATCTACTATAAGAAACTTCCCGCCAAAGTAATTAGTAAAGCATTAGTCTCTGAAGGTAGATTAGTTGGTTTGTCTTTTTACTGAAGAAATATATATAGGTCTTGAAGAACAGTTCCCAGGATGACACATTTTGATAGAAAAAAAAAGTATTTATTTTTAGTGTATAAAATTCCAACAAAATTATCAGAGAAGTCTTGAAGTGATGTATTTCTCTTTGAATAAGTGTATTTGTCAGTATTAGAAATTCTGGGGGAGAACTGGAGACTTAGTCTTAAAACTGACAAATTTTAAGAAGCTGCAAATTGAAATATATAACTCTATTAGTGTAAAAACATATATTTGATTAGCAACACATAATAATTTTTCATTGGTGACAAAGGAACATTTGTCTTGTACTTTCATGACTACAATTTCTGGAATATTCTAACTCTGGGAGGATATGACCTGTAAATAGTTATTAGATAATTCATAAATATTTTCTCTGACTAGATGTGAGAATAATATTTAAAGCTATGCCTCACTGTTAACCATCATATGTATAAATGGTAACATAAACTCAGGCAGGTTAAATGAGATTGCTTAGGATTAAGACTGAAGAAAATGAATATTTCTGAGTAGCATTAAACTAAATGGATTAAATTTTCAAAGTAACTTAGGAAACAAAGTAATTTGGGAAACAATTCTCTAATAAAGAAAATGAGTAAGTCATGGCAGAATGGGGCCTTTAAAGCAAATTCTGCAACAAATTATTTTGGGACAGAGGCAGAAAAATGCTTCAAGAAAGGAAAAGAAAATGTAAGAAAAATGCATTTTCCTCTGTCTGAGTGAACCTACTTTGAATAAAATCATGTTGGTTTCACTTAAATTGTGCTATTTCAGTAAATTCTATAGTGTGACTTACTGCCATATTAACTTTCTCAGTAGACCAAGAAAAATAAACAGGTACTGCTAGCGAAAAACGGCAAGATAATTAAAAATTAGAGAAGTCTAGGAAGGATCACTTCCATGAAATCCTTTATAATCATTAAAAGTGAACATTAGGAGGCAGATGAAAGGAATTAAGAGAGAAAAAGTAGAGGAAGTTCAGAATTTCAGAACTCAGACATTTTCCCCAGATATGTGAAAGAAATTGCCAATTTTCCTCAATATTCACCCTTAATAAAGTTTTAACAGAGCTCTTGCTCTCATCCTACAGCTTCTAACAATTCCATTGCCCATTGGGATTTCTAGTTGTCCCAGAACCAGTCAAAAAAATGAGGACACTGGGAATTCACTAGAAAGTAAGATACATTGCTTCACATGCCCTAATTGACAGATGGAATATATCACACTAATAACACATCAGATCAGTTGGTAGAATTGAACAAGTGATAACAAAACTTCAGGGGTCAGTTTAAGAAGTCTGATTGGGTCTCTACTCTTATTCTATGGTTTAAACCACTTGCTCTTCCAATCTAAGACAATCATCAATCTCTATCAATGTATCTATCTCACAGAAATTTTATTCTAGTGCTTAAGATATATAAAAGTGAGGCCAGAGCAATAGAACAGCTACCAACTGATGTGATGTATAATTAGTGTGATGTATTCCCTCTGTTATCGAGTTACGTGGAACAGTGGTAAGGCATTTGCATTATACATGACTGACCCGGGTTCCATGCCCATTATCCCACATGATCATGCAAGCACCACCACGAATGATTGCTGAGCGAAGTTCCAGGAGCAAGCCCTGAACACCACCAAGTATGGCCCCCCAAACAAACAAAGAAACAAACAAAATACATAAACTATTCAGTTCAGCATAGTTTAAATCATAAATTTTAAAGAATGCAAAGTAAATTTTCATCAATAAAGAAATGAGTATTTGAATTTTCATGGGGAGTAATATGCAATATTTAAACCCTATATATTGACAAGTAACAATGATCACATATATTATGTGGGAGGAAAGTTCTAAAATAATTTTAGAACCATTATTTTATTTTTTTTCCTTGTACCCAGCAGTCTGCAAGCTTACTCCCAGACTCTGCACTGAGGTGGGACTTGGGGAAACATACTCTGGATAACAGGCATAGAATCCAGGTCAGCTGCAAGCAGACAAATGCCCTACCTGATGTTCTATTGGTCTGGCCTTCCATTTTAATTTTTAAAGTCATATATGAGTATTTGAATGAGCATAGACATTTATCTAAGAATTTATGCATCGAAGTGCTTGGGCCTGATCAGCACTGCCATCACTGGGTCAAGCATTGAAGGACTTAGCTTGCACAGCCAGAAATATCCACCTAAACATGCCTGGAGAGCCCAGAACCACAATCAATATTTATTTAGCAGTTTTAATCACAAACTTGAGAGGAAATTAAATAACAATAACTACTTATCAAGAGCTAAAATGACTGATGCCACTCTAAAGAAGACAGAAACCATAAATACAACTGTCATCTCAATAAGTTTTTACACTTACAATCATTTCACATTTCTAAAATACCTACTATATGCATCTTTTATATTAATTTATGTTACTTTTTAAGGTACTGAGATCACCTTGAAGGAAACAATACAGAAATTCTGTTAAAAGTGTGACATTTTAAAAAGCAATTTTTAAAACTATCTTCATTAAAAGTAGATCAATTTATGTTTATGCTTATTGCAGCACGATTCGCAATAGAATCTGGAAACAACACACGTGTCCAAGAATAGATGACTGGTTAAAGAAACTGTGGTACATCTACACCGTGGAATACTGTTCAACTGTTAGGGAAAATAAAGTAATAATGTGTTTTTAGAAATGGATGGACAAGGAAAGTTTTATACTGAATTAACTGAGTCAGAAGGAAAGGGAAACACATAGAATGATTGCACTAATTTGTGGGACGTAATAAACAGAATACAAGACTAATACCAAGGTCAGTAGAAACAAGGGCCAGGAGCATTGGTCCATGTTTAGAAGCTTGCTCCAAGTGCTTGAGCAAAAGGCAGTTGGGATAGAAAAGGGACCTCTACAACAAAGATAGTTGGAAATGATCACTCTGCTTAAGAACTGCCTGCAAGTGGGGCTGGAGAGATAGCACAGCGGGTAGGGCATTTGCCTTGCACACGGCCGACCCGGGTTCAAATCCCAGCATCCCATATGGTCCCCTGAGCACCGCCAGGAGTAATTCCTGAGTGCAGAGCCAGGAGTAACCCCTGTGAATCGCCAGGTGTGACCCAAAAAGCAAAAAAAAAAAGAACTGCCTGCAAGTAAGTAAAGGAATAAGCATGATAACCTCGCAGTATCTATATTGCAGACCATAATGCCCGAAAGGAGAGGAAGAGAGAGAGAGAGAGAGAGAGAGAGAGAGAGAGAGAGAGAAGAGGCAGGTAGAGAATGTGGGTGGTAACTGAAGGGAAACTGGGGGCATTGGTGGTGGGAAATGCACATTGTGGAGAGATGGGTGTTGGGACATAGTGGCACTGAAACCCGATCATGAATAGCTTTGTAACTGTGTATCTCACAGTGACTCAGTATAAACAAATAAATAAATAATAGATCAATAAGTAATGTTTTAAAACCCGAAAGTATATTTTGAACTATGGAATGATTATGTAAGGGAAAGAAATATAAAAATATTTCCATTGTTCTCCTATATTAGTCTCTTGAAAGATGTTTTTATTGACATTATGCCACATACTGCCTTACTCAATTAAAAGTTTTTATTTTTCTATTCTCTTTTTTGTAAAATATATTTTTATTAAACAATGATTTTCAAGGGTGTATTAATCATTTTCCACATGTATTTGTTCTCATAGGCCTTTGCTATAGGGTTAAATCTGCAAGTATTCTGCAAGCAGAATTATAAAGACAAATGCTCTACTGTTACACAGGAGTAAACAGGAAAATTTGATTTCAAATTAACGGAGTTTATTTTGTCTCTGGAATTAAGAAAAATTTTCATTTTTCAAGAAAATTTTAAACATCTGTGTCATTTGGATAAAAATATCTTCAATTCCTCTCTAGAAAATGGAATATGTCACATAATAATTAAAAATACAGAATATAGTAATCCTCTGTAAACAATTCATTTTGATAATAATAAAGCTCCACTTACTGTATTTACTCTGTATTTTTCTTTCCTTCAAACCTAAACCCTTATCATAAATTTGTACATTTCTTATTGTTAGATACCTGTCAGTTTTAGGAATAACTCCTACTAACTTTCTTTGAAAAGTCCATAGCAGTGTCCATAGCAATTAAGTTTTGTATGGTGTGCAAAAGAAATAAAGTGTAGCATATTGAATTTAAAAAATTGAAAATAAAATAATAGACCACATATGAAGATTCATAGACAGAAATAGTATAAAATTATGCCATAATACTATAATTGGAATGAGGAGAACAATAAGAGAAAAGGGAGAGAGGACACAAAGTAAAAAAAAAAGAACAAAAAGGAAGGAATGAAATTACTCAATTTAAAAAAAAAAGATGGAGGGGCACACTAAGAAGGGGTACACAGATGCACCCACACAGACATTGGGATTATTGCCAGGCACTGCCAATTTAAAATTCCCCAAATCCAAGTATACAAATGAGACCTCAGAAGCTGTCCATTCTTCCTCACCTCGAGGATATGTCAGTCCAGCCTCAGGGACAACATGGACAGCTGATATTACAGGCACGCTAATGTTGACTGTGTGATTGTTGTACATCACCAGTCCATACACTCTAGGTGCAGGTGGGAAACTAGAGGGTCTCAATTCAGTGCCAGAATACCTCCATAATATATATATATGTGTATATATATATAAAATAGAGATATATATAAAATACAAATATATCATAGATGTATTACATATCTATAATATATACAAGCAAGCTACCGAGAGTTTCATGCCTGCATGGGAGAGCCTGGCAAGATCCCCGTGGCATATTCATATGCCAAAACCAGTAACAACGATGGGTCTTATTCCCCTGGCCCTGAAAAAGCCTCCAATGCGGCTGTTGGGAAGTATGAGGAAAGAGAGGCTTCTAAAATCTTAGGGCTAGGATGAATGGAGATGTTACTGAGACCGCTCAAGAAAATAGACGATCAACGGGATAATCATGATGATGATGATATTAATATATATTATAGAGGTATTCTGGCACTGAATATATATTATATATAGTATCTGTCACTGTCACTGTCATCCCATTGCTCACCAATTTGCTGGAGCGGGCACCAGTCACATTTCCATCGTGAGACTTGTTACTGTTTTTGGCATATCAAGTATGCCACAGGGAGCTTGCCAGGCTCTGCAGTGCGGGCAAAATACTCTCGGTAGCTTGTCGGGCTCTTCAAGAGGGGCAGAGGAATTGAGCCCGGGTCGGCCACATGTAAGGCTAATGCCCTATCAGCTGAGCTAATATATATTTTATATATATATTATATATATACATATTATTAGCAGTTGTGCCTCAAAAAACAAATACGTAGGAAGTCAGCTTAACAAAGGAGGTAAAAAGACTCAGACAAAAGTGTGCATCACTGCTACAAAAATTGAAAACCAAATGAGGTGACAGAGAAGCAACTTGGGTTGGGGTGTGGGGGTAGAGTATGGGGGCAGGGAACTAGACAGACACTTGCCTAACTTACTTAAATACCATTATATGTAATGGAAATTGACAGAATTACAGAAGTATAATCTGTAAGAGTGTTAGTGTAAATTAATGAACCAGATCAGTAGTTGGATAATCCAAATCCAAAGCTCACTGTCATCTGCATTGACAGACAGGAACAGAAGTAGACAAATCAAAGATTTCTTCAAAATTCATGAGCCTTGAAATCAAAAGATTCTTAGAAACAAATAAGAATGGACATAAAAGTTACCAGAATAATATGCACACTACAGAAAAGTAGTGTGAAGAGGAAAGTTCTAAGCAACGCAAGTGTTAATAAAGTAACAAGAAAAAGCCAACATAAATAAGCTAATAGTACAGCTTAAGCCAATAGAAAGAAAAAAGTCTAAACAAGCAGAAGGAAGGAAAATAATAATATAAATAAAAAAGAAGAAACTAATGAAATGGAAACCAAAAATAATTCAAAAGATGAATGAAACCAAGTATTGGTTCTCTGAAAAAATAAACAAGATTGATAAACCATTAACATCCACTCACAGGGGTAGAAAGACAGAAAACTCTAGAAAACTGAGTCAGAAATGAAAGAGGACATGCCACAATAGATACCACAAAAATTCAGAGATTATTTCATAAGAAATTATTTTGAAAATCTTTATTCCATAAAACAGGAAAACAAAAGAAATGTTTTTGGAATTCTTCCAAAAAGCTTCTATGAAGCAAGCATTACCCATACATCAAAAGCAGAGACATCACAGAAAAAGAAAACGACAGGTCTATATTCGTGACAAACATAGATGTAAAGATCCTCAATAAAATATTGACAGAAGAAATCTAACAATACATTAAAATAATCATACACCTTGGGAGAGCCTGGCAAGCTCCCCATGGTGTATTTATATGCCAAAACCAGTAACCATGATGGGTCTCATTCCCCTGACCCTGAAAGAGTCTCCAATGCAGCACCATTGGGAAGAATGAGTAAAGAGAGGCTTCTAAAATCCCAGGGCTAGGACAAGTGGAGATGTTACTGAGACCGCTCAAGAAAATCGATGATCAACGGGATGATGATGATGATGATGACTCCATGACCAAGTACTATGGTGATCCTGGTGATTTAAATATAATATATGCAAGTTGAAGAGTCTCCTGACCCCGTGCCTGGCTGTCTTCACCGGGGCCGCTTGGAGAGGGGTGGATTGACTTTCTATCCCTGCCCCGAGCAGAATCCCGGCAGCTGAAGTCCTCCGGAGCCTAGCCACAGGCATGCTCAAGGCCCCTCTCCATGCGTTCAGAGAAGCTTCATGCATGAAGGTACCAGCAGAGGAACCCAGGTGTGTGGGACCTGGGGCTGAGACCTCCAAGCCTACTCGGATAGGATTGGGCCTCTTCCACCCAGATTTCCCATTTTCCAGTAGCTAAGCGTTCACACTCAGGGACTGCCCCCAGTGCTGTGTAATCCCACCAATAGCAAACATCCAGAGACTTAAAACCAAGCTCCTGGAAGTGACATCTTACAGCCTAGTTCTCCTTCTGGGAGAACTAGGCTAGCTACTGAGAGTTTCCTGCCCATATGGGAGAGCCTCACAAACTCCTCATGGTGTATTCATATGCCCAAACCAGTAACAATGCTGAGTCTCATTCCCCTGACCCTGAAAGAGCCTCCAATGCTGCACCATTGGGAAGGACAAGTAAAGAGAGGCTCCTTAAATCTCAGGGTAGGATGAATGGAGACATTACTGGCACCCACTCCAATAAATTGATGAACAACAGTATGACAGTGATACAGTGATATGCAAGTCAATTAATGTAATAGACCATATCAATACAAGGAAAAATAAATATAATTTCAATAGACACAGATAAAGCATTTGACAAGGTCCCACATCTGTTCATGATAAAAATTGTCAATAAAATGGAGGTTGAAGTAACTTTCGTCAACATAGTTAAAGTTGTGTACCATAAGTCCACAGAAAACATCATACTTGATGTTAAAATATTGAAAGACGTCCTCTAAAATCAGGCTCAAGACAAGGCTACCCACTCTCAAAACTACAATACATTATTTAAAATCCTGGCTATAGCAATTAGTCAAGAACAAGATATCCAGATCAGCAAAGACTTCAATCTCTATGTGCAGATGACACGATAGATGACTCAAGGGAATCCCAGACTCCATCAAAATGTATGTATATATATATATATATATAAATTATATACACATATACATATATATCCTTCTGCGAAACAATAAATTTATACAGTAAAGTGGGAGACTACAAACTCAATGGACACAAACCAATGGCTTTTTATATGCAAATCATGAAATAGAGAAATTTCTCAAAAACAACCATTCAAAATCGTGCCTCAGAAAATCAAGTACCTAGGAAATCGGCTTAACAAAAGTGGTAAAAGACTAAGACCAGGAAAAAAAAACTGTAACTTGCTGCTGCAAGAAATGAAAGATGGATGAGGTGACATGAGTCCATTTAGGTAAGAGACAACAGGGGAATTCTAACAAGAGACAATCGAAAGGACAAAAACTATGTCCAGGCATGAACAGTGATTCTGAACAAGTATCTTAAGCATTTTGTCTTAATATCACTCCTTCTCATCCCAGTCTAATTCTATATGCTCTGAAATTCACTAAAAGGCTGTTAGCCTTTACATGAAAACCGTTTGGTCCTGCAATTTTTTCTCTCCTGTGAAGCTGATCTAGCAAAAGCCTCCTAAACTTTATATGCTAATTTAAATCCCCATTTTAAAAGTCTGACAAAGACCCTACTTTTTCTTTTCTTTCTTTCTTTCTTTCTTTCTTTCTTTCTTTCTTTCTTTCTTTCTTTCTTTCTTTCTTTCTTTTCTATCTTTCCTTTATTTCTTTCTTTTCTTTTTTTGTACCAGATATATTGCTTTAAGAAGCAGGATTCACAAAAAACAATCCAAAAAATCAATAAAACCAAGAGCTGGTTCTTTGAAAAAATAAACAAGATCGATAAACCATGAGCAAGACTCACAAAGAAAGAAAGAAAGGGAGAGAACCCTAATAAATTGAAAAAGAAATGAAAAGGGGCCATCATAACTGAAACCACAAAAATTCAAATGAATCTTTTATATACATTTTTCTTTCTTTCCCGAATTGGGTACATACATGTCTCCTACTTACCCCCCACCCCTTCACAGGGCTAACGTATGGAAAGCAGAAAATTCCTGCCTGAAGCAGCCAATTAAAAAGTATCCCCTAAGAATCTCTCTCTCTCTCTCTCTCTCTCTCTCTCTGTATCTCGCTCTATCTGTCTCTTTTTCCCTGTCTCTGTTTCTCTGTCTGTCTCTCTCTCCCCGTGCCTTCTGCTGTGCCAGTTTGACCCATGGATCTTCTTTCAATAACTGCCTGTGCCCTTGCTTACTACATCTGACACTTGGTATATTCTTTGGCCACTCCAGAGTTCGGACCCAATTCGGCCTGGGTTCTAGCACCTCCTTCTAGCCCTTCCTCCTGCAGCTCACTCAATCAGGCTGCTCTTTCCTCTCAAGAGAAATTAAAGGAAAAATTGCTTTCCTTCTCAAACCATATTTCTGCTTCATGTCCTATCTTTTCATTCTTTTAATTTTTAAAAGTCTACCCCATTGTTCCAACCCATACCAATTTTTTGAGATTATATACTTATATAACTCCAACATACTTATGCAATTAAGATTTTTACTTTCTTCCATTGTTATTTATGACAGAAATATTTGAGTAGATTACCTTAGTAATTCATTCCCCAGAGCACATCAGCTAAAACTCAGAACCTGGAATAAAATCCTTAGTCATACCTCTCTAATCACAATTTTATATACTTCATCTCAAATAACTTCTGTCTCAATTCTTTTACATCAGAATTTCATTGAGTTCTATGATCCCTGACATTTTTCATCCATGTTCCCACATTCTTACTTTTACTTTTTGTGCACTGTATTCCTTAAGTCAACGATTATCCCCTGGTTATATGCATGTACTCAATTTACAAAAATCCAATAAGTTGTATTATATGTGCACCTTTTGTTTGTATTGTATACTTCAGTAGTCTTTATTTTAAATCCATAGTGCATCATTTCAATATTTTATTGTTGAACGGTCTGTTTCCCTGATTTTTCTGTCCTTCCCATGAGAAAAGCCTCATCTCTGCTAGAATTCAGTGTTGTGTGCTCCCTGCCCCTGTACCAAGACTGTTCAGCACTCCTGGGAAGAAGTCGTAAGATAGAATAGATGAGTGTCTCAGGGAACTTGTAGTTTCTCACCTTCCTGACTCCAAACTTCAAGCATACAAAAAATTTTCCTCATCTCCTCTGTTACTGTGAAAGACAGCACATCATCTTTCTAGGGTCAATCGGTCAATCTCTTCCCTTTGTGAAAAGGAGGGTTCGAACTGACTGCACTAACTCCAGCGGTACTTAAGACTCCATTTTTTATTAACCTTTTTAACTTTAAACATACACACACACCTATTGACTAATTTGTCAAGAATTGACTTTCAGCTAAGTATATCACATAGCACTGTCTGTAGCACTGTCGTCCCGTTGTTCATCGATTTGCTTGAGCGGGCACCAGTAATATCTCCATTGTGAGAATTGTTACTGTTTTGGGAGTATCAAATGCACTACGGGTAGCTCTTCCGTGCAGGCGGGATACTCTCGGTAGCTTGCTGGGCTCTGGGAGAAGGATGGAGCAATCAAACCAGGGTCAGCTGCATGCAAGGCAAACGCCCTACCTGCTATGATATGGCTCCATATTTTTAATTTATTTAAATATTTTTAATATTTTAAATATTTAAAAATTTAAAAATATTCTATTTAGTTTTCTTGATAATTAAGGCCACTTTGACCAATCACTAATAAACCATAAGTAATGTTATCTAGAGCTAGAGAAATAGAGACTAGGGCACTTATCTTGTATGTGGCTGATCCCTGGCCCATATCATCAAAGATCAAAAAAAAAAGGGAAAGAAAAAGGGAAGGAAAGGGAAGGGAAGGGAGGGGCAGGGAGGGGAGGAGAGAGGATGGGAGGGAAGGGAAGGGAAGGGAAGGGAAGGGAAGGGAAGGGAAGGGAAGGGAAGGGAAGGGAAGGGAAGGGAAGGGAAGGGAAGGGAAGGGAAGGGAAGGGAAGGGAAGGGAAGGGAAGGGAAGGGAAGGGAAGGGAAGGGAAGGGAAGGGAAGGGAAGGGAAGGGAAGGGAAGGGAAGGGAAGGGAAGGGAAGGGAAGGGAAGGGAAGGGAAGGGAAGGGAAGGGAAGGGAAGGGAAGGGAAGGGAAGGGATTTTAAACCAGGTAAAACAGGTAAACTCATCATCTGACAGGGCCTCTTTGAATTGGAGTCTAGCTCCTCTTTCCCCACAGCCCAGTGGGAAGGAAGGGGAGGGGAGGGGAAGGAACAACGGAATCAAATAGTTTTTACAACTCTATCTTTAATAATGCATGTCTTTTATCCTTTACAAATTTCCTTTAATCATAGTTTCCATAGAAAAGGGAATTTTAAAAGGCCAAACATTAAAATATGACCAAAGATACAAATGAGGCCAAAGATCAGTATTAAACAAGGACAGTTGTCCCTGTCCCAAAGCGTCAAGATAAGAAAGCTTATCGTCAATTTACCTTTTCCTCCAAACCTAACACTTTGTTTTGTTTTTAAAATAAGGGTAGAGCTCAGGGGCTCAGTCCATGGGTGCATTTTACTCTTCATTCTGGTGTCCACTTGTCTGCATTCTGTCTTCCCTGTCCTTTCCCTATAAAAATTGCTTCCTGTTTATAGAGAAATTTTGAGGACAGGAGTTCACCACATTCTAACATGGTGTCATGCTTCCAGTACAGTTCTATCTTGACCCATTGTTATGTTTCTTATTTCAACAGCATTTGAGCTGCATTGGAAATAATCTTTACAGTTTCAATTTGGTAGACTTGGTCAGGAATGGGAGTTTCTTATGAGTGACTGACAGAAAATCAGGTCAACCCCTCAGCTGACAGGGCCTCTTTGCCTGGGGGCTAGCTCCTCTTCCCCCTCCCCCCCCCCCCCCGCAATGACTCTCCACCACTCTTCACAGTCAGAGAAATAGCTGGGGGTAAGTTGAAGGACAATATGTGTATGGACACTTCTATGTTTGTGAATGTAAAAGGTCACCTCATGGTACATGTCTAAGAAACTCCCTTCTTTTCTGTCTGGGAGTCTATTACAAACTCTTTAGGACAGTGGGTTTGGGATTTATCCACAGGAACAAGAGATAAAACTTCTGACTTATATTGTTTCTTAAGAAGCTCAATGTTGGAAAACATAATACAGCAAAATTCTGTCACCCCAAACTATGTCTTGGGTAAAAGTTTACTTTTATGGGAGAGGCTCTGTAAATAGGATATGCTTTACCTTTATACTTTACATTTCACCATCAGGCCAGTTTACTCTACTCCATTCTTTTCTTATTATGATGACCTCATTCAGTAATAAATGGCTAGAACAAAATCAGCAGTCCATTTCTTATGAACACCTGTTAGTGATGGGACTGGAAGAACCAGCATGAAACAACTAGCATCTTGTAGAAAACAGCTTCCTCTTATGTTAGAGCTCCCAGGAAATGGGAGGAAAAAACTAACAGTAGGGATTGAAACCAAGACAAAGATAATTAGCATACAAGGACAGCCATGCTTCCCCCAAAACCTAAATTATAACTTATCCTCAGTTTACTGTACCCCAATGACTAATAATTGTTTGTTTGTTTTTTATTTTTTTATCGAATCACCATGAGAACAGTTACAAAGCTTTCAGGTTTAAGTCTCAGTCATACAATTATCAAACACCCATCCCTTCACCAGTTCACATGTTCCACCACCAAGAACCCCAGTATACCTCCCATCCCCCCCCACCGCCACCTGTGTGGCTGATGATTTTAACTTTACTTTCTCTTTACTTTGATGACATTCAATATTTCAACAGAAAACTCACTATTATTATTTGGAATTTTCCCCCAACAATCATTTGATAATTTGTTTTCCATTGCTGAGAATAAAGAGCATGTGAGGTTATGGATTTCTGGTATTTTAGTAATTAAGTCCAGAGAAATTTCTGCCAGAAGTCGCATCAGTGCAAGCTCATACCTCTGTTTAGTGGGCCTTATAAGATGGTGGTTGCCACGCCACTGGGGAAAGGAAAGACCAAGAGAGAAAAACCTTTCCCCTCCTGGGGCGGCTTGGGGCTGTAGCTTAGTTCAGAGTCTAGAGGCATTTCTGCAAGAAGCCGCTGGGTGCCAAAAGTGGTTAGTTGTCCTCCGGGATCATGGGCATTCAGGAACGGAGGAGCCATTCATGTGCAGCCACTCGGGGTCATTTCTGGGCAGAGAGTGGTGGCACTTCAATTTTTATAAATAGTGAAGGCATCTGAGAAACAGCCACAGTATGGATTACACAATATTTTAAATATTATTGCCTAAGTGATTCATAAGACAGTGTCTGTCTGGCTTACTCTCATTTGAGGATACTGGGGGAGAAATGCATACCATCTATACAAAAGAGGGTAATGAAATAGAGAGTTCAATCCTACAGTGGTTACTGTGTAAACTCTTTGGCTCAGCATTACTATTCCCAGGAGAGATACGAGTCAAGCAGTAGAACTTCACTGGTACACTGGTCTCATGACTGAAAACTCTGGTCCACCCTCGGAAGGTGGGCAGGCTAAATCCCTGCACCAACTCCCCACAGCTACTGCCATGCCAACAACCCAACCTCATTGGCTTAGGACTAATCTCTGCAGGGACATCAAGCCAATGAAAATTTCAGGTACACTGGTTTTCAGGCTGAGAACTCTGGGGTCTTCTCAGAAAGAGGGTCAGGAGCCTCCCCACCTCCTCCCACATCACCAGGAGCACCAGCAGCCACATCCACATCTCACAAGCACAGCCATGAAAACTCATCCATTGACTCAGTTCTACAAATCCTGGAGGAAAGAAGTAAGGAAAAAGGAAAGGGAGGAAGGAAGAAATGAAGGAAGGAGAGAAAGACAAGAAAGAAAGAAAAAAAAGAAAGAAAGAAAGAAAGAAAGAAAGAAAGAAAGAAAGAAAGAAAGAAAGAAAGAAAGAAAGAAAGAAAGAAAGAAAGAAAGAAAGAAAGAAAGAAAGAAAGAAAGAAAGAAAGAAGAAGAAAGAAAGAAAGAAAGAAAGAAAGAAAGATGAGAGAGAGAAAAAGGAAGGAAGGAAGAAAAGAGGCTAGAGAGATAGTAAAGCGGGTAGGGTGTGTCATCTGGTCTCCTGACCCCCCAGGAGTGATCTCTGAGTGCAGAGCCAGGAGTAAGCCCTGAGCCCTACAGGCCTTGCCTCATCCCCACTCTCTACACCTTCCCCCAAAAATATATTTTTTTGTTGTTTTGAATATGGGGAGTGGTTTTCTTACTTTAAGACTGAACTGAATCTAACAATGTTTCATTTATAATGTGTGATTTATTATTTTTTTAAAACTTTTTATTAAATCACCATGTGGAAAGTTACAAAGTTCTCAGGTTTATATGTCAGTTATACAATATTCAAACACCCATCCCTTCACCAGTGCCCATATTCCACCACCAGAAATCCCAGTATACCCCCCGCCCCCACCCCCTACCCCCTACTGTATAACTAATGAATTTCACTTCATTTTTTCTTTACCTTGATTACATTCCATAATTCAACACAAAACTCACTATAGTTGTTGGAGTTTCCAACCAAGAGAGACAGACCTACTACATTTGATAATTAGTTTTTCATTGCTGGAAATGAAGAGATTTGTAGCCCCACTGCTACAAGTACATAACTCTCTCTCTCTCTTTTTTTTTTCCTTTTTCTTTTTCCCTTTTTTTTTTTTCTTTTTCCCCCTCATCCCCCTTCCCGCGCCTCATAGTATGGTGTACGCCACGCCGCGTCGGCCAGCGTGGGGCTTTTGCTTAGTTCACAGTCCAAAGAGGTGGCTGCTACGTTAAAAACCTTCAAAATTTCAACAAAAACTTACTGTTATTATTTGGAGTTTCCCCCCCAAGTCAGACCTGTTCAAATGGAACCGTTTCACATTGCTGACAATTATAAATGTTAAGTCGCACGGACGCGGAAGCATCCGTGCAGTTTTGTATTTCTGTATAAAGTCCAAGGAAAATTCTGCCAGAAATTACATAGCCCAGCTCACAGTCCCAGTGCATTGCTGTAAGAAGTCTCTGAATTCAAAGTCTTTAGGTGCAGAGGGTCCGATTCACACTCAGCGGCTCCGGATTTATCTGGGCCGAGGGCGTGCCGGTTACGCCCCCATTCCCATGAGTTCCTGGGAGCCCCAAAAGTAAAATCCGAATACCTCTGGGTTTGGAGTCACAGAAGATGGCGCCTGCCATGTGGGTGCCGCCAGGCCACTGCTTTCTGTGCAGGAAGACAGGGTGGGGAGGAAAAAAAATCCACCCCCAGCAGCACAGAGTTGTAGCCCAGTTCGAAGTCCCAGTGCATTGCTATCAGATGCTGCGCTGCATGCCCGAATGTGTTACATCTCTGGAATCAAAGTCTTTAGGCGCAGAGGGTCCCTATAATGTGTGATTTAGAAGAGAGCAGTAATGTAGCTCAACACTAGAGTAATTGCCTAGCATGTGTGAACCCCTGAGTTCATTTCCATCATTGAAAAATCAAATAAATTAATCAATTTCAATATATATAATTTTCAGAGCTACTATATTTTCAATATTTTTCTTAATTTTTTAACCATAATAACATTTAACTAATAAGACTGATGAAGTATAAATAAACAGTAGGTAAAAATGGTCCTTTGAGGTTAGTGGATTTAGAGCAAACACTTGGTGAATTATTTCATTGGATATATGGACCACAGATTTTTTTAATTGAGTTAGCTCTTGATGGTATTGTGGTTGAATTTTATGTTTTGAATATTATGAATAATGTCACTCTATATGAATAATGGAACAGAGGTACAAATCTTTTTGAATAATACTGAGGAAATAACTCTGGATTATATAGAATTATATTCATTCTTTCTTTCTCTTTCTTTTTTCTTTCTTTCTTTCTTTTTTTCTCTCTCTTTCTCTCTTTCTTTCTTTCTCTCTCTCTTTCTTTCTTTCTTTCTTTCTTTCTCTCTTTCTTTCTTTCTTTCTTTCTTCCTTCCTTCCTCTTTCTTTCTTTCTTTCTTTCTTTCTTTCTTTCTTTCTTTCTTTCTTTCTTTCTTTCTTTCTTTCTTTCTTTCTTTCTTTCTTTCTTTCTTTCTTCCTTCTTTCTCTTCCTTCTTACTTCCTTCCTTCCTTCCTCCCTCCCTCCCTCCCTTCCTTCCCTCCCTCCCTCCTTCTTTCCTTCCTTCCTTCCTTCCTTCCTTCCTTCCTTCCTTCCTTCCTTCCTTCCTTCCTTCCTTCCTTCCTTCCTTCCTTCCTTCCTTCTTTCCTACCTTTCATCCTTTATCCTTCCTTCCATCTCCCTGTCTCTCTTTTTTTCTCTCTCTCCCTCTCTTTCTTTTTCATATCCACAGCTGCTCCTGAGGGTTGGCTTTTATTGCAATTTGTATTTGCTGGTCTACGGAAAGCTAATGTCTATGCTGTGAGTCTTCTTTCAAATGGAGCTGGGGAGTTATTGCAGAGAAATTGCATTACCTGTCTCATTTGCGCAGTGCCAAAGTCTCATCGACCAAGCCAAGAAGAGAATGTTTAAAGAAATTATCAAGCAAACAATTGTTGAAAACATCACAGAATCTTGAGAACTGATAATTATGAACTTTCAGTGGGAAGAGAGACTCAATCAGTTCCCCTTTCTTCCTTACGAGGGAATCGGTAGCAATTATACACAGCTACACAGCCAAGAATAGTTTAAGCTTGTTAACACAAATCAACTCTATTTAATTCATCTTTCTCTATTCTTCTCAAAAATAAAAATGAAAACCAAAAAGCAAAAAAAAAAAAACACAAAAACAAGGACTAGAGAGAGAGCTCAACAGGCTGAGTACAAATTTTGTGTGCAAGAGACCTGGGTTTGATCCCCAGTACCATGTGGCTCTCCCAACCAAAGCTGAGTCACAGAGCTGCCTAGTCACAAGCACAGCTGGATGCAGACATGGCTAGGTGAGACAGAACAGCTGGAAAGGAAGTCTGGATACCACCTATAGCCTCCCCAGCCCCAACTGGAGTGATTTCTCAGCGCAAAGCCAGGAGTAAGCCCTGAGCATAGCTGGGTGGGACCCAAAGACCAAAACAGCAACAAAACACCAAAACCAAGAAAAACATAAACATCTGACTTGGGGCACCTTTTGAATTTCTCCCTGAATTTATATATCCTGAGTTTCAATCATTTTGTCCCAAACAAACAGGCCTTGCCTTCTGGAGGGTTCAGAGGCTTCCCTGCAATGTTCAGAACCTAGGTGAACTCACAGGGATACTTAGTACAGCAGTGTGGTTCTAACGATTTGGTGCCCACCTGGACAACTCAATGCTGCATGGCTGGGTGCTAAGAGCCATTCAGTCTTTCCCAATGATGCTCAACAAACCACGTGGTACCTGACTGTAACTAGGGACATTAAACATGGCACCCAATCTCCTTGAGCTATCTCTGTAGCCCAGACCTTGGTTTTAAAATGTCCTTCTGGGGGGCTGGAGCGATAGCACAGCGGGTAGGGCGTTTGCCTTGCACGTGGCCGACCCAGGTTCTAATCCCAGCATCCCATATGGTCCCCTGAGCACCGCCAAGGGTAATTCCTGAGTGAAAGAGCCAGGAGTAACCCCTGTGCATCGCCGGGTGTGACCCAAAAAAACCAAAAAAAAAAAAAACAATAAAATGTCCTTCTGACTTTCTGGTAACAAGTACAAGACTTTCCTCAAAAGAGAGCTTTTAGTTTTACATATGAACTCTTCTAGTGATCCTGAGAATTCAACCTGTTTGTTCTGCAGTTTTCTCGTGAGTATTTATCTCAAAAAGAGAGCGAACATGAAAATCACTTTAATTATTGAATGAAATATCATGGTTTCTTGATAAATATCAATTATCATTGTTTCAACTGAGATCATGGGAGTGGTAAAACATCAATCCCGATGTCATTTAAAGGCTACTCTCTGCTTTGCACTTGGACTCACTGTAGGTACTATTTTGGGTGGGGGGTCCTTGGGGCTGGAGATAGAACCTGGGCCTCCTACATACAAAGAATTCACTCTAGCTCGTTGAGCTATCTCTCTGGTTCAAAATAGCTTTAGAAGATTATTTGGTTAAAATTATAGTGCGTAGCAAAGTATATTTGCATAGATTGTTTATGACTTTAATTATACTGTTTTAGTCATCCATTACACCATTGTTAATACAGGTAGTTTTGTAATTCCATTCAAATTGCCTTGTATATTGATACATTTGTATTGTTTGTGTATTTGTCCTCTAGTAATTTTGATATCTAAAATCAAGCATAATAAAGTGGTTATTATTTTTTAAAATTCTTTATACGGTCTAAAGGTATGATTTTTAACCCTCATACTATAAATAAAAATTCACACTTGTTGCTACCAAAAATATATATATTTTTTTGCTTTTTGGGTCACACCCAGCGATGCTCAGGGGTTACTCCTGGCTCTGCACTGAGGAATTACTCCTGGCAGTGCTGGGAGACCATATGGGATGCCGGGTATTGAACCCGAGTCGGCCACAAGCAAGGTAAATGCCCTACCTGCTGTACGATCACTCCAGCCCCAACTACCAAAAAGTTTTCCTTCATACTTTTTTAAGTGTTTAACCCATTCATTTTCTCCTTGTTAGTGGAATTATGTATGTAGATGAATAATTGATAATTTTGCTTTTAATAAAAGAGTATAATTTAAAAAAATGAACCCAAACAACTACCCTCTCATTTCAAACTCCCAAATCATCACATGCTGACTCATATTGTAGTTATCTTCCCTTCACAACTTAACTTCTCAACATGACAGCATTCCTTCAAGGGCAGAGACCCCGCATGAATTACACTGATGAGCAATCTTTTACATCATTGAGTAGAGCGTGTCGCATATAAAATCTCAGAAAGAAGGAAGGAAGATGACCGCAGATTTGCTTTGGGGAGGAAATCTCCCCTTTATTTATGACAGTAGAAATAGAAATGATTTCATTTTCTAGGTCTGGGGTGAGAAATTGGTGGGAATCGAACACTGCTATGGATTTTTAGAACTGTGCTGTGTTTCACCTGATTCTCTGATTATTGCTGTCATATTCGAAAATTAACTACGAATTCCTAAGTAGCCTGCTAATACAGGAATTTAATAAACCTTTTTAAATGACTGACCCCCATAGTTAAAGGTCATCCGGAAGGTGAGTGCTTGATGAGTAGTCATCCTCACACATGTGAACCAGCACCCTGAGCTCTCATGCCTTGCTCCATACTAACGATATAAACCAATGTTGATTGACAGGAGTTCTTCTGTTTGTGGGAACTACTTAAATCACTCGAGGTTTTTATTTTAATGATGATTGACATCTAAAGTGTCTCTCTAGCAAGACATTTTTCTGCTGTGACATTCAAAAAATCTGTGTCACAAGCTCCAAGAAAATGTGCCAGATGGTAAAGACCAGCAGGGAATTTAAGGCTGCTAAGTACAGCTCTGCCCCTCATTCAGAGTTCAGAATGGGAGGGTGGGGGAACACCGATCAAAGATCAAGTCCGCAAATTCCATAAGAATATGAATTAGCTTTTGATTTTCCGTTAAACAAAACTGTTATGTTCGATGAAGATGATAACGCTGAGTAACTGGGTAGAACCAAAATGAACTGATTGCCAGTGCTCTTAAAGAAGACAACAATCAAAAAAGAAGGAAGTGGGACCAGTGGGATGGTTTCAAAAGCAAGAATACAAAGCAGGAGCCAGGCTACTAGGGTACCCCATGATTCCCAGAGTATTACCAGGATCTATCCCCTACCCCAGTACCACTGAGCATAACACCTTAACTATCACAGGCTGTGGACAAAACACTCAAACACAAAGAAAAACAAAGAAATAATAGTTAATATCTCATAAAAATATTTTTTCATTTCAAAATTAAAGTATCATTTACTTCTGTATACTTCTGTCTATATGGAAAAAAAGAAAGTATCCGGAAAGGTGAGAACATCATGGGAAGAAACTTTTATTTTTCAAATTTGGCACTATGATTTACAAACTGTTATTAGTAGGGTTTCATACATAAAACATTCTTGCAAGACACACACCCCCCCATCCAGGTGTATGCCAGAAGAAAATTTTGTACTGACTGGAGCGATAGCACAGTGGGTGGGGCGTTTGCCTTGCATGTGGCCTGACCCGGGTTTGATTCCTCCATCCTTCTTGGAGCGCCTGCAAGCTACCAAGAGTATCTCACCTGCATGGCAGAGCCTGGCAAGCTGCCTGTGGTGTATTCAATATGCCAGAAACAGGAACAACAAGTCTCACAATGGAGACATTACCGGTGCCCGCTCAAGCAAATGGATGAACAACTGGATGACAGTGCTAACTAACAGTGCTATGTTTTGCTTATGGGATGGGAGTACCCAGTGATACTGAGGGGTTACACCTGGCTCTGTGCTCAAGAATAACTCCCGGCATTGTTGAAGGACCAAATGGAGTGCAGGGATGTACTCTGGGTCAGCCATATGCCAGGCAAGTAACTTATTCACTGTACTCCCTCTTCAGTCTGAAAAAGTACTCTTAAGAGTACGCAAACTACAAGGTATAAGGAAGGAGCTTAGTGCCAAGGCAGTCTGATTACTAAGGGTGCAATTGCTGACCAATCTCTAATCACAGGCAGTTTATCTTATCTGATTGTATCTCCTAGTCTGTGTGTGAAAATGGGTGAAATAATCATGTTGACCACGGGTTTTATGTTAGGACTGTAAGAGTAAATACCTACAAACTATTTTTTTTTTATTTTTGTTTGGGGACTACACCCAGTGGTGCTCAGGGCTCACTCTTGGCTCTAAACTCAGCAATCACTCCTGGTGCAACTCAAGTGATCAAAAATTGTTGCAGGAGTTTGAACCCACATCAGGTCAGGGCAAGGCCAGAACCCTACCACTGTACTATCACTCTCACTCCAATACTTACAAATTCTTAATGCTGGCCCATGAGAGACAATCCATGGTAACCATTTACATTTATTGAACTTCCTGCACTATAAATGTAAGCACTATGATATTTCAGAAGGAGATACTTCAGTTCAGATTTTGCAGTCCTTTGGGGGAAAACAATGTTGCATTTGGAATGGATCTTTTAAGAAGAGCATACTTTTAAGAAGTGGGACAAAGCTGTAGAGAATAGTCTTAGGAGAGTAAAACTAAATGTCATTTAAAACAGTAGAGCAATAGTTATGAACAGAAATATGAGCCACTTACACAAGAAAAAGGAAACATGAGTCAAATAAGCCTGAAACTATTAGGATAATAGTATGCATTTTAAGTAACAGGATTTTAATAGAGATAATTTGGAAGATGGACTATTACCAAGGCATTCCAAATTCAGACATTTGCAAGATATAAAGAAACCCCTTGGGCATCTTCCAGACATGAAGACAAAGATACTACATTCAGGACACATAAGTGAATGGGTCTATGGGTAGAGAAAATATTTGGACTGGATGAATAATTTGCATGTGAGACATCAATAATATACAATATAGACAATTGGAATTGTTCTGAGGTAACTTGTTAGAAATGTCTAAATACTAAATTGTCATCAAAAATTTATTTTAAAACCATATATCCATATCTTTGCTTCTAAATTTTTTTGGAAATGAAAATGCTAGATGTCTTACGCTTAAATGTCTTTCCCATAATCAAATAAGCAATCAGTATCTAAAGCTTCAGAGATTCTTTTCATAAAGGCAAAGTTAAAATGTTCACCAGTAATCCAAACATCACACATTTCTGATTTTCTTTCTTTTTTACTTTATTTAAACACTGTGGTTTACAAAGTCTTTCATAATACAGTTTTTATGAGCATTCAATGTTCCACCACTAATCCCTCTATCACTGTGAACTTCCCCCCCACCATTGTCCTGGTTTTTAAACCCCCTCCCCACCAAAATCTGCCCCCTTACCAGGCACATAATAATGCATTTTATATTGCTTGTTACAACTAAATGGCTAATGGAATTATCAAAAAGCACTTCAGTAAAAGAAAATTTTTGAAAATTGCTATCTCACCATGGGGTCATTAAAGTCATTGTCTGCAGTTTTGCTAAGCTGCTTGTTGCTAGATAAGTCTTCTGTATTATTTTTGTTTATTGAGCTTAGTTGGCTTCTATGCTACTTTCTCATAGAATTTCTCGTGCTCCTACTGGACTGTCAGTATTGTGGAATTCAGAAGTGTCATGCAGCCATATGTGCAGCCACACGCTCCCAGAACTCTAGGATCTATAGAACTGGACAGATGAATTTTAAGAGCTTGGCTTGACCTTCATCCCTTCTGAGATTAGAGGCAAAACTGTGAAGCTGGCCTATTGTTTACACAGTGGTGGTTATGGGATATAGGGGTAAATACTGAAGCTTCTGGATGTATGAGGGAATTGAGAGCGGTTGCCTTACCCCCATTTCAAAAAAACCTGAGTTTTTTAGTACCCAAACTAATGTGCGTGGAATTCTCATCAGCATCTCTGCAGTGATTAGTTATGAAACAGTAAAGCTGGCCTCTTGCATGGCATTGAGTGTGAGGTGTAATTCTATCTGCAGGAGCTTTGGCAGGACATGGACTCAGCCTGCTCTCCCAAATCTTTTGCACCCCCAGAGTTTCGAGCCTGAAGACCCGAGTACCAGTGAGGTTTAGTGGCTTGGTTTGCATCTCTTCCAAGATTAGTCACGAAGCAATGAAACTGGGCTGCTGTTTACATGGTGGTGACTGTGGGATTAAAATTCTGATTTTTAACCTAAGTCTAGTTTCCAAGACAGAGTTCATAGAAATTGAAGCGGCTGTATTTCTAGTAACTACTCTTCCATAGCCCTTTTTCCTGTTGGACTGGTATACTAGTTGAAATGAAGAACATATATCTGTTTCTATTCTAATTATTCAGAGTTAGAATAATTAGAATAGAGTTCTATTCAGAGTCTAGAACCATGACTCTAAGATTACTATCTGATCACAATGTTCATTTAAAAAATAATAATTTAAGTAAAATGTTTATTAAATATCACACCAAATTGTAAAGCCACAAGGATTGTGCAAATTGCCAAAGCAAAAAGTGCCGTTTTTCTCTTACGTGGAAGAGGGGGATAATAATAGTGTCTTCTTCACTGGGTGGGTGTGAGGATTAAATGAGATAATCCATGCAAATGCTGAGCACAGTGCCTGGGGATAAATGTGTCCTGCTATTTCTGTTTAATGCTTTTATGCAGCTGACTAGGATATATGTGGCATATAAAATTGTCACCAGAGAGAACCACAAGCTAACTGATTACACACTAAAAGGATGCAAATGTAAGTAAAAACATTGCAGAAATATACAGGGAAATTTATTTCTTTGTTCAAACATTGGTATGTTTCTGTATTACATGTGCTGTATCTTAATCAATCAAACTGTTTTCTTAGAAAAATATTAGTATTATATAAATACAATAATGTCTAAACCTGAGTTTTATAAGATTAGATTTATCTGTTGAAGGTACATATATATAAACTCATTACCATATATACATATTAATATATTAGCATATATAACACGTATCTAAATATATATGCATATACATGTGGTTGCTGGTAATGATTTAATCAGGAAGTAATAAAACTAGAAAGTTGCCTAATTTTGTCACTGATTATGGCATTCGCTTAAGGTGCTGATGTTTAACCTCTACTAGATTAAGAAAAGTCTGTTGGGGCTGGAGCGATAGTACAGTGGGTAGGGCATTTGCCTTGCACGCACCAACCCGGGTTCATTCTCAGCATCCCATATGTTCCCCTGAGCACCTCCAGGAGGAGTAATTCCTGAGTCCAAATCCAGGAGCAACCTTTGTCCATTGCTGGATATGACCCAAAAAGCAAAAAAAAAGAAAAAGAAACGTCCATTTATTTTTCTAGCTTGCCAGGGTTTAAAATTTTTTCAATAATGAGCTAGTGTTTCATTTATGTTGAATATTCTATGCCTATTCAGGTGATTTGTTTGACACCTATAGAGATTTTCATTATGATTTTTCACTTATTAATGAATACACTTAAGTATTCCATATAATACAACACTTTCTAACATAAAATTAAAATTTTCTTTCTAGGATAAAATACACTTTTGTATTTTTTTAGTCTTTTTCAGATTTTTCCCTTAAAATTTTCTTAATTTTCTCTTTATTCTCACTAAGTTCATGATATCATTTTTTTTAAATTTATATATCTGTAAAAAATAAAGATATACAATTTTTGAAATAAAATTTTCAACTGTAGTTTATGGAATTTCACAAGTCTAACTTTTTTCATCTATATGTGAATAGGTATCACTACCTTCACAATATTTTTTTAAAAAAACAAACAAAAATAAATAAATATAAGAACTTTCCTAGAAAGAGTGTGGATTCAAGGGGCTGGAGTGATAGCACAGCGGGTAGGGCATTTGCCTTGCATGTGGTTGACCTGGTTCAATTTCCAACATCCCATATGGTCCCCCAGCACCACCAGGAGTAATTCCTGAGTGCATGAGCCAGGAATGACCCCTGTGCATCGCTGGATGTGACCCAAAAAGCAAAAAAAAAAAAAAGAGTGTGGACTCAACTTGTGATTCAGGGCTCTATATGTCTTACATGTCCATCTATTCTATGTCTTTCTTCACAGTTAGTAGTTTCTTATTGAGTTTTTGCATGGTTGATCCATACAGTAGTGACAAAAGGATGTGAATCTCACTACTGCTATTGTGTTGTTGGCTATCATGTCAATTGGCAGTTGTAAATATTTTTAAGGCCCTTAATTATCTGACATATATATTTAGGACTATGAGTTCTTTTATATGTATTTATATGATTTAATGATTATCTCAAAAGGGTGAACCTGAGACAATGGGTGGGGGGGGGAATCAGGCATTACAGTGGAAGTATTGATAGCATTGCAAACTGTAAATTACAGTAGCTAAAATAAAATATTTTAAAATAGTTCAAGCTAACTAGAAAGAAGTAAAGAAAAATAAATGACCAACCCTGTCCCTTAAAGTCTTTGAGATTTGAAGTCTCTGTTCTCTGATATCGTGTGGCCAGCCCAGCCTTTGTAAGGGAATTGTTTGACTGTAAGATTGTTCTCCAGCAATTTTCTTTGACTCTCTGTTTACACCTACTATTCAGATGTGTCTCCTGTAGGCAGCAAAAAGTTGGGTTTAGTTTGATGAGTCATTCTGCCTTTGTATGTTTCTAAATTAGTGAATTCTGGACATTGACATTGAGATTATGCAGAATAAGGATTCTATTGATATTAACATACAGAAGTTAAGTGTTTGTGAACTCCGACTTGTCTTTTTTTTTAAAACGTTTTTATGAATCACTGTGAGATAAACCCTTACAAAGATGTTCACGATCGGATTTCAGTTATGCAGTATTTCAACACCCAACCCTCCATCACTGTACATTTCTCAGCACCATCACCCCCCACCCCCTGCCCCTATGGCAGAGGCCTCTCTCTCTCTCTCTCTCTCTCTCTCTCTCTCTCTCTCTCTCTCTCTCTCTCTCTCTCTCTTCTCTCTCTGTCTCTTTGTTTCTGTCTCTGTCTCTCTCTCCTTTTGAGCATTGTGGTTTGCAATATTGATACTGAAAGGTTATAAAGAACATCCCTTTACCTACTTTTAACCCTCACATCATCAGATCATGTCCAGAATGATCTTGTCCAGCTATTATTGCCATACTGCTCTCTTCTCTCTTACCTACCCTCCTCCCCACACACATTTGTGGCTACTTCCAACCATTGATAAGTCCTGCTAACCCCTGTTTTCCTTGGCCATGGATATTACATGTTAGTCTTCTACTAAACATGTATATTTTATATACCACAAATGGACTGGAGCAATAGCACAACAGGTAGGGTGTTTGCCTTGAACACGGCCAACCCAGGTTCGATTCCTCCATCCCTCTCAGAGAGCCGGCAAGCTACCGAGAATATCCCGCCCACACAGCAGAGCCTAGGAAGCTATCAAAAACAGTAACAGCAAGTCTCATAATGGAGACGTTATGGTGCCCACTCGAGCAAATCAACGAACAACAGGACAACAGTGCTACAGTGCATACCAAAAATGAATGCAGTCATTCTATATCTGTCCATCTCCTGACTAATTTCACTCCGCAATTTCACTATATGACCACTCATTTATAATCAAATTTCATGACTTCATTTTTCCTAAGAGCTGGATAGTATTTCATTTTGTAGATGTGCCATACTTTCTTTATCCATTCCTCTGTTCTTGGGCACTCAGTTTGTTTCCAGATTTGGGCTATAGTGAATAGTGCTGCAATAAACATAGGAGTCCATATGGTGTTTCTGCTGCTTGTTTGGGGGCCCCAAAGTATATTCCCAGAAGTGGTATTGCTGGGTCTATCTTGCCTTTTAAAGAAGCCTCTTTAGTACCTCTTGCAGACAGGTTTCAAGTCTATGAACTTCCTATACAGTTGCTTGTCCATGAACATTTGTATCACTCCTTCAAGTCTGAGTGATAATCTAGCTAGATAGAGTGTTGTTTAGGAGGTGATTATTTCACTTGAGTATTTTTAACTACATCTCACCATTCTCTTCTGACCTGTAGAGAGATGGGAGTTTCTTTTATATGAATTCTTTGATCTTGCTGCTTTTAATAATCTTTCTCTGACTTTTGCTTTTACCATTCTGTTTACAATGGTAAAATAAAAATGGTAAAGTAAAAGCACTACTTTTACTTACTTCTAAAACTCACTAAGTTCAAAACCACTAGAAAGAGTACTATATATTGTCCCAAATAATAAATTGTTTTATTTAGAATTGAAAGGCTCTTGCCCATGTACTTGGCTGTCTTCCCAGGGGCCCCTAGGAGGGGGTGGGCTTCAGTTTCCCTCCCTGCCTCAAGCAGAGCTCCCGAGGCCGAAGACTTCCGGAGCCTAGCCACAGCCATGCTCAAGACCCCTCTCCATGTGTTCAGAGAAGCTTCACGCATGATGGTACCAGCAGAGGAATCCAGGTGTGTGGGACACGGGGCTGAGACCTCCAAGCCTGCTCGGATCAGGATTGGGCCTTTTCCGCCCAGATTTCCCATTTTCCAGTAGCTAGGCGGTCACATCCAGGGACTGCCCCCAGTGCTGTGTAATCCCACCAATGGCCAACATCCAGAGACTTAAAACTAAGCTCCCAGAAGTGATATCTGATAGCCTACTTCTCCCTCTGGAAGAACCTGGCTAGCTAAAGTTTCCTGCCCATATGGGAGAGCCTTGCAAATTCCCCATGGTGTATTCATATGCCAAAACCAGTAACAATGCTGGGCCTCATTCCCCTGACCCTGAAAGAGCCCCAATGTGGCATCGTTGGGCAGAACAAGTAAAGAGGCTTCTAAAATCTCAGGGCTAGGACAAATGGACACATTATTGAGACCACTTGAGAAATTCGACGATCAATAGGATGATGATGATGATGATTTAGAAAACAATGATTATTTTTGAGTTTCTGTCATTTACTCATTATTATTCATAGGTTTAAACACAAATGGATAACTGATCATTGAAACAACATGTACTTTCTGATTTAAATAGTTCAACTTTGACTTATTGATTGTAATATCCCCCCCAAAAAAAAGCTGCATGATTCTTCCTAATATCTTCTTCTAGAGAGAAGTAAGCCTCTCTAAAAGTACTGTTGGATGCAGTGCAGAACCATGTCCTGGGGAAGAACCAAGGAAAATTGCTAAGTAGATTTTTCTCCCAAGATATCTTATGTTTTATTTTATTTAATTTTTGGTTTTAAATTAAAAAACAATATACTATGGTTATTAAAACTGTTACTGGGAGACTCTTAAGATGCAATACACCTATGGCTTTTAAATGATCCATTACTTGGGGAAGAAAGTGGAGAAAGAATAATAGTCTCTTAACTCCATTTGTCTGAAAGAGAAATTCATCCTCTGCATGATTGCATAATGATGAACATTATCAACCTCACTCCTTAATGGTCCATAACAAAATAAAATACTCAGAGGACTGATGAGCTTAAGACCCAGAAAGAAAGAAAAAAATCTCAGCTACCTGCTCTGAGCACCATTAAATAAAACGAGAAAAGTCTTTTTCAAGGTATTAATTTCTATGATAGACAGCCAACAAGAATTCTTTTGGCAGTGGTATCCTTTTTTTTTAAACATCTTGCTATTGCTTTGGCCACAGAAAACGTATTTGCATGCAGCAGCCATTTAGTAAAAGAGTCAAAAAAAATCTAGAGTGTAGGACTGAGAGATACTGTCTAGTTTCAAATACAGAGACTGCAACTGAACTAACCACAGTTCAGATACAAATATAGAATTTTCAAACTCAATTAGGGAGGACCATTATCTTTCTCACGAAAATGTAGTAGCTTACAGAATTTTTGTTACTTTGTTTTGACAGCCAAGCTTTTTCCTTTCTTCCTTCTTTGTTATAAATCGCAGTATTCTTACCAGATATGAGAATTTTAACTGCATTTTTTCCATCTGTGTGTCTAAAGTTATTTCTTTTTTATTGTCTCATTTTTTATAATAATAATACTAATAGTAATAATATAGTGGAGAGGAGAAACAATCAATCAGCACTAGTTATCAAGCAATTTACAAAGCCATCACAGTGCAATGGGAAGGATGGAAAACTGAAGGGACCACTAGGTATAACTAAAAGCCAAATAGATGATAGAGAAGATGCTCTAAGAATTTGTGGAGAAAGCCTCCATAGGAAGCTATTATCCATACTAATCTTGGAAGACACGCCAAGCTAGTGAAACTCACAGGTACACTGATCTTTTGGTAGTCTTTGGACAGAAAACTCTAGGACCTTTTCAGAGTGGTAAAAACAGTACCTTTCCCCACCACCCACACTGGTCAGAGTCCCCATTAGCCAGGCCCACAGTCTGCAACCCCCAGCATATAAACGGCCCCACTTCACAGCTTCCCAACTAATCTCTACAGACAGAGAAGTCAAGCAAAGGAATAACCCTATTTCTACAGTTTCTGGAGTGCGTGGCCTCATACACAGGACACCTTTAAACTCCCCAATATGGACAGCTCAATAGGAGGTTAGGAAGTTAAATGGAAATGTAGCATAGAAGCCCACTAAGCTCAATAAACTTAAACAATAACACAGAAGGTTCAACTAGCAACAAGCTGTTCTATACATTTTTACAAATATTTTTACTGAAAGAAAAAAATTTACTTTTTACTATTTCTTGGTGATTCCAATTACCATTTTGTTGTAACGAGGCAATAAAAAATGAATTATTTTGTGCATGCCAGGGGGCAGGGGGCAGGCTTGGGAGTGGGTGGGGCAAGGGTTGAGGGAAAGCCCACTGACGGTGGGATTGGTGTTGAAATATTGAGTGCCTAAAACAACTGTATTATGAACAATTTTGTAAACCATGGTATTTAAATCACTGTATCACTGTCATCCCGTTGTTCCTCGATTTGTTCAAGTGGGCACCAGTAATGTCTCTCTTACACTCAGCCCTGAGATGTTAGCAGCCTCTCCTTACTCATCTTTCCCAATGATTGGAAGCTCTTTCCGGGCGAGGGGAATGAGACCTATCGTTACTGTTTTGGGCTTATTGAATACACCACAGCTAGCTTGCCAGACTCTGCTGTGTGGGCAGGATACTCTTGGTAGCCTGCCGGGCTCTCTGAGAGGTATGCATATATCTTTTACTGTATTTTGGGATATGAATACACCATGGGAAGCTTGCAAGGCTCTCCAACGAAGGCAATAAACTCTTGGTAGCTTGTCAGGTTCTCCAAGAGGGAGAACAAGGATATTACATGACGCCAGGCTGCTTAAGTAAGGTTAGGAAAAATGTACACGTCTGTTTTCTTGCTAAATTATTACCATAAATTCCATAGTACCTAGCAAAATTTGACCACTTCCTAACATACATATATGGATCATTCACTGGTGAATTGTGTGTGTAGAGAATATTGATGTAAGGATAATACTGCCTTTTAAAGTTTTCTGTAGCTTCTAGGAGTCTTTTATCCTGATCCATAAGCCAGGAAGTGCCCATTCATTACCTTTCATTGTCTTACAGTCTAAATAGAACAAAGTTCACTCCCAAGAGTAACAGTGGCATTTCTGGAATGGACACAGCAAGGATTTTAATCCTTTTTTGCAAAGAATGTTCCACTGGAAAACCTAGGCAGTGACTTGGGACTAGATACAACAGAATGGGGCTTTGGATGAATGTCTGCTCGTCCTTTTTTTTTTTTTTTTTTTTTTTCAGCTCTCATCTCTGGTGCAACTCTCCTCAGCCAGGGTCCAGTGTCAGAGTACTGCTCTGTGGAAATCATTGGATTGCTGAGAGCTCTTCCATGAATGATGACTGATTGTAGCATTTCTCTTCATACTAGCCTTTCAATTTGGAAACCATGTTAGTTAAATATCTATTTGAAAATTCAACAACAAAAATCACAATTTCCCTTTACAGTGGCATGAGGTAAAAGGCTTGAATTCCACGCCAGGCAGCTGGAAGGAGAGTATTGCTCATTAGGCAGCACAGAGCCTGGTGTCTTCTCTTCATTTGTAATGTTCTCTCCTGCCTTAAAATGGTACCCACGGAGGATTGAAATGTGCTTTTTAGCAGTTATTGGATACATTGGCTAAAGGCTTATGTTTCTACTCCTTTATTTTTGAGCAGATGGTTAATGAATGTACTTGTGTGTGTCACAGTTTGTGTGTGTGTGTGCTCAAATGGCTTTCTCTAAATAGAAAGCCAGAAATTAAATTGGATTCTTTTATTTTTCTGTGACTCTCAGTTAATGTCATTCCTGTGTGTATTCATAGTTTTCAAAGAAGTCATGATTGTTCAGATAGTTTTCAATTTCTCCAGTATACTGAAATACTATATTTAATACATTGTAAATGCGACTTATATTGAAATGTTTGCAATCCATTTGGCATCTACAAAATGTCATTCATCAGAGAAATTATATCTCCTATGCTCAGTTTGTATAGCCCTCTTTTCTTCTTTCTGCTTCTCACTCTCCATGATGAAAAGTATTTCTTTATTGACTTTCTAGGTAGAAAAGGTAGGCAAGCACAAAACCTGTGTATATTATTAATTTCTCATTTTTTAAATTTAATTTTGTGTTTGGGGCCACACCCAGAAGTGCTCAGGAGCTGACTCTTCTGAGTAGTGACCTGTGACCTCTGCCAGGGCTCAGGTAAACATATCCCATGCCAGGGACCTAACCAAGGTTGGCCACATGCAAGGCAAGTGTCTTACCCTGTGTATCATTTTTAGAACCTATATTTATTACTATAAGTGAGATTTACTACACCATAATGCTTTTATAATTCTAGTACCAGCGTACCAGGTAAATCACTGGTATATTTGCTAGGATCATTCTGTCTTAGCCTGTGTCTGAATTCATAAACTGTTGCATGAGATACTAGCAGAAATGTGGATTTAAAAGAACTATCCTGGGCCTGGAACTATAGTACAGTGAATGGGGTGCTTACCTTCTATGCAACCCACCTTTGTTACCTGGAATTCCATATGGTCCTCGAAGCCCCCTGTCAGGAGTGATTCCTGAGCACAGAGGCAGGAGTAAGCTCTGAGGACAGCCAAGGATGGCCAAAAAAAAAAAAATCCCTTCACAACTTCACTAGAAAAAACAGGACCATAACTTTTGAGAAATATTAAATAGCTTTTAATATTTAAGTGTTTCAATATAGTATTTTAGAAAGACACTTTTTTTCTAAGTGTCGATCTAACATTGAACATGACATGCTATGCAGACTTTATTCCATCGTACTTTGTAAACTTTCAGAATTATAATTTAATTGTGTGGCTATAGAGAAAAAACAATACCTATATATCTCCATATAGCCTTACATCTATGATATATGTGTGTGTTAAGATGCTTATCAAAATTATAATAGCAGTCTGGATAGAAGCACTTAGCCTAAAAACCAGACTAACAGGTATGTTTATGGGGAGGGTTATAATCATGTTTTTGACCCAAATACTTAATTTCTTATCTTGAAAATTCATCACCCACCCAGTCATCATTTGCTAATATATTTTCTCCTTTATATTTTCCCTTATAAATTACAATCTATGAGAGTCCTGTTACTTTTGTATTGCTTTTTCTGTGATTCATATTATTATCTTGGTAAATATCATCTGTAGAGTTTTCGACTGAATTCAACACTCGACAGTAGGAAGCTTTGCAGAAACCGGACACACCAAATACCAGCAAGACACCCCACAGAGAAGTAAGTAACCCTGAAATAAGTAAATCGAAGTATTGGTCATTGCCATTGCTTCATTTCTATGACTGTCACTGTCACTGTCATCCCGTTGCTCATCGTTTTGTTCGAGCAGTCACCAGTAATATCTCTCATTGAGAGACTTATTGTTTACTGTTTTTGGCATATCCGATACACATGGGTAGCTTGCCAGGCTCTGCTTGCCGGGCTCTCTGAGAGGGGCGGAGGAATTGAACTCGGGTCAGCCTCATGAAAGGCAAACGCCCAACAGCTGTGCTATCGCTCCAGCCCTTATTCCTATAACAACAAAGTATTTAAAGTATTTTTTAAATACTTTCTAAGGAAGGCTGAGGATCTAACACGGTGATAGTTAACCTTGTATGAAGACAGACTTTGATCTCCAGTACCGCAAAATAAAGATAACAAACAAACAAGTAAATATGTTGTCATTTGTTGTCATAGGAATGACAACATATTTATTTATTTGTTTGTTTTCTTCTAGTTTAAGTAATATGACTATAATAGTGTCTAGGTTTTCAGTATTGCTATAGGAAGTTACCACTCTCTACCACTACCAAAACACCCATGATCCCCTACAAATGTCCTGTGTTACCTCTGGTGCTATATTCATTTTGCCTGTACCTCTCACCACTGTTGAAAAGTTTTGTAATCCAAGGCCAAAAAAATTGTCATTGGTCCTACAAAAACAGCATGAGAATGCTATTTGGGTCTCCCAAAGAGGAATCGAAAGACCTATGCTTGGAGTGTCACATTTCACTCCAGTGAGAGAAGGAATCCGGAGTTCCAACCTCCATCAATGATTGAGGATAAGGGATGCTGCCTCGTTTGCCAAGGTATTGAAAATCAGATGGGTTGGACACGTAATGCAATTTGGAGATGACCGCTGGACTGCAGCTATTACTCACTGGAATCCACGGGATGTCAAAAGAACACCTGGCCACCCACCTATGAAATGGTCAGACTTTGTCAAGACCCTGAATGAATGGTTTGATGCTCTTTCTGTTCCTGGAGCGAGCAGACATCATTTGGCTACAGTAGCATACGACTGGGACGAATGGAGATGTTACTGGCACCCACTCAAGCAAATCAATGAGCAACGCAATGACATGTGACCCAAGAGATATATAAGAATAACCTATAAAAAGCTTTCTTAGTAGTCTAATACAATTTTTTCATAATGACTTAACACAGTTCATTTTGTGTAGTATATTGCATGCTCAAAAAAGTTGTCTAGAAATAATCTCCTATTTTAATCAGTGCTAGTCAGTCTAAAAAAAAGTGTGGTAGCAACTAATATAAGCAAAGTGATAATTCTGTATTGTTCTTACTATAACCCCAGCCTAATGGAGAGTCTGGCCCTCAATATAGTTAACTAAATAAAAGCACAAACAAACATATACACTGGTAAATATGAGTAAATAAGTGGAATCACCTGGAAGTCAATATAGAAAATTAGATAAGTTAACATTAATGAAAATTTCTGTCTTAATAATAGTTTTAACATATAAATGTCTTGGCTGATGGATGGGAATCTTTGCTATAAAAATAATTCATTTATGTATTTCCATAAATGTTTCTTATCACAAAATGGCAGTGTGTGATAAGTGTTTGCAAATAGCTCTCAAAAAATACCATTAGATTGAGGAGAGATTTTCAGCTTTAGAGAATTGGTCTGTCAAACAACTACAAAAAGACCCTAAATCTTAGGACCTCAAAATAACAAAGATTTCTTTCTCATTTATGTAGACTTTTCTGCTTTATATCTTCTTACCCTAGAACCTAGCCAACAGAGTGTCCACAATACAAACATTGTCAGTGTTCATGTCAAAAAGAGTTCTGCAGCTTCTTAATGGTAATTAAATATTCTCATCGGAAACTTCCATAATGGAATCCATCTTGCTATGTGTTAAGAAGGAAAGCTAAAAGTATTCATTCCCAAATTATGGCTACCATGTTTTAAAAATAAATTCTGGGAGATTTTCATTAAAACAGTAACAAATATATCTTCTTCCTTGAAATAATAGTGAGTTGGTATGTATTGCAACTCAAGGAACTTGAGTTTCTTGGATTTGCTGTAGTTGACTTATACAAAGTGGGGAGTGAAGGAGGTAATTCTGGCAAAAGAGAACTTGACCTCTTTGATCTACCCTTCTCTGCCACCTCCAGAAAGCTTTGCGCAGGTAAGAATTTAAATATCTGGGGCTGGAGTGATAGCACAGTGGGTAGGGCATTTGCTTTGCACGCAGCCGACCCAGTTTCGATTCCCAGCATCCCATATGATCCCTGAGCACTGCCAGGAGTAATTCCTGAGGGCAAAGCCAGAAGTGACCCCTGTACATAGCCGGATGTGACACTAAAAAAGTATAAATAAATAGATAAATGATAGGTAGATAGATAGATAGATAGATAGATAGATAGATAAAACTTTAAAAATAATTTAAATATCTGCTGTGAGCACTTATATGGCATGGGAGTTAGTGTCCCACCCGTCTCAGGAGGCACCTGTCAAGCTGCACCTGAAGTATCCCTGGTCTGCAGAACAAGGGATAAGATCCCCACCATGAATTCTTGGGGGTGTTGGGGGAGGGGGTTGTTGTGGATTCAGGTTAAAACGAGAAATTGCCTATTGTAGGAAAAGAAAAGCCAGTCTTGACCTTGGCATAGGTGTTCCAGAATGTGTCTTCCCTATCAGAAAAAAACTTCAGAACTTCAAGAGGCGATGAAATGGTCAAGTAAAATAGTTCTATTTATAGAAACTTGCTTAGAGAAATGTGAAGGGAGAGAAAAAGCAAGACATACAAGTTCAAAACATGGCCTTGTCCAGAAGAGAAAAGCCAAGAGACAAATCTTCACAGTGCAGAATGAATCCCACATTTTTTAACAAAGTTAATTTTTTTAGTAGACCTTCTGCTAAGGAGCTTTGGCAGGGAATTGTCTGCATACAGAAAGCTAATTTGGGTATTGTCAGAAGGAAAGCTTTGGACTCTTGATGGCCCTTTCATATTCTTATCAGGACCTTGAGAATCTATTAAAGCTTCTACTTTTCTTGGGAAATGGGAGTGGGGGGTCTACCCATCTCTGGATGGGGCCCCTGTTTCTAAATCTGGGTAATAGCTCCACTTTTCTGTTTAAAACGTAGTGGTCTTTATTCCTCTGGGCTACTTCAAGGTTCACTGTATCACAGTCTTCCCATTGTTCATTGATTTGCTCAAGTGGGCTCCAGAAATGTCAACTCCAGTAATGTCACCATTCATCCTAGCCCTGAGATTTTAGCAGCCTCTCTTTACTCGTCCTTCCCAATGGTGCTGCATTGGAAGCTCTTTCAGGGTCAGGAGAGTGAGACCCATCATTGTTACTGGTTTTGGCTTATTGAATACACCACTGGGATTTTGCTAGGCTCTTTCATGTGGGCAGGAAACTCTCTGTAGCTTGCCAGGTTCTCCAAGAGGGAGAACTAGGCAATAAGAGGTCGCTCCAGGAGCTTTGTTTTATAGTCTCTGGGGGTAGTCCCTGGGTGCAACTGCCTAGCCACTGGAAAATGGGGAATATGGGTGAAAGAGGCCCAGTCCTGATCTGAGTAGGCTTGGAGATCTCAGACCCCAGTCCCACACACCTGGGTTCCTCTGCCGGTTCCTTCATGTGTGAGGCTCATCCAAACATGTGGAGCGGGCTGTGGCTGGGTTCCAGAAGTCTTCAGCTGCTGGGGCTCTGCTCATAGCAGGGAGAGAAACTCAATCCGCCCTTCTCCGAGGGACCCTGGTGAGATATCCAGGCACTGGGGCAAGAGAGTCTGCCTACTTCAAGGTTACGCAATTTAATTATTAATGCTATTTCCTGAAAAACTCATTATAGAAGGCATCCTACCCTGCCCGCACACCTCCTTCTGCCTGCACAGTTTTCAGGTCAGTAAAAACCATATAAAGACTCCTCATGGACTCTAGTGAATACTTATGGGTCCTAATATGGCAGAGCTAAATATAAGCTGAATCCCAGGGTCCACCCAGGCCACTTCCTGAACAGCTGCTTACCTGTGTAGAAGAACACCTACAAAATCATGAGACTATGAACTTGATTACTAGGAAAATACAATTTTTCACAGTTACAAGCAGACAAGAAGTTAGAAGTTAAAGATTAAAATGCTAATTCAGGTGTTCATTTTTTTCTAGATGTAAAATGAAAGTGGGTATTGGAAAGGTAGGGTAGGGAGGAGGAAGGTATCATTCACAACTCACCTGGTGGCACTTTTCATAGAACCAAGGGAAATTATGTGAAGTTCAGTAAAGAGAAAGCATAGGGTGCCCTGAGATTGTAAATTTAAGGAACTTCTGGAAGAATGTTTAAATATTGAATAGTTCTTTGCAGGAGCCAACAAAGATTAATGAGGAGAAAGTGTGAAGGGAACAGGATTTATAAGCCATTAATGTGCCCAGTCTCCCCACCCACCCCAGTGAAGAGGAGGTACCCCTCCCACCCCCCCTCCCACCGCTGCCCTCAGCTACTCGACCTGTTCAAGGACACTGCAAAGACTGAATTAGAAAAGAGGAGCAAATAACCAAAGTTTAGAAGACAAGAATAAGAAGGGGAAAGCCAAATAAAGGAAGGAAAATGAAGTGTAAGGCTGAGTATATGAAATAAAAATAAAGCGAATTTGAGCAAACTGAAGAAAGAAAAAGTAAAGGGGCTCAGACAAAGCCAATTTATTTTGCTTTGCTTGTGTGTTGGGGTGAAGGATCACAGACAAAAGTACAAATTTCATAGAAAGAGATTCAAAATTGAATCATGAAGCGAGGAAAAGGAATGAGAGAAGTGTTCCGGAGTTCATGAATTGTCTCCCTTTATTGTTTTCCTGAGATTGAATGTTATCACTTTTGTATATTTGGACATGCTTATTTAACTATAACTCTCTATGTTTTCCACTGACTTTTAAACATATAATTGCTATAGTAATCTGCACATAGGCTGTGGTAATTGCTATGCTTTATAAGCCTACAGATTAATGTGCTACAACACATTGATCAATGTCTTTTATATTAGTTTGTTTATGTGAAAAAAATGACTGTTTCCATCACCTGAAGGGTCCCCTGTCTTGGTCTTAGAGAGCCACCCATTTTTCCTTAAAACTGATTCTGGCCTTCTTCACTGCATTTTGGCCTTTGTCAATTACCAATTTATTATTGTCTTGTCACAGTCCACACATTCTTACAAATAGTGCTCTAAGAGAAATCAGAAACTCATTCAAACACTTCTCCTTTAAACACTTCTCCTTTTTCAGGAGAGGATTCTGAAGGGACATTGCAAACGAAGAAGCATCTATCAATTCCCTGCACAGCTAGATGAGGCAGGTGACAGTCGGTCATGTGCAGATGAAGCCAGCCCTCGCCAGAGGCAGAAAGGAATCTGCTCTGCTCTTCTCCACTGAACTTATGGACTGCTGATACCATGGCTCTGTCAAAAACTTTCACCTAAACCCTCTCAACCCCAGAGCAATTTTAAACTTTAAATACATGAACCCACTGACATTCAGACTTTACATTGTACGGACTGCCTGCTGTTTATCACCCAATGTTGAACTGCAATTGGGAGTGTTGCCAGAGGCTGTGGTAAGGTGGAGCACAAAAGAAGTTGCCTTTAAAAACACTTGCTTCTATACTCCACAAGTGATACTCTCCATGTTATCCATTTATAAGCAAGTGGAAGGGAGAAGGCAGGTGGAATAGAGAAGGGATCACTAAGAAAATGATGGCTGGAGGAACCAGTTGGGATGGGAGATGCATGCCGGAAGTAGATAATGGAACAAACATGATGACCTCTCAGTGTCTGTGTTGCAAGCCATAATACCCAAAAGTAGAGAGAGAGTATGGGAATATTGTCTGCCATGGAGGCAGGGGGAGGGTGGAAAAGGGGGGTATACCCGGGATATTGGTGGTGGGGAAGTGCACTGGTGGAGGGATGGGTGTTTGATCATTGCAAACACCAAACATGAAAACTTCTAACTATCTCATGGTGATTCAATAATATTAAAAAAAAAAAAAAAAACTTGCTTCCACCTCTCAGTTTGATCTATCTCAGTCACCCTGGAGAAAGGCATGGCGTGCTCAGGACTGGTCAAGTCTGCTGTGAGCACCTCCATGGCATGAATATTTCCATCACAACAGCCCCACAAGGCAGCTGTCAAACTACACCCAAAGCCCTGTTGGTCTGCACCGCATGGAAACACGCCCTCACAACCTGAGTTCTTTGGTGCAGCCATGGACTCAGGCCAGAATGATGGTTTTCTCTTTGCTGGAATGTAAAGTCAGTCTAATCTTGGCATAGGTATTTTTTCAGGTCAGTAGCCTTCCCTTACAGGAAGGGGAAAAAAAAACTTCAGAAGGAGAAACAGTGAATAGCGAAGCAAAAATAGTTTTCATTGAAAGAAATTTAAGTAATAGATGTGTGAACAGAGTGAAAGAGGACAAGTCTAGAAAGAACACAGACTTCTCCAGTGTAAGAAAAAGGCAGAGAATAGCTTTTGGGAGAAGGTTGTATACAATTTCTTTAAATTGTCTTGACCTGGAGTTCTCTGCATTTATAGAAGTTACTCTGGAAAAGAAAGGGAGAAAAGTTAATCTGGACATTGTCACAGATAAAATCTTGGACTCTTGATGGCCATTTCATGTTTTATCAGAACCTTTATATTCTCCTGTGGCTTCTCCTTTCCCCTCCTTTGGGTGGTCCCTCCTTCAATTTCTTCAGCGCCGGATATTCAAATCAGTGTAATGTGATCTTCATGCATGTGGGCAATTTCAGGATTCAGTAATTTCTTGTTAAATTTTCCCCAAAGCCCATTACCAGGGCTTCATTATCTATCTAACTATACTAGTATTTGCCCTCAACTTCATTTTAGCCAGTTTCTCTTCTTTTGGGATAACCAAATCATAGGTTACCCAAAAGGTCTAAACTTCTTCCAGATGTGTCCTTCTTTGTGTGCTATTCCTAACCCCTCAGGCATTATATCATTCCCTTGTACACTTATTCTTCTATTGAACTTTAAAACTTTTGTATCCCAGCATCCAAATCAGCATGATTATATCACTGTGTGAGAATAAAGGAAGAATCCCACGACTGGACATGGAGCGGAAGGAAGCCAGGAACTAATGTCAAGATAGCCCAGAGCCAAATAACCTAAGACATAGAATAAAATCATGCTATGACTAATTCATGACTAATTAACTAATGAATCCGCCTTTGCTCCCAACGCTACCTCTAGAATCCTCTGAGTTTCTAAAAGCAAAGACAATAAATCAATGTCTGGTTACCTCTTCTTTCCATCTTGATGATTGCTTATGCTATGCTGATGTCTTTTTGTTTGACGTCGAGAATATAACCCAGAGAAATTTTAACTAGCAAATTCCCCTCCACCCAAAAGCCTAAAGATATGGACTGGGGAGAGATTCGAAAAGGTTACATGCACGTGATGCAAGAGCCAACACTGGTTTTGTCCCCAATTATCACCAGTGTCACTTCTGAGTACAGAGCCCAGAATAGTTTCTGAAAACTACAAGTTGTGGCTTAACGCTATAACCCTCACAAAAAAAGATAAGTACCATATTCTCATTTTGTTCTTATTTTGTTTAGGTTTGTGGATAAGAGATGTATCCTTTGTTCTCCCTTCTTTTTCTATAAAAACAAACTAACAAAATCCCCCCTCACCCCCTTTTCTTTTGATCATGCAGAGAAGAGCCTGCTTTAAAAACATCATCATTTATTCAGGTGATTTACTACACACACACATACACACAAGTTTGGTTCATCTGAAGTTCTTCTTGAAGGAAGTAAAATGAAGTACATGATACACTCTCAGTAACATAGAGGCAGACTGAGGGACTGGAGAGAAACTGGGGACATTTGTGGAGGGATGTGCACTGGTAAAGGGATTGGTGCTCCATCTTTGTACACCTGAAACTCAGTTATGAATAACTTTGTAACTTTGTAATTCATGGTGGTTCAATAAGTTTAAAAAATAGAGAAAAAGAAAAAAAGAGAAAACACATCAAGAAAAATTTTTAAAAAAGCTCTTTATTGTCTGGTGTCTCTTTGCATTATCCCTCAAACAGCAGTGAAACTGCATCTTAATAGTTTTAGCTATTTCATTTGCTCAATTATGCTTTATGTTTTTAATGTTTACTTTGAAGATCATGTACAAACATTTTCTCTCAAACAGGGGTTGGAAAGAGAGTACAGGGATTCAGAATGTACTTGCCTTGCATGTGGCTGACCCACTTTCAATCACCTGTACCGAATATGGTCCCCTAAGCAAGCCAAGAGTTACAGTTGAGCATAGAGCCAGCAGTAAGCCCCTCCCCCACCTCCTGCCCCCCCACTCCACACACAAGTTTGGTACATCTGAGTTGTGAGCTGTATTTATTCTGACCACTACTTAGTGTAGCCCCAAAACAAAAACACTCAAAAACATTCCTTACATAAATTGTAAGAACTATAACTTTCTTAGAGTCCCTAGAACTATAAGAAAAAGAACAATGCTTATTTTTCACTATAACACAGATGGAACTGGTAGTCACGTTAGGCAAAATAAGTCATAGGGAGAAAGATAAACACCAGATGATCTCACTAATAAGTGGACTATAAATATGAAGGCTAGGAAATAGTGGTCGATAAAAACAAATCCAAAGTCTTGACCAACTAAACTAGGATTACTAAATGGGCACCAGAGTGGTTTGAGGGGGCAGATGAGAAGGGACAGTGGTGGAGGGATATTGGCACTCTGGTAGTAGGGATGGTGCAGTAACACCATTTGCCTAGAACATAAATTTGAATATGATTATAAACCATGCTACCTCAATTTAAAAAAGTGTCTTTATCAAAGTCCCAAGGATATGTGAGTGTAGAGGACCTGCTTTGAAGGTGTGGAATGGCGAGTTCAATCCTCAGTATCAGGCCATGGAGGTCCAGGGTCATTGGACAGCCATCCTTGGAGCCATAGTGATGGCAATCCTGTGCCATTTTCAGTACACTTCAACTAAGAGTAGATCAGCACCACAGACAAATGGGGGACCCCTGATTATTGCAGCAATAGAAAAATCAGGGAAGGAAAATAAATTCTGCTTCAAACTTCCCTCTGTTTAAATTACTCTCTGGTTACTACCTCTGAACTGAATGTAGGCTGCTTTGAAGTGGTCTCCATGCATACTTCACATTGGAATGTATAACTGGCTCACTACTGAGAAACAGCCATCTAATGGATGATAACAATGGGCATGAGGGGCCGGAGCGATAGCACAGCAAGTAAGGCATTTGCCTTGCACGTGGCCGACTCGGGTTCCATCCCCGGCATCCCATATGGTCCCCCAAGCACTGCCAGGAGCAATTCCTGAGTGCAAAGCCAGGAGTAACCCCTGAGCATCGCTGGGTGTGACCCAAAAAGCAAAAAAAAAAAAAGGGCATGAAGGATACTGACATAATTTTGCAGGGACTTGTAAGAGATCTAAAACTAGATCTTAGGCAAATTAAGGAATGCCCTTCAATTCACTTCTGTAAATATTCAGAGGCTTCATAGTTCACTCTGAATATTTAGTCACTGAAAAGTTACAGTGACTTCCATACACACATACACACACACACACACACACACAAGTTTGGTACATCTGAGTTGTGAATTGCATTTATTCATATGTCCTTGTCTTTCCATTTTTCCCCCCTCTCTCTCTCTCCCAAGTATTACCCATGCTTTGAAAATTGTGTTGTAAGTAATTTAATTAAAATGCATCTTAATTATAGGTTCTTAAATCTTCTTTATCTATATCTCTCAAGCAACTATCTCAGGTTTGGTTTTTTTGTGTATTTTTTTAACATATCCCTTATGCTATATATCTAAGATTACATTTTCAGTTCCAAAACCTATGAGTCTGAAACTAAGTGGAGACACCCTATGATAACATAACCTTCTGATTATTGAAGTAACAATCCATTGCAAAAGACTTTAAGTAAATTCTGTCATATTCCAAGAGGTTCATTTGATCAAAAAGCGCAAAATTCATAAGGCCAAGTAATTTATGTAAGAAGTATTATCTTCAATATGAAATAGCTAACAAGGAAATTGCTACATTCAATATCAAATATTTTAAAGAAAATGAAATTTCCCTAATAATCAACTGGTGGTAACAAACTTCATATATTTTATTGATCTCATAATAAGAATGAACCAAAACATAAATCTGAACCATACTAGCTCAGTTAATATCCGATCTGCTCTTTTCATCTTGTTAAAGTACACATCAGGAAAGGAGCTCAGTAGAGGAGAAAATAAGAGTCATTGCTAGAGAATTCAGGTAAAAATGTATTTGAATGCATTTTAAGCTTGACATATCTGATGTTACAACCTCAGCCAAGTGACCTAAAATGCACCAGTTGTAGACATCGTAAAACCTAATGCTGAAAAAAAATGAAAAATAACACTAAGTGAAGCCATGAATAACCCCTGTGTTGGTACATTTATCATCCCTCACCAGTTTAAATCAAGCACAATTCTCCTGTTCTTTCAAATTTTTCTATTATTTTCCAATTCTTTGAAAGTTACAAGTTTTTGTGTAACTTGTGGGTCGCCTATTTTAAAGAAGTATCTACATATTCACTATTTTGTCGTTGGTGTATTAACGAAAATTTTCTCTACTAAAGCATGCTTCTTGTAACATTTTGAAGAAATAACATCTTTTCAAACTATGAGTTAGACTTCTCTCAACCCTTTCCCTTTATTCTCTCCTCATTAGTTCAAAATGGGATTTTGATAATTCTCGTAAATTTCAAACATTTTTATATATTCCATATTATCTTGAGCTATATTTATAAAAACCACTTGGCTGTGTCAATCCCCTCTCATGATATAAAAACAATATATAAAACTGAATGTTTTAATATCTCCTTATGCCGGTAACAAATGTGTGTATAGTCAGACTTAATAGGCTCACTTTTAGATTCGCATACAAATAAAAATATTAGAAACAACCAAGATCCTTTTCTTGAGAATAAATTGTGTGAAGACTTGTCCCACCAGTTTTCAGGACTTATTATGAAGCCATAGTAATTAAGAGGATGTGAGCTTGACTTACAACTAAGTTGTCATGTTAAAATAGTGAATAATTAGTGCTATTGTAAAGCAATGGTTTTGGAATAAATACATATTAATAATAAAAATAATAAAATTGTGGCTTTTCCTCTTATACAGAAAAATGTAAATACCTACTGTAGTATATACTTAGTGTGTAATAAAGTGCTATAGAGCTTTTAGTAGGTGATATAGAAGATTCTTTGTAGTTTCAGATTAAGAAAAGTTTTCATAGAGGCAAAGAAAGAACAAGAAAATGAGAAATCATACACTTCTCTAGAAACCCTGCTATTTTCACTTTCCCCTAGAGAATACCACTATATCATGGTATATGTATGCTAGTAGGGTTTACAAATGCTGACTCATAAATCTAACATTAGCATGCATTAAGAGTTTTACTTTCAACCAGTAGGTATTCAAAGCTGTACCTCCAAAATATGAACTCCCATAACCCACTGGGAGTAGCCTCTGAATACACACTCTCCAAAAGAGATCTTGCACTCGGAACACTGACAGGTCATGACACAGTCTCAACTATGGAAGCTTATCAAAAATACACCAGATAGTGAGACAGTCAAAAAAAAAAATAGTGCATAGACAATCAAAAACTAGTGGAATATTGAACAATAGATTTCGACATTTATATCAGGTCACTCTTTCAAAAACAATAGAGGCAGTATTTCATGTAATACATGGGAAAAAACACAGATGAGCAAAATGTGGAAAAAAATAATATGTTCAGAATAAAAATATGAACCAACTAACAACTTCAAAGTAATTGTCATAAAATCAGTGACTAAACTCAAATTGAGAATAAGTGGGCAAAGTGAGAAGCATTCAGAGATAGAAAATATAATAGTGCAATAAGTTTCCAAGTTTATTATATTTTCTGCAAACATACTGTATGATCTCACACACATGTGGTATATAAGGTAACAAAGTTGAAGAACATAAGTAATCTGAAAATTTCTCTGAAGGATTTAACAGCAAAATTGATAAAGCAAACAAATGAGCAAGTAACCTTGAAGACAGGGCAATGAAGCTCACACAGCAAAAAATAAAATAAGAAACAAGAATTTTAAATAAAGGCATATTAAAGGAAATTATATCAATCAGGATCACATTATAAGGTTTCCAGAGGGAGAAAAAAGAGAAAACGATAGAAAACTAGTTTTAATAAATAATGTCTGTATGACCAAAGGGTGTGAATGCAAATAATGATGATCTGTAGACATCTTTATAATTCATTTCTGCCCTAGAATATCACATAGTTATTATATTACATTGAAGCAACAGATTATGACTGCACTTTCAGGTCAGAGTTGTTTCCACCAGGGCAATAAAAGGAAGAAGTAAATCTAATAGAGGTGAAGGTTGGAAAGGGTGAGAGGAAAAAAATTATTTAAGAGTCACAAAATTTATTTGTGACTGCATTACTCTGTTAATTTGTGATCCAAATTATCCAGTTAAAATGATTATGGTGGTAAAATTAAGTAACCAATGAATACGTGGTTTGGTTTATTCAACATTTGCAACTCTAGAAAAATCAAATAATCATCATAAATATGAAGCTTAACATTAACTGATTAAACCCATCTTCCAATATTCTTTATCTTCTTTTCACCCTACTAGGGTTACCATATCAATACAACTTTCCAGAGGTCGTTAGGAATCATTTATTTCCTTTGAAAGTTATTTCCTTTGATAACAGATATTTAACTGGGTTTCACAAAGTAAATTCCCATAAATTATTGTTGGGTAAAATAAAATTATTGATTGGTCAGTGGCACAGATAACACCTTAAAGTATCAAACTATTGCCCTAGTTGATATTTATTTTATTAATAATAATGTCAATGTTCCAAGAAATGTTCAAATCTTGAAAGGAAGGAGAGTCCTTATTTATATCTTCGATTTTTGTTGCTTTCATTTTACATTCAGAAGCTGTCACTACAGCCTCAAGTTTGGAAAAGATAATAGCAAATATGATTGGTTGGTTTAACTACCACTACGTTGACTCATGCTTCTGCACTTATTAGTTGATATTCTGAAATTTGGTGGCCTCCTCTGTAAAATGAGTTTCACTGTATCTACCACAAAGGCTATTTGAAGGGTTAAGTGGGACTAGTGTGTAGGTAAGATCCTTAGCACTGGTTCTGGCTCATTATGGATAGTCCTTAAATGATTATCTCTACTATAAATTATATAATCACTGAAAAGTGAAAATATTTTAAAGCAATTGTTTCAAAACTTGATTTTACAAGGGAAACCTGATAATCTACTTCTAAATAATCCCCAAATTCTCTGGTTTTATAAAGTCTATTAAATCTCACATAGAGCAAAGCAGAGAAGTTATTTCCTGAGTCCTCTGATTCATTAGTTAGTTAGTTTTCCCAGACCCTTATTCCTATCATCCGAAGCTTCCCATTCGTATTCAGAGGACAGATGTTATTGACTTTGCTTTGTTCCCAGTGGGAAATTGCACTGCTTATTCCCAGAGTCTCTGACCACCTTCATACATGTATTTAAAAGAACCACAGGGATTAAAATAATCATGCTGATAAGGATACAGGCCAGTTCCTTATTCAAAGTAAAAGTGATCTTTCTGAAGAAAGATTATAAACGTCAGTGTTAATATCCTTCTTAGGGGAAAAGTCCTGTTTCATGCAGACATAAGAAAGAGAAGCAAACTCTTTTCAAGAGACAAATTTTGTTCCTCCTTGGGTCTCCATTGTTTCAAAAACAATAAAATGTACATGCTAGGAAAGACTATTACTGAAAGAATAAATGGTCCCTAAAGACCTCAATCAAGAAAACTGCTTTCAGTTTTCTCAATCACCCCTAAGCAATAAAAAATCTCAGAATCACAGAATTAAAGTGGGACCTCTGGTGTCAAGTGGCAATTGCATAGTCAAAAGGTCCTAGGGGGCTACATTCAGAAAATATTTTGGCCATTTTCATGAAGGGTTATTTTGAAAAATGAATACCAATGGCTCAAAAAATTGAAGATGATCTCATAAAAAGTTTCGCAAGGACTTAGGCATATCTAAATTTTCTTTCAAGGTTATTTGAAAAAATCATCCAGAATGAATGGAAAAAAAAGTGTGGGGGAGAGGGGAAGCAAATATGTCAACAATAAAATCTGATGTACCTCTCTGTGACCTATCAATCATATAAATAGGTGCTGTGACCTCATTCAGACACACACAAAAAAATCAGGATAAAACTGGGATACATCAAACACTCTAAAAATTATTTTGTTCCAAAACCCTAGCCATAATTCACATTCATTTGGGTTGACTTACCAGATCCTAATCTGAGATGGCCACTCAATAACTCACTGTTAAATTGAATATTTAAATAGCTAAGTAATCCATACCAAAAAATAGACTAGATGTTTCCATGTCAAAAGATTTAGGAACAGGTGCTCAAAGCACATCTGATGAAACATCACAAAGGTGAATCCTAAGCAATCGAGAGCAATGTGAAGATGTGGGAAAAGTTGATGCTGTGTGAGTCAATGACACCTTGCTCTTCAGCCATTCTGTAAGCATTTACTTCCTCCTTGTAAAGTAGGAACAAGTCTATCAAGACTGCTTAAATTTTAAATTCAACCATATACTGTAAACACTCTAATATTTCATTAAAATATAAAATATCAAGGAGATGGACCCTCAAAGAAGTGAGAGAGCATCACAACATTTAAAAGAATACAGTACGATGGAATAGAAATTAAGCTATAAATGAAGGAACATATAAACAATATCAGTTACTAAATTTTGTTTGAAATTAGTCCTGGAAAATGGTATTGATATTTTATCTAACGGCATAAAATTAAAATAAAACTAGACAATTTTCTGATTAAACTAATATTTCCTAGCTTGTTTCTAAAGAACAAAAGAGGCATAGTCATTCTCTTGATCGCCTTTTAAAGAAAATGTAATTACATTAAAAAATTAAGTAGAGAATTCAAATATCTGGCAGAAACAGATGCCCATGAGATACAAAATGAAAAAAAAAAGATGCAATTGGACCACATTCCTAGAGAGATTCCATTATTCATGTGTGTATTTGTAAGTGCAGGTAAAAAGGTCTAGAAAGCACACTAAACTAGTACTAGTGTAATCTCAATGGAGTAGAACAAGTGAAAAGAGAAGGGAAAGACATTTTCTTGAGACAGACATAGAAAGATTGCACTCATATGTGGAATATAATGTAACTGAGAAGTACAAGTTGGCAACGATGCAACTTCTGGCAGATATCTCTCTGGACTTAGTTACTAAAATACTAAATTACAGAAACCCAAAACTGAGAGGCCGCTAAGTGTGGTCACTCGACCTCACACTTCTTCATCCTCAGCAATGGAAAACAAATTATCTAATGCTTCCTTTTCAGCAGGTCTGACTTTAGGGGAGAGACTCTCCAAACAATAATAGTGAGTTTTGTTGAAATATTGTATGCAATCAAAGTGAAAGTAAAGTGAAATTTATTAGTTACACAGGCGGGGGGGGGCTTAGGGTGGGGGAGCTAGGGGCGTGGGGGGGTTTGGGGTGTGAGGGGGCGGGGTGGAGCTATACTGGGATTCTTGGTGGTGGAATATGAGCACTGGTGAAGGGATGGGTATTCGAGCATTGTATAACTGAGATTTAAACCTGAAAACTTTGTAACTTTGTAACTTTCCACAATAAAAATTTAAAAAAAAATAAAATAAAATAAAATATTTTTCCTGAAAAAAAAAATAAAGAGAATGTGAATGATAAAAAAAAGACATTTTCTTTACACTTTTATCAAGTTTTTCTCATCTTTCTGATTTTCTGGGTCATAAACTCACTATAAAATTACCATGAGGGGGCTGGAGTGATAGCACAGAGGATAGGGCATTTGCCTTGTATGCAGCCAACCTGGGTTCGAATCCCAGCATCCCATATAGTCCCCTGAGCACTGCCAGGAGTAATGCCTGAGTGCATGAGCCAGGAGTAACCCCTGTGCATCACTGGGTGTGAGCCAAAAAGAAAAAAAGAAACTACCATGAAACAAAAAGATCTTCCTCGGCTTAATTGGGGGTATGCCCTAATTAGCTCTTAAGTTAAATATATTATGCTGTGTGAGTTTCAAAAAGGAAAAGGACTGGGGGCACATGGGGAACTCGAGTGATTGATGACCGAGAACCATTCCCCTGGCCGACCCCCGGTGACGGACAGACTAAGGACCCGGGGAAAGGAGAAACTGGGCCCGGGTCCCAGGCTGGTCAGTAGACAATTTATTTCTCTCTCCTTCCCCACATAGTCCAATCTCTCCCAATAGTAGCCGTAGTTTTGGTTGTAGTCCCAGTCATCATAGTTCCATCATCCTAGTCTGCTCATAGACCTCAAAATCCTCTACTAGCCCTTAACATAGTTATATATTCTTCCTCGTCTCATGGTAGTCTCATAGTCCTCTACTTCCACTCAGTGTCATCATCTCGTTCTCCTAGCCCCTGACTTCCCCGACTTTCCAGTCTTCAACATCTTGTCCCTTCTTACCCCTTACAGTATCACTGTATCACTGTATCACTATCATCCCGTTGCTCATTGATTTGCTTGAGCGGGCACCAGTAACATCCCCATTGTGAGACTTGTTATTATTGTTTTTGGCATATTGAATATGCCAAGGGTAGCTTGCCAGGCAGGTTACTCTCGGTAGCTTGCTGGGCTCTGTGGGATTCCATCTAGGGTGTATTGTTTTATTCTTTCCTCAGCTAGTAATCTATTTAACCAATCATAATAAATTTATTTCTTATAATATTTCTAGGAATGTCATTTTGTATGAACACAGTAAGAGAGATATTAAGCTTAAAGATTAGCTCTTCCTGGGGACATCTCACTATATATATCCCAGACCACTCTCCTGAGGCCAGGTTAGTCTTTCCTAACCCCAGCAATGTCCTTATTCAGTTACTTCTATTTAGGTCATGACAGAGTTTGTTCCATGACTGGGCTCTTAACTTATACTTACGGTGCTTAGCTTGTCTCCTTTCGATTCAAGGGTAACTTATGGCTTTCCCTGGGTCCATCCAGTTCCTTTATCAGAACCCTGCTATTGGAGTGCTAGGAACTAATGACAACTGAGGTTTACGTCAAGTAAATATGAATACCCAGGAGTAAATATCTTTTGGAGTCAATTAACTCCCATGTTGCAAAACATAGCATGAACTGTCTTCCTGTGTCTATACAAAAGGGACATTGCTAAATAAACCACGCAAATGACATAAAGGAAAGAGAAAAGAAAAATAGGATTATTAGTGCTTGATGAAGTTGGGTATACCTCAGGGGTATTGTTGTGGGAGTAGTTCAATAAACTTTAAACTCCATGAGGGAGGAATAAGGACAATCCAATGTTATCCAGCTTCGCTGAAATATGTTTACAACAGAAAACTGTAGAGAATAGATCGTTTGCTCTCATGACGGAGTGACTGACTGAAAACTGCCACTTATTTCCTGTGTCCAGCATTACAAGAGTGTATTGTGCCACTTTATCCCTGGCCTGGGTGAATATCCAAGTTCAAGCTACAGTTTTTGGAGACTTCAGTATGGCTGTCATACCATCATAAACTTAAAAATCAAAAGCCTGCCACTATAAGTCAGGGGTCATCTGTGACGTGATAGACACTCCCAATTTCTCACCATGGGGAAAATAATGAGAAATGGATCATCAGAGCTGAAAGATTAAACAGGAGTCAATAAGATGAAATAGCATTTATATATTAATAATGCATTTAATATTTAATCTTTGTTTAATTAAACATTTAATTTATAATGAAGTGGTGTTTAATATACATTGAATGGTTATATTTATGTATAAATAACATTTCTAGCTCAAAGTGAGCATGCACAAAGACACAGTGGTCTAAGTGGTGAGAAAGAATCCAAGGGCCGCAATAGATGGAGTCTTTGGTTTTTGTTTGTTTGGTCTTGTTTGGGTTTGGCTTAGTTTGGCTACTCTTTGGGACACACCCGGTAGCTCTCAGGGATTACTTCTGGCTCTGAACTCAGGAATTACTCCTGGCAGGGCTCAAGCAACCGTATGTGGTGCTGAGGATTACACCCAGGTAAACCTACTCACTGTACTGCAGATTCGTCCAGGTATAGTTGTTTTGTAAAGGCAGAATCAGCTAGATGGGAGAAACATGGAAGGTGATAATGGGAGGCTGATATACGTGGCTTTATGTAAGATGTTAAGAACTTTGAAATTTAGGACCAGGGATGTGGTCCAAATACTTCCAAAGGCAGCAGAAGTTGACTTGAACTTAATCAAAGCCACAAAGAAGCCATGGATTTGGGGTATGGAAGAAATATACTTCAACTCAGATTTTAGGGAGATGACACAGGAAAGGAATGACAAATGACTGGCAATTAGAAAATATTTACCAAGGAGAGTAGATATAAGGGCCAGGGGGATTGCCCGATAGCTGGAAGACTGTTTCATGAGCGGAGGGGAGAAGGCAGATGGGATAGAGAAGGAATCACTAAGAAAATGATGGCTGGAGGAACCAGTTGGGATGGGAGATGCGTGCCGAAAGTAGATAATGGACCAAACATGATGACCTCTCAGTGTCTGTGTTGCAAACCATAATGCCCAAAAGTAGAGAGAGAGTATGGGGAATATTATCTGCCATAGAAGCAGGGGGAGGGTAAGAAAGGGGAGAGGTATACCTGGGATATTGATGGTGGGGAATGTGCACTGGTGGAGGGATGAGTGTTTGATCATTGTGATATTGTAACCCAGACATGAAAGCTTGTAACTATCTCACGGTGATTCAATAAAATTTAAGAAATTAAAAATATATATTTACTGTTATAGATTCCTCTGCCCCTCTCGGAGAGCCAGGCAAGCTACTGAGAGTATCATGACCGCACGGCAGAACCTGGCAAGCTACTCGAGGTGTATTCAATATGCCAAAAACAGTAACAAATAAGTCTCACAATGAGAGACATTACTGGTGCCCACTCGAACAAATCGATGAGCAACAGGATGACAGTAAGTGACAGTGACTGATGAAGCAAAGAATTATTGAAGGTCAGAACTAAAGCAAGAAGAAGAATCAGTTACACTATTGTCTATTCAAACCTTTTAGGAAGATATATTCAAGGGACTTCGTGTGAGCCAGCACTCACCAATTCCATCACAACCAATATTATTATTTACTCAGTAAATTTTATCAGTTCACATCGAACCTCAACTGAAGCAGGAAAATCATAGACTTGATGGAAGATATTTCATGTTACACGTGAAAATAATAATTATAATTTAAATAGTACTTTTGTATGTCAGAGAAATGTCTCGTGTTTCAAAACACTAGGCATGTCATTCATAGAAAATATAGCACCTTTTTCAGCAAATTTTAAAATTCTATGATTCTATGACATATAGTCAAAATATTTCTTTGCAAATTGAATCCCAAGGATTTTATAAATGATTTGCCTAAACCTAACTTAAACCAAATGTCTCTGGTAGCTCAGAACTACAAAATCTCATATCCTGTTGTGTCAGAAATTCTGGAGGTACAGCACAACAATTTTTCTATGTGAATTTGCTGCCCTCATAGTAAAGCTTGAGAACTGCCTATTTTGAATCATCTACAGAAAAAATTCTCCAACAGAAACTAAGATGTTTAGGAGGATTCAAGTGGGATCATTTTACAGTCAGTGTTCTTACATCTAATAACATTCTGTCACTTTTTTTTAATTTTCAAGATTTATATAATGCATTTCAATACTCCTGCTCAGTTTATTGACAACCGTTAAATAAATCAACTGAAGATTAAAAATAAAGTGGTTTCCTTGCTCTTGAGGGTACTGTTTATCAAGCTCCAGTCAATATCATACTGCAGTTACTACTTTCTTGGTTCTGCTCCAACTTTATCACATATCTAACTAGTTAGGTATTTCAGAAAATAATATTTTTGTTTTTTCTTTGTTTGGGGGGCCACACTTGGCAGGTCTCAGGGGATACTCCTGGCTCTGCACTCAGGAATATTCTCCTGGTGGTGCTCAGAGAATTGTATGGGATGCTGGGGATTGAACCCAGGTTGCCGTGTTCAAGGCGAGCACTTTGCCCACTGTACTATCATCCAGCCCCCAAAGAAATTCCTTTTACTTTAGTAAATTAAGTTAAAAGAAAAATTTGTATTATTAGCATATACAAATTCAACCATAACTATAAATTCAATATCATTTACCATACATAAAGTTAATTGCAAAAATTAATGTTACAAATTTAACTTTGCTTCTCAAAAGTTCTGTTCTTTAAGATTGCATCCTTCTATTATCAAGAATGCTTACCCTGAGGACAGAACAATAGGGTAACGTGTCTGGTAGGGTAGGGTGTTTACCTTGCATGCAGGTTCCATCCCCTGGGGAAACACTACATGTTTCCCCACCCCACCAGTAGTGATCACTGAAGCCAGGTATGGCCACAAAATAGAACAACAACAACAAAAAATAGTGCTTAGCCAATATTAAACAGGTATTAAAGTTTCACATTTGCATTGGAAGAAGTTAGATAGAAAATACATTGAAATTGATACAACATTCTGATCAACTAATTAAATATTAATTCATTACTATTAATTCTATGAGTATGAACACCCTAAAATTACCTCCACATTAAGTTGTTATTCATAGTTTTATACTTTTGGAAATATTGTCTTAATTGTTATGTATCATCAATGATTGCATGTTAAGAATACATAGATTTTTTTAAATTCCAAAAACAGAGAAGGAAAAAGAAGAGCACATATTGTTTACTAGAGCACCACAGGTGAGAAAAAGGAAAATGTTCTAAAAAGGAAGAGAAAAGCTTAACACATGAATCCATAAAACTCAAGACAAAAAGAAATTCAGAAAAAGAAATCTGGCTGAAGGATGTGTCTTCTAACCAACCTGAAATCCCCAGCAATGACGTAGATACTTCATTTTATGGATGTGTGTGTGTGTGTGTGTGTGTATATTGTTGGGAGTTCAGGCCAGGTAGGTCTTATGCAGGCAACAAATGCACTTTACCCTGGAGCCACATCAAATACCACAGTAGAAAAAGAATATCAAGAAATTCTCTTGAAAAAAATTGGCATTCAATGCATGAAGAAATAAATCTATGCCTCCTGTGCATATTAAAAACTTATCAGATTATTTAGCCTGGGACACTTGGAGGACTCCCTGTGCTCCACCAGAACCTAAATAATTCCTAGTTAAATAGACTTTATTCTTTCAAATTTATAAACAAAGTAAATAAATAAATATAAAAAGAGTCCCAGGGGCTACAGAAACAGTACAGGGATCAAGATGCTTGCCTTGTACATATCTGACTCATTTGATAATTAAGAAATGTCCCGTGAATAAATCTCAAAAGAGAGCAACAAGCTGCAGAGATGCCTCCAAACCCCAAGCCAGGCTGAACTTCATATCTGGGGCCCCCTGAAGTGGATGGGGACTCTCCCACCCAAACAGAGCCCCAGCAGTCAAAAACCACAACCCAGTCGCCGCCATGCTCATGACCAATCTCCACAGGCTCAGATGAGCCTCATCCACGAATGAGTCTGTTGAAACACTCAGGTATGTGGGTTTTGTGACTGAAATCTTTAGGCTTTCATGGAGGCGGGAATGAGTGACCTCCCCCCCCCCCCGTCTCCCCATCAGTGGGTTTGGTGTTGGAACATTGAATGTAATAAATTCTTCTGAACAACTTTATGAAAATAAAATGAAATTTTAAAGTATCTTTAAAAGAAATGTTTTGTGGTGCTTAACAATATATTTGGCTTTTATGGGTATTCTTGTCTTGTTTTGTTTTATTTTGTTTGTGAGGGTGTACCGACACTAGCAGAGTTCAGGGACAATGTGGTGCTGGGAATTAACTCAAAACTCCTGAATGTAAGGCATGTGTTCCAGTCCTTTGAGTCATCTCCCCACCTCTAGGCATTATTTTAATTAAGTAAGTATATTCCAGTAAAAATTATGCCCAAACCCAGAATATTAAAATAGCCAGTTTTAGTAGGTCAAGCATTTGTGCGTGCTATAACTGAGTTATCTATTGCACAGTTTTTCATGGCTACAGTTAAGATGTTGGCTCTGGGTTCATCTGTAGCTCAGATGGTGAAGAATATGATTCTGAAATGCTTTAGCGGTTGTATTACATTTAGTTTTTTGAAAATTATTCTGCTGATGATCTCAGTTCCTCCCATCTTCTTGTATGAAGGTTTCCATTCCTTTTGCATAGGAACTGCTATAGATGCATCATCTTGCTTTAGCAAACTCAATAAATCCATGGAAAGAAAGCAAAGTCCCAGTGTTATCCCAATCTATTCATTGAATGACCTTCCGTAAATGTTGGTGAGTCAGAGGAGCCTGGGGTCATTGTCACCCCCCTAAAAGTTTGCCTATCCTGAAGAATCCAATTCACTCAAATCATTATACTTAGTTCTTAATAAACTCTAATACCATATCCATGGTTTTTATTTCAAAGATGAGGAAAGTAAGACACAAGACAATTCAGTGCTTTCATCGAGGCCCATCAACAGTGAATACGAAGATTTTCCAAGTCCCATTTTAAGATTTTTTTTTACTGCACATCACAGCTGCTTCTTAAATCTGCACAGACCACACATCAGAATAACTGCAGCCCACTTGTCAGTTAACCTTCCTCTGAAGGGTCACGAGTAGCATCATCTCTATATTACACTGTATTCAATAAATCAGTGCCTCATCATGTTCTGTACTAAATGCTTTGCCTCTCCATAAAAATCTCACTTGATTTAGAACTATATTTCATGGATATGTATTTCCCTTATAAAGAAAATCCTAACAGCCTCTTATCTACAGAAGAAACTTAGTCAACAATCTGCCAACAAGTAAAACTTAAAAATTCTTCTTAAGAGGGACCCAGAGAGGTAGCACAGGCAGAGAAGTATTGGCCTTGCAAGCCTGGGGGCCAGGCACAATCTCCTGAGCTGGCAAGATGATCCCTGAGTGCAGAGCCAGGAAGAGAAAGTCTTAATTGCCACCAAGTATGACTCTGATAAAAGTTTTTAAGATGAAAGGTAAGTTTATTCGTTTTGCTTTTGGAGTCACACCTGGCGATGCACAGGGGTTACTCCTGGCTCATGCACTCAGGAGTTACTCCTGGTGGTTCTCAGAGAACCATATGGGATGCTGGGAATCAAACCCAGGTGGGTCGGTGCAAGACAAATGCCCTACCCACTATGCTATCGTTCCAGCACCCAAAGGTAAATTTAAAATGAAGCATGCATATAAGACAAAGAAAAATGTCTAACTGATATTTGAGAGCCACATGAATATATTCAGGTTGTTAAATAGAAACTATATTGGGTAACTTTTTGTAATATAATGTAAGATCAACAAGTTAATAGTATCAAAGTCAGTATTATTCCTCTAGTAAAGTTCAATATGGAAAATAATGAAAATGAAACTAATTCCCACCCATACCCAGGACTGGCCAACCTTCTCACACCTTGGTTTTGGCATTTATTTTGTTGATTTTGTTTTTGTGTGCAGGTGGGGAGGGAGGCAGTGTTTTTTTTAAATCCTTTGTATCATCATCATCATCATCATCATCATCATCATCATCATCATCATCATCATCATCATCATCCCGTTGATTGTCGAACTTCTCCAGCAGTCTCAGTAACGTCACCATTCGTCCTGGCCCTGAGATTTTAGAAGCCTCTCTCCACTTGTCCTTCCCAGTGATGCTGAATTGGAGGCTCTTTCAGGGTCAGGGGAATGAGACCCAGCTTGTTACTGGTTTTGGCATATTAATACACCATGGGGACCTTGCGAGGCTCTCCCATGAGGGCAGGAAAGTCCCGGTAGTTTGCCAGGTTCTCCCAGAGGAGAAGTAGGATATAAGATATCGCAGCTTTGGGGGCGAGCGCTTTCAGGAGCTTGCTTTTAGGAGTTCAAAGATATATAAATGATAAAAAAAATGCTTGAAATATGCAGATCAATGAAAACCTGTAATTAAAATTCAGTGTTTGAGAGGAGAAAAACTGGTATGTTTATCTTAACCATAGACACAAGAAAACTGAAAATGTGAGGTCCAGAGTGCAACAATCAAACTTAAAATTGGCTCTGTCAAGGAGTCAGGCTTGGGTAGGGAGGGAAAGCAGTGACACTGGTGTAGGAAAATTTATGCTGGAGGTGGGATTATATTGTATGCCTGAAACCTAACTATGAATAACTTTAAAAGTCATTTTGCCTCAATTTAAAATATTAATCACATTGTTATTACTGTGCGAGCATTCACACTCTTTTACATATAAAAATAAAATGCACTTCTAAATAAACATATGAATAAGACCGTTGTTGGGTCAGAGACATAGTTCAATGGGCTAAGTGCATGTTTTGCAAATAGGAGGTCTAGGTTTGATCCCTGGTCAATACCAGGTGTGATTATTCCTCCTCACCCAGCCCCCCAAAAAATCATTATTTTAAAAACCCTCAGTAAAAACCAGCAGCTACACATATTGCCAAGGCATTTTGAATTTTTTCTCAGGGAAAATAAGAAACTACTTTTCAGGAAAATGACTTCTTCCTTTTTGAGACACAATGTAAAAATAGAACCTAGTGTAAAAATAAAATCTGATTTATAGCTTCCTCAAAATTCAAAGACTACAGAACCATTCTCACTGGTACAGTAGACTGTTTCAATGCAAGGCTGGCAGACAATGCTGAAAGGATTGCTAGTTCCTGTCAATTCAACCATTTTAATGTGTAGACCAGTGAACTGTGAGGCCAACAGTCTATCCATTTGCAAGCAATTCTAATGATGCCTTGGTTAGAAAGGTTCAAAAACTAATGAGTGGTGTGCTTGAAGGCTTTGAAAGTTTTCACTTTTACAAAAAAAGCTAGAGCTTTTTTTTTTTAAGTTCTCAATTGCCCCTTCTATCATAGCAAAGGGAGCCTGGGATTTTACACCAATATGTGGAATCATTCCTCTACTCTACTCTTTATAAAATCTGAACAGTTCATGTTCTTATTTCCTACAATGCTTATACAACATGGCAAGTCTCCAGTTAGTTCTGAGCAGTACAGAGCCCAGACACACCTTTCCTCATCTTGGATTTATGTCATGATTTGAAACATACCTGACACTTTGAATTACTTATTTCAGGAGTGAACTAAACCAGAGACTCAGAAAATATCAATATTGGGTCCCTTTCCTTCCATGGAAGGCTTATCTCTTTCCATTGCAATAAAGGAAAGGAGATTCCAATTTCCCTGAGCAGAATCCATGTTCGGTATTTGAAATAAATAGAATTCACATGAAGAAAAATATTCCTTTTGAGGAATTTTCTCATATCGGGCCACAAGTAGTAGGGCACTAGTCTGCATATGACAGGTCCTAGGTTTGATCTCTGGCACCACAGGTCTCCCTGAGCGCAGTCAGGGGAGAGTCTCACATTCATTTTAGCATATATTTAAATATTCCTGCCTCACCTCAACAAACACAGATAATTTTTAAAAGGTTTTAAAAATCCAAACCAAGCAGTAGCTCAAACTAACAGATGTTCAGTCATTTCACTGATGTTATATTAGAGTTCAACAGCAGTTCATTATCTTTACCAAGAACATTGAAAATGGTATGACTGTAGGTCTAAGCATTAAAACAAAATTACCCTATAATATTATCCATAATACAACAATTGTGAGGAACTCATAAAGGCGACATAAGAAATGTTTTCTAATGAATGTAGCTATTGTGTTAAATGAGATTAATATATACTATGACTTTAAGATGCACCAAAATAAACAGTAGGTAATGATGCCCTAATAAAGCAGAAAGGAAAAAAAAACAGGAGAGCATAAAATTAACCCTTTCTTTATTGTTGAGATGCCCAGCTAAGTAGCATCAAATTTCTTCCGTAGTGGAAGAAACTTCAAGAATTCAAAAAAATTCTTTTGATATGGTAACAAAATATTTAAACCCTTTTGAAATGTTGACAAGAATTATTTTGTTAGCTTCTCAAAAGTATAAGAACTTTGCCTAATTTCTAGGGCTGGAGCAATAACACCACAGGTAAGGCATTTGCCTTGCACACGGCTGACCTAGGCTCGATTCCTCTGTCCCTCTCAGAGAGCCCAGCAAGCTACCAAGAAGTATCTCACCCACACAGCAGAGCCTGACAAGCTACCCCTGGCATATTCGATATGCCAAAAACAGTACAAGTCTCAATTGGAGACATTACTGGTGTCCACTCAAGCAAATCGATGAGCAACAGGATGACAATGACAGTGACAGTGACATCAAAAATAGTTTCCTCCTTAATCACTTGTATCACTTGTCATCCCGTTGATCTTCAATTTGCTCAAGTGGGCACCAGTAATGTCTCCATTCGTCCCTGTCACGTGCTAGTGTAGCCCAATGGTATCTGCTCGCTCCAGGAACATGAAGAGCATCAAACCATTCATTAAGGGGTTTGACGAAGAAGTCTGACCATCTTGTAGGTGGGCAGCCACGCAGTCTTTTGACATTCCATGGAATCCAGTCAGTAATAGCTCTAGTACAGCAGTCTTCTCGGAATTGCATTACGTGTCTGGCCCATCTGATTTTTGACACCTTGGCAAACGAGACAGCATCCCTCATTCTTGACCGTTGACAAAGATCGAAACTCAGGATTCCTTCTCTCATGTGAGTGAAACGTTATACTCCAAGCAAAGCTCCTTCAATTCCTTTTTGGGATACCCTAATGGTGTTCTCATCCTGTTTGCATAGGGCCAAGGTCTCTGAAGCATGTTAGTGCACGAAGAACAGTGGAGTTGAAAAGATGTTCCCAGAGCCAGAGGTTCTTCGTCCCTCTTAACCTCTTCATTGACACTCTCTATTGAAGGCATTCCACGCTTCCTCTCTTCCTCCTGCACAGTTCTGGTGCCAAAGGACTTATGAGGTACCAATGATCGAACCCAAGACAACTGCTTGCAAAGCAAGTGCCCTGCTCACTTTACTATCACTCTGGTCCCAGGCACATAAATCTTAAAGAAAACAAAATATGTGAGTTTCAGAGTGTACCCAAAATACAATCTCTGCAACAACAGTCATTCAATGGGCTGATTGCTCAGCAAGTCTTGGCAATAGAAATTTGGGCAATGCCAATAACTGGATGACATGCAAATGCTGGGTGCACAGTGGTAGGGCATTTTTCTTGCATGCAGCCAACCCAGGTTTGATTCCTCCGGCCCTCTCGGAGAACCCAGCAAGCTACCAAGACTGTCCCACCTGCACGGCAGAGCCTGGCAAGCTACCCGTGGCGTATTACATATGTATTGGCATATTCCAAAAACAGTAACAACAAGTGTCACAATGGAGACGTTACTGGTGCCTGCTCAAGCAAATCATGCAAATGATATTTAATTTCCATCTATGAAATCACTGAAATGCCTTCTCACATCGTCAAAAGATTTGCAATATTAATTTCATTGACAAGACAAATAAGAAGGTATAGCCATTAAATTAAATTAGAGAGTTATTTTTCTCTGCTACCTGACCCTTTATGTGGTTTTTACATAAGAATAGCCCTAGAAACATTTTCCCTTCTTTGATAAGAAGATAACCAAAACTTCTAGGTTTTGTCTGTGTCAGACCCTGTGCTAAGTACTTTGACATTTGACATGTTATCTAATTTAATTCTCATAATCCTGTGCAGTAGGTGTTTTATTCTAATTTTACAAATGAAAAATACTGATTCTCAGAGAAGTACAGAGGCTAGAAGGTTGATGATAATTTCTCGACTTAGAATATGAATAAACCATAAACGTATTATCACTAGCAACTCTAAAGACAGCCATTGCAAATATAAATGAAACAGAGAACTTTTGTATTTTTCAGAAGATGATTAGTGAAAAGTGTTCTTTCTTATCAACTGGCTTCTCGGTTTAGAGATACACCTCTCAATTTCAGTGCTCATGAATTCAGTTATTAGGCCCAGTTTCTTGGATTTCTTTATAATTTATAGTTGTGAAAAGCTCCAGTTCTGGATTGATTAGATTATCTGAGTTTGAATCCTAATCATATATTTGGGGTGAATTCTAACAACAGACCTATAGAAAATAATATTGTTATTTTAGGTGCATTACTCAAAGTTGTAGTGTACAATGGGTATGAGTGTGTAAATGGTGTGAGAAATAGCTTCAGCTGAGGAAATACAGAGTACAGAGCCTCATCCTGTTTGAATCACCTCCTTGTTGCTTGGACTCTAGTACCATGACATGAACATTCTGATCTTGTAGCAGAAGGAGACGCTTTCCCCACTCCCATGTGCTCAAGCCTCACATATCATCCACATCTTTTCATTTGTGTTAAGTAGACATAAAATAGCTATGCCTGGCTTATCTGACCTCGTTCATTCTGTTACCAAGTTTACAAATAAATCCGCAAATGGCTGGTTTCAAGAAGCACTGTAGCACTGACATCCCCTTGTTCATATCGAATACGCCACGGGTAGCTTGCCAGGCTCTGCCGTGTGGGTGGGATACTCTCAGTAGCTTTCTGGGCTCTCCCAGAGGGACAAAAGAATTGAACCCGGGTCAGCCACGTGCAAGACAAACACCTTACCCACTGTGCTATCAAGAAAACAGCAAAAATCATAAACGTAGCTCATTCCCATTACTTATTCCCTTTAAGATTGGAGAAGTGGGGAATGAGCCACATTCTCATTCTTCTCCCTCTAATTGGCTTCGCTGTGACCAGCTGAAGTCAGATCCAACTGAATTCTCAGTGGAATTGCCACAAATAAGACATTTCCATTTCAAGTGCCCTTTTCTCCCTATTTTTCTAAAGCCTTTGCACACTCAAAAACTAACTAAACATATCAAGAATCTTGGCTAAAACTTGCTGTGATAAACCTTCAGGATGATATATCTAGGATCTCCTATAAATGATATTATCTTTCCTTAGTCTTAACCCAAAAAATAAAAGGATTAGATGGAGGTTGCATGGTCTCCACCTTGGACAATTCTAGCTATAGATTAACATCTGGTGCAAACTGACACATGAGAAGCACGTAGATGGATGATACTGAAAGAACCTTCAGGGGCAAGAAAGAGTCCAGAGTCATAGCTTCACCCAGGCAGGACATAAGAGCTCCCTAATGCACAAAGATCTTCAGGGTGTTAATCTGATGTTCAGCATTGGTCACACGTTTATTTGAATTCTCCTGGGAGAACATGTGCTGTTCTAGTTCTCCACCAGGAGACAAGGTAGAGTTGATTCCAATCCAACATTAGAATGTGTTTCCTTGTATATTTTACTTTCATCATTCTATTTCCATGGCAGAAAATACTTGTTTCTCACATATATCAGGACTTCCGTTTAGAGTTCCAGTAACATTTATCGGACATATAGGAGTAATGGGAATAAAAAACAAAGGAAAGAAACTGAACAATGACAGTCTTGTCAGAATGGAACAGGCATGTGTAGCATGCAAGGAAAATACTTAACCTATTTGCTATCTCTCAACTCTGACTTGCTTGGGTTTTGCGTTTTAGTTTTTGTTGGTGGTGATTTTGGTCCTTTTATAAAATTGCTGCCTCTTCTTGGAGAATTGTGAAATCTTGATTCACCACCAAGAAATAAATTGAGGGAAGGAGAGCTCAACAAATATTTCAAAATATGACCTCAGTTCATAATACATAAACTAGGTTAAAATTAAGTCTATACTTAGAACTATTTTGTATGCTATTTATATACAAAGTTTATTAGATGCACTCAGTTATTATCATTTTGCTTATAGTCACTGTCTTGCAGATCCCTTCTTTTTCTTTCTCTTATTATCTTCATGGTTTTATGGGGGGCGGGGGGTGGGGACACACACTTGACTGTGCTCAGGGCTTACACATGGCTCTGTATGCAGGGATCTTTGCTTGTGTCTCAAGAGACCACATGCAGTTCTGGGGATCTAATCAAGTAGGGTCTGTGCAAGATTAGCGCCTTACCTCTGTACCATCTCTCTGGTTAGCCTCTTTTGTGCAGTAAAGCACTCCGAAGATGTCCTCCAAGGAAAGAAAGTGCTTGCCTAGTAAGCAGGGGACTTACAAGGTCACAAAAGCAATCACCTGAATTATTCCAGCGATCAAATGCCTTCAGGATCCCCAACTACCATAAAGCATGTGAGTGTGCTAAAATGTGCTCCTGCACCTGCAACCAAATCAGTGCAAACACAGGTAACCACTGAAATATCAGTAAACAGGACAATAAGTATAATTTTTTAATTAGGCCCCTATGAAGTAGATATTGCCATTTGCTCCTGAAGTCATAGAAATTCTAGCAATTGAATGTTGTTTTTTTTCTTTCCTCAGGATGGTTTTTACTCTCATGAACCTCCATCAGTTGCTTTAACTATTCACGTCACAATATCTGGTTCTCTTAACCCTTTAGTCAATGTTTATTCTATTTTCCACACCTGTATTACATGATACTGGGAAATCTGTTTTACAAACCAAATAATGAAAACAGAAGCACTCATGCTTATAATGGAGTATTTGAAGTATATCATAATGCATAAAATATTTTCTATTATTGCTGTTGGAAATTGCTCTGCTGCTTACAAAGCAGCTTCCGATGCACATTTAGTTAAAGGTAATAGCACAATATCTCATTCCAAAAAAAAAAAATAACCTATTCCAATGAAAGAAAGTGCTTATGGTTTGTACTTATTAAAGGAAAGCTGTCCTTCTCTCTTAGGTGAAATGCACACAAGAACAAGCACAATTGGCCTTTCATTTAGTAAGGAGCCCCATGCCACGTTTGGGGAAGGTATACTATGAGCAAATTGTTAAATGGGATTGCTTAGGGTATTTTTTTTATTGTTTTTACTCCTTCCTCCCTCCCTGTCTCCCTGCTTCCCTCCCTCCCTCCCTCCCCTCCTTCCCTCCTTCAGTCCCTTTCTTCCTCTCCTCCCTCTCTCCCTCCCCCTTCTTTCCTCCCTCTCTCCCTCCCTCCTCCTCCCCCCTCCCTCCTACTCCCTCCCCCCTCCCTTCCTTTCCTCCTTCCTTCCTTCCTTCCTTTCCTCCTTCCTTCCTTCCTTCCTTCCTTCCTTCCTTCCTCCCTCCCTCCCTCCCTCCCTTCCCTCCTTCCTTCCTTCCTTCCTTCCTTCCTTCCTTCCTTCCTTCCTTCCTTCCTTCCTTCCTTCCTTCCTTCCTTCCTCCCTCCCTCCCTTCCCTCCTTCCTTCCTTCCTTCCTTCCTTCCTTCCCCTTCCTTCCTTCCTTCCTTCCTTCCTTCCTTCCTTCCTTCCTTCCTTCCTTCCTTCCTTCCTGCCTTCCTGCCTTCCTCTTTTTTCTCTTTTTTTATTCAGAGGGACATTCCAAGTGGCAGTCTGTGGGCCTGCTACCTGGTCTGACTGCGGGCCTGATGGTCCAGTTCTTGGGCTAAGTGATGCAGTGCAGCTCATTTCTGGGAGTGCTGGAGGCCACCAGAGCCACACCTAGTGGTGCTAGAGGTGGGAGTAGAAGGCAGTGGCAGGAGACTGAAATCAGTACTTCTCATATAAAGCATGTAGAGATGGACAACTTTTGTTTGTTTGGGGGCTCCATCTGGTAATGCTCAGGGCTTAGTCCAGGCTCCTTACTCAGGAATTGCTCCTGGCAATGCTCTGGGGATCATATGGGACGCCAGGGATCATATGGGACACAAGCACCCTCTCCAAAATACCCATTACTCAAAATGAAAAATTCTTTACACTATTCCATTTCTTTGGGTACCTTTTTACCTTGGCTAAATGTTTCCATTATTTCTGTGAAGCAATTTGGCCAGCATTTTTCTCAACATTTTTGTTCGTTTTTGTTTTGAGTCTGCACTCTGTGGTGTTCAGGACTTACTACAGGCTCTGTATTCGGAGATCACTTCTGGAAATGATTTGTGAATCATATACAGTGCCAGAAATATAACCAGGGTTGGTCACATGTAAGGTATCCCTGTACTATCTCTCCAGCACCTCCATTTTTGTCTTTTTTTAATCAGCACTAGAATTGCAAAAAATCAGTCTGCTTCTGCTATTTACAGTTGGTGTCACACCGAACCCTGATCCCCGGTACCCCATATGGTTCCTCAAACTTCACCAGCAGTTTCATGCCCCTTCCTATTTTCCAGCTTTGGCAAAAGATGCACAAGATACCTGTAGAAATAAAATAATTGCCCAGTTGTTATCAAAGACCAGCAACCTTTCAGGAGGCCTTATAAGGCAGGACTTGCAAAAACTTGCTTGGAGTTTTACAAATCAAAATTAGCTAAGAAAATAATACTAAAACAGAAGTCGTCTCAAGATCTTCTCACTACTAGAAAGAATGTGGTGTCAACATGGCATAAGGGTTCAGTTCATAAAGTCAAGTTAATGACTCATGAAATAATATTTACATAAGAAGTGACAGGTGGTTGATATACTATACCTTGCTAGAATATAAAGACACCTCCTACATTCTCCTTCGTCATGCATCTCAGAACCAAAAACATATCCAAACAAACAAACAAAATACAAAACAAATCCATCACCAAAGACCTGCTGGAGTTTAACACATCTACAGATATTATCTTACTGAGCCCGGAATACCCTGTAGAGTACTCTGTAGAGAGGAACAGATAGCCTCTTCTTGGAGTTGTTTGTTTTCCGTGCCACACCCAGCAGTACTCAGGGATTATTTCTGGTATTACACTTAGGGATCACTCCTTGCAGCGCAGGGACCATATGTAATGTGGGCATAAAAGACTTTGGTCTGTCACATGTGATGCAAGCACCCTACCCACTGTACTATGATTCCAGCCCCCAGATAGCACTTCAATAACAAAATGGGGATATGAACAGAGGTATAAATAGGACCTCAATAAATGAAAATTTCATTTCTGATCTTCTTTACTAAGCCATGTTCACCACTTTTTAAAAAACTCAGATCAGAGACCTACGAGATAATACATTGGTAAAGGTGCTTGCCTTGGATGGGGACAACCCGCATTTAATCCTTAACATCCCATCATAATTATCATCATCATCCCATTGATCGACAATTTTCTCAAGCGGTCTCAGTAATGTCTCCATTTGTATTAACCCTGAGATTTTGCTTGTCCTTCCCAACGGTGCCACATTGGAGGCTCTTTCAGGGTCAGGGGAATGAGACCCATCATTGTTACTGGTTTGGACATATGAATACACCACGGGAGCTTGCCATGCTCTCCCATGCAGATAATAATAAGCAACATAAAATAAATTATATAGGGCCTGCTCTTGCGGCAGGCTTGGGTGGTGACTAGAAATAATGGTGGCGGGAAGGTGCAATGGAGGTAGGATTGATATTCGAATACTAAATATAATATATCATCATGAACCACTTAATAAAAATATTTTTTAAAAGGATGAACAAAACTTTGCCAAAGAAGCCATACAAATTATGAACAGGCAAATGAAAAAGTACTCTATCATATATTATCAGGGAAATTAAACTAAAACAATAATGAGAAAAGACATAACCTAATGAGAAAGTCTCTCCATTAAAAAGTACCAGGGACAAGTGTTGGTTAGAGGTGAGGAGAACAAAAAAACTGTTAGTTTTTAAACTGTTAATTTGAACGTAAATTGCTCCAGCCAACTGTGTAAATGGAAAAAGAGTTCTATAATTATCAAAATATTAAAAATGGATCAAACACATAATCCAGGAATTCCAATGTATAAAATATTAACTCAAAAAGAACATATTCACACCTACATTTACTACAGCACTATTTACAAAGGGCAGAGCAATAGCACAGTGGGTAGGGCATTTGCCTTGCATACAGCAGACCTGAGTTCAATTCCTTTGTCCATCTCGGAGAGCCCAGCAAGTTTCAGAGAGTATCCCTCCTGCACGTCAAAGCCTGGCAAGCTACCCGTGGCATATTCGATATGCCAAAAGCAGTAACAACAAGTCTCACAATGGAGACATTACTGGTTCCCCATATGGTTCTTCAAACTCCACTCACAGTGACCCCTAAATACAAAACCAGGAGTAAGCCGTGAGCACAGCAGGTGTGACCCCAAAAGAAAACAAAACAAAAATTCCCAACTTAAAAAATATTCTAAACTCAGTCATTTTTATTGATTTTTAACTGTGTATCACTTCTGTGTTTGTATATTTTGCTTCTATTCTACCATTTGTGCCAGTTATTTCAACAATTTTTCTAAAATGATCTCAGATCTACATATTTTATTTTTCTATTATAGCAAACAGAGAGTCTCTTGCCTGCACACCTGGCTGTCTTCCCCGGGGCTCCTCGGAGGGGATGGGCTCCAGCTTCCCTTCCCACCCCAAGCAGAGCTCCCGGCGGCCAAAGACTACCAGAACCTAGCTACAGCCACGTTCGAGGTCCCTCTCCACACGTTCAGACAGGCCTCAAGCATGAAGGTACTGGTAGAGAAACTCAGGTGTGTGTAATTTCATCAACGGTCAGCACCCAGACACTTAAAAACAAGCTCCCAGAAGCGGGCGGCTGCTTTGCGGCCGCAGGATATCTTGTAGCCTACTTCTCCTTCTGGGAGAAACTGGCAAGCTTCTGAGAGTTCCCTGCCCACATGGGACAGCCTTGCAAACTTCCCATGGTGTATTCATATGCTAAATCCAGTAACAAGCTGGATCTCATTCCCCTGACCCTGAAAGAGCCTTCAGTGTGACATTGTTGAGAGGGCCAAGTCGAGAGAGACTTCTAAGATCTCAGGGAAAGGGCGAATGGAGAGGTTACTGAGCCCGCTCGAGAAATTGACGATTAACGAGGATTTCGTGAGTCGTGATTATAGCAAGCAGAAACTATGGCAACTAATTTTTAATCCTCTCATTCAGACTTAGTCCAAAGTTCTATACAATGCCAGCTAGCAATTGAACTCAAGTTTGCAAGCAGATTCCTATTAAGCACCTCCTTCAGGAGTAAGAATAGACTGAAACTGCAATGAATTAATAAGATATCATGTTACCTTATGCTCATAAGACAACTTTTAGTAAACAAGAGAGATTAAAGAACAATTAGCAATAACACAAGGTTGAATGTCAAAATTGCTCATCTAATTAATTAATATGGAGAGTTAATACTCTATCCACTAATATGCCTAAAAAATAAAAGTACAACCTGTGCTACCATGATTACAGAAGAAGACAATTAATTTCCTTATACTTAAGATAAGGGAAATTTTGCAAGTAAAGGAGAAGAAGTGTCTTGCAAAGATAAACATCAGAGACAGGCAGATCAGACTGAGCCTGAGGCACAGGAGTCAAGAGTGCAAATTATACTCAAGAATAACAAGGAGCATAATAAGATCTATAGTGTGCAAGTGAGGAAAAAGTAAGAAACAGTGTCATTCTTGTTAAAAATCACAGCGAATGTTGGAAGTAGTGCTAACCTTGGGACCTTATTAGAAAGGTTGTAATAAATACTCCCTGCTGTACAAAGAATCCAAACTCTAGGGATTTCCTGTCATTAAACATGCGTGGTCTGAAATTTGGTAGGGAGATAAGCATGCTATGCTCTTTTCTTGAAAATTTTCATTTTAAGAAGGGTTTTTTTTGGTTTGTAAGCAATATTGCTTTACATCAACTAATTTTCCTCTCCCCTATGTTGTGGCAGTGTCCTGGAGGTGATGCACACTTGGTGTAGTCCTTACTCACCGAAGGCTGTAAGGTTTAGTTCTGCTCCAAAGATGACATGGCTGAGGCAAGAAACTCACTAGAAAGTGTGGGGTGATACTGGCGATCAGAATTGTGAACTTACACATGTTCTGCCACTGGTCCTTGTCTTTAGGTCCTTAAATACTTATTTTAAAGCTATTTGATTAATTCATTCATTCATATTGAATCACCATGAGATACATACTTACAAAACTGCTCATGGTTGGGTTTCAGTCATAAATGTCCCTACACCCAACCCTCCAGCACTGTATATTTACCACTATAATGTCCCCCATTTCCCTCCCATTACTACCTCCCCAAACACTAGCCTTTAGCCTGCCTCCCCCATCCCTCCCCCCTTGTTGGACAATATGGTTTATAAAACAGGTACTGAGAGGTGTTCAAGTTTGTTTCCTGACCTACTTTTAGCTCTGTCCTTGAAATACTTTTTGGAGGAGGAGTGCCTCACAACAAATGCTCAGGAATGATGCCTGCCACTTGAGCTGGAGGTCCAACTCAAGGATCTAAGAACGTGGTAGTACTTGCTATACTCAGACCCCATAGTTCCATTGGACAACTTGGGCCATGGCTGCAATGGTTGGACTATGTGGTGCCAGGGATCAAATCAAGGTCAACTGAAGGCAGGACATACACCTTAACTCCTGTGCTATCTCTCTGAGATCCTTTAATGTAGCACTGTAGCACTATCGTCCTATTGTTCATTGATTTGCTCAAGCAGGCACCAGTAACGTCTCCATTGTGAGACTTGTTATTGTTGTTGGCATATCAAATTCGCCACGGGTAGCTTGCCAGGTTCTGCCGTGCAGGCAAGATACTCTCAGTAGCTTGCTGGACTCTCCAAGAGGGACAAAGGAATCAAACCTGGGTCGGATGCATGCAAGGCAAATGTCCTACCCACTGTGCCATGGCTCCTTTAATACTTTTATTTATTGGTTTTGGATTATTTGTGTTTGAGGGCCAGACCAGCAGTGCTCAAGGCTTACTTCTGGCTCTGTGCTCAGGGATCAATCCTGGCAGGGCTCAGGATGCTGAAGATTAAAGTAGGGTTGGTCACTTGCCAGACAAGCACTTTACCCCTGTAATATTTCTCCTGCCCCTCTTGAATATCTTTATGTACACGAATGCATGAAATTCCTTAAGATTACAATGTAATTTTGATTCTGTAACTCAAGTTCTTATTTCTTCTGTTTTTCCTCACATTATTAGCATCATGTGGATCTAATTGCCTTAAAAGCATGTTTTGTGAAATGCTGCTCTTATAGCTATGTAAGTAAGAGAGGGCCACTAATTGACATGGCTGTAAGGCACTGGTGAGTTCTGATCGAAGCTTAATAACAGCTTGTAGATTGATTTTATTTATTTTTTCCTCCTCCCCTTTCTCTCCCTTCACTGCTGTTGCAATGACCTGGCATCTCACAATGACAGACACGACTGTCTGGTGCTTGTGTGCGCTCCTTTGAGTAGTGATGCTTCTGTATATACTGGCTGTGGTTGCCAAATAACTTCTTCCTGGTTATCGAGCTTTGATATCATTTCATTTGCAGGGCTCATGAAGAATTGACTCCTTAGTTGTGGGGCTTGCATATCCCTTGCTGTAATGCTGCTAGAAATTTCTCATGGCTCCACGAATCACAAACAGCAAAACTACCAGAGCAGCAGGGAATTTGCTGAACTCATGTGGCTGCATCAGGAATTGGACTTACAACCTTATACTCACGAGGCAGGCAGTCTAAGACACCAGACCCAGATTTTCCATTGAAAAATTGCAGTTCCAGGGAGAGAGCACTCCTGGTAGGGTGCATGCCTCATATGATCAACACCCTGGGTTCAGTGATCAGCACCATCAGGACAAAGAAACACAGCATTAGGCCAACACCAGGGCCTGAGCAACACCTTAGTAGTGCTGGTCCCCTGAGTACCACTGGGGTGGTCTATGTTTCCAGATTTCCAAACAAATATAAGTGATATTTGGTGGTGGTGGTGAAGTTTGCATAACTTTGTCCATCAAAACCATAAACACTACTGTACATCAACATAGTTGAAACCATGTCACCTGGTCTACAATCAAATTCAACAAGTGTAACAAGATAAATAACTATTAATGAGGGTCTGGAGAGATAGTATGCTTGCTTCACATGCAGCCAACTCGGGTTCTATTCCCAGCATCCTATATTGTGTCCCGTGTACTGCCAAGAGTAATTCCTTAGTACAGATCCAGGAGTAAGTCTTGCACCTGACTGGGTGTGGCCCCCAAACAAAAGAACTCTTAATAATAAGAGTTCTGAAACCAAGTCACAAAGAAATCATTCCCATAGAGGTGAGATAGAGTAAGTTATGGCCCCTCTTTTCACTGTGATAAAACATGCATGAAATAAAATTTACCATTTTGATATTTTCAAATGTTCATACAATTAACTGTATCACTATCACTGTCATCCCGTTGATCTTTGATTTGCTTGATCGGGCCCAGTAATGTCTCCATTTATCCCAGCCCTAAGATTTTAGTAGCCTCTCTTTACTCATCCTTCCCAATGGTGTGACATTAGAGGCTCTTCAGGGTCAAGGGAATGAAATCCATCATTGTTACTGTATTTGGCATGAATATGCCATGGGAAGCTTGCCAGGCTCTCTACCACCATGTGGGCAGTAAACTCTCAGTAGCTTGCCAGGTTCTTCAAGAGGGATAACAAGTCTATCAGATGTTGTGCCGCCACATAGCTTCCGGGAGCTTGATTTTATAGTCTCTGGATGTTTGTCATTGATGGGATTACATGGCACCAGGGGCAGTTTCTGGGTATGGCTGCCTAGGTACTGGAAAATGGGGAATCTGGATGGAAGAGGCAGATTCCTGATCCAAGCAGCCTTGGAGATCTTGACCCCAGGTCCCGCACACCTGTGTTCCTCTGCTGGTTCCTTCATGTGTGAATTAACAAGTGGTATTATATGCATCATGCTCTTGTACAATCACCACCACCATCTGTCTCCAGAACATATTTCTCTGTCCTCAAAAACAAAAATTCTTCCACTTAAAGCAGAGGTTTCTATTTTTTAAGTTAAGAAACAGAAAGCATCCCATCCCCGATTACACCTGAGGTCATTAGCAATCCCCATAGTTCTTTCCAGTACATCTTTTCACATGCAGTGCTCACAAAAGATTGAGTCCAGTAGGGAAGGTGGTACTACCATTTGAGTAAATATTCTGCCTGAGGCAATTGTCCTCTCCCTCGTGTCTATTTACCATCATTCCCCTTTCTAGCTCTATGAAGAGAGCTAGAGATGCTTTCTAATCTCGCTGTCTCGTGTAAGTAGAAGCTCACAAGTGCCTATCCTTTTCAATCAGACTTATTTCACTTACCCATTTTCACTTATCATGATTTATTTCTTTAGAAACATTTTTACAAAGCTTATTTCACACATAGTAATTCATTTTTCTAAGTAGTCTGAAAAGCTGGAGACATAGTACAGAGATTAAAGAGAATGAGAGGCAAGTATCATACCCGTGGTTCAATCCAGGGCTCCCCCAAGCAGTTGGGTGTGGGCCTAGTGGCCCCCAAACACTGCTAGCATGGCCATGTCATCAAGAGAAACAAGAGACTGAATATTACTGCCTAATATTATTAGTTAATTGACCAAAAATCATAGGGATTGGCCCCTGAGTCTCTTGAACACTCTTCAGGAACTCGAAACCTCCCTCCACATAAAGTAGTTTGAAGTCCACTTTTAAAAAAATTTAAATGGGGCCATTGGTTGAAAAAAAAAAAAGACATTGGTGAAAGGATGAGTGCTCTAACATTATATGACTTAAACTCAATAATGAACAATTTCATAACTTTGTGTCTCATGGTGAATAGACTAAAAAGTGAAAAATAAAAGATTTAAAGCAGTTAAAGAATTAAATATAATCTCTAAAAAATAAAGTAACAAAGACGCTACAACAGAAAAAAAAGAACTCATACTACAATGGACTCTAATAAAAATCACAAGTTAAAAGGGAAACCAGATAAGCTTTAATATAATGCTTTTCAGGATATAAAGACATTAAAAATTTCCTCATAGAGCAATCCTCCATTGCAAGAGGCAGAGATGTAAGCAGCATAAGAATCATCTTCTCTGTTAAATAATTCCTTAGGAAATTGTGTCATACCCTGTCACCTTCTGAAGATTAATCAACATCATACAGGCTTTCAAAGGGCTTTGCTTATGTTTAAATATCCAGAATATGTCAAACATCACAGAAGTCATTGAAGCTACTGTACAAGATCTACCGTAAATAAGAACATAGACTGAGGACCATGCTTTCATTTGTCCCATATGGTTACCTTTCAAGTGATAAACAGCAGAACATCGTCTGATTAGCACTGAAATATCAAAGCAAAACAACTATTTGTTGCCCTGGGAAATTCACAGGGAAATAACATGGAAAAAATTAACTGTGCTGGCGGAGTGGGAGGATGGCTGAGACAAAAGAAAGATATTTAGGCTTATATTTTTCATTATCTATACGTCTCTTGTTATATTTTTAATCTGAAACTCTATACTTAGTCTAATTGTAAGATTAGTCCTAAACAGTCCTCGTGTTGGTCCTAATACCCTAATGCCTATCACCTCCTTCCTCTCACATAGCATTATACCCACTGTTGCACTGTAGCACTGTTCATCGATTTGCTCAAGTGGGCACTAGTAACATCTCCATTGTGAGACTTGTTGTTATTGTTTTTGGCATATTGAATACGACATGGGTAGCTTGCCAGGCTCTCCCATGTGGGCTGGATATTCTCAGTAGCTTGACAGGCTCTCCAAGAGGACAGAGGAATCGAACTTGGGTCGGCCATGTGCAGTATGGTGATAGCACACCCTCCTGCTGTGCTATCACTCCAGGCCATCATTATACCCACAAGGCTGATAAATTATCTTCTCACCTATAATATCAAGGCAGTTACTTTATCTCCTGCAAAATGTCTGCTCCCCCAGTGAATTGGGTTCTGATTGACTAACAGCTAAATTTAACAGTCCAGTCTTTCTCCTCCATTATCTGAGGTCAAACCAAGACATCAGAAAATCAACCATGCTTTCTTGATTCATGGAAACCCTACTCTCAGAGTATGTCATAAGCTGCTAGTAGGATTCTTTTTATTTATTTTCCCTTTTTGTGGTGCCAAGGATAAATTATAGACTTATTTAATATGGACACTTACATGAGTAGAGTTCAAGAAAGAAACTGAATTCCAGGGAAGACATGGGAATTTACATGTGGGAATTCATAAACACTCATCCTATTTGTGTCACCCAGGTAGAGGTGAATTAGACTGTGCTTCCTCATCCTCAAAAATGCACAAAACAAAGCAAATAAAAATTTTCAAACCAGGGACAGAGAAATAGTACTGCAGGTACGGTGCGTGCTTTGCAGGAGGCTGATTCTGGTTGATCCCATAAGGTCTCTGGAGCACCACCAGGAGACATTCCTGAGCATAGAGCCAGAATTAACCCTCTAAGCATCAATGACTGTGGCCACAAAACCAAACCAAAACAAATAAACAAATAAATGAAATAAACATTCAGGCTGGGGTTGGGAGGGAACCTGCGGCTGCAGGTGGGAGGAGGGAGAGCCATTGGAGCTGGAACATTGTATATCTGAAACTCAACTACCAGCCTGTAAATTACTTAGTAAATCATGTGCCTTAATTTAAAAAAAAAATCTATTTTGGGGTCCTAGTGGTAGTACAGCAGGTAGGGCATTTGCCTTGCCTGTGGCTGACCTGGGCTCAATCCCCAGCATTCCATGAGGTCCCCAGAGCACCACCAGGAGTAATTCCTGAGTGCAAAGCCAGAAGGAACCCTCTCAGATGTGACCCAAAAAGAAGAGATAATGGTTTTTTTAATTTATTTTTTATTGAATCACCATGTGGAAAGTTACAAAGCTTTCAGGTTTAAGTCTCAGTTATACAGTGCTCAAATACCCATCCCCTCACCACTGTACATATTCCACCATCAAGAACCACAGTATACATCCCCCCACCCCACCTCCCCAGCCCCTCACCCTGCCTGTGTAACTGATAAATTTGACTTTACTTTGATTACATTCAATAATTTAAAAAAAAACTCACTATTATTGATTTGGAGTTTCTCCCCACAAAGTCGGACCTGCTGAAAAGGAAGCATTTGATAATTTGTTTTCCATTGCTGAGAATGAAGAGCTATGAGGTCGAGCAGCCGCTATAGCAGCCTCACGGTTTTGGGTTTCTGTATTTTAGTATTTTAGTAACTAAGTCCAGAGAAATTTCTGCCAGAACTTGCATCATTGCAAGCTTGTGCCTCTCTGCTACTTTATATTCCACATACGAGTGCAATCTTTCTATGTCTGTCTCTTTTTTTCTGACTCATTTCACTCAACATGATAATTTCCATGTTGATCCACTTATATGCAAATTTCATGACTTCATCTTTTCTTACAGCTGCATAGTATTCCATTGTGTAGATGTACCAAAGTTTCTTTAACCAGTCATCTCTTTTTGGGCACTCTGGTTTTTTCCAGATTGTGACTATTGTAAACAGTGCTTCAATGAACATAGAAATGCAGATGTCATTGCTACTATACCTTTTTGCCTCTCCGGGAAGAAAATGCTTTTAAAGGTAACCATATGAAAAAAAATAATAATTGTAGAAGAAAAGATAACACAGTGCACTGAGTCCACTTTGCTTCAAGGAGGCCTGAGCTCAACCCTAGGTATCGCATAGCCCTCCAGGAGCGAGCCTAATCGTGAGCACCAGAACGGGAGTAGCCTCTGGACAATGCAGGTGTGACCCAAAAATAAAAACCAAACCAACAAAACCAGAAATAAAAATTTCTGTGTGACTGGATATGTGCATATATTATAAGATAATATATATAGATATAAATAGATAGCTACTATATAGATATAGATAGCTTCTGAGAGTATTCCGTCCACACAGCAGAGCTTGGCAAGGTACCTGTGGCATATTGGATACTCCAAAAACAGTAACAACAAGTCTCACAATGGAGATTATACTGGTGCCAGCTCAAACAAATCGATGAACAATGGGATGACAGTGCTACAATGACAGTGCAATAGACAGACAGACAGACAGACAGACAGAGAGACAGACAGACAGACAGACAGACAGATAGATAGATAGATAGATAGATAGATAGATAGATAGATAGATAGATAGATAGATAGATAGATAGATAGATAGAGTAAACATATACACAATGCTGGGGGGGACAGGAGATAGTACCATGGCTAACGTGCTAGACTTGGTCATGGTTGGCACAGGTTCGATTCCCAGTATCGCAATGGTATCCTGAGGAGTGATCGCTGAGCACATAGCCAAGAGTAAGCCCTGAGCATCATCAGGATATGGGACACACACACACACACACACACACACACACACCAAAGAAACAAACAAAAAACCTGATGAGCACTCTTAGCAAAGCCTCATTTTTGCTAATTAAACCTGATCAGGACATACAACATTCTACAGCTCTCTCAGTACTATGTTCTGGATGAAAGATTCTATTCAATTTAAATAATCTGGTTAAATAGACGAGACTGAGATTTAACACAAACAGCTCGTTAAAAATTGAGACTTTCTGCACTATTTAGGAATGTCTGTCAAATTTATGAATTATTAAAAATAAAATTAGAGGGAGCTGGGGAGATACCACAGTATGTAAGATGCTTGCCTTGCATGCGGCAGACCACACTCAATCGTCAGGACCCCTTCTGGTCCCCCAGCCCTGCCAATGCGATCCCTGAGTGCAGAGCCAGGAGTAAAGCCTGAGCTTCAATGGGTGTAGCCCAAAAACCAAAAAAGATAGGAAAAATTAAAAAAAAAACTAATTGGCCCTCCTTTTTCTTCTATTATCAAATCAAGTGGAAAGGAAAGTGATTATTGGGGGGGAAAATGTCAACCATACACAAATTATTCTTGTTTATTTGCATTCTTATTCAAACTCCACATAGCCTCTTTACAAATTCTTGCATCACAGGCTCAAAACACTTTATTTCTTGATCATACATGAAGCCTGAGTTTTTTCCTTAGGTGAAATATGCCCCTTTCAAATTTTTTTAATTAAAAGTAAACAGTTCCAAAAATGCATCTAACAGCAACAACAAAAAAGTGGGGTTGCATAGTATATATTTTAAACAATTTTTCATTGACTAATACTATAGAATTCCAAAAGAATAGCTTCATTGCTCTATATGTGTATAAGACTTACCTAGACCCACCACTGAACTCCCAGTGCATGCCACAATCAAAGACCCCATGTGGGCTAGATTGATAACCTGGGTTCAATCCCATAGGGTCCCCTGAGCCCCACCAGGAGTTATCCCTGAGCACAGAGCCAGGAATAACCCCTGAGCACTACTGGAGTTGGCCCTATTCCCCCCACCACCCCTCAACCCCTCCCCCCTGCCCACACACACACACAGAAAAAGAAATTCCTTGCTTCGGGTGAGAAAACATTTTTCTGCCAAGTGCCATTTGGATATTATTAACATCATCCCAAGGGCCACACAAAATTATCAACTTAAAAGCTTTGATTTGCTCTCTCTCTTTCTCTCTCTTTCTCTCTCTCTTTCTCTCTCTCTCTCTATATATACACATATAAATAATCCCTAGATTTATTAGATTTTTTAGTTTGTGTACAGCCCTCAGGCCAGATGTTCTCCCTCTGTCAGGGTCTGAGGAATAGCTCAGTGGTCTAGCACACCTGCTTCGCAAGGGGTTGGTCACGGGTTCAGGCCTCCAGTGCTCTCACAGGTGCAGAAGGAATCCTGGCAGCTCTGCTGGTAACAGGTTGGCAGCTCTGTAGTCTTTGATCCCTGGCACCAAGAGTGATTTCGGGCAAAACAGTAGCCAGGTGTGTCCAAGCATCTCAAGTGAAAAGGGACACAGCAACCAGTGAACTGTATCACTGTCATCCCATCGATGATGCTCATCGATTTGCTCGAGTGGGCACCAGTAACGTCTCCATTGTGAGACTTGTTGTTACTGTTTTTGGCATATCGAATATGCGATGAGGAGCTTGCCAGGCTCTGCCATGTGGGTGAGATATGCTCGGTAGCTTTCTGGGCTCTCTGAGAGGGGAGGAGGAATCGAACCCGGGTGAACACCACAATGAAAACACACCACAGCCAGAAAGTTCAAGCATTCCCGTGTGTGTGTGTGAGCACTGGACTGACTCCCAGGGAGCACAACAACCAGAATGTGGGTGTCTAAACTATGAAGCAAGACTCTCTGCTCCAAGCAGGCACAAGGGCAAGCGCCAAAATTAAATGTAAGCCACACCCAGCACTGTGCTGGAGTGTGCAAGCACTGCAAGCTTATGTGTGACTCCCAGAGAATGCCGAAGCTACAATGCACAAGCACCACAGATAGGCATAAATGCAATGCACACACAAACACACACACACATGCACACACACAGAGTCAACAACAGTGAAAGGAAGAGAGAGGATGAAGAAATTTGAATAAAAAGATAAGAGGCCTTCTATTCTGTCAGAGGCTACTCACCGCCTTTACAAAAATTGAGAAACTATTGGTTGCTTTTGGTCATGCACTTGTTTTAGCTATTTATATTCCCCGTAGAAATGAAACCCCCCATCGAGGTACTGATTTTTCTTCCTATACTATTTCATTTAGCATAATCATCTTTCATTTTGTTTCAGAAGGCAAGGCATGGTTTTGGAGGTGAAGGGAGAGGCGTGTGAGCAGAGAGCTGTGCTCAACCCAGTATTATAGGCCTGACAGCTCAGTTCTGGGTCCTGCAGTGAGATGGCCCAGTCTGGAGGTGCTCAGCGGCACCAGGGCCACACCCAGAAGTATTTCCGGGGAGGGAACTCAACAAACTCAAAACCTCACATATGCTAGACAAGTGCTCACCACTTTTAGCTGTATCTGGGGTCTGGTTTCATCTTTTTTAATGAGAATAGTTTTTCAATGAGTATTAACAGTTTATCTAGTCATCTAGTCATGGGAACCTGTTGGTGCCCATTTAGACTCACATTTCAGCTATTGTGAATAGCGCTGCTATGGCAAACAGGATAGGGGTGTCACTATGCTTTCGGGTTGGTATGTTTCACAATGTTTAGGTAAACGTCTAGGTGTGTTGTCACTGGATTACATCATATTTCCTATTATTTCCATCTTTCCCCCTTACATTGTTTTTATTGTCATTTCAATGTTTCAATATTTCTTATCATTTTGTTGTAGAAAATCCTCACTGGTGTGGGGTGAATCTCATTGTTGTTTGATACTCATCTCCCTGCTAATAAGTGATGCACAGCATTTTGTGATGTATCTGTAAGCCACCTGTAGGAAACATTGGAGATGTTTTGGTGAAAATAGATATTCTCGCCTTGTTTCAAATTCGGGTGAAAAAGTTTAGTTCTTCACCATCAAAGTAAAGTTAACTTTCAGTTTATCATTTGTGGACATTATTATGTTTAGGAATCTTCCATCTATTCCCAACAACCTCTGACTTAGACTTCAAGATTTAAAAGTCTCCCAAAAATATATATATTGGGAAAAATATAATTCCCAAATAACAAACATATTTGATCTTCGGGTATTCATTCTAGACAAAATGCACTGCAAATGATCTTTGAGCTTGAGGTGCAGAAATGCTTCTAACTGAGGAAGCACGTATCCAATCAGTACACCCTCATCCCTTCTTGTATTGATATATGGCTTCCAAAAGTCGCTATCTTCAATTTCTCTCATGTATCATGTCCTCTATGAGCAGCCATGTTTGCTAACGCTAAAATGTCAGCATGATGGATCGCAATCAGACACTCCATTTGGGGCTAGATGCCTGTGATCTGTCATTATGTGCAAATTTTCTTCTTTCTGGACATGAGCAAGATAAATATACAGGATGAAATTGCACAATGTTTTATATCCCATTAGAAGAGAATGAACATGTAGCCCTATTAAAATCAGGGTCAAATACTTCAGTGCAGCCTGTGAGTTATGGAAGTAAGCAAGCTGGAGCCAAAAGAAGTGCCCCTTCCCTTTCCTCTAGATTTTTCAGATTCACAATAGGCCCTGGGGGAAAAAAAACCATAAAAACTTAAAACTCCCCAACATAAACTATATTTGTTAATTTCTTTTGGTTATTTTTTTTTTCTTTTTGGGTCACACCCAGTGATGCTCAGGGGTTACTACTAGATTTGCACTTAGGAATTACTCCTAGCGGTGCTTGGGGGGACCATATGGGATGCAGGGAATCAAACCCAGGTCGGCCCCGTGCAAGGCAAATGCCCTACCTGCTGTGCAATCGCTCAAGCTCCTCATTTCTTGCTTGAACCCTCTGCCCACTACTTTTCTCTGCCAGTTCATCCAGATCCTAATCCAAATATGATTCTTTGGATTCATTTCAGGTATGATTTTCATCTCCAGGAAGAGCCCCTGGGAAACTCACTTTTATCTACAGAAAGTAGTGGCTATCCAGTGAATATCAAATCATATTCAACATTTACAAGTGAGAAAGACTTTATCAGCTTTATTAAACCTGTAAATTTTGTTTTTGAAGCCTGCAAAAATAAGCATCTCAATAACCCTCTAAGAGAAAATTAGTTTTTAATCCTTTTGCTGCTGAGTCCTTCAACCATTCAATAGAACGAGACACTACATTTGGAGCATGCATGAGATTTGTCCTATGAATCCAAGCAGCAGTTACTGTTGGAAGGATCATCATCATCATCATCATCATCATCATCATTATTATCATTATCATCCCATTGATTGTTGAATTTCTCGAGCAGTCCAAGTAGCGTCTCCATTTGTCCTAGCCCTGAGATTTTAGAAGTATCTCTTTACTCGTCCTTCCCAATGGTGCTGAATTGGAGGCTCTTTCAGGGTCAGAGAAATAAAACCCAGCATTGTTACTGGTTTTGGCATACACCATGGGGAGTTTGTGAGACTCTCCCATGTGGGCAGAAAACTCTCAGTAGCTTGCCAGGTTCTCCCAGAGGGAGAAGTAGGCTACAAGATGTTGAGCAGCTGCTTCCGGGAGCTTGGTTTTAAGTCTTGGTTTTAACTGGATGTTGGCCATTGGTGTGATTACACAGTGCCGGGGGCAGTCCCTGGGTGTGACTGCCTAGCTACTGGAAAATGGGAAATCTGCGCGGAAGAGGCCCAGTCCCAATCCGAGCAGGCTTAGAGGTCTCAGCCCCGGGTCCCACACACCTGGGTTCTTCTGCTGGAAACTTCATATGTGAGGCTTGTCCGAATGTGTGGAGAGGGAACTTGAGCATGGCTGTGGCTAGGCTCCAGAGGTCTTCAGCCTCAGGAGCTCTGCTCAGGTTGGGGAGGGAAGCTGGAGCCCACCCCCTCCAGGGGGGCCGGAGGAAGACTTTCCTGTTGGAAGGATGTCTCTGTTTATTCTATACAGCTTCCGGCCTGTCATGCTGTCATAACCCCAAAAGACAATAAGCCCAGCTAAAAACTGTAGATAAATTGGGGCTGCTGGCCATTCTACTCTCACAGACATGAAATGGCTTTGAGTGCTTGGTGGTATCTACACAGTAACCCCAAGAGCATGCATCTGTTCTCTGCTTTTGGTCGTGACCTCTGTAATCTGAAACAACTCTTGTCTAGGCTGGATTTTCAATGGCCTCTCCTTCCACCTCTTGTAGGCGTCTCATAAACTGTAATGTTTCCTAAATTCACAAGCTGAACATTTTGCCATATGGAATTTCCTCCTCTTCTTTTCTGCCTGTTGAAATCCCAGTACTGTGGGATTGCACATCCTGTAAATTTCAGGGCCTGTGCCTCTTCCTGCTGGGGGGGGGCAACAATTTTCATGGTGCCTTGTGGTGCCAGAAATCAAATGTAGGGCTCTGGCACATAAAATAGGTGCTGGACACATCAAACTATTCTTCAGACCCGAAATCCTACACTACATTAAAGAAACAAGTCAAATACACATCTTTCATCACCTCGGAAAGATGTAATCCCATTTTCTCCTTTTTCTGCACTCCCTCAGTTTCCTGTATCCTCAATGTTGTATGCCTCATCTTAGGGGAAACAATGATAAAAAAGACAATGAATTACAAGGCGATGCACAAATTGACAGACGTTTGAGAGGACAGAGAACCAAAGCAGCCCTCTGTTTTGAAGCTGTCCCACCAGGTGACACATACAAATTTAATCTTTCATAGATTCTAAGAGTCAGACAAGACCCCTGGAAGAGTTAAGGTTAGTTACAATTCTGAAGCAGAGATTTAGTACTGGCAAGATGAGACTTTATTTCTAAATTCAAAACCGCAAGATTCATTCACAATTTTGTTTCTCAACCTTACTAAATGAATTGAAAAAAATGAGACAATTATATCTCTTTAGGGAGATGTGAATTTGGTCATGGAGACACTTCCTTTTTATAAATTTATATTTATGAAGGATAGCAACGGGACCTGACCACCGTCCCTGTGTTTTACTCGCTTTTGTTTTCTTACTACATAAAATACTCCAGGAGATATGATAGGTCTTTAAATGTAAGTGAAATAAATGCTAGAAAATCAATCATAGGGTGCACATACATAATAATTATAGGGTTTTTGAGTCACTTTTATTTGTTTCTTTTTGATTTCTTTTTTGTTTGTTTGTTTGTTTGTTTGTTTTGGGCTATGTCCAGTAGTGGTAGGATATTACTGCTGACTCTGCACTCAGGGATGGCTCCTAGAAGGGCTCTGGGGACCGAGTGAGGTGCCAGAGATAGAACCTGAGTGGGAAGCAAGCAAGGCAAATGGCCTGACCTCTATATTATCTCTCCAGTCCCAGGAAGATGATTTTTCAAAAGTAAATTAAATTGCTTGCCTTGCATGCAGCCAATCCAGAATGTCAAAACCCACCAGGAGTAGTGTTCCCAAATGCCATCAGGACTGGCCCTGAAGCACAGAGCCAGGAGTAAGCCCTGAGCACTGTTGTGTGTGTGTGGGGGAGGGGAGGACAGAAAGAGGCAAAACAAATAAATAAATCATGTGTTTTTTAACTAAGTCAGAGAAAAGAATTCTAGTAGAAAATCGATTGCTCAGATCAGGAGCTTAGCCAAGAGACCTCTTTTAGAAATTAAAACACAATTGAGGGGTTGAAAACTGACAGCCCACAGGTCAAACCCTGCCTATAGACTTGTTAGCCAGGATAGCATTTTTTAAATTTTTGTGTCAGTGGGAGTGAGGGGGAAAAATAAATATTAGATGAAAAGTCCAAACATAAAAAAAAAAACCCACAAAATTTCAGCTTTTCTTTAGAATTTAATAAGCTTCAAATCACAGTTTCGGGAGCAGGCTGAGTGAGGACTCTGAGTGGCTGGCCTCTTCAACAAAACATTCTGTCTAGATCACCAGAGAGCCCTTATTCCGTGCTGTCTCCTCACACCGAGTTATCATCATATCCGTGAGCTTGTTTCTCTTAGAACCAAACTTAGAGGAAATGAAATCTCTCCTACACTACTGAAAGGTAAAAAAGAGAAAGGGAGAAAGCTATGGGGAGAGTGAAGTCTTTCATGGAAAAAAACATTTTTAGGTTTCTCTCACTTCATCATTGTCTGTGAATCTATTAAAGGTATTTGATGTTGCAGCCTCTAACATTGTTGAAATGATCATGGGACTGTGACCCTGGTGACTTTTTGTTTGGATATCATTGTTCAAGTAAGCGCGGCACACATTTCTCTGTCTGCGGAAGTCAGAGGACAATTATTGTTCTTCATTTTCCCTACTGATGCCGCAGTAGTTTATTTGTATATCTTTGTTAGAGATATGTGATTTATGTGGGATAAAAAATAATTTGTAATGATTCTTGCTTCTTATGCTGTTAATTATGTCTACTGATTAGACTTACTTCATGATGTAAATGGGAAGGCTCTATTCTAAGCTAATCTTAAGGTCAGGCTTGTTTAAGCAATCACAGGGTTTATGTATGTCAAGGTTATCATTTCTTTCTTTTTAAAATCGAGGTAATACAGAGTGTACATGTTGATAAGTTTTAGGGATATAGTGTTATCACCCAACACCCACCATGGAAATACCAATATTCCCCTACCACAATCCATTGGACCCTTTTAGTTTACATCCTTTTGCCCTGGCAAGCTCAATTTTATGGTCAGAATCTAAGGATTCCTATTCTTTGGACATTGTTTATTTCCTTGTGGGTAGGGCGTTTGCCTTGCATGCGGCCAACCCAGGTTCAATTCCTTTGTCCCTCTCAGAAACCCTGGCAAACTACCGAGATATCTCGCCAGCACGACAGAGCCTGGCAAGCCACCCATGGTGTATTCAATATGCCAAAAACAGTAAGAAGTCTCACAACAAAGATATTACTGGTGCCCCCTTGAGCAAATCGATGAACAACAAGATGACAGTGCTACAGTGCTAGAGTACATTCATGTGCTATATATATATATATGTATAGCACTGCACTGTCATCAGTCAAGATATATATATATATATATATACATATATATATATATGTCAACAATAGTGAAAAAGGGCTTCTTTTTCTCCCAACCCCTGCCAGCACTTCTTTCGTAATATGTCACTCCCACTTAGGTGAGGTGATACTTTATTGTTATTTTTATTTGTAGTCCCCTGGTAATCAGTGATGCTGATATGATGATTTTTTGTGTTGTTTGGAGAAGGGTAAGAAATGGTTTTATTACACTTTCCTCTAAATAAATCTTTTTGGATAATTTTTAATCAATTATTCACAACAAGCAATGCAAAATAAATTATTTAGCATCTGCCTTTGGGGCAGGCTTGGGTGGTGGTGGAAAAATTTGAAATAATGATGGTGGGCAGGTGTAATGGTGGTGAGATTGGTGTTGAACTATTGAATGTAATAAATTGTGAAGAAGTTTAAGTTTGAAAATAAAATTTTTAAAATAAAATGGTTTTATTAAATGGGGCACAGACCTATTTATGGCATTTTAAACCTCCCTACATTGAAATAAATATTGTATGTGAGAATAGTTCAATTTTTTAAAGCAGGAATTTATTCTGCTCGAGCTTAATTCCTAATTTCGCCCCAACATGGTTGATCCTTGATAACTCAATTGACTTTTTTTATAATACTTTATATAAAATTAGAGTTAAATTACAGCAGACTCTCCTATTCTTACACTAGAAATTAACATATAATTTTAATTTATATTAAAATTTAAATATTCCCTTCTTGATTATTATTGATAGTGGTGCAGCAACCAGGGGTTATTCACAACACCAGGCTGTGGCGCTCCTACATTTAGATGTGGTGTTCTCTAGAATTCTGACTCAGACTCTGACTTTCTGGATTCTGACTCAGTATGCTAGTCGACCGAAAGCTTACATTCGGTAGATTGGGAACACCTGTAAAGGTGATTAGAGACCAACCCAAAAGCCTCCGTCCCTCTCGGAGAGCCCAGCAAGCTACTGAGAATATCCCACCCACACGGCAGAGCCTGGCAAGCTACCCATGGCATACTCGATATGCCAAAAACAGTAACAACAGTCCTCATTCCCCTGATTCTGAAAGAGCCCCTAAACCACCACTGGGCTACACTAGCACAAGACAGGGACAAATGAAGACATTACTGGCACCTGCTCGAACAAATCGATGAACAATGGGATGACAGTGATACAGTGATACAGTTCTCTGGAAATTGCACATTAGGTTTCAGTGTTTGCGAACTTGGCCATATTGTTAACTGAAGACTGAACACTCTAATTGTGGTAATTGGGCACGAAGCTCATGGTTTTTAATTCAGGTATACCTCCACTTTCTGTGTAAGTAGTTCTCATGGGGGGGGGGGTCAATGAAATGTTAACACAGGTGCTCACCAGGGTTCACATTTCCTGGCTCATATCCTCAGATTCTTGCACGGCTATTACTAGTGTTCACTGACAACTGTAGTACTTTGTGAGTTCACACACATCTGGCTGCAGTGCAGCCAGCAATTGTGTGCATTATCAGGACTAACAGAACAGCAGACAGAGTTTCCAGAAGCAACAGAGCCATCTGGACTATTTAGCATATGTCACAGCACCAGGGATTGAACTTGGGAAATTTTGCTTTCAAGGCAGGTGCTCTAAGTAACTGCATTATTCTTTGACTCCATTGTCATATTTTTAAGCCATATGTAATATTTTAAATTTCTACTTGTAATTATATTTTTGGAGACAACTCCCTATATCACATTGAAACTTCTTCATGTCCAAGTCAACCATATCAACTCTATTATTTATTAATAATGTACTAATAGACTTGAGGATACCCTATATCAATGGACTAGAATGCATGTTTTCCATGCTAAAGCCCCAAGTATGATCCCCAGAGTAACATAGTCCAGTAATTGCCACCACGAATGGATCCCTGAGCACTGAGCCAGGAGTAGCCTCCAAGAACCACTATGGCCCTACCTAAAAAAATAATATATCAGTGTTAATATTAATTAATGATTTAACTCATTGGATGAGCAGTCCTTCATTAGTGTTTGATTTCAAATATATATTGGAGAGAAATGTACACTTTATATTAAAGTGTGCATTCACTAACTCTGACAATGGCAGTTGGAAATTATTGTTCTTGGACAAGAATGGAATATAAAAGTATGTAAACAAATATACATGATAATCATACATTACCTGTACCTCAAACCATAATGACCAAAGAGAGAGACAGACAGACATACAGACAGAGAAAAAGAAAAAAAAGAAGTAAAGTGTTGGCCAGAGGCAGACTGGTGGTAAGGGTGTTGTGGGGTGATGTGGGGGCAGTGGAAGAAAGGAAATTAGAGACATTGATGGTGGGAAATTTAAACTGGTGAAGGAATGGGTGTTGAAACATTGTATGACTGAAACCAAATCATAGACAACTTTGTAACTATCTCAAGGTGATTTAATTTTTTAAGAAAAATTAAAGAAACTCGAAATATGGGCTTTTAAAAAAAAGACATCACTTTTTAGTTGGTACTCTTTCATGCTTCCTTTTCATCTAATAATCTGATATATTCTTCTGAGAGGCCAGGAGTTTGTGTTATTTACAACATTAAAAGCAGTATTAAATTTTGAGTGTGCTTAGGAAGTGATAAGAGTTGCGATGGTGCCCTCTAGTGAGAATTATTCTATCAATACACTACCCAGGTGGATGAAGGGGAGTTCCAGTTTGAGGAAAATACATCAGCATTAATTTCAGTTTAATGAGCTCTGCTGCTCTTCATTGCACATTTTAAAAATGCTCTCATATGTGGCAGTCATTGGCCATGATCCTACTGACTTGACCAAAATTGCGTTCTGAGGCTAACTTACCATAGGGTTTTTGGACTTTTCATAGTACTTATGAGCATATCAAAACTCGTTTTGGGTCAGAAGTTTATTTTAACTGTAATTTGAATTTAAGTTTATGTAGATTTTCAAAATATAAATACATGAATCAGTTATTTTCTACTTTTAAGAGAATATGGTGGACAGGAGGAAAGTTCAACCACCTGAAGTCCAAGCTTTTCATGCAAGAGGGTGAGATTCAGTCCCCTATGCACAAAACTAGGGGTAATCCATGAGCACTGTTGGATAAACAATAAATAAAGTTAAGAGAAGAGGATTAGAACTAATAGTGATTACATACCCATTAAAGTCAAACAATCAATTTTGGGATTTTTACCTTTATTTGAGTGCAAGGAATTGAATTCAGGTCCTCAAATATGTGAGTCAATGCTTCTTTGGTAAGCTCAAAGCAATAGACTTTAGATATTTGACCTTATTTTCTTGTTTTATCAGTCTATGATAAACAGAAATTTCTTTAAGAAAAAATGAGTCAAAGAGATTCATGCAAGTAATAATAACAAAAGAGGGTAGTGGCTGGCACGCTGACCCCAAGCACCTCTCCTCCGGCACAGTGTGTGCTATTGTGGGGAAAGGGGTGAGGCCTAATCGTCAGTGGGCGTGGCCTAGACAAAGTGAAGTGGCCTCTTTTGGAGTCGGTGGCCACTCGGCCGCAGTTATTTTCCAGCACCAAGCAATTTGTTGTTACATCTCAGCCGTTATTAACTATGTGCATGAGTAACATCCTACCTATCCAAAGAACAGTAAGATAATAAGCCAGTAGTCTATCCCAATTTCACCCAAACACCAATAAATACAAGTGTCCATGCAAAGCCCAAAGTAGAAGAGCACATTCTCCAAAAGCATCATCTTAGTCCTCACCTAAGGATTAGAGAAACATCTGAGAGGAAGGACATGTTCAAGCAGGGGAAATAAAAAGGTAACTACCATTGACCAATACCATCCGGAATCCTTCTTCGCTACAAGAGGGAACAGGAATAGTGAACTTGAAGGTCCCCTTTCCATTCCACCACAACAACATGAAGAAACAGAGCAAATCCCCACCATAAGGAGAGGACAATGAAAGCAGTCCAGAGCCTCAATACGCATTTCCTACAAACTTGAAATCTCCGATAAAGAATTCAGAGTTGAAGTGCTGAAGATGTTCAATGAATTCAACATAAAGATTGAAAAGGTATCCATTAAATTAAAGGAGGACCTGACAGAAACAATATAAAAGACAGCCACAAAATACGGGAAGAAATGAGAGCAGAAATATAAAAGCTACAAAAATGTCATGAATGAAGGATTCAGTAGATGAAATAAAAAACTCAGTAGGTGCCCTCAACAATAGAATGACTACAACAGAAGACAGAATCAGTGAGCTTGAAGATGAGCTGCAGGCAGTCTACAGGCAACAACAAACAATGGGAAGAGACCTCAAAATAGCTCTAGGATGAATCAGAGTCCTAGGGGATGATCTCAAGAGAAACAACATTGGACTCATTAGAGTACCAGAAGGACTGGGAACCAACCCCAGTGAAAAAGCCACCATCAAAGAAATTATTGCTGAAAAGTTCCCAGAGCTGGGAATACAGGCATCCAGATTCAAGGAGCTGAAGGGTGCCAGCTAAAAGAGACCCTAACAGAAAAACCCCAAGACATATCATAGTTAGAATTATGGACCTCATGGATAGAGACACAATACTGCAAGCAGCAAGCCAAAGAAGGAAATCACATTCAAAGGAGCACCCCTTAGATTCACAGCAGACTTGTCAGAGGAAACCCTCCAAGCCCTAAGGCACTGATGGGATATAGTGAAAAAACTCATTGAAATGAACACTTCACCAAGAATACTTTATCCGGCTAAATTCTCATTCAAACTCGAAGGAACGATACAGTATTTTATGGATAACCAATTGCTCAAGAATTTCATTGACTTAAAAACAAACCTAAAAGAAGGACTAAAGGGGCTATTGTAAGACAAGAAAAACCCCTACAAGCACAACAAACCCTTACAGAAAGGTGGCTCAAAATCCAATAACAATAATCTCTCTCAATGTCAAATGGTCTTAAATTCACCAATTAAGAGACACAGACTGGAAAAATGGATTCAGAGACTGAGCTCAACATTCTGCTGCCTGCAAAATACACATCTGAATAGCCAGAACAAACACAGACTCAAAGTCAAAGGATGAAAAACAATACTGCAAGCAAACAACTCCCTCAAAAAAGCTGGGGTAGCATTACTAGTATCGGACAACATAAATTTCAGGTTGAAAAAAAGATTAGAAGGGATAGTGAAGGCCATTTTTTATTAATCAAGGGATATGTACAGCAGAAAGAAATCACACTCCTACACGTGTATGCACCCAATGAGGGACCAGCTAAATACCTATAACAACTGCTAACAGACCTTAAGAAGGACATTGTGAACAACAAAATAGTAGTTAGAGACTTCAACACTGCCCTATCACCTCTGGGCAGATCAAGAAGATTAAAACTCACCAAGGAAATACTGGATTTGAAGGAAGAAATAGAAGAGAGGGCTAATAGATTTATACAGGGCATTATATCCCCACCCAAAAGAAAGAGTACACATTCTTTTTCCAGTGCACATGGAACATTTTCCAGAATAGACCATGTGCTGGGCCACACTACATACCTCAACAGAATCAGGAAGATAGACATTGTATCAGCTATCATGATGCATTGAAGATAGAAGTGAATCATGTACAGACTCAGAAAACCAAATCAAACACCTGGAAATTAAACAACTCATGATGTTGAACAATGAGTGGGTCAGGAAGGAAAACGAGGAAGAAATCAAAAGGTACTTGGAAACAAATGAGAATGAAGACATGAGCTACCAGAACCTGTGGGACACAGCTAAAGCGATGGTAAGGGGAAAATTTATAGCTCTGCAAGCATTTCTCAGGAAGGAAGAAAGAACCCACATAAATAACTTGACTTCACAGCTTAAGATTTTAGAAAAGGAGAAAAAAAAAAGCCCAAACCAGGCAGAAGAAAAGAGATCATAAAACTTAGAGCAGAAATCAATGACATGGAAACCCAGAAGACAATCCGAAAGATCAATGAAACCAAGAGCTGGTTCTTCGAGAAAATAAATAAGATTGATAAACCACTAGCAAAGCTCACAAAGAAAGAAAGAGAACCCTTATAAACTGAATCAGAAATGAAAAGGGGGATATCACAACAGAAACAAAAAAGAAATTCAAAAGATCATCAGAGACTACTTTGAAAATCTGTATGCTACCAAACAAGAGAACCTAGAAGAAATGGATAAATTCCTGGATTCCTATAATCTCCCAAGGCTGAATCAAGAAGACCTGAAATACCTGAACAGTCCTATTAATATCAAGGAAATTGAAATGGTAATCAAAAGTCTTCCCAAAAACAAAAGCCCGGGTCCAGATGGATTCACTAGTGAATTCTACCAAACATTTAAAGAGAACCTATTGCCAGTTCTTCTCAAGCTTTTCCAGCAAATTGAAGAAACAGAAACCCTCCCAAACAGTTCCTATGAAGCTCATATCTCCCTAATGCCAAAAGCAAACAAAGACATCACAAAAAAAGAAAACCGCAGGCCAATATCCTGATGAACATGGATGCAAAGATTCTCAACAAAATATTAGCAAACAAAATTCAACAACTCATCAAAAAGATCACACACCACGACCAAGTGGGATTCATCCTGGGGATGCAAGGATGGTTTAACATTCGTAAATCAATCAACATAATTCATCATATCAATAAAAGAAAAGATAAGAACCATATAATCATAGCAATAGATGCAGAGAAAGCATTTGACAAGATCCAGCACTCATTTATGGTAAAAATTCTTGCCAAAATGGGTATAGATGGGACTTTCCTCAATAGAGTCAAAGCCATCTACTACAAGCCTACAACAAGCATCATCTTCAATGGGGAAAAACTAAGAGCCTCCCCTCTAAGATCAGGAACGAGACAAGGATGCACACTCTCTCCACTTCTGTTCAATATAGTTCTGGAAGTACTTGCAATAGCGGTTAGGCAAGAAAAAGGTATTAAGGGCATTCAAGTAGAAAAGGAAGAAATAAAGCTCTCACTATTTGCAGATGATATGATATTATACTTACAAAACCCTAAAACCTCTACCAAGAAACTCTTAGAAACAATAGACTTGTATAGTAAAGTAGTAGGCTATAAAATCAATACCCAAAAGTCCATGGCTTTCCTGTATGCAAATAATGAGAGAGAAGACAGTGACATGAAAAAAGCAATCCTGTTCACAATCGTACCTCAGAAAATCAAGTACCTCGGAATCAGCTTAACTTAAGAGGTAAAGGACTTGTACAAAGAAAACTACAAAATGCTACTTCAAGAAATAATAGAGGACACGAGGAAATGGAAAGATATCCCCTGCTCATGGATTGGGAGAATTAACATTGTCAAAACAGCAATAATCCCCAAAGCATTGTACACATTCAATGCAATCCCTATAAGGATACCCATGACATTCTTCAAAGAAATGGAGAGAACATTAATGAAATTCATATGGAACAATAAGATCCCACAAGTAGCTAAGGCAACTCTTAGGTAAAAGAATATGGGAGGTATCACCCTTCTCAACCTCAATCTATACTACAAAGTGGTTATAATTAAAACAGCATGGTACTGGAACAAAGGCAGAGCCACAGACCAATTGGAACAGGGTTGAATATTCTGACACACACCCTCAAATATATGATCATCTAATCTTTGATAAGAGAGCAAAAAATGTGAATTGGAACAAGGAAAGCCTCTTCAACAAATGGTGCTGGCAAAACTGGACAGCAACATGCAAAAAATGGGCTTAGATCTCTACTTAATGCTATGTACAAAAGTCAGGTCAAAGTGTATTAAAGATCTCAATATCAGACCAGAATCCATAAGGTACATGGAAAACAAGGTTGGCAAAACCCTTCACGACATTGAAGCTAAAGGTATTTTCAAAGACAACACACCACTGGCCAAGCAAGTGAAAACAGAGTTAAACAAATGGGACTACTTGAAACTAAGCTTCTGCACCTCAAAAGAAACAGTGACCAAAATACAAAGACAGTCTACAGAAAAGGATATTCACCCAATACACATCTGATAAGGGGTTGATATCAAAGATATACAAGGCATTGCTTGAACTCTACAAGAAGAAAACTCCCAACCCCATCAAAAACTGGGGGATGGAAATGAACAGAAATTTTCTCAAAATAGAAATTCAAATGGCTAAAAGACACATGAGAAAATGCTCTACATCACTAATCATCAGGGAGATGCAGATGAAAACAACAATGAGATATCATTTCACACCACAGAGACTGGTCCACATCCAAAGAAACAAAAGCAAACACTGTTGGCATGGATATGGGGAGAAAGGGACTCTCCTTCACTGCTGGTGGGAATGCCGACTGCTTCAGCCCTTTTGGAAAACAATATGGACGATTCTCAAAAAATAAGGAATTGAGCTCCCATTTGACCCAGCAATACCACTCCTGGGAATATATCCTGGAGAGGGGAAAAGATATAGTAGAAATGACATCTGCATTTCTATGTTCATTGCAACACTATTTACAATAGCCAAAATCTGGAAAAAAACAGAGTGCCCAAAAATAGATGACTGGTTAAAGAAACTTTGGTACATATACACAGTGGAATACTATGTAGCTGTTAGAAAAGATGAAGTCATGAAATTTGTATTTAAGTGAATCTACAGGGAAAGTATCATGTTAAGTGAAATAAGTCAGAAAGAGAGGGACAGACATAGAAAGATTGCACTCATCAGTGGAATATAAAATAACATAATGAGAGACTAGTACCCAAGAGTTGTATAGATAAGGATTAGGAGGTCTGCCCCATAGCTTGGAAACTGGCCTCACATGCTGGGGAAAAAGGCAGCTCAGATAGAGAAGGGAACAACAAGTAGAGGATATCGGGAGGACCCATTCGGGTTGGAAGAAGCGAATTGAAAGCAGACTATAGACCGAACATGATGGCCCCTCAATACCTCCATTGCAAACTACAACACCCAAAAGGAGAGAGAATAAAGTGGAATGCCCTGCTGCAGAGGCAGGGTGGGGTGGTGGGGGATGGTGAGAGCGAAACTGGGATCATTGGTGGTGGTAAATGGGCACTGGTGGAGAGATGGATAAATGATCACTGTATGAGTGAAATGCAAACACGAAAGTTCATAAGTTTGTAACTGTACATCAAAGTGATTCTCTAATAAAAAATTTTTAAAAAGAACGACAACAAAAATAATAAAACAGGGATTCAATAAACTTTTCAATCCTGTTAATATTTAAGTATTCTAAAATAAATATAAAATGTATGCATATATATTTGTTTATGTGTGTACATGCATTAACTGTCCATGTTCTCAAAAAGTGTCATCAGAACAGAAAGATAGTACAGAGGTAAGGACCTTGCTCTGCATTCTACTGACCCTGGATTGATCCCCAGCACCACATAGGGTCACCTCTGAGAGCCACGAGGAGTTATTCCTGACTAGAGAGCTGTAAATAACCCAGGAGCCCCAGTGAGTGTGATCCCACATGCCCCCAAAATTTCAAAAGATAAAACAATGTCATCATCTAAGAATCTAAGCAGTAGTAGTCAACACACCAACATCCCGGTACATTGTATTTATTGCTTTATTTTAGTTTCTCTGTTTTGATTTGTTTAGGGACCTCACTGAGTAGTGCTCAAGAGTTGCTCCTGGCTCTACACTCAAGAACCACCTGGCTAGCTCAGGGGATCGTAAAAGATGGCAGGGATCAAAGCCGGCTGGCCAAGCTCCAGGCAAGCACCATACCCACTGTACTATTCCTCCCGCTCTTTCTGTTGATTGGTTTATATAAACTACCTTGGAAATATTTCACCCAGATTAAGGAACCAGGGAAAGCTTCCTGGTGGAGATGACGCATTGGTTTGAGTAACAAGACTGAATAGAAGTCAACCAAGGTACAGAGGAATAGGAAGCAAGGAATCTGTTTTCTTAGGCTAAAATGCAGTTTTTTGCTGTGAAAACTAATATCATACACAGGTGACCTAATGAACTAAAACATCTAGTTAAGAAGACAAAAGTTTCTCTCTCATGTGTTAGAAATCTAGTGATGGATTCTTGGCTTTTCTGTTCCAGTAGGGACCAGTTCCTAGCTTTCTCTCAAGCATATATGATTAAGCCCTAGACTACCAGTAGTTTGAGAGCTTTTGTTTGTTTGTTTTTAACTTTAAATAATCCTTATTATGCAAAGGTTATCACATAACTGGATAGTTTTCTACTTTGTACATGATTATTCTTACTCTCCACAGAAAGGCTGCTTCTTAACTTCTCATCTGGTGATGGCAAGCACAAAAATCCTGAGTTTAACAAAATAGTAGTAAAAATACCTCATGATTTAAGTTGAAGCCAGTACATTGGTGTATGGCTCTTGCACTCAGTCATCAGAAATGTACAAATGTCTTTTTATTCAAAAACACAAAATAAATTATCTGTAAGCACGGACAATGACAGCAGTAAACCCGTATATGTTGCTGTTACATCCCCTGCATATGCACGCGTGAGGGGTGGGGCTAGGTAAGAACAAAAATGATTCCCAGCTATTTCAGGTGCCTCTTCTAACTCTCCAGCAGTGTTTCCACTCGAATTTTGTTTACAGTCATATAGACATATGGCCACTTGCAGAACTGCATGGGTGATTAGAAATGTTTTGATTCCATGCTGTAATGTAAAGAATTAGCATGCAGGGTTCTATTATTAAGGAGAATGGGTGATTTTTTTAATTGAACTAGCAGCTTCTGCCAAACTCTTAGTTCCAAATTCTTATAAAATAGTGTTCAGTTTACATTTGTAAGACTTAATAAAAAAGAATCAGTGAATTTATTGTACAGTAAATAAAGACTAAAAGAAAAAGGAAAATTGTAGTGATCACATAAAATAATGAACAGTTTGAGACTCTTCATGTTCCTGGAGCGAACAGATGCCATTGGGCTACACTAGCACGCGACAGGGATGAATGGAGACGTTGCTGGCGCCCACTCAAGCAAATCTATTTAGCAACAGGATGACAAGTGATACAAGTGATGAAATACTACAACAAGCAATATAGTATATGTGTATGTGTTTCTCTTTCAACTAAGAGCAACATTGAGTACATGGAATAAACTTGCCTAAAAATCACTACTCATTAAACACAGGAATTCATTATTAAATCTGAGCTACTTCATACTTCAGCATCACCTAATACCCACTCAAGTAAATTACTAGAAATCTGATCAAGTAAAATGAAACCATTGGTGATTGCCTCACAAAACATTTTGAGTTGATAGAGCTGCTTTGGTATACAAAAGTTAAATCCTCTCATGTAATTTTTTTATCACCCCCTAAACTTTTTTCTTTAGAATTCACTATCTAATGAAAAATTTTAAGCACTCTCTAAATAATAATCTCCTGTTAGCAACATCTAAAGGAAACTATAGATCCACTGAAAATTCATTCAGAAAAATATGTATTTACTTCCATGGTAGCAACCCTACTGCTAAGTCGCTCCTGATGTGGAGCTATGCCTGGAGCACCCAATCTGGGACTATAGACGTGTTAAATGGGTAAACATTTAAGACACTAATGAAGGCAGAATTGCCTACAAAATTTCTAAGCCGACTTTTCAAGTTGGAAGCTCTGTGTGTGATCTGACGCCCAGTGTGAGCCCTGCAGTGGCTGCCTGATTACTTCCAGTCGGAGATGGTATCACCCCTCAGCTCAGCCCTGTCTCCCGCAGTGAGATGTGCTATGAGGCCTCCAAAGCAACTGACTGGAACATTTCTTTTTATTAGACAGATGCTTTTAATAAAGCAAAAATGGATAAGCGTTTGAACTTCTTTAAGTTACTGGATAAAATTTACCAGAAAATTATTGGCTTCAAACAACGGCAACTGAGGTGCTGGAGAAATAGTAGAGCCAGTAGGACACTTGCCTTTCACGTAGCCTACCTACACTTCATCCCCGTCACCCCTGAGAATAGTCAGGAGTGGTACCTAATAGCAGAGTTAGGAGTAAGCACTGAGCATTGCCCAGTGCAGTCCACTCCACAAACAAACAAACCAAAACACCAGTTGAAATCCTGTCACACTACAACATGGATCACCCCTGTAGTTGTAATGCTGAGGGAAACAGTCCCTGTGGTAAGGGATGGCACTGTGTGGTTCCACTTGCAGATGGTATTGAAGTAGTCAAATTTACTGGCACGGGAGAATAATGGGAAAAATTAAGGGAAAATAAGACTGGAGGGAGAAGGGGAAGGATAGTACTTATTCAATGGGTATAAGTTTTACAAACACAAGATGAAAACTTTCCGAACATCTCTTTCACTGCAATGTAGCACTGTAACACTGTAGCACTGTTGCACTGTTGTCCTGTTGTTCATGGATTTGCTTGAGTGGACACAAGTAACGTCTCCATTGTGACTTGTTGTTACTGTTTTTGGCATATTGAATACACCACTAGTAGCCTGCCAGGCTCTTCCATATGGGTGGGATACTCTCAGTAGCTTGCCGGGCTCTTCGAGAGGAATGCAGGAATCAAACCCAGGTCGGTCACGTGCAAGGCAAATGTCTGAAAGCGATCTGGCTGCAACATCTGTCACCCCATTGATTGCAAGGATTGTTTTGGCTGATCTGGCTGGGAAGGCTGGTGTCCCATTCCTCCCTCAACGCTCCTTGTGCATCCCTCCCAAAGCTGCACGCACTTGGTAGAAGAGGATGGCTTTCCCCGAAAAGAGATGACCAGTCTTCAGTCCAGGGTATATGAGTAGCTGCGCTCCCCTGCTAGAACCTCCAAACAAGCTCACAGCAATGTAAATACGCTTAATAAAAATGGTTACAGGGGGCTGGAGCGATAGCACAGAGGATAGGGTGCTTGCCTTGCATGTGGCCGACCCGGGTTTGATTCCCAGCATCCCATATGGTCCCCTGAGCACCGCCAGGAGTAATTCCTGAGCGCAGAGCCAAGAGAAACCCCTGTGCATCGCTGGGTGGGACCCAAAAAGCAAAAAAAAAAAAAAAAAGTTACAACAGAATTTAGCATGTGAAAATAATTTAAAATGGTTAAGTCTACTCTTGAGTTTCTGACCAACCATTAAGACTGTTTATGAATTTTTTCAAAGTTCTTATGGCTGCTCCTCCTGGAAAAGAGCATAAAATGAGGCCACCAGACTTCACACTGTGCAACCAGACTCCACACCAAGGGTGGCCCAGAGGGTTGGTGAAGTCCTCCTCACCCCAAGGGACCCAGCCCCAGCAGCCGACCTCCACTACCCCACCGCCACCATGCTCCAGGCCACTTTCCATGTGCTCTGGCCGAGCCTCACGCATGAGTGAACATATTCCTGGACCGACACATCATCATAAAGGTAAATATATACATATGCCTCTCAGAGAGCCCAGCGAGCTAACTGAGAGTATCCCGCCCACACAGAAGAGCCTGGCAAGTTCCCCATGGCATATTTAATATGCCAAATACAGGAACAATAACAGGTCTTATTCCCCTGACCCTGAAAAGAGCCTCCAATCACTGGGAAAGATGAGTTAGGAGAGGCTGCTAAAATCTCAGGGCTAGGATGAACGGAGACCTTATTGGTAAATCGATGAACAATAGGATGGCAGTGATACAGTGATACAGTGATGAATTTTTTGCCACAACAGTTCAAAAAACTTTTCATTGAATTAGCAATGGAATATACGGTTACAAAGTTGTTCATGATTGAGTTTCAGGCACACAATGTTGCAACATCCATCCCTTCAACAGTGCACATTTCCCACCGCCAATGTCCCCAGTTTCCTTCCCACCAGTCCCACTCACCCACCCTGCCCTCACAGCCTACCACTATGGCAAACACTTCTTTCTCATTTTTTTAACCACAATTTTTTTCATGTATTTAGGTTTACATTTTTCTCTATTCTTGTTGTGGTAACCAGAAACTGCACCCCCTTGAATGAGGGCAGATAAGTTTCTGAATCTCCCTGCATCTCTGAATTATTTTTATTTATATTTTATCATGAATAAACAAGAAAAGGGTAAAAAACAATATATTAGTTTATATTAATGTGTCAGCCTGGATCAATAGCACAGTGGTAGGGCATTTGCCTTGCACACGGCCAACCCGGGTTCAATTCCTCCATCCCTCTCAGAGAGCCTGGCAAACTACAGAGAGCATCCCGTCCGCATGGCAGAGCCTGGCAAGCTACTTGTGGTGTATTCGATATACCAAAAACAGTAACAAAAAGTCTCACAATGGAGACATTACTGGTGCTCGTTGGAGCAAATCAATGAACAACGGGATGACAATGTTATCAATGTGTCAGAATTGGGACACTGTGACTAAATTCTCTACTGAAGATAACATAAGACTAAAACCAAAGTATCAGCTAGAATAAATCTGCTTGTAGAGACTTAAGGGGGAACTATTGTTGCAAGTTAATTTTTATTCTTGGCAGATGCACTTCCTAGCAGTCCTAACACTGAGAAACCCTTTTTCTGGCTGACTCTCAGACCTTCCCTGCTCCTAAAACCACTTTGAATTCTGTGGGTTTCCTGGGTTTCCCTACCTCCTTGAGTCACTGTGGTATACCAAATTCTTTTCACATTTCAAAGTTTTATATTACTTTTTTAATAAGAACCAACTCAAGAAAACATCTTTTAAATATTTGCAAGATAGTTAAAAATTAAAAAAAAATCCTGAAAATAATTGTTGTTCGGGTACCTGGGAACAGCTCAGTGATAGAGCGTTTGTCTTTGTTTTGTCAACCTGAGGACACAAAGTCCATTTCCACATTGTCCCAGGTGAGGAATGTGACACCAGTAGCACTGTCATTTGGGGTCTAGCACCAAAACATCTTTTAATAGCACCAAACATCTCAAATCCCTGGATTCACATGAGTCAATCAGTCCAGGTCACATAATCTCTCCATTTAAAAGTAAACAAATATAATCTAATCATGGGAATAAAGTTTATCACACTCATAGTCTATTTTTTAGAGACTTGGTGCTATTTATTATTATTTTTAATTGAATAGTGACATTGCTTTTTAAATTTTATTTTTATTTATTTTTAAAGGCTAAAGCGATAGCACAGCTTTCGCCTTTCACCAGGCCAACCCAAGTTCGATTCCTCCACCCCTCTCAGAGAGCCCGGCAAGCTACCGAGAGTATCGGGCCCACATGGCAGAGCCTGGCAAGCTACCCGTGCATATTGGATATGCCCAAAACAGTAACAATAAGTCTCTCAATGAGAGACGTTACTGGTGCCTGCTTGAACAAATCGATGAGCAACGGGATGACAGTGACAGTGACAGCTGTAAAGTAGTTCACAATAGCTCATTACAGAAAATATTCAAACACAAATCCCACCACTATGCACCTTCCCACTACCATAAGAGTTTTGAAAGTGGGGCTGGAGCGATAGCACAGCGGGTAGGGCATTTGCTTTGCACGGGACCGACCCGGGTTCGATTCCCAGCATCCCATATGGTCCCCTGAACACCGCCAGGGGTAATTCCTGAGTGAGAACCAGGAGTAATCCCTGTGCATCACCAGGTGTGACCCAAAATGCAGGAAAAAAAAGAGTTTGGAAAGTGTGTGAAGATTGTTGTATTTCATCCTGGAGCCACTTAAGTCCATGTATAAGAGAATACAAGCATATACGTTAAACTCAAACAAATGTGTGTTTTGTTTTAAACTTTGTTTTTATTTATTTTGCTTTTGTGGTCACACCTAGGGGTTACTCCTGGCTCTGCATTCAGAAATTACTCCTGGTGTTGCTTGGGAGACCATATGGGATTCCAGGGATTGAACCCAGGTTGGCTGCATGCAAGGCGAACACTCTACCTACTGTGCTATCGACACACTCATAGTCTTGCAGAAACATTGAGCATGAAGGGTGTGGGTGGGGTTGTGTCTTTCATCCATTATGAACTTCACTGGAGAGAGAGAGAGAGGTAGGAGGAGCATGAAAAATATCTCTTCGAATTATAAACTAAAACAAATAGCAAATTGTTTAAGACTATATTTCTAGATAATATACTAAAGAAAATTTCAATTCCCATGTTAGGCAACTAGCCATTCTTTACCTGATTCCTCTAAATGAAATGAAGTCTAAAATATATATTGAAAGAGATATATTGTTCCCTGGGGTCTCCTGGTCTACTAAAACAGGTTATTGAGTTCTTTGTTTTATATTTCCAAGCAGTATCTCCAAAAGCAGTTACATATCTGATTATTGGATAAATGTCATCTACAGAGCCATCACTTGGCACGACTTGATAAGTCTACAAAGTCGCTGAGTGGAATACTCTTGTTTGATCTTCCTTACAGCAAGCAGAGTTCTGAGAGAAGTTCACACTACACTCCCTCCACGAACCTCACTTTCTCTTCCTTTGTCACTTTCATGCACTCCTGCTATCTTCAATCATGCACATTTATCGAAACTTGAAAAATGCATAATTCATTCCTTTTAAGTTCTCATCACATTTCAAAGATAAACTTTTCAATGTTAATGGTAAAATAGCAATAAAATATTGATTCCATTGAAAAAATTAATCATTAATATATTATGATAAAGACTGGAGTGATAGCACAGCGAGTAGAGTGTTTGCCTTGCATGCGGCTAGCTTGGGTTCGATTCCTCTGTCCCTGTCAGAGAGCCATAAAGCAAGCTTCTGTGAGTATCCTGCCTGTATGGCAGAGCCTGGCAAGCTACCCAGGGCATATTAAATATGCCAAAAACAGTAACAAGTCTCACAATGGAGATGTTACTTGTGCCCGCTCAAGCAAATCGGTGAACAATGGGACAAGAGTGCTACAGTGGTACATACAAATTGCTCCATTTTCCACGGGTAAAAATAAATATTTTATTCTTCTGTAGAATTTTTTCTTAAAGTGTATATTAAAAACTATTTGTGTTAGTGTAGTTTTTAAAATAATTTTAAAATTAAAAAACTCAACTTTTTGAGGTACCATTAGCTTACAAGAGGGTGTTTAGATATTTCAGGGTGCAATATTACTATATCACCACACCACTACTACCCCTAAATTACCAATTCCCCTTGACTAGAGTCGAATGCACCATTTTAGCCCACTCCCACCTGTCTTGCTGAGATCAGTTCTATGATCAAAGTTAAGAGTTTGCTTTAATAAGACATTTTCTCTTCCTTTCTTAATAGAAAAGGTCTAACAGAGCTGGAGTGATAAGTTAGTGGGTAGGATGCTTACCTTGCATGCAGCTGGCCTGGTTTTAATCCCAGCCTCCCTTACAGTCCCTTGAGGACTGCCAGGAGTAGTCTCCAAGCAAAGAACCAGGAGTCACCCCTAATCATCACCAGGTGTGGCCCCAAAACAAATATAAATATATATTTTTTAAAGGTTCACTGTCACTGTCACTGTCATCCCGTTGCTCACCAATTTGTTCAAGCGGGCACCAGTAATGTCTCTCATTGTGAGACTAATTGTTACTGTTTTTGGCATATTTAATACATCATGGGGAGCTTGCCAGGCTCTGCTGTGCAGGAGGGATACTCTCGTTAGCTTTCCGGGCTCTCCGAGAGGGGCAGAGGAGTCAAACAGAGGTTGGCTGCGTGAAAGGCGAATGCCCTACCACTGTGCTATCGCTCAAAGGTTTAAACCTTGAGATATGAAAAAACAAAATTGTAATCTTAAATTTCTGGGTGTTGTGGAGGCGAGGACCTTGGGATAATGATGGAAGTTTCCTAATATGCTAGTGTAGTCATGGGGTAGCAACAGAACAAGATTAAAGAAAACTGGTACTACTGTAAATATTTTAAAAAGTATTTTTAAGAATAGCTAAAATAAATACAGACATTTTAAAATAAAATGTTTAAAATTAGTTCAAAACTTTGAAAATTAGAAATATAGCTAAAAAACAAACTTATGGACACATAATTTTGACCTTACTAGTAATATAATTTGGAATATTAGAACATGTATCATTTCTAGTAACATATTTATTGTAATATAATTCATGTAACTTATGGTTCATAATTTAAAGTGCATATTCAATGGTTTTAGAATGTTCAATATATTATACAAATTCCATCATTGTCAATTTTAAGATACTTTGACTATTCCAAAAGAAACCATATATTTCATCAACTATCCTGTCCCCCCAAGTCACTAATTCTATCTCTGTAGGTTTACATATTTTGAATGTTTCATAGAAATGGAATCAAGCAAGATGTTGTATTTTTGTGACTTGTTTATTTTATCTAACAATAATATTTTTTCAGTGCTATCGATAGAACCTAAGACCTCACACATGGAAAGCAAGTGCTCTGCCACTGAACTACATTCATAACTCCAAATTTCATTTTATATTATTTTCCTATGGCAGTACTCAAGGCTTTACCACTGACTGTTCTCAGGAGTAGTCCTGGTGGTGCCAGGGGACCATACGCCATGCCAGGATCCGACGTGTGCAAGCCAAGCTCCCTTCCGCCTGTATTATCTCTCCAGACCCCAACCTTTGTTTTCCCAGAGGCCACAACCATAGGACTTTGTGGCAATGCTGGGAATTCCATGCAGTGCCGGGGGTGAACTCAGGGTCTCGCAAATCCTGTAAAGAAAGTCACTAGATGAGTCAATGTGAAAATCTGTCTGTGATGATCTGTGTAGATGTTTCACATACCTTTTTTTAAAAAGTAAACAATCCAGAAACAGTGTCTTACAAAAATAGCCATAAATTTGCTTTTAAATTTCTAACTTGACTTGAATCGATTGAGCAGACCATGTGTGGTATTGCTTTGAGCTGCGGTTTAGTAACTTGGAGCCTGGATCAATTTTCTTTCACAAAGGTGGTGGTATGAGCTGGAACTCCAAGAGCTTTCCTCTTGTCTTCTTCTCCCTCACCCTATCCCTCTATTCTGCCCTCTTCCACTCTGTTTCTACCTGGTGGATGCACAGAAAGTAGACTGAGACTCACAGAAATTGGCCAGAGGAAACCAACAGAATATACACATTCATTTTCATCATCTAGAAATATCATATCATCTCAGTCTTCCTTTTGCCGCAAACAGTCACTCAGGTCATGTGAAGATATTACACTCATCCCCTGTTGATAGTGAAAGTGGCAGAGTGAAATTTTAACAACAACAGCTGAGATATGATATTGCTGCAGACATCTTTACAAATTAATATGTGGGGGACCAGTGGCAGACTGGTCAAAGAGATAAAATGGGCCGTTTCATATGTAAGACACTAAGTACAATGCTTGCAAATACCTTGTCCCCTGACTACTACCAGAAATGGCCTCTGAGCACTGTAATGGGTGTGGTTCCAAAGCACTGTAGCACTGTCATCCCATTGTTCATTGATTTGCTCGAGCGGGCACCAGTAACGTCTCCATTGTGAGACTTGTTACTGATTTTGGCATATTGAATATGCCATGGATCACTTGCCAGGTTCTGCCGTGCAGGCAGGACACTCTCGGTAGCTAGCCAGGCTCTCCGAGAGAGACAGAGAAATCAAACCCGTGTTCACCACATGCAAGGAAAACACCTTGCCCGCTGTGCTATCACTCTAGTGGTTCCAAAGCACTTTCAAAAAATTAAGCTGTAATAAACATTATTATTATATGCTAAAAATCATTTCGCTATTCCCTTTACATCTTTTCTCTCTTCACTATTCGAAGGTTAAAAAATAGAGAGCAAGGGGCTGGAGTGATAGCACAGGAGGTAGGGTGTTTGTCTTGCACGCTGCCAACCTGAGTTTGAATCCAGAATCCCATATGGTCCCCTGAGCACCGCCAGGGGTAATTCCTGAATGCATGAGCCAGGAGTGACCCCTGTGCATCGCTGGGTGTGACCCATAAAGAAAAAAAAAATTAGAGAGCAAAATTTCTATCCCAGCTTGGATAGATTTTATTTAAACCAGGAAATTAGGGTCAGTGGACAAGTTAATTAAAATATATTAAAAAATTTTAAGTGATATTCACGTTGGGGTGCATAAGAATTACTTATATTTTACAGAGGAGGGAATCCATAGCTTTTATAAAATTTGTAGATAAAACATTTTAAAATCACAAGTATTACTGTTATTGGAATAAAAGTATCAATTTTGGTAGCTCCATGGATTCACTGAAAACATAGAAAAAAATCTCTACTTATGACATCATTTATATTCCCCTAGATATTCCCAACTTCACTCATACCTAAGTAGAATTCACTTGCCAAATTTTCCTCAGAACCATAAGGTTAAAGGTGAGCATAGAGTTTCACCTCTTTTTTAAAAAAATGATACCCAATAAATGCTCAAATCTGAGAGTGTACTTTTTAATATAAACATAAGAAAGATCATTCCAGTCAATTTACAATCCTCTACTTAATGATATGCTATCATCTATTTTGTTAAGCATGTGCTACTCAAAAATCACATGTCAGGCATAACTGTTAATAACTGTATATGATTTTGTTTTTGCATTTCATATTTTTTCAGTTTCCAATCATTTATATGTTAACTTTTAAAGTACATGGTATGGTCAAACCTTTTTGAAAAACAATATGGACATTTCTCAAAAAACTAGAAATTGAGCTTCCATTTGACCCAACAATGCCACTTCTGAGGATATACCTCGGGGGCCCCAAAACACACAGCAGAAACACCATCTGCACTCCTATGTTTATTGCAGCACTATTCACTATAGCCAGAATCTGGAAACAACCTGAGTGCCCGAGAAGAGATGAATGGATAACGAAACTATGGCACATCTAGACAGTGGAATATTATGCAACTGATGGCACATCTAGACAGTGGAATATTATGCAGCTGTTAGGAAAAATGAAGTCATAAAATTTTCCTATAATTAGATAGACATGGAGCGTATCATGCAGAATGAAATGAGTCAGAAGGTGAAGGACATATATAGAATGATTGCATCCATTTGTGGTATATAAAAAATGTATATATATATATATATATATATATATATATATATATAGTAGAAGACCAATATCCATGGCCAGGGTAAACAAGGGCTAAGAGGATTAGGCAATAGTTGGAATCAATCACAAACGTGTTTGGGGCAGAGGGTAGGTAAGATATAACAATAGGACAATAATAACTAGGAATGGTCACATTGGACAAGATCCGAGTGTTAAAAGTAGGCAACGGGATATTCTTGATAACCGTTTGTAGGGAGCCAGAGCGCATTGCGCATGCGTGGCAGCCAGAGCGCATTGCGCATGCGTGGCGGCCAGAGCGCATTGCGCATGCGTGGCGGCCATGACAGAATCACCTCATATGGGGTGATTGGCGGGAGCCAATAGATGAGCGCCACCTCATATGGGGTGATTGGCGGGAGCCAATAGATGAGCGCCACCTCATATGAGCGCCACCTCATATGGGGTGATTGGCGGGAGCCAATAGATGAGATGAGCACCACGTCAGAGGCGGGGCAACCAGGCTATATAAGGACTGCCATTACCCGGGTTGTTGTTCTTTCTCCTCGTGAGTTAACTGAATAAAACGGCTGCAGAAGGATCCTCAACCCGTGTCGTCTCACTCTTTGCTGGCGAAGGGAAATTGCGACGCGGGCGACGAACAACCGTTCAGTCTCAATATTGCAAACCATGATGTCCAAACGGAGCGAGACAGAGACAGAGAGAAAAGAAAAGTGCCTGCCATAGAGGCAGGTTGGAGGGTGGGGCATGGGGGGTGATGGGAAGGAACCTGGGGACCCCGGTACTGGGAAATGTACATTGGTGGAAGGAGGGATGTTGCAATACTGTGTGACTGAAACCTAATCATGAACAGCTTTGTATGGGTCTATCTCACAGAGATCCAATAAAAAGGTAAAAAAATAAAATAAAAATTTTAAAATGAAGTATATATTATGGAGCGATAGCACAGCAATTGGGTGTTTGCCTTTCACAAGGCCGACTCGAGTTTGATTCCTCCACCCCTCTCGGAGAGCCCAGCAAGCTACCGAGAGTATCGAGCCTGCCGGGCAGAGTCTGGCAAGCTACCTGTGTGTATTGGATATGCCAAAAACAATAACAATAAGTCTCTCAATGAGAGACGTTACTGGTGCCCGCTCGAACAAATCGATGAGCAATGAGATGACAGTGACAGTGACAGTGAAAATTCAATTTATGTGAAAATTTTTCCTAATCCTGGGGTTGTTAAGTACTTATCTAAGAATTCATTAAGCTGTTTGCTGCTAGTAAAGCCATCGGTGGTAGGTATTGTTTTTGTTTGTTCAGCTTAGTTGGATTCTATGTTCCTTTCCCATCTAATTTGATATGGTCTTACTGAAATTTTGGCATTGAGTTATGAGGAATTGTTGCACAGTCCAGAGACTTCAGAATCTCTGGTCTGGATCCATGAGTTGACATGGCAGCAGCTATGGGAGGTGGGTAGGGCTGCTGAGGCTTCAGAAATAAGTGGGGGTTTCAGGAAAGCTACTCACCCTGACTCTGATAAACTCCCGATTTCTCAAACTGGACACCAGACACTTGAAACTATTTGTTGTTTGGCATCCTCCAGAGAATATTCTTGAAGCAATGGAGTTGAGCCCTTGGTGTGACTGCAGCTACTGGGCATTTTCTGGGCAGGTATTTGGCCTACTCACCTTTCAAGGGTGCCCCAGTGAAAGGCATGATTTTAAAAAGATCATTGAGTTGGAATTTTCACCAATTTGGAGTCATATTTTAAATCATTTCCCCCCCTTAGCTTTAATATACTCTATTCAAGTTATTGGTTCTTTATGCTACTATTTCTAGCACTTGGTTAGGCAGCATTTATGTTGTTTATATAAGGAAGAACTTTAGCAATTTATTTTGGTTACTCATTTGCTCTATTTCTGAAAAGCCAAGGTTCATAAAGAAGGAAAAAACAAGTGAACAAGGCAAAATACAATGTGGGTGCCTGGAACAATAGTATAGCAGGAAGTAGACTTGCCTTGAATGTGCCCAACCCAAGTTCAGTCCCCCAAGTCTCACCGGAGTGACTCCTGAGCACACTGCCAGGAGTAAGCTCTGAACACTTCCAGGTGTGCTCCCCCCCACTAAAAAAAAAAAGAATTACAGTTTCTAAGAATGAATGTACTAAGAGACTGAGCAAGAACTTCCCTGTTACTTTCCATGTCTTCCTGGGCAAGTCTGTTCACTACTGCACACTGTTTATTAAATACCAATAACCTACAAATCCATACTCCCCCAGAAAGGAATTGACACATGAAGAAAATGTGTTAGACCACGCCTTTTACTTGCAATTCCAAACTCCAAGAGCGATGCTGAAAATGGAGTATTTGTTTCTGTAATTAGATGCTGAAATATAAACAGAGTTGGTTTCTGTTGGTTTAAAAAAAAATTTACTTTGTATGAATGTAATTTCATACTGTAATAAATTTCAGTAATTTTACATTCCTCTTAACACAGATTATTAGAAATGTTTCTGTAGAACTACTAACACATTTAATAACCAATTGTTCATCTAGCACACTCCTGGGAGTGTTCTGTAACATGAGAAACATGAATCATTTAACTTGTCTAAAATAGAAAATTCTGAATATAAAACAGATATAAACTCATGGGATTTCTCTAAAGGACTGTAGATCTAAATTAACACCTATTTAATACACACTGTCTAAATAAATTCAATCACTAAAGCACTCTAAAAACATTTTAACATGACAGTGAAAGGAAAAAGAGTATCAGTTTTAGAGTGAAACTGTTTAGATAATCTATTAGATTATCTAACAATTTAAATGTATTTATTAAAATTTAAAAACCTGAAAATAAAGACTTGTAATAATAGTTAACATTCATAAAGTCTCAAAAATTGCTAGGCACTCAATTTGCATGCATTTTGCTCTAAATCATATGAAACAGATATCTTTGGTTACACCTTATAAACAAGAAAATTAAGGAAGTAACTTGTTAAACAACATTTCAGGATACACTTAGGAGTGGTTGAGATAGAATCTGTGACTTTGCAGAATCTCCTGCCCTCGAGCCAGGCTGTCTTCACTGGGGCACCTCAGAGAGGGGTGGGTTGAGTTTCCCTTCCCACCCCAATCAGAACCCCGGCAGCCAAAAACCTTCAGAACCCAGCTGCAGCCATGCTCAAGGCCACTCTCCACACACTCAGACGAGCCTCACCCATGAGGGAACCAACAGAGGAACCCAGGTATGCAGGACCCGTGTCTGAGATCTCCAAGCCTGCTCAGCTCGGGACTGGGCCTCCTCCCCCAAGGTCCCTAGATTTCCAGTAACTTGGCAGTCACACCCACAAACTGCCCCCAGCGCCATGTAATCTCATCAACGGTCAAGATCCAGAGACTATAAAATAAAGCTCCCAGAAGAGAGTGATGCAGTATTTCCTGGAGCAGATGGCCACAAACCGAGACCTCTTATACTCTAGCCCACTGCTGTACCTAAAGTAGCACACATTTGTTTGGTTTTAACATACTTGCTTGTATTTTCCTATATATGGGTTTCATTTGCTCCAGAATGAAATACAGCAACCTTCATACACTTCCCTCTTATTGTGGTGGGAAGATGCTCACTGGTGGGGTGGGTGTTTGAATATTATCTGTTTTTAACTATTTTGAACTACATCCTGAAGATAAAAATGTATAAAAATGGCAAAAAAAAAAAATCTGTGTCTAGTCTGAATCCCTCCTACAGGGGTTCCTGAGTCCAGGTAACTTCACCCTCAGCGAAGTTCTTCATGACTCTTGCTTCTGCCCCTGGATTCTAGCATCTTCATTTTGAATCTATCTTCTCATTTTGTTAAAAATAAAAAATCAGGGGCCAGAGTGATAGTACAGCTAGTAGGGCACTTGACTTGCACTCCACCAATCTGGGTGTGATCTCGGACATGCCATATGGTTCCTGAGCCTGCCAGGAGTGATCCTTGAACACAGAGTTAGGAGTAACCCCTGAGGATCATGGACTGTGGGCCCCAAAACAAAACAACAGCAACCAAAAAATTCCTATGCATGTTGTGGCCAGAGAACATGGGCTTGAGCATATGCTTTGCATGCAGGAGGCCTGAGTTTGATTTCCAGCACCTCGTGGTACAGCAATCAGGAGCCAGCAGTGGCCCTGAACAGAGAGCATTCAGCAGTGCCTGAGAACCACTGGGTATGACCCAGAACAAACAAACAAATAAAAATTATTCATGCTTTCCAGCTGTATTCACAGAGCTACAAAAATTGACACACCAAAAATTAATAGCACCAAGAATCTTGTGACACTTCTTTAAAATTTTATTTTTTTAAAGATCCATGATTTAAATGTTAATCCTAGTTGAATTTTAGATATAGAGTGTTCCCGCACCAATCCCACACTCAACTTCTCTTCATAAGCGTTCCTGGGTTCTCTTCCAAACCACAGCCTGCCTTCTTGACAAGCACGTTCTTAAGTGTGGTTTTCATTTTAATCTCACATTTCTAATGTTGGTTTTGTGGTTTGGATTCAGAGCTATATTTCTTTTCTATGCCATAATGTATATACCCAAAGCCCTTAATCCCTACCCCTGATTACTTCTCATTCTTTCCTTTTTTTGCTATTCCCTCTCCTTCCTAAATTCTGGGGTAAAGGATGGTATAATTATCCCACTTTAATACCTTTCATTACCTAGTCCAGCTATTCTATATACAACAGATAAGTTAGATCATCCATGTCTATGTTTCTTCCTCTGAATTACTTCACTCAACATGTTGTCCTCCAGTTACATCTAAGTAGCAGTCAGTGAACTGCATGATTCTGTGGTTCCCTGCAGCTGAATATTATTCCATTGTGTATATATGACACATCTTCAGAATCCACTCATCTGTTATTGAACATGTAGGTTTATTTTATACTTTAGGTATTGTGCTTGGTGCTATAGTGAATAGTATTGTGCATATGTCTTTTTGAAAGAATATTTTGTGTACTGAAAGTGTATTCCCAGAAGTTGGGTCATATGCAGCTGAATTATTTTTGTTGTTGTTTTTTGTTTTGGGGCCACAGCTAGCAATGCTCCAGGGTTATTGCTGGCATGGCTCTTAGGAATTATTCCTGGCAGTGCTCAGCAGACCATATGGGATGCTGGGGATCAAACCCAGATAGACTACATACAAGGCAAGCATCTTACATACTGTATTATCTCTCGAGATCCATCAATTCTTAATCTACTTAGAAATCTCTACTTTTCCCTCTAAGGGTTGAACCAAACAGCATTTCCACGAGCAGTTTTCCCAATCACGTCTAAAATGGTAAATTACTTCTAAAATATTTTCAATTTACTTTGCCCAGATTCATAGGAGAAATCATTATTTATGGAAACTAAAGACTTATAAAAGGTATTCTTAAACAATAATATTTTAAATATAATAAATGGCTTTTTGATCCATGGGTAACAGAATACATGTTGTGCAATTCTTTGACTACCACAGAAAATAATCTGTTCCAGATAGAAAGGAAGAAGCCAAGCTTTCACTATTTGCAGATGATATGACGCTATATTTAGAAAACCCCAAAGACTCTTCCAAAACAGCTTCTCGAAATAACAGATCTATATAGTAAACTGGCAAGTTACAAAATCAATACCAAAAAGTCTATGACTTTCCTATATACAATGAAAGAGAAGGGGGAGAGAGAGAAAGAGAAAGAGTGAACGAGAGAGAGATTAAACAAAAAAAGTTCACAATTGTACTACGGGAAACCAAGTACCTTGAAATCAGTTTAAGTTACAAGGTGAAGGATCTATGCAAATACCACAACACACTACTTCAAGAAATAAAAGAAGACATGAGGAAATGGAAACTCATTCCCCTCTCATTTATAAGGTGGATTAACATTGTCAAAATGGCAATATTCCTTAAAACATTACACAGAATAATGCATTTACTATATGGAGACCCATGACATTTTTCAAATAAATAGATCAAACACTTCTGAAGTTTGTGGAACCAAAAAACCCCATGAATAGCTAAAGCAATCCTTGGGAAAAAGAAGATGGGAGGCATCACCTTTCCCAGCTTCAAATTGTACTACAGTGGTAATTAAAACAGCCTGGTATTGGAATAAAAACAGACCAATAGATCAGAGGAATAGAGTTGAATATCCTGATGCAGACCCTAAAATATATGATCATGCAATCATGGATAAAGGAGCAAGAAATATGAAGTGGAGCAAGGAAAGTCTCTTCAACAAATGGTTCTGGGAAAACTGGGCAGCTATATAAATTTAAAAAAAAAATGTACTGAGAGCTCTATCAAACATCATGCACAAAAGTCAGATCAAAATGGATTAAAGACCTCAACATCAATCCTGAATCCATAGGTACATGGAGGAAAATGTAGGCAGAACCGTTCACGACACTGAAGCTAAAAGCATCTTCAAAGACGAAACACCACTGACTGAACAAGTGGAAGCCAAGATAAACAAATGGAACAACATTATACTATAAGAAGCTTCTGCACCTCAGAAGAAATGGTGACCAACATACCAAGAAAACCCATAAACTGGGAAATATTATTTACCTTATGCCCACCTGATAAGCAGTTAATATTCAAGATATATAAGGCACTGGTAGAACTTTACAATAAAAAAACATCCAACACCATCAAAATATGGGAAGAAGTGAACAGAAACTTTTTTAAGGAAGAAATTCAAAAGAACAAAAGGAACATGAAAAAATGCTCTATATCACTCATCATCAGGGAGATGCAAATTAAACCACCAATGACATACCATCTCACACCATAGAGACTGGCAAACATCAAAAAGAACAAGGGCAACCACTGCTGCCAGGGTCGCAGGGGTAATAGGATTCTCATTTATTGTTAGTGAGAATACCAACTGGTCCAGCCTTTTGTGAAAACAGTATGTGCATTCCTTATAAAAACTAGAAATTGAGCACCAAGCTGACCCAACAATAGTACTTCTAAGATTAAACCCTCCCCCCACCAAAAAAAAGAAAACAGTAGAAATGCCATCTGCACTTCTATGTTCATTATAGCACTGTTCACAATAACCAGAATCTGGAAACAACCCATGTGCCCAAGAACAGACAACTGGGTAAAGAACCTACATCTACACAATGCAATACCACTCAGCCACTGGGAAAATTTGTCATGAAATTCGTTTATAAGTGGATGGACATGGAGAGTATCATGCTGAGTGGAATGAATCAGAAGGAGAGGGACAGGAATAAGGTCCTAATTTGTGAGAATAAGGACTAATTTGTGAGATATAGGAAAACACATAGTATGAGACTAATATCCAAAAGGACAGAAGAAACAGGGGCCAAGAGGACAGGTCAACAGTTAGAAAACTTCCACAAACGTGAGGCGGGGTGAGGGCACTTTGGACAGAGAAGAGACCACTATGATAGTGATAGTTGGGAATGGTCAGTCTGGAGAAGAATGGAGTGTTGAAAGTAGGTAAAGGGACAAAAGGAATATATGTGATAACCTTTCAGTACCTGTATTGCAACCCATAATGCCCAAAAAGATAAGAGAGAGAGATAGAGGAAAGGAGAGAGAGAGAAAGGAAAGTGCTTGCCATAGAGGCAGGCAGGGATGTGGGGGCAGGAGGGAAACGGGGATATTGCTGGTGAGAAATGTACCTTGGTGAAGCTATTGGTGTTGGAACACCATGTGACTGAAACCCAATCATGAACAACTTTGTAACTGTATGTCATGGTGATTCTATTTTAAAAATAAATTTAAAAAAGAATAGATGCTGTATTAAAAGGCATGAAAAAGACATCCATCTTCTTATGTATCTCCATAAGAACTTTGGGTAGACCAGGGACATTGACAATAAGCAAATATTTTGAGTGCAAAACCTTTTTGAGAAGTATATATCAATAAAAGCCTTCAATAAATAGGTATGCTTATCAGTCAGACTGTATCATTTATAAAACACAATCTATTTAATGCAATTCTTAAGAACCCTAAGATTTTTGGATGAGTATGAACATTGGTTTCAAATCCCTGGTTGCCTTAACCACCATAAAAAGTGACCTGGCCTTGACGCTCTGGAGTCAAGCTTCTACTTATCTCCAAACATGCAAGTCCTAGATAGCATTGTTTTCCAACAGAAGGGTGTTTTGTCTATTTTAAAAATATATTATGGAACTGGAGAGATAGTACAAGGGATATGGCAGTTGCATTACAGTGACCAAAACCAGCTGGATCCTGGGAACCCTTAGCAGCATCAGGATAGTGGAGCACAGAGCCAGGAGTAAGCCCTGAGCATCCCGGGTATGGCTTAAAAATAAAACAAAAATAAATAAATAAAAATCTGTCATTTATTGTGGCCCACTTCATCGGTTCTCTTAGCTACGTATTCTGGAGAACTTTCTGCAGTTTCTACCTCAGCACTTGGCACTTCACTTCGCTTTACCCTGAGTTACAGAGATGATGCAGAGGAAGTGACGTGGGGAGGGGAGAAGGCACCCATTGTATAAGTAATAAATTAGTCCGTTGAGATCTTGCTTGCAAACTATGTTTGCCAACCAAATCAGTCAAGGAAATTGTTAATGGGTGAAAATAGTACCACTTAAAAGGGGAACACAGTACAGAAAAGTTCTTTGACCCTTTAGAGGGTAACATCTCTTTGACCACTCACCAGTCCCCATGCAGTAAACGCAGCCATTCTCACCCATTCTCAGCACATGGTTGGAGAATGCAAGAAAGCCCAGGGAAGGAAGGACAGTAAGAACCATCAAAGAGAGACAGAGCACAAAGCATTCGTGGCAGACCAGGACAGTATGGGATACTGGAACTTGGACATCTAAGGACAGAACTAGAGCAGAACCAGAATACAGCCTGGACATAGAATATTGGAGCAATTTAAAACCACCTTCTTAAAGCTGTTTAAAAAAAATAAATAAATTCAAAACATCTGGAGTTGTATATGCTAATTTTACAGACAGTAATTCAAGGACCACTCAAGAGTTTGCCGGTTTCCAGGTAACGGTTAGCATCTTTCCTTAAATCTCGTGAACTAAATAAACTTTATGAATTTGATATTTTTCTTTGACATTTTTCTTACTTCTTTCAGCATGCAAAGAATTTAAAACTTAGAGCTGGCACTGTGTTAGGATTTGTCTTATGCAAATGTACCAGTAAGGTAGTTTCACTCTCAACACTTGCATGTTCCCTGAGTAGCACTCTTAATTTCCTTCAAGACTTTTTTCCCTCCGTATTTACAACTTGGCTAATTGACTCCTCAGACCTAGCTTTCACACATCTCAGGACTCAACATGCTCTGAGAGATATTTAAAATGTCACTTAGTCACTAAGTTTAATTATGTCTAGCTTTTGATTTAAAGTAAGTGATATGTGACTCTTCACTCAAACACTTAGAAGTCATTATAGAATTACCAATTCTATATGATATGTGCTTCAAAGAATAGTATGTGCCTCGAGGAAAATTAAGATCCAAGAACCAAATGGAGAAACAGAAAAACAGAAAACATGCCACACTTACTGAAAAGTTTACATTCAAATCAGGGCCTGCTTTACTGAGAGGGTGTGGTTTATGGTGTCAATAAAATAATTGCAATAATGAAATCAAATATTCCTAATCAAAATTATATCAGATATATAGTGATTAAAATTATATATTTAAAATTACCAAAATGTGATACAGAGACACCAAGTGAACATATATTGTAGGAAAGTAGCACCAAGAGGCTTGCTCAAATAGGTCACCATAAAACTATTTCTAAAAAGAAATTACCAGGACTACAGTGAAAGTACAGTGGTAGCGTGCTTGCCTTGCACATGGCTGACCCAGGTTCAGTCCCCTGCACCTGAAGTAGTTAACCAGGCTCACCAGCAGTGATTCCCCAGCTCTGAACCAGGAGTAAACCCTAAGCACTCCTGGTTATGGCCCCCAAACCAAACAAAAGTATTATTTTTAAAGTGCAGTAAATGAAAATGTTATAAAATAAGTCAAACAAAGAACCAGGGAGTTAGCCCAATGGTCAGATGTTCATGTTTTGTTTTGTTTTGTTTGTGAGGGAGGGTGATAAGAAAGTTGTTGATGCTCAGGGCTTACTCCTGTCTCTGTGCTCAGGAATCACTTCTGGCAGTGCTCAGGGGACCATATGCAGTGTTGGGCATCAAACCCGGGTCTACTGCAGGCAAAGCAAGAGCCTTACCCTCTGTGTTATGAATCCAGCCCCAGAACCACATGTTTTGCATGAACAGGAACTGAGATCAAACCCCAGAATTACATGCAACCCTCCCAAACACACACACACACACACACACACACACACATACACACACAGAGCACAGCAGAAGTGGCCCTAGTGGTGCTGGTACCGAGGTCTGAGCAACTGCATCCTTCGGCACTAGCATTGAACAACTGGCTGGTTCACTGAATATCTCTGGGACAAAAACTAAGTTAGATATACTACCTATATCTACCTACTCAGTGGGCTGTTAGAAAGTTTTATTCATAGAAGTCTCTGTGTGTAAAGTTCAGAGTGAAAATGTGATCAGCATGGACTTCTACATCCAAAATAGTAGAATAAGTGTACATGGATGATTTCCACACTGTTTTTGTGAAGTAAAAACTCAACCTAAATATCTGTTGTTGGGGGTGAATAGATCATAACATATAGATATTATGCTAAATACTTATAATACATATGCAATGATAAAATATTACTATATAATATTTGCAATATTGTAACCATTTAAGACAATTTTTGAGAGGAGCTTGGGAGTCATACTCAGTGATGCTCAGGGCTTACTCTTGTTCTGTGCTCAGGAATGACTCCTGAGGGTGTTTGGAGAGCATAGGTGGTACTGGTGATCAAACCAGTCTTGGCTGCATGCAAGAACATGCCTTAACCCTTATCTAACCACAACATCAACAAATTTCATGAAAAATGTAATTCATTTACTTGTTCCAACGTGATGAGAACACCATTACATTATTTTATTAAGGAAAGCAAAAAAAAATGTTTTAAGCATAGGTTTCTCAGGCTAAAGACAATTGTACAGCTCAGAGGATACACACTTTGCAGGCAGGCAACCAGGGTTCAATTTCTAGCATCCCATATGGTCCCTCGAGCACTGCAAGAAGTAATTTCCAAGTGCAGAGTCAGGGGTAACCCATGACCGTGGCCTAAAAACAAAAACTAAATAAATAAAAATAAATTTAAAAATAATTTTCAAATGGCTCTGGATAAAATATATATTATTTTAAAAAATTAAAAGAACACAAAGATACAGAGGATATCTCAAGCAGTAGAACAGTGTCTAGCATGTAGGAGCTTCTGAATTTGATTCCTAGCACCACACAGATGCCCAGAGCACCACTGGGTGAGGCTCCTATAAATACTTTTTAAACAAATCATAGAGATATAGAAAATATTACTGAAGATACCATCACTGTATCACTGTCATACCGTTGTTCATTGATTTGCTCGAGTGGACGCCAGTAATATCTCCATTCGTCCTAGTCCTGATATTTTAGCAGCCTCTCTTTACTCATCCTTCCCAATGATGCAGCATTGGAGGCTCTTTCAGGGTCAGGGGAATGAGACCCATCATTGTTACTGTTTTTGGCATATTGAATATGACACGGGGAGCTTGCCAGGCTATGCCATGCAGGCAGGATACTCTCGGTAGCTTGCTGGGTTCTCAGAGAGGGAAAACTAGACAATAAGAGGTCTTCCGGGAGCTTTGTTTTATAGTCTCTGAATCTTGGACATTTATGGAATTACACAGTGCCAGGGGCAGTTTGTGGGTGTGACCACCTAGCTACTGGAAAAAGGGGGATCTGGGTGAAAGAGGCCCAGTCCCTATCTGAGCAGGCTTGGAGATCTCAGCCCCAGGTCCCGAACGCCTGGGTTCCTCCGCCAGTTCTTTGATGCGTGAGGCTCGTCTGAGCATATGGAGAGGGGCCTTGAGCATGGCTGTGGCTGGGTTCCAGAGGTCTTTGGCTGCTGGGGCCCTGCTCAGGGTGGGGAGGGAAACTGAACCTGCTCCCCTTTGAGGGGCCCCAGTGAAGACAGTCAGGAGCGGGAGCAGGAGACTCTGCCAGGAGACTTTTGGCCGAGTCAGAAGATACCATAGGAACATGAAAACAGGAAAATGCCCATGTCATCAGTCACTACTTCGAGAAATCATACTTAAGACATTTCACTTCATTTTTACGTTTACAGTTCTATAGCATTTGGGTTTTTTCTGTTTGGGTTTTGAGGGCACACCTGCCTATGCTCAGGGCTTACTCCTGGCTCAGCACTCAGGAATCAATCCTGGAGTCTCAGGAGACCATATATGGTGCCAAGAATGAACCCGGGTTGCCTATGTGAAGGCAAGTTCCCTGCCCACTAGACGGTAGCTCAGGCCGTAGGGTTTTTATTTTCTTATAACACAAAACTGGTTTTCTTTCAAGTGCACTTATCCAATTTCATTGTGATGACAGCACCATCTGCTGGCATATGTAACCTATTTTTTTAATAGTTTCATTTAAAATAATGTGATATTTAATGTTAAAATAAAAACAAGCAACTGCTTACCATGTGCTTTGCATGCTAGAGACCCAATTTTTAAATTTTATTTTATTTTTATAAAGTTGTTCATGGTGATTTTCACTCAATATTCCAATACCAATCCCACTGCCGTTATTTCCAGTTTCCCCAATCACCACCCAAGCCTGTCCCAAGAGTAGGCCCTAAGTAATTTATTTTGTATTTCTTGTTATGAATAATTCGCTAAAAATGATCAATAAAGGATTTCCTTAGAAGAAAGCATGTGAAGATTGTTCTATCTCACCTTGAAGTTATTAAACCCTTGTATAAGAGATTACTAGCATCTTGTTACAGGCAAGGCTTTGTGTGCTAATACATTGTAATCGAGATTGGTTACCTTCTCCTTTCCAACCCATCCAATGCGGTGTGCTACTCCTGGAATATCAGTGCTGTGGAGAATGAGATGTTACACTGCCATGAATGCAGCCACACAGGGAGACCCAATTTTGCCCTTGAACACTGGACGCCATTCTGAGAATATCCTCTTCACTGGGTACTCTGTGGTATCATGGAGTATAGCATGATATACCAGAGATAGACCCAGAGATCAAAAACAGAATTAAATCAATTCATTCCCTTCTTTTAAATCCTCAGCCAAAGATGGATTCCACTGGCAAGGCACATAATTTGCATATAGAGGCCCTGGGTTTGATTTTATTTGAACACTCCCCTCATCCCATAAAAACAGATTGTATTCCTTCACTGTATCACTGTATCACTGTCATCCTGTTGTTAGTCGATTTACTCAAGCGGGCACCAGTAACGTCTCTATTACACTCAGCCCTGAGATTTTAGCAGCCTCTCCTTACTCGTCTTTCCCAACGATTGGAGGCTCTTTCAGGGTCAGGGGAATGAGACCTATAGGTACTGTTTTCAGCATAGCGAATACACCAAGGGGTAGCTTTCCAGGCTCTGCCATGCAGCCAGGATACTCTCAGTAGCTTGCTGGGCTCTCCGAGAAGTATGTATATATCTTTTACTGTATTTGGGATATGAAAACGCCATAGCGAGCTTGCAAGGCTGTCCCGTGTGGGCAATAGACTCTTGGTAGCTTTTCAGGTTTTCCAAGAGGGAGAACAAGGTTATTAGATGTCTTCCGGGAGCTTGGTCTTATAGTCTCTGAATGTTGGCCGTTGGTGGGATTACACAGTGCCGGGGGCAGATTGTATACCTTAAGCATAATGATTTCTATCCTTACAAACAATTGTTACTTCAGTAAAATATAAATAAATAAAGAGAACAAAGTTCTTATAGCTTTATTTTAAAAGTTCAAAGTTCAGAATAATCTCTAGGATATATCAAATTTACAACTCAAATACAAAAAAATAATAATCTATCATTTGTAATAAAATAAAATAGTCTTATACATATGTAATAGTATGTTTATAAAATACTTATAAAATATTCCTGAAATGCACAGATGCACTTAAATATAACAATTCATGACATTAGCTGTCTTGAATGAGGATAAATGATGAAAAACAAGAAGTAGAACACTAGAAATTCTTTATGTGTCTTTTAGAGTTGCTTAATTTCAAATATTAATACGAGATGTAAAATATGAATAAAGTTCATGTCTAAGGAAAATGTGCTCAGCGTAGTATTCAGGTCCTAATATTATAACCTCGTCTCTATACCTCTTACGTGTACCACATCGCTCAATGGGGTTTCTTTAAAACAAAACTCAAAAGGGCTGGGATGCCATTTAATGGTAAAGTATTTGCTTTAAATTTCTAAGGCCCTGGGTTTGACCCCCAGTACCACAAACACACAGACACACAGACAAAGACACACACAGACATACAAACACACCTCCACACACACAGACACACACACACACATACATCTCCACACACACAGAGAGACACACACATACACCTCAGAAGAAATAAAATCAAATTATCTATTTTAGTTTAAAGCCCAAATCTTACAAACCAATTTATAGAAAATTCTCTACCTTTCCACACTAGAAAAAAACAAAAACAGTTTTCTCCTCATCTTACATCCTCACCATGGTTTAGAAAACCCCAGGGCCAGAGATAGTACAGGGGGAAGGTACTTACCTTGCATGCAGCTGACCCTGGTTCAGTTCCTGGCACTGTACTTCTGAGCATAGAGCCAGGAGCTGTCCCTGAACACCACCAGGTGTGGGCTAAGTCAATCCCACCAGATTAGTTAATTGGCTAATTAATAGATTTAGTTAACTAACAAACCATATTCAGTTAGAATAACATAGCGCACTTTTTCTTATTTTTCTAAATAAAATATTTTATTTTTTTCTTTATTTTTATTTCTTTGAATCACCATGAAGTATACAGTTACAGAGTTGTTCATTTTTAAGAACTGGTCCTGAATCATCTTCACTCTTTTAGTAAAGTATGTTGTTTTATCTAGAAAGTATGAGAAAGTGAGAGCTCTTTAGGGTAAGAGAAAATGGTACAAGGGAAAAGGTTCTGTGCCTGCATCACATGGATCCTGTTTGGTACCCCCATACCACATATAGTCCCCAAGCACTGGCAGGGGTCACTCTGAGCACAGAATCAGGAATAGATGCTGAGTACTGCCAGGTGTGGCCCAAAAAACAAAAAATATGTGGGTAGGGGCTGAGGGGGTCCTTTAGACCAGTTTTTGGTTTTTTCTTTTTAGTTTTTATTTTATTGAATCACCATGAAAAAGTTACAAAGCTTTCAGGTTTAAGTCTCAGTCATATAATGATCAAACCCCCATCCCTTCACCAGTGCATGTGTTTCACCACCAAGAACCCCAATGTAGCCCTTTCCCACACTACCCCCACCTGAGTGGCTAAGGATCTTCACTTTACTTTCTCTATACTTGAGTACATTCAACATTTCAACAGAGGACTCACTAGAATTATTTAGAATTTTCCCCCAACAATCATCATTTGATAATTTGTTTTCCATTGCTGAGAGTGAAGAATATATATGAGCTTGCATGGCCACGACAGTGGCCACACAGTTTTGGATTTCTAATATTTTAGTAATTAAGTCCAGAGAGATTTCTGCCAGAAGTCACCGATAGATAAGGCCGAAAGAGAAAATCCTTTCCCCTCCCTGGGCAGCCTGGGGTTGTAGCTCAGTTCACTGTCTAGATGCATTTCTGTAAGAAGCCACTGGGTGCCAGAAGCGATTAGTAGCCCTCCAGGATCATAGTCTTTAAGGAGCAGAGGAGTCGTTTTGTGTGTGTGTGTGGCCGCTCCGGTTCTCCTAGACCAGTTATATATATTTTAGTTAATTTAGAGGAATCAACAAAATAGTACCATTGACCACCTGCAAGTTCTTAACAGCATCACCATATAATGATCTATGATTAAAAAGAAGATTGGGTGTATAGTAAAATCATGTGAAAATTAATAGTTCATTGAATATCACAGGTAAAGCATATTGATGAGTAAACTGAAATCATATAATCTATTTCAAGAACTATCTTAAGCCCATAGTTTCTAAGCATTTTATAACAACTTGAAAGACAAAAAAAATTCAAAGAACACAAGGTTGTGAAAGACACACTGTAACTGAGTTAGATGGTCCTGAAATTATGTGAAAATGAAATAGAACTTAGGAAAAAGACATGCATATAGATAGGCTGGAGTGACGGTACAGTGGATAGGGTACCTACTTTGCATAGTACTGACCTGGGTTCTATCTCTGGCACCACATATGCTCCCGCCAATAATTGGCGGGGCTTGAAATTATTGACCACTGGAATAACGTAGTGAAATATTAGCGAAAGGAATGAACAGGGAAGTAAGAAGGAAGTAACTCAGTACTGTGCTTCCTATGCCATTAATAACTGGTTCTTGTACCCTGAGCATTTAAGCATTTGTCATTTGTTTTTTCTGCCTCCAAGATTTGGTCACTTCAAAGTAACATTCCTTAGCCTAACTGATGTAATTTTTCAAATCCATTGCCAGAGGCTCATTAAAAACTAAGGTAGCCTGAGATTTCACCCCTTGTGCAGCCAGGGCCAGGATCCCTGTGTCAGCAGGAAGCAGCTCCAGAAGATGGGACTTTGACCATTTTTTTCTTTAAGGATTTAAGGTGGTGAAATCTCTAGGGGAATATGATGTGGGTAGATAGATTAAGGAAGCCCCCCTTGAAAATCCCAATTGTCCTGTTGTGAGTGCGAACCCCCTTTCTGGAGGAATTCTGTTCCCTTTGAAATTATTTTGAATTGACTGCCACTACTGCAAGGCCAGAATGTATGATCTCTCCCTTCTCCAATCATTACTGGCCTCTACAAGTATCAAAGCCCAACTCCATGTGGGGCTTGGAACACACCGTCAGAGTGAAGAGGAACTAGTAACTCCTCATCCATACACATCGGGAGAGGCCCTTGCACTGTGATCCTGACCACACCAGTTGCTCTGCAGGAGGACAGAATCAAAAAGCTTACTCCCTCATTGGAGACAAAATCACTCCAACCAGTGCAGTGTCCAGACAATGAGAGATGACTCCCCCTCAAGATAAGACTGATGAAAGTGACTTAAAGGAACCATGGGAAGGGCATGGGTTATTCTCAGTTTCTGTATGCTCATAGCGAGTTCCTTATCTGCCCAATTTTGGCACTGGGGACTTTCTGATACTGAGACAGGTAGAATTAATCTTGATCTGTGCCAGTTATGACCCACACTGGGAAGTGTGTTTGTTCAGGAACCTACAGAACCTACTGTAACCAACTATAGAGTGGCCTCCCAGTGATTGTACCACAGGTCAGCTAGAAGAATTCCTATACGGGGGACCCAACAGTACTTGGCTTGCTTACACGTAACCCCTTGCTTCTTTCCCTCTCATCTTGCTGATTCCTGTACTTCTGAATTTCACTTAATGGTAAAGATTGTGCTACGGGTATCTTGTAATAGAAAGGGAACTGGGAAAGTAATTGTCACCCTAAGCCCATCTCACCTGGTGCTCCTGCTTTTGCTCCTGAACATGGACTCTTGCATCCTGAACAAGCTAGTGGTCTTTGTTAAGAGTGGAATAAATACAGTACAGCTAATGGCTTTGAGCCAGCAATACCAGTACATTAATGACCCTGTGACTGAGAAAGTTTCATCAGTTTAGTTTAAAGAAAAAGGGCAAATGTGAGGGCGAAACTAATGCCATGACAAGCTGCAACTAATATTAAATCTCAACTAGGCCTCATTTTCTATTTCCCTAGAATAGGACTTGCAGTTTCTGGTAAACTCCCAGTTGAGTAATTTGCTGAGATAAGGAATTGGGCAGTTGGGGGTGGCTGGTCATGAGGGGTCACTGTACCCTCCTTAAAAACAGTTACTAACCATTGCCTAACTAAAGGATGTAGGATAATATGGGGTTTGTCCTTTTAGCCTTGCCACAGGGAACTGAGTTTACCTTAAAGCAATGTCCTTTCTGTATGGACACAGGAAGCCAGTTAATGGTATGCTTTGTAACTTGGGAGTCAATTGACTCAAATAATATTTACTCCTGGGCATCTGCTTTCTCAACTCAGTTGCCCTTATTTCCTAGTACCCTAAAAGCAGGGTCCCGACGAGGGACGGAATGGGCCCAGAGCAATGCTGTGAGTTACCCTGACATCGAAATGGGCCAGATCAAATGCCACAATACTCAACTATTAGTTGAGAGCATGGTCATAGACAAAGGCTGTCATGATCCAAAAGTAATGATGAAACTAGGACCCTACTGGAGTTAGGAAGACTAACCTGGCCTGAGAACTGCGGTCTAGAATATATAGTGAATGTCCTCAGGAAGAACCAAACTTTAAGTCTGATATATCTCTTACTGTGCTCATACAGAATGACATTATTAGAAATATTAGAAGTAAATTTACTATAACTATTTAAGTGGATTACTAGCTGAGGAAGACAGGCACACACCCTGACACACCCTTGATTGGACCCCACCCTTGAACATCTTTTTCTTTTCTTTTTACCACTGACCACTATTGTAATAGGGCTGATGCTAAAAATAGACCAGTATATAAATTGCCTTGTAACTCTGAACCCAATATAATCTGATTGTGATTTGGAGTCGGTGTCTTTGTCAGGACTCCACTGTGTTGGATGAAACTTGGACCCTAGCTCGAGCTAACACTGGCTCAGGTTAGTAATCAAGTTCCTTTGGTTTTGCATTATCGTGTATGGACTTGGTCTCTCTGCAATTAGAGATCTGAAACTTGGGCACAACAATATGAACACTGTTATAGCCATGTTACCGAAGCCATAATAAAAATTTAAGACTTAAACAAAAGATCCTGGGGGATGGAGAGTTAAGAACAGCAGCTAGGGCACATGCCTTGCATACGGACAAACTGAAATCCATTCTTTGCATCACATATGGTTCCCAGAGTCTTGTCTAGGAGTGATCTCTGAGCATAGAGACAGGAGTTATCCCTGAGCATTGCAGAGTGTCCCCTTATGCCCCCCCCATAAAGAAAATTCTTGTATTTGAAGAAACAGGGGAATCCAAAATACCATGCAGGAGATGAATGTAGGAAGCTCAGACTTGTACTATTCAGTAAAAATAAGACTGACATTGATGTCATTTTCATTTTTCTGGAGCTACATATAAAACGGAAAAAAAAAGGTGAACTTAATGTTCTTTTATTTAATCCAGTTATCCAAAATATTGTTTAAATTATCAAACTCGGGGCTGGAGCAATAGCACAGCAGGTAAGGTGTTTGCCTTGCACTCAGCCGACCCATGTTCGATTCCCAGCATCCCATATGGTCCCCTGAGCACCGCCAGGAGTAATTCCTGAGCGCAGAGCCAGGAGTAACCCCTGTGCATTTAGGGTGTGACCTAAAAAGCAAAAAAAAAAAAAAATTAAATTATCTAACTCAATTATATATTTCATATTGAACATGGATTAAACACATTTCAAATGCTCAGTTTTCAGTTGTCCTTGAAAGCTTTCATATTGGACATCACATGAAAAAATTTAGAAGAAAATATATTTTTAAATATGAAATTTCTGTCTGTCATCCCATTGCTCATCGATTTGTTTGAGCGGGCACCAGTAACGTCTCTCATTGAGAGACTTATTGTTACTGTTTCTGGCATATCCAATACGCACAGGTAGCTTGCCAGGCTCTGCCACGCAGGCTCAATACTCTTGGTAGTTTTAGTAATAAATAAGAGTGGGCCTTATAAACTCTAAATTGAATTGTTGCAGAAAGAGAAAAGGGAGATGGAATGCGTGAAGGAGATCCAGAGAACAGGAAAGCAGGGGTGTTGTTCCTCGGTTGGTGAAAATAGTGTAGTAACACACACTTACAGAGATGTGAAATTTTACCCCTAAGCCATATTAGTCTTGTATAGTAACACTAACACTGACTCAATATTATAAAACCAAATGGTTGTTGGTACAGAAATTAAGGAAATGTTTATCATAAATACAGAAACTCAGTCATTTATTTGATATGATACAGCCATGGAAGAGACAGAATACTAAACAGCATTTGCCAAATCATGTTATTCAGGATATCAGTTGCCCCAAATGTTTGTTTTGTAAGGTGGCTAATGAACCATAGGATATTCATACATTTGAAAGATCAGTCAGCATAAATGAGCAAGAGTTTTCAATTTATTGAAAAATGATGGCCTTGGAAGAGTTATACATGTAAAAGACCAGACAGCATATAATAGCAAGATATTTTTTATCTTACAAAGGATCTGCAGTGAACATAAAAATGTGGTGGCCTTTAGTAATAGCTTCTTCCATTCTATGGTCTTAGTTTGAGAAGATTTATATGTTAGTTAGGTTTACAGAGGTTTTACTTTTACTTTTAATTATGCTTTAAAGTTGATCAATAATAAATAAGAGAAAGAAAAGGATCCTTCTTGTGGTATAATCATTGAAAAATCTATTTAAGCAATTAAATCTGACAACTAGCTGTAAAATCCAAAGATCAACAGTGGTTGGAAAGTTAATTGTCTACCAAACTCTTACTTGTCCAGTCTAGCTTATGATTAAAGAATGCTATAGAAATTGACCTATGTTCAGTCCCACCACTCCTATAAATCACCTGTTGAATCTCAAGCGTGTGTATCTTCGCTGACTTGCAGCTGTATGTATTAGAGGCATTTATAGAAGGGTGTGTGATAGAAAAGTAAATAACTGAATTTTACTCATATTGTTTCCTGTTTCCTCTTAATTCTTCAGAAGGATTTTTTTTAAAGAGACATATTCACCTTGGATAAATTCTATTTTACACTCCAGTGAGGAGATCAGTAAATCTTTATTAATGAAGTGATAGCAGGAAGTGCTGAGGTTTGCATGGCCTGCTAGGTTTCAGAGAAAATATTTATGAACCGATTCAGACTGCCCCTTCCTGACCCAAGACACTGAAAACTCTGTTTGAATTGGACTCGTAGGTTTCTTCTAGCTCTCGAGCCAGGAATGCTTCTGGTAAGTTTTTGAAAAACCCTCATATATTCTTTGTTTCAAAATAAAATTTTGTTTAGTCCATATTATTTGCTAGCAATATAATATTTCAATGCCATAGATATTAAACTTTTCTTATTGTACTTTCCTGGAGATTTTTTTACTGGAAAAGAAATATAGCTTGAACAGGAGGAAAACTCACTGCTGTGTAGAATACCTCTTCAGAATAATTTTCTTCTCGTGCTATGGTTGGATTCTTTGTGCTAGTATTTTCTTCGCTCAAGTTTTAAGATATGTGTTTTCACTTGAACAAAAAGGTAGAATAAAGGTAATTTAATTAAGTGTAAGGTTATATTGTTTTTGTACTCTCCTATTGTGGAAAATGATTTTTGAAAGTACGAAATACTTTTTGAGGAGATTTTGAAACACTAGTGGAGGGATTGGATGTAATAGTCTGCAACTATAAAATAATGGTTTAATCTATAGCACTGTCATCCTGTTGTTCATCGATTTGCTAAAGCGGGCATCAGTAACATCTCCATTGTGAGACTTGTTGTTACTGTTTTTGGCATATTGAATATGCAACGAGTAGCTTGACAGGCTCTGCCATGTGGGTGGGATATTCTCGGTACCTTGCCGGGCTCTCTGAGAGGGACAGAGGACTCGAACCCGGGTCGGCCGTGTGCAAGGCAAACACCCTACCCGTTGTGCTATTGCTCCAGTCCAATGGCTTAATGCTATTATAAATTATACCTTAATTCAAACATTTTAATTAAAATAATTTGAGTAAAATACTCCTAAAAGACATATTTAACTTATTCTTTATTTATTTTTGATTTGGAAGCAAAACAAATAACAATGACATCTTGACTATTTTTAATGCCTTTTTAAAAATATCTTTGATTATATAAATCAGTTATCCACCATAATTCTTTTATTTTTTTTTAATTCTTTTATTGATTCACCATGTGGAAAGTTACAAAGCTTTCAGGTTAAAGTCTCAGTTATACAATGCTCAAACACCCATCCCTTCACCACATAATTTCTTTTAGATATTCGACTTACATGTGAAAAGTTAACTGTTATTGGCCATGCCTCAAACATTTTACTTGAATCAAAATGACAGTGAATTGCCTAGTGTATTGTGAGAAAGAGTGTCAGACACTCACCAGGTCTCCTGTGACTCCATTCTATTGAAACAGAGCTGCCAACGCATTACTTACTTCCTATTAAAAACAAATACTCTTTAAAGTGCGACATTTTTTTCGTTCCTTTCAAAAAAAGTGTCCCCTTATTGTTGTGTCTCTTTTGGTTGTTGTTGCTGTGATGTTCAGTGATCAGACACACTTGTGATGCTGAGAGTTGCACATCTGGCTGTGGTTTTTTGCACACTTACTTGCGCTCCTTGCTGGGATCACACACTTGTGACAAAGAGACTACAATATCCATGATAGGGATCACATTGGCCAAGGTAGGTCAGAGTCAGGAGACAAACTTGTGGTTTCATGCATGCACATTAAGCACTCCGGGCACCTAGGATGCAAAATTTATATTTAATCTATACCGACATGAACATAATATGCTGCTTTGATAGTGGAACCTGACAAAGAGAATTTTTATGCCGATGTTAGCAATAAACAATGTTTAACACCCTTCACTATAAAATTTGATTTACAGATACATTGAAATGACACTGTGAGCACCCAATAGATTTCCCATGTATTTATGGGAAATATACCTGGGTATAAAATTTTTGCATATAGATCCTATAATTAACATCTTAGAATATTGGCTTCTCATATGTATTTGTTTATCCATTTGTTATTTTTTTCTTTATGTTTGTGATACATTTTTATAATGAAGACCACAGGATACTTTACTTCTAAATATTTATGGATGCATGCAAAATAAAGCTGAATAGGTTGGATGTTTGCTTTATAGATAGGAGGCCCAACTTTGATCCTGGTAGGGCCTGATACCCTGAGCACCACTGGGTGTACCTAATAAATAATTAAAATTTAAGAATGCATGCCATTCAGTTCAATACTTCTTAAACCTTTTCTTGAGATAACACTTGTCAACTTCACTATAGTGAAGTATATTCTGTATCAAAGTTAAGTTCTTTCCACTTTTATTGCCCATCAAATTTATTTCTTAGCCACTAACCCAAAGGTATTCTCATTGAGGTCAGAGGATATTACAAGTAAGGCACTTGCCTCCCATGTGACTACATTGGATGTGAACCTTGTTCAAAGTCCTGGCACTACATATGGTCCCCCCTAAAACAGTTCCAGAGGTCATTCCTGAGTACAGAGTGGGCAGGGGCTTATTTGTAATCCAAAACCAAGAAAACAGAAAAAAATTAAAAAGACATTTCCATTGAAAAGGAATCAATCCTTCAATTGCATTTGTCCCTACATTATAGAAAGGGATGAACTAGGAAGGAAAAAAGTTAAGGGGTAAATAAGAAGTGGATGGGCGGTTATAGGGCAGGGACCTCAGGCACAATGAAAGTGTAGAGACGAGTCTATGTGTGCGTAGTCAAACCATGGAGCAAACAATAGTATAAGCAGGAGATCCAAATGACAACAACCAAACTTTAAAAATATGGCTATCTATGAGGCAGGCTGGGAGATGGTAAAAAATTGGGGGGGGCACTGGTGGAGGAAGTTAATACTGGTGGTGGATTTGTTATTAGAACATTGTAAGCCTGAAACGCTAATTATAAACAACCTTGTAAATCCTGGTGCCTTAATAAATTAAAGTAATAGGGGCTGGAGCGATAGCACAGCGGGTAGGGCGTTTGCCTTGCACGCGGCCGACCCGGGTTCTAATCCCATCATCCCATATGGTCCCCTGAGCACCGCCAGGGGTAATTCCTGAGTGAAGATCCAGGAGTAACCCCTGTGCATCACCGGGTATGACCCAAAAACCAAAAAATAAATAAATAAATAAATGTTTGGAAGAACTCGCTAGTGAATCCGTCTGGACCTGGGCTTTAAAAAAAAAAAATTAATTAAAGTAATAAATACTCTGAAAACTCAAAATACAAAAATTTAAAAACCTATATAAAACTCATTAAATCTCCATTTATTCATTCATTTGGTAAAACTAACAAATATTAATAGTTAATTATTAATTTAGCACCTACTTTGTGCCAGGATCTTTTTCAGGGAGTGCTGAAGGACAGAAAACAAAACAAGTAAATATCCTTGTTATTGCCAGAGAGTTGTACAGGGTAAAAGTGTCTGTCTATCTTGCCAGTAGTCAACTCTGGTTTAATTGGTGGTACTCCAGATTTCCCCCAAGAACCTGCAGGAGTAACTGTTAAGCTCAATGCCAGCTGTAACACCCAAGCTAAAGCTAAGGATTGGGAGCTATAATACCAGGTGGCCCAAAACCCTCCACCAAAACAATTCTTGCTATAGTAAAATTTAAATTCCTCTATTATACTAAGAAAATAATATTAACTAAAGATCTGGAAGGTAGTAAATTCTCTGCAAAAACATTACAAAGCAGGGTAAGGAAGTTAGGGTATTTCAAATAGAGAGGGTGAGCATGATCTATATTTAGAAAGGAAAACATCAAGACAAACACTTGGAGGGCCCTAGCAAGCATTCACTGACCTGGAAGAAGAAACTTCTAAGCAAAAATAATAGCCAGTACAAAGGCCCTGAGATGAAAGCTTGCCTAGAGGGAAGGAGCAAAGAGATCGCTGAACCTAGACCTGGGTCGGTGAACACCAGGTTAGTGAATGCAGAACGGAGTAAGTGAGGGGCAGAGAAGCAGAAGGAAAAAGTCAGATACAATGGGAAGCAAGCCATGTAAAGATTTCTAAGAGGCCATGATAAAAGTACACTTTCTTACCCTCAGTAAAATAGGGAATTATGGGATGCATATTTTGCCTTATTTTTTTTCCCCACTGAAGATACCAATGTTCTCGGCACTATTGAACATGGGTCTCTCTCTCTCTCCCTCCCCTCAATTCCCAAGTTAACTTATTTCATGAAAAATCAACAACGAAAAGAAATAGAGAATTGTGAGTTTGAGCAGGTGTAATTCTGCTGACATATTTGCAATGTTTTTCTGACTTTAAGAAAAGCAAAGGGAGACCTAGAGAGAGCAACATACCATTTCAGTAAGCCTACAAGTTCATAGTGCTTTAACTTAGGGTGATTTTCATAGAATCTGATTTCAGATTCTATGAAAATCAGAATCTGGTGAATCTGAAAATATTCTGAAGTTAAACCCAAACTAATTTCTTTTTTCATTTGCTATTTGTTTTGAGGCCACACCTACCAATGCTCAGGACTTACTCCTGGCTCTGCCCTCAAATATCATACCTGGTGGTACTAGGGGAACCAGATGGGGTGCTGGAGATCAAACCTAGGTCAGCCACATGCAAGGCAATTGCCTTATTTGCTTTATGATCTCATTGACCCCTAAAGAGAATAGAATATCTTAAATGAAGAGGAGAGGCATGTAAAAGTAAAAGAAGGGTTCAGGATGACTTTATGGATTTTGTCCTAAGCCAATAGAATTTTAGAGTTGTCTTCAAATGACAGGGAATGGTTATGAATGGAGAAGTTAGAAGTGAGAGAAAACCCATAAATTTTGTTTGGGACACATTGCATTTGACAAGTGGTATAAGTGACTTTTTATGGCACTGACAATAGAACCCAGGGTCACATACAAACTACGCATATTATATTCAACAACTGGGTTACATTCCTGGTGATTAGTGGTACGTAAAGTCCAAAGATGCATGAAATTGTTCCAGGTGATTTATGTGAAGTGGAAAGAAGGGTGGTATCAGCCTCTCCACTCACCTTGGTCATTCTGGAAGTACCTGGTTGGGTCAGGGCTGAGAAAGTCTCCTGCGAGCACCTGAATGACACGAACCTTAAGTCTCTCCAGATCCACACAACAGTCGTCACACTGCACCTGCATCCCAATTTATCTACACAGCATGGGAACTGCATCCTGCCATCCAATTTTTTGGAAAGCCAGAGAACTCAGGCTGGAGACAGCTGTACTTTGTGGGAAAGGAAAATCAGTCCTAATCTCTATCCAGTTTCTTGACAGGTACATACCTTCCCCAAGAGAAAAGAATTTCAGGAAGAGATGAATAGTGAAGCAAACTGTTTTGTTCAGAGACTATCAAAAAGAAAGAGAAGGGAACATTCCAAGAATAAATCTGGGGGTTGACAATAGTATAGTGGGTAAGTGACGACCCAGATTTTATCCCAGCATGTTAGAGAATTACAAATTTGATTCTTCTTTCAATAGCCCTTATGCCTAAAAAGTTCACTGAGGAAAGAAAATATAAACTTTTCCATGATTTCTTCTTATTCTATATTTTTTTGAAAATTCTCTAATAAATATTATAACTTCAATAATGAAGTCAGTAAATATTATCTTTAAATCACACTTTCAAAAGTGGTATTAAATTCAAAACTAGTTATTATGCCAGAAGTAATGATAAAAGTATCATTTAAAATAAGTATGTAACAAGACTTGCTTTATTGGAAAATTATCTTTATTGGAAAATTAACTCTCATGAAATTAAAAAATGTATAATATTAAAGGGCTGAAACTATAATAGTATGGGTATACTTGCCTTGCACATGACTGATCTGGGTTCAATCCCTGGCATCCTATATGATTTTCAGAGTGTGCCAGGAATTATCCTTGAGCACAGAACAATCAATAAACTCTGACTGGCACTTTCTTTTTCTTTTCCTTTTCCTTTCCAATAAATTGACTTCCAAAACAAAAAAGAAACATGAAATTTGAAAGACAAATTCATTATATTGTAGCATAGTTGGAGGCCTGTCTTATGAGCCTGAGGAGAAGGCGGCTAGAATACAGAAGGTATCTCTAAGTCAGTGATGGTTGGAGGAATCAGTCGGGAGGGGAGATGTGTGCTGAAAGTAGATAAGACCAAACATTATAGCCTCTCAGTATCTACATCGCAAACCATAATACCCAAAGTAGAGAGAGAGTATGGGGGAAATTGTCTGCCATAAAGGCAGGGGGAGGGTTGGAAAGGGGAGTGGGGACATACTGGGGATATTGGTGGTGGAGAATATGCACTGGTGGAGGGATGGGTGTTAGATCATTGTATGACTGAAACTCAAACATGAAGGCTTTGTAACTATCTCATGGTGATTCAATATAATAATTAAAAAAGACAAACTCATCAACAAAAAAGACACAAAACATTTAAAGACTTTAGTTTGTGTACCACATCTGGTGGTGCTTGGAGCCAGCGGTGGTTCAGCAGGCATGTGTTAAGCATGACCTAGCCGGGCAAAGAATCAAACCCAATCCTTGTGAGTATAAAACATGCACTCTAGCATTTTAAACTATATCCTGCATTCCAGTGGTACTTAAACATATTTTAAGTAAAGGCTGGAGATGATGTGGCTTAATAGAGCAATAACCACTTGTGTGAGACCCTGGGTTTTATCCCTGACATAGAAAACAAAATAAATATGTGTATGTATAAAGTATTGGATCAAATAAGTCAGCATAAAGTTTAAAAATTTTTTAAACTGAATGCTAATAACAATACAGTCTTTGAGGGAAAAAAGAGTGATTTGAAATAGAAATGCAAAGGCTAACTATTAAAGAGTTATGTGTTTAATATAAATAGCATTGTAGCACTGTTTGTAGCACTGTCATCCCATTGTTCATCGATTTGCTCAAGTGGGCACCAGTAACGTCTCCATTGTAAGACTTGTTGTTACTGTTTTTGGCATATTGAATATGCCACAGGTAGCTTGCCAGGCTCTGCCATGAGGGCGGGATACTTTTGGTAGCCTGCCAGGCTCTCCGAGAGGGACAGAGGACTCGAACCCAGGTCGGCCATGTGCAAGGCAAACACCCTACCTGCTGTGCTATTGCTCCAAGTTAAATAAATAACATGTGTCTAAAACCTAAGAATTTAAAGCTTTGAGCCAAATAAAGACTCAAAACAAAAAGAAATGAGTTGAGGGTATAGCTTAGCAATAGAGCACTTGCCTTGCAAGCGTGAGGCCCCACATCAATCCCCTGTCATGGCGAAAAACTATAAAAATTGTTTATTTGTTCTTGTGATGAAAAAATCTATAATGCTGGGTTAATCTGGGTGATTTTAGGAAGGTAGATAAATCTCAGTGACTGCGTTTATCAAGCCCACACAAAATATAAGGCATAATCTCATTTGACCCTCCCTAAAACTCCTATAAGTGACCTCCTAAATTTGTGGATAAAGCAACCTTAGTAATCCCAGATAACTGGGATTACATAATCCAGTTATTAGCATTTCTTCTTTTCTTAAGAAACAGATCCTTTCAGGCAATGAACTAAAGATTTAAATAAAGAATTTATTTTCACTAAGGAGAAAACACACTCAATAAAACTGGTTTGCATAAACCTGAAAGGATTATCATGTAAAATAATAAGGAGTCCAAAAAGATCCGAACACTTAGGATAGATTAATGGAGTAGCAATATAGCAATATAAAGTAGGTAAAAATTATGCAACAACTATAAAAGTATAGAATGCAAGACCCATGTGCTATATGGTAATAATACAGTTGAAAAATATGTTTTAGTTTGACAGTAGGTATAATGTAACGACGAGGTCTAACTGGAAACCAGATCTTTGACAGGAGACAGTAGCTAGGATACAGAGAATGCTGATTCTTTCTCATAGGAGCCTACAACCTAATCCAAGATATTATCTTCAGTTCACTCTATCAGGAAGCAATGAAATCACAGAGGACAGAACAGGACATGAAAAATGTTTGCTTTGACAAATAAAAGTACATGTAACATGATGTAATTTCATTGTCTTCAAATATTTGGAAAGCCGTCACATGAAAGAGCAATTGGCTAGTTTACATCTGCATTCAGAGAGTATGTGGCAATGGCGATGAGGCTAAGGAAAATTGTTCAGTGAAGGGCCTTCAAACAAGCAGAGCTACCTAGAGATGAATGGGTTTCATCCAAAGCTAGTGAGTCTCCTGTCACCAGTAGAATTTGAGCTTTGTTTTGATATCTACTATGTCAAGATACTTGAGAGAAAATTCAATCATTGCTTGATATATGGACAAAGTAAACTTTTAGTTTTGGTCACATGAGGTGCTGCTGAGGACTTACTCCTAGTTCTGTGCTCAAGGATCACTACTGGCAGGCTTGGGGACCATAGGGTTGATCAGGATCAAACCTAGGTTGACTGCGTGCAAGGCAAGCTCCCTTATCCATTGTATTATCACTCCAATCCCCCAAAGTGATCTTTAAAATTCTTCCCAACACAAAAGTTCTATTTAGGGGAAAGCTCTAAATAATTTATCTTGGGAAGTGACAGCTTTTTTTGTAGATGTTGACAAAAAAGATGTTTTGATGGTTTCAAATATAGAACTATGCCACAAACAGAGCAAGTCAAAATGACAGGGAATCCAAAGCAAAGATTGAGAAATTTAGTAGACTAAAATATGAAGTAGAGGGGCCAGAGCAATAGTACAGCAGAGAGGGCGCTTGTCTTATATGCAGCTAACCTGGGATGGATCCTTGGTATCCCATATGGTCCCCTGAGCTCGAACAGGAGTGATTTCTGAGAACAGAGCCAAAAGTAACCCCCAAGTATCACCAGTTGTGGCACCCTCCCCCCCAAAAAAATAGTCCTAAAAAAAAAAACCAAAGTAGAAACAACAGTGTGACAAAGACAGAATATATCATTTGCCATGAACAGCACTAGCAAGTGTAACCCCCCCAAAGTCTACACGTGTGTGTGTGTGTGTGTGTGTGTGTGTGTGTGTGCCTGTCTGTTTGGGCTGCATAACAAAAGCAACAATATTCACAGTTTTGCTTCCTGGGTCACAGATAATCATGTTATTGTTGTGTTCTTACATAGTGGAAGGGGTGAGAGAGCTCGAAGGGGTCTTTTTGTGTATATAGACTTGTGGCAGTGATGTGGGGGGGCATGTCTAAAATGTAGGGGATGGGATTGCCAGGGATTGAATTTAAGGCCTCACACATGTAACGTAAACACCCTGTGACTGAACCACATCCCCAATCCACTGATGTCCTCTTTGAGAGCACAAATCCTTATGTCTAAAAATCCCTCAGAGACCCCACCTCTACACCATCTTACTAAAGCTTAGGGTTTCAGTGCAAATCGATCAAGATCATGATCACAAAATCCCATTAATCGTCGATTTCTCAAGCGGGCTCAGTAACCTCTCCATTCGCCCTTTCCCTGAGATCTTAGAAGTCTCTTTCAACTCTGCCCTCCCAACTATGTCGCACTGGAGGCTTTTTCAGGGTCAGGGGAATGAGATCCAGCTTGTTACTGGCTTTAGCATATGAATACACCATGGGAAGCTTGCAAGGCTGTCCCATGTGGGCAGGAAAGTCTCAGAAGCCTGCCAGTTTCTCCTAGAGGGAGAAGTAGGTTACAAGATATCACGGCCATGTGCTTCTGGGAGCTTGCTTTTAAGTCTCTGGATATTGGTCGTTGATGGGATTACACGCACCTGGGTTCCTCTGCTGGTACCTTCATGCGTGAAGCCTGTCCGAACGTGTGGAGAGGGGCCTCGAGCATGGCTGTGGCTAGTTCCGGTGGTCTTCGGCCGTCGGGAGTTCTGCTTGGGGTGGGAAGGAAAGCTGGAGCCCATCCCCTCTGAGGTGCCCCAGGGAAGACAGTCAGGTGTGTGGGCAAGTGACTCTCTGCTCAGTGCAAATATGTGTCACAATTTTAGGCAAGAGCTAATAACACCTGTGTCAGCAGTCGCAGCAGTCCCATCAATCTGGCGTATAACAGTCTTTACCATCAAGGATAGTGAAATTACAGAATTTGCCATTTGCACAAAGAGGGACTTGCATTAAGGATGTATCTCTTAGAGAGGAGTCCATCATTAAGAGATGCAGAATTCTATACATAAATTCTGGGGACTACGAGCACTCAGGTTAACAATAACACTACAAAATGAATATCACTTGTCACTTGTCATCCCGTTGATCTTCAATTTGCTTGAGCGGGTACCAGTAATGTCTCCATTAGGCCCTGTCGTGTGCTGGTGTAGCCCAATGATATCTGCTCATTCCAGGAACAGGAAGAGCCTCAAACTGTTCATTCAGGGTTTTGACGAAGAAGTCTGACCATCTCATTGGTGGGCGGCCACGCAGTCTTTTGATGTCCCATGGAATCTAGTCAGTAACAGCTCTAGTCCAGCGGTCGTTTCTGAATTGCATTACATGTCCGGACTATCTGATTTTTGATGCCCTAGCATATGAGACAGCATCCATGATTCTTGACCATCGACAGAGGTCAGAAAGAACTCTGGATTCCTTATCTCACTTGAGTGAAACATGATACCCCAAGCATAGTTTTCTATTCCTCTTTGGGATACCTGATTAGCGTTCTCATCTCATTTGCGTAGGGCCCAGGTCTCTGAGGCATGTTAGTGGAGGAAGAACGATGGAGTCGAAAAGATGTGCCCAGAGCCCGAGGTTCTTCATCCTCTTAACCACTTCTTCGACACTTCTTGAAGGCATTCCAGGCTGCTCTCTTCCTCCTGCGCAGTTCTGGAGCCAAGTCGTTCCTCATGTTGAGTTCTCGACCCAGGTACACAAAGCTGCTGCATTCGGAGATGTTTGTTCCATTGAGAGCAAATGGAATGTCAGAGATTAGTTCATTTTTCATGAACATTGTTTTGGTGAGATTCAGCTGCAGTCCGACTTTTCAACACTCGCAGTCGAAGTCGGCCAGCATTTGTGCCGCTTGGCTAATGTTTGGCGTTATGAGAACGATGTCATCAGCGAAGCGGAAGTGGTATAGTTGCCAACTGTCTATCTTCACTCCCATTCCTTCCCATTCCAGTCGTTGAATGATGCTCTCGAGGGTGGCACTGAGAGTTTTGGTGAAATGCTACCACCCTGCCGCACCCCTCTCTTTGCGTCAATGATCACTTCCTTGTAGAATGGTGAGATCCTGGTGGTGAATCCAGCTCATGGAGGATCTTGATGTACTGAGTTTGAACGCCCTGTTTGGCCAGGGCTTCGATGACTGCTTCAGTCTCAACAGAAGTGAGACTGAAGTGAATATATAATTTAAAAATATATAGAGAGAGACTAAAGGGAATTTTATTATTTTTGTGGCAAAGATAGAGAAGAGGGACCAGAGAGATCAGATTAATGGAGTGGAGCATGTACTTTTCATGCAGGAGCTGCAGCTTCCAGATCTACCACCTCCTTATCATACCACTTTCTCGCCCTCAACCTCCTCTCTCATAGCCACCTCCTCCCATAGCCTGCCCCCTTGCCCATAGGAAAGTGGTTCTGTCCTCTCTCACCTCCCAGCAGCCCTGGATGTGGACTTTTTAAACGTTTTTTCCGGGGCACACAACTGGTACTGGCAGAAGTGGGGCATTTGGTCAGCTACTCCAAGCTCAGTACTCACTCTCAGCAGTGCTCTGGGAACCAAGTAAAACTGAGGATCAAACCAGGGTCTCCAGTATGCAAAGCATATGCTTAGCTAGTTAAGATATCTCATCAACCTGAGAATCTGTTAATGTTATTATTATTATTATTATTAAAAATAAAGGGCTGGAGAGATACTAAAGCTGGTAAGGCATTTATTTTCCCTGCATGCAGCTGACCCGGGTTTGATCCCCGGCATCCATTATAATCCTCTGAACCTGTCAAGGAGTGACCCCAGAGAGTAGAGTCAAAAGTAAACCCTGATCACTGCCAAGTGTGGCTCCCCCAAACAAAAACTTCACTGTAGCACTGTAGCACTGTCGTCCCATTGTTCATCAATTTGCTTGAGTGGGCACCAGTAACGTCTCCATTGTGAGTCTTCTTGTTACTGTTTATGGCATATCGAATATGCCACGGGTAGCTTGCCAGGCTCTGTCACAAACAAAAACAAATTAATAAAATGAATCCATGAAAATACCTGTAAATAGTACTACACACCCTCATGGCCTTCAAAAATTAATGAAGACATTGATATCTCAGTGAAGGATTTCAGTTCACAGCTTCCTGATAGAGCTGGCTTGAAGAACTCAAAATACTGATACATTTCCTTGCTGGCCAGAAAAGTTTGACTTACCCTAAATGAGCCCTTTCTATGGACTCTGGTAGATTTTTTCTTTGGATTAAGGCGATTGTTCTTACCCACTCCCTTTGGCCCTGGATGCATGCACATGGAATTTACATTAGGGAAAAGAATCAACAAAAAGAGCAAGTTCCACCTAGTCCCTAAGCAATCATAACAGCACTCCCGAGGACCACAGTGGAAGCTGCACAGAAGCAGGAAGAGCAGCACCCGAGAGAGACACTGAAGAGAAGAAACTGACCTCCGCTGCGTTGGCAATCACCATTTCTTAAATGCTGCCTGTTCTACTGAAGCCTAAGACCCTTTCAAATGACCACACTAAGAACATTTGTGTCTCTGGATTCCAAATGCATGGGTTTTACTCAAGTAGTAGTATGCTTGCTATACTCAATTTGTGAATTTCCTTCCCAATGGATTTGTGTCCTGACTTAGAAAACCCGAATGTCAAGCAATCAACTAGCTTGTGGAAGGGATCCTCCATTCGTCACTTAGTCCCCTATATTCTTTTCATCGCTATTTGTGAAGAATTTAGTACATACAAAATTTATATTATATATTTAGTATATTTAGTATATGCTCCTTAAAAAAACTTTTTAGCTCCATGGCTATAGAAGGAAACAATAGATGGATCTTCTTCATGGGATATAATTTCATAGGGGAAGATAACAAAACACGATGTAAATATTTGATTCCCATTTTAATGTAATGTTGCCCACGGGGCAATGAATAATGCTTAGAGCCTGGTTTACACTGGAGGTCAAGAAAGGTTGGGGATCCCACGCAAAAAGAGAGATGTGTGCTGAAAGTAGACTAGAGACTGAACACAATGGCCATTCAATACCCCTATCGCAAACCACAACACCCAAAAGGAGAGATAACAAAATGTAATACCCTGCCACAGAGGTGGGGTGGGGTGGAGGGGGGACGTGATTGGAGAGTGGGAGGGATACTGGGTTCATTGGTGGTGGAGAATGGACACTGGTGGAGGGATGGGTTCTTAAACATTGTATGAGGGAAACACAAGCACGAAGATGGGTAAATTTGTAACTGTACCCTCACGGTGACTCATTTATTAAAAAATGTCACTGTCACTGTCATCCCATTGCTCATCGATTTGTTCGAGCGGGCACCAGTAACGTCTCTCATTGAGAGACTTATTGTTACTGTTTTTGGCATATGCACAGGTAGCTTGCCAGGCTCTGCCGCTCGGGCTCGATACTCTCGGTAGCTTGCCGGGCTCTCCGAGAGGGGCGGAGGAATTAAACTCACGTCGGCCTCGTGAAAGGCGAATACCCTACCGCTGTGCTATCACTCCAGCCTTTATTAAAAAATAAAGAAAGAGAAAAAAAGTCCTCTTGGGCTGAAGAGATAGTCCAGTGGGTAGGGCACTTGCCTTACATGAGGCTAATTCAAGTTCAATCTCCTTCAAGCTATGTGGTCCCTTGAGCCCTGCCAGGAGTAATTCCTGAGGGCAAAATCAGGAGTAATCCCTGCCCATCAGCCAGGCGTGCCCTAAAAACGAAAATAAAATAGAAAAGAAAGGCTTCTACATTGAAGTGGCTTTGGACTGTAGAAGGAATGACCACAGGACCTAGACAAACATTTCTGGGGCCCCAGGAGCAATAGTGTCCTGACTCAGGGAGTCACAAGCTCAGGTGTTCAGGTTTACAAGTGGGTCAGGGAGCTGGGGGCCCCTGAGGTATCACAGGAGCAGCTCTTAGAGGAAAGCAGGGCAAGTGGTGTGGGGCCTTGTACAGAAAGGTTGGGAATTAGGATTTTATTCCAAGGGAAACCACTTTCTAGTCAAAGGGATGGGGAACGCAATCTAAATTAACATTTATAAAGCCTGTTGTCATTACTGAAGGGCAGTGGAATGCAGCAAGAATGGTGAGTAAGATTAGTCTGGGACTGGGTTGGAACGATAGTACAGAGGGTAGGGTGTTTGCCTTGCATGTGGCTGACCCAGGTTTGATCCCTGGCATCCCGCTTGGTCCCCTGAGCACTGCCTGAGCATCACCAGTGTGACCCAAAAAGTACCAAAAGAATATATATTAGTCTAGGACTCATTTCTCTCCCCACATGGAAAAGAGAAAACCCGAATCTAGCTGCCTTCAAATTATCTAATAGTGACAAATCAAAGTGACCATGCTGTAGTTTTTAGTAAATGACTGTAAATTAAATAAGTAGATAAACTTATATGTGATTTTGTATTAAATATGAAAAGGAGTGATATTTATTGTGAAAGAATGAAAAAATTTTATCTAGTCTATGACTAAATAACTGCATTTAGTCTTACATTTAGAGAAGCTGCAGGGGACAAATGGAGTCATTTATTTGTGAGGTGAACTGACTGAAAACTAATATCTAGACATCAGACATCCCAGGAAGAAATATAGTTTGCACAACAATTTCTCAGGTGCTCACAAAGCAATGCTCAAGTCAGGGGAAGGCAGGTAAAGCATGATTGATCATTATTTATCATCACTGAAAGTATTATTCTTGTCCTTAAACATTAAGCATTTGATTGATTTTGAGATGATAAAAAAAATGACCATGGAATTAATGTCCTGGCCTTAAGGTCATCGTTCTGAAAACTCCTAACTGAAGCAGAAAATAAGCTAAATATTCCATAACCATACACATTAGGCCATATGCCTCATGTGCTTTCATTCAATTTTCATTTTTTTTGGTAAAAATCCAAAGATCATTGTTTTTCTTTTTTTACTCCAAGTCTGGAAGCACCCCACAGGATGAGCTAAAAAATAACTTACCAGGGGGCTGTAGAGACAGTGCAATAGTCAGGTCGTATGCAGTTGGGGTATCCAGGCTTGATCCCCAATACTCCAGATGTTTCTCCTAAGCACTGCCAGAACTGACCTCTGAGCATAAAGCCCTGGGCATCTCCTATTTCAACCCACAGACCGAAAGTGAAAAGAAAGAAAAAAATAACTTGGGGCTAGTGTTTTTTCAAAAAGAGTGATGTCTTGTTTTTTGAGTTTCTTTAACAGATTTAATAGGCTTTTATTTCTGATTAAGTAGTAGCATTATCAATATAATTTTCAGGTAGGACAATTGCCTAGAAGGCAGTTAACCTGGGTTCAATCACCAGCACCACTAAGAAGTGATCCGTGAAGATGTGCAGGAAGAAATTTATATTTAATAATATAAATATGACAAGGCTAGGCAAAGATCCCTGGGCCCCCAGGGGCAAGAGTATCCTGTCTCGAGCACTATTATGCTCCGTAGCACTTGTAGCACTGCAGTCCCGTTGTTCATCAATTTGCTCGAGCGGGCACCAGTAACGTCTCCATTGTGAGGTTTGTCGTTACTGTTTTTGGCATATTGAATACGCCACGGGTAGCTTGCCTAGCTCTGCCTTGTGGGTGGGATACTCTCAGTAGCTTGCTGAGCTTTCTGAGAGGGATGGAGGAATCAAATCCGGTTTAGCTGCGTGCAAGGCAAATGCCCTACCCACTGTGCTATGGCTCTAGTCCATTTGTGGTATATAAATATAGGTTTGTCCTATACCCAGAAACTATTCTCTCAGAGTGTGGGACCCCACGTTCTTGTAAGGAAACAGAGAAATTGATCATTTCTCTTTAACCGATAGCACTCGATTGCCACTAGATGGCACTATTTCTCTGCTTTATGTTTTTATTTTTGCTTTGCTATTTTATTTTTTCCAGAGATCTCACTGATAATAAAAATAATGTCTTTTTTTTTGAGCTTTTTTTTTAACAGATTTAATAGGGTATTTTTCTTTTTTTGCTTTTTGGGTCACATCCGGCGATGCACAGGGGTCACTCCTGGCTCTGCACTCAGGAATTACCCCTGGCGATGCTCAGGGGACCATATGGGATGCTGGGAATCAAACCTGGGTCGGCCGTGTGCAAGGCAAACGCCCTAATAGGGCATTTTTTTCTGGATGAAGTACTAGCATTATCAATATAACTTTCAAATATTGTAATATTGCAGATGTGTAATAGTGTATTATACATTTCTCCTAACCAAGAAGAGGTTTTAGAAACTAATCTTTTCTACTATAGAATGCACACCTGAATAAAAAGATCTTTACTTCCAATGATTTGATATTTCTCATTTTCCTAGTACCACAGTTATCACAGTACTTAAAAACTTACATTTACTTTATAATCATATTTTAATTTAGTCTAAGCTCTCTCTTCAGCATCAAATTCTTTCAAGTAGCTTTTGCATAACCAATATCTCACTGCCCAACATAAAATCTCCTTTCCAGTTAATTCATGTCGTGTTTTACAAAGTAAAATTCTAACTACTAATATCAATTTTGGTTTGTTTGTTTGCTTGCCGATTGGGTATGTTGAAAAGCAAAAATCTGCCACTTCAGTGGTTTGGGGGAGGTTTAGGAGGGTGACAGGCAAAACGCTGATCTCAAGGGAGGGCCCCTAATGGCTAGGTGAGGGTTGCTTTAAAAATACTGTTGAAAATAATAGTGAGGTTTTTGTTGAAATATTGAATGTAATCAAAGTAAAGAGAAAGTAAAGTGAAATTTATCAGTTGGGGGGGCGTGCAGGATGGAAGGTATACTGGGTTTTTGGTGTTTTTTTTTTCTTTTGGTGGTGGAATATGGGCACTGGTGAAGGGATGGTTGCTTCAGCATTGTATAACTGAGACTTAAACCTGAAAGCATTGAAATTTTCCACCTGGTGAGTCAATAAAATTAAAAAATCAAAAAATAATAATAAAATAAAAATGCTGTTGAAATGTTTACATATAAACTTTTCTCTATAAAAACACCACCCTTACTGTAATGGGAAGACTTAATTTCATTACCTTTTTCAATGGAAAAGGCAGGAATAATCGGGGAAAGCTAGAAGAATCCTTGGCTTCAAGTCTGTTCTTTTTTTTAATCTGCCTGATGCTTGTTCGATTATTTGTCAGCCTCTGCAGAAACCAGACAGCTGTTGTATGATTTGGTTTAGGGGTAGAGTATCTACAGTTGACTGTCTGCCAATTCAGTATATTGACTGAGCAAACATCCTGAGACAGTGATACAAGCTCAAAGGTAGAGAACATGGTTCCCTTAGTATGAACCTGACTTCATTCCTGCCACGACAACAGCAGAGCAAGAATCCCGGAACTAGACTCCCAGAGTTGATGCTCTAGCCCTGCCATAGCTAGGTTTCTTGGTCAAGACAGATTGCTTGCTTGTTATTTTTCCATCCGTGGCTTTTGTGTGGCCAGAACAGAAGCTCCGGGGCTATTTCTGGCTCTTTGCTCAGGGGTTCGAGCAATGCTGGGAATCGAACTTTCTCCAGTACACAAAGTACGCACACTACATCACTGAGTTATCTTCCCAGCCCCTCTATTTCATTCCTTTTCTGTCTGTTTTATTTTGTTTTGTTTTTTTGTTTTTTGTTTGTTTGTTTGTTTTAATGGTGGGTGGCTTGCCTCACTTGATGGTACTCAGGGCTTACTCCTAGCTCTGCACTCAGGGATCACTCCTGCTAGGGCTCAGGGACATAAGGGATGCTGGGACCAAACCATGGTTGGCTGTATGCAAGGCAGATGCCCTACCTGCTGTGCCATCATTCCAGCCCCATCTCTCTTCCGTTTCTTCTGCATTACAGTGGTGTGTCCTTAAATATTTTCAATACATATTTTCTATCATTCATTTAGCTTAACTTTCCAATACTGATGCGACCCTCTGCAGGGTGGGAAATACAGTGAAAGCAAGCGAGGACGAAGCAGAGGCCCTGTCCTCCGGAACTAGATTCCTCACAGAAGAAGGAAGACAAGACGCAGGGCGTGATGTGCCGAGCAGTAGGAGGCGGGAATAGCTCTGGAGACTGGAGGTGGCAAACAGGATGCGGGAGCTAAGGGGAGACACCGGAGCACGGGAACCCTGGGCCAGAGGAGTGAGAAATAACTGGAGGGAGGCCAGACTCCACTTGGGAGGGAAAAGATAAATCGAAACGTGATTTTTGAAAAAGGCGGGGAGGGCTTGTTAAAGCGTTACAGAAATAGTCACTTTTCTATCTACTGCCCAATTCTTGTTTGCTGCCTGAAATCCATTTTGAAAAATGGCAAGTTTCACTCAGTGTTCAGTCTCACGGCTGCTCCCATGCATCATGGCAGAGAACACATGTAGGGGATCTTCGGGCCGAGCACTTGCCGCACGAGGCTAAGAGCTGGACTATTTATTGAAGTAATTCATCTCCGTCATATTACACGAGAGCAGCTTCAAAGCCCACCGAATCAGCACTTGAAACATGAAGAAGGGCCCTCGGTCACAGGGACAGTATAGTGGGGATGGTGCTTGCATTCCTTACGGCCAACCTTGGTTCAATCCCCAGCACCCCGTGTGGCCTTCAAGCCTCACCAGGACTGATCCCTGAGTATAGACAGTAATAAGCCCTGAGCACTTCCAGGTGTGGCAAAAGAAAGAGAGACAGAGAGAGAGAGAGAGAGAGAGAGAGAGAGAGAGAGAGAGAGAGAGAGAGAGAGAGAGAGAACAACTACCTGAAAAAAGACCTTAAACTTTTCATAAAAATGAAGTCATATATACATACATACATATATATATATATATATGACATATGATACACACAGACTGGAGTGATAGCACAGCGGGTAGGGAGTTAGCCTTGCACGTGGTTGACCCGGGCATGATTCCTCTGTCACTCTCAGATCTCGAGAGCCCGGCAAGCTACCAAGAGTATCCCGTCCCCACAGCAGATCCTGGCAAGCTACCAGTGGCGTATTCGATACGCCAAAAACAGTAACAAGTCTCACAATGGAGACGTTGCTGGTGCCCACTTGAGCAAATCAACCAACAATGGGATGACAGTGATAGTGCTACAGAGCTATATGATGCACACACATATTAAGCCTAATGTAATATGAAAACGTATGAAACTTCTAGAAATAACAACCAATAAATTGTTTAAGGTCTTGGTTCTAGGAATTCAGTTTTAAAGACAAAATCGAGTGTGGTTCATAAAAGAAAACTATTTGACAAAAGACACTATTAAAAGGATGAAGAACCAAGGCACAGGATGGGAGAAACTGTTTGGAGACTACTTGTATTCCAAATATGAAAAGAATGATGCATCCAGAGCAATAGATCAGGGAAAGTATTGACTTTGAGGCCAACCCAGGTTTACTCCTCCAGCACCCCTATGATCACTCAGGAGTGATCTCCGACTACAATGCCAAAATCAAGGCCTGAGCAATGCTGATACCCCCAATCTTCCCCCCAAAAAAAAGGTTAAAATTTAATAATTACATAGCTAAATTAATAATTGCAAAAGATCTGAGCAAAGAAGCTATAAGTGTCAGATAAGTATATGAAGAGATTTTTAGTAGCCTATATAATGAATAAATTGTAGGTTTAAGTGAGATACTATCACATATTTATTAGAAGTGAAAAATTTAGAAATTGATGCAAGGATGGACCATCACATGTTGCGTTAGGAATGAGAAATAGTGTGGCAATGGCAGAAGATATGTTGGCAGTTTCTCACAAAGTTAATAAATATCCTTTTACTGGGTTTACTGGTGGTGGAGAATGGGCACTGGTGAAGGGATGGGTTCCCGAACTTTGTATGAAGGAAGCATAAGCACAAAAGTGTATACATCTGTAACTGTACCCTCACGGTGATTCACTAATTAAAAATAAATAAATTTAAATTAAAAAAAATAATAATAAATATCCTTTTACTATATGACACAGCTCCTATGTTATAGGCATGTGCACAGATCAAAAACATGCATGAGAATGTGTATGGCATCTTGAATTCATGACAGTCAAAAACTGATAGGAGCCAAAATGACTTTTAATTCAGGTGAAAGAATGAATGAAGTGTTACGCATCCATACATTGGACTACTATTCAGTGGTTAAAAAAAAAAAAAAAAAACAGAAACAAACTATCAAGTCACAAGAGACCCAGAGTTGTTTATTCCATTCTGAGGTCACCACATTTCAACTTGCAAATACTATTTGTACAAATTTGATAAATCTAAAGCTGCACCAAAAAACCCTAAGATTATTTTTTAAAAATATAAAATGTGTATCTAGAAAAGTATATGTAATTTTTGGCAAGAACCAGAAGCATATTGGATTACAACAAAAATCTTTAAATATATGTGCATGTGCCTTTTCTTTTTGTAAAGAATGATATATTTGAGTAAATCACTGAATGCTATTTACTTATGACATAATTTCCGCTGGTTTCTATAGTATTGCTCAAACTATTACTGTTAGCATGATCGCACAGTTTCTGTCTCCACTTACAAATATATACCTTAGGTTTTGGAAACACAGTAGTGGTGAACAAAACCAACATAGTCCTAGAAAAACAGACTATTAGAAATTCTGAGAATTCCACAAAATGACATCCACTTTTCCCTACACTCTAATTTCCTCACTAAAATATCCACTTCTTTTTTCCTAACTACATTAACCAACCATATAACAATATTCTGGTCAATAACTGACCACATACACAAAGGTGGTCCCAAAATTTCTGCTGTCTAGTGACATCAGAGTTGTTCTTCAGAGCGTTTCACACTAGCAGCAACTTCATTTATCTTGAATTTACTGCATTTCTTAATAGTTTCCTTTACCCTATGCACTGCATGGTCTTCAGAGCACTGCTGGAGGGACCCCACTGCAGGGAGTAGCCCCAGAACAAATTTTTAAAAAAGATTTAAAAAATAAGGATTCTCCATATCTCATTCGTTACTCAAAAGTTTAACCAAAATATATTAAAGATCAGATGGGAATTCATAAAATACATTGAGGGAAATAGTGAAGAAATGCTTCAACATTTAGACCTCAAAGATGTCTATGATTCTATTGACAAAGGCAGCAGAATGAAACTGAACAAATGGGACTACATCAAATTAATGAATTTTTGTATGACTAAAGAAACACAGGCTAAAACAATAAGATGCCAAACTGACTGTATTTGGAGAAAATGGAGAAAATATTCACACCCAACATATCAAATAAAGGGTTAATATCCAGGATATATAAAGTATCCATAAAGATCAACAACAGCTGTAGCACTGTAGCACTGTCTTCCCATTGTTCATCAATTTGCTGGAGCGGGCACCAGTAAAGTCTCCATTGTGAGATTTGTTACTGTTTTTGGCATATCGAATACGCCATCGGTAGCTTGCCAGGCTCTGCCATGTGTGGCTGGGATACTCTTGGTAGCTTGCTGGGCTCTCCAAGAGGGACAGAGGAATCAAACCCGGGCCGGCCGTGTGCCAGGCAAAAAGCCCTGCCCACTGTGCTGTCGCTGCAGTCCAATAACAACAACAACAAATATATATTTCTTTTCTAAATACATGGGTCTGTTTTATAATCTGAAATTGAAAGCTCTTATAGTTAACACAATTTTTTTTTTCTGGTTTGATGCCACACGCAGTGATGCTCAGTGACCATTGAGCACCATTGGGTGTGATGACTTGAGGCTCTATAAGAGGGAACCCTGCAGAGGGTACCATACAGTGGCAGGGTTCAAAGTCTGATCTGCCACAACCTTCTCTGACCCAACACACATATTTTTCTTTGCACTAAGATTGATTTAACTTAGATGTGAGGTTTTACATGAAAAGTTGCTTCAGTGTTATAATTATCACTTAGTCAACAGAAGCTGGATGACTTTCAACACATGAACTCAAGAGAGTTTACTCTAAGCCTGAGTATAGTTGTATTATTACTACACTTCCCTCAGACAAAGAAATAAACCTATGTTTATCTCCACAGTTTGAGAAAAATAAAACTCCCACATGTGTAAACAAACATGTGTCTGTCATTCATATTTCTAAGTTATCTTCCAATCTATACAATGAGGTGCAAGTTCATTCATACCAATAGTTTCATGCTGAATTACCAGAAAAGGAGAGTGCTGTGCAATCTGTCATCACTAAATATACTGCTCTAAATGCTAGAAATCATTTAATAGGTTTTAGTACGGTTTTAGTACATTTGATATGTGCTCGATTCTAAGATAAATAATTCTATATAAACTCTGTTCAGGTTAGAGTGTGCTAAGCCAGTGTTTGCTTTTTATTGCAGGTGAAGAAGTGTTTAGAGATTCATGGAACTTCCCTTCACCAACCTGGAAATGGCATTCATTTTATTGGCTTTCGTTATCTTTACCTTATTTACTCTGGCTTCCCTTTATACTAAACCAGATGAAAGGATTGAAGGTAAAAAAAAAAAATAGAGCTCTTCACAGTTAATCCCTGTCTTGCTTCTCACAATCATCTTTCTGAAAGGTTTGATTTGGTTTGTTTTTTATTATGTCTGTTAGGATGTTTTTGTGTGTCTGTTTCTATTCATCTATGCACAGAAACTAAAATTTGTAATTACTCTTGAGTTCTCATTAAAGTCCAAACATTTGAAAATTACGTAAATACATTTTTAAAACTCAACACCACATGTTCACGCATTGCCAATAAGAGTATAAACAACAAAAGTATGTGATTTCAATGATGTGTTTGATATTTCATTATAATTAAGGATCCACTGAGCTTTATATAAAATTGTTAATAGCTGGAAAACTTTTGAGGCCAAAAATATACACATGTCTTTTATATGTAAAACTGGATCTATATATTCATACCAAAGAAATCGTACAGATTCATAGAGGATAAGATAAAATCATAAAGAGAAAATTATGTGTCCAATTATGTGTCTAAGAATGTTCTTCCATCCATTCTTGGCTGCAGAAGAAATTTTCTGTCTGAAACAAAATATTATTCTCTTGTCTTATAGACTTACAACACTTATAAAAGTAGAAAATAGAAAGCCACAAGTAAGGGCTCATTCCAAGTCATGCTGACATGCAGATTGTGAAATGTAATTGAGGTCCATGAAGTCTTTTTCTTACTCTACATTGTGCTAGTTTAAAATGAAATTGGCCGAAAGAGTAAAACCAAAATAGCCGTCACTTTAGCTAGATAATAATGTATTTCTCTCACATAGTAAGGAAGACTGGAGGTAGTAAATTTATGGCTGATATAGCACTGCATAATGTCTTCTAAGGTACCTTAATTCCCAGCCATCTTCAACTAAGTCAGAGACCAATGGAGCTAATTCATCTTTTTCTAGCCTTTATGTGTGGTAGTCGACAGAAAGACCTCTTTCCATTAAAACTGCTTCCAGATTTCCATTTGTTTGTTTGGGGGCCACACCTAGTGGTGCTCTGGGAAAAGTGTTTCCAGATTTTGCACATGCCACTTTCTTTTTGTTATACTCAAAGGAAAGGTAGGTAATGTGATTTTTATTTTGGAAGGTGAGTATAGAGCTTAAAGGCTAGATTCGTATTCCTAAAATTTATGTTCCTATCAGCGCTACAACCAGTAAAGTGTGCAAATACATGACTCCTAACCGTGCAGTCATTGTGGGCCTGACACTCATTAGATTAGTGAATAGTTGAGTTTGAAGGAATGTAAGGACAGCATCTTACTTACAAAAAGTAAAGAGAGCACTTTTGTATTGAATCACTGTGAGATAGAACCTTACAAAGCTGTTCATGATTAGGTTTCAGTCATACAGTGTTCCAACATCGTTCCCTCTACCAGTGTACATTTCCCAGCACCAGTGTCCCCAGATTCCCTCCCATCACCCCCCCACCTACGGCAAATGCTTTCCTTCTCTCTCTCTCTCTCTCTCTCTCTCTCTCTCTCTCTCTCTCTCAATCTCTCTCTCTCTCTCTGTCTCTCTCTCTCTCTGTCTCTCTTTCTCTCTCTCTCTCCTCAACCAAACATGAATCTAAGCGGATACATCATACTTGAAACTTCTTATAAAACTTGGGAACATTGGGGCTGGAGTGATAGCACAGCGGGTAGGGTGTTTGCCTTGCATGTGGCTGATACAGGTTCAATTCTCAGCATCCCATATGGCCCCCTAAGCACCGTCAGGAATAATTCCTGAGTGCAGAGCCAGGAGTGACCCCTGTGCATCGCCGGGTGTGACCCAAAAATAAGAAAAAAAAAAAAACTTGGGAACATAGATTTCTGGGTGTTAGTCCTGGCTGTGTACCTTTTAACAAGCTTTCCATGTTAGTTTAGTTTCATTGCTCATGAATAAAAACACTGAAGAAAACAGACCCCAAAATAGTTAATGAGCATTTCAAGCTCTCAGTAAATCAGCAGAGGAGACTAACTAGAGCACAGGTTTTTCCAACTCCAAGTTGGAGGCCTCCCAGCTTGTACCATCTCACCTCCCTGATCTTAATCTAGGAAGAGAAGGAGCCAAGGAATTTGATCAGCCGTATAAATTATCCTTTACTCTATATTTTTTTTCTTCGTGAGGTGGGAGGTTGTTGGGGCCACACCAGCATGGCTCTGTGCTCGGGCGTAGCCCTTGGCAATGCCAGACGACCATAATCAGCGCTGGGGATTGAACGAGAGTGGGCAGCTTGAAAGTCAGAGCCTTACTTCCTGAACCATCTCTCCAGGAACTCCTGTACATTTTTAGATTTCATACTCCTTCATTTTCTTTTTCTTCAGTTCAGTCCCTTATATGCCTCATGTCCATTTCCCAAACAAAATCTCCTTTTGAATACTGTCACACTGAGGGCCAGAACAAGATGCTCCAAGAAAACCATTAAAGAACACCTCCAGCCTGGCACCTGTTTCTACCCAGGACCACCAGAGCCCACATAAACAAAATATCACATGAGAGCAAAGAATGTCCTATCACAGAGTGTAAAGACGCTTCCTTAAATGTGAAAATGGGGCTGGGGGAGCTAGTACAGCAGTTAAGGTGCCTGCCTTAAAATTAGCTGATTTCATTTCTCCCCTAGGAATCATATATGACCCCCCCCCCAAGCAACACCAGGAGTGATCTTTGCCCTCAGATTCAGGAGTAAGCCCTGAACATCACTGGGTGTGTCTCCCCCCACCCCCAATAACAATACGAATGAAGATACCTATTTGTTATTGTTATAAAACCAGCTCTACTAAAATTATAGGCCTATTTTAGTTTCCTTTCTCAGGATCAATAGAGAATTTCAGAAACCAATAAAATAGGTATTAACTAGGTAGATAATTTCACACATAGATTTGATATGTGTGAAATTATCTGATTAATTAATAGAGGGTCCATTCACCCAAGAGATGGAAAGAATTCAGTTCCCCCATTAAGGAAATGATAACTTGTGATCAATTCCAATTAAATAAGGAGTGTGATAGAAGTAAGGGGACATCTTTTGCAAAAAGCATTGAAATCAGCTTTACAAAATACATGACCACCTTGGTAGAGTTAAATGCTTACAGTGTAGGGTAATGTAGGATGCATTCCAAGTAAGAGGATAGGGCAGAGATAACACAGCTGGTAAGGCATTTTCCTTTTATGCAACTGGCCTGGGTTTGATACCAGACACTGCATATGGTCCCCTGAGTACTGAGTACTACCAAGATTAGTCTCTGAGTACAGAGCCAAGAGTAGGCCCCTACCATCACTGGTGTGTCCCTCCCACCAAAAATAAAATAAAATAAAATAAAATGAAAACCAGAGGAAAACTTAAGAAAAATTATGAATAGAAAAAAATAAATCTATACATTTCTTTTCATTCATAGTTTAACATAATGTATTAACCAATTAAACACAAAATACTATAAATACTGTAAATACAACTGCCTACTATTTCTCAGGGCTCTCTGAGACTCTTGATGACTCAATTGTTTACCTGAGTCAGTGCAAACACAGACCTTTTCCTCTTTTGTTTGAACCTGCTGACAAGGGTAGACATAGATCCTCCAAACCTCCCTTCTTTGTCTCAGGAACGATTTAGCTGAGATTAAAACTGTTTGTCCCTTTGCAACCAGTTAGTGACAAAGAAAAAAACATTTCCTGCATAGCTAAAAGAGACTTCCCTTGATTACAAAACAATTTCAACTATGAAGTACCCTACCCCCACCAATAACTCTTCTAGCTCCCATCTGCCCCCTATTGAAATCCAAGGTAACACCAAGAGGTAATACAGAAGTATATGATCTTCATAATTAGGACACTCTCCTTACTGCAGTAACTTGGAGAAAAATAAATCAAAATCAGAACTTTTTGATTGTCTTTTAAAAAGCATGACCTGGCTTCTGAATGTGATTAGCACTATAGCACTGTCGTCCCGTTGTTCATCAATTTGCTTGAGCGGGCACCAGTAACGGCTCCATTGTGAGACTTGTTACTGTTTTTGGCATATCAAATACACGAGGGGTAGCTTGCCAGGCTCTGCCATGCAAATGGGATATTCTCTTAGAGGGATGGAGGAATTGAACCTGGGTTGGCTACGTGCAAGGCAAACACCCTACCCACTGTGCTATCACTCCAGTCCTGAAAATGATTACAATTTTTAATTATATATGATACATATCTTAAAAAATAAATACACCTGCTACTAGAAATATAACTATTTCAGGTATATATAAAAAAGAAAAGTGCTCACTAGTACAGAATCTCATTAGTATTTCTAGTTCAATGGTTTTAAACTTTCCTCCTGAAATCCACTCCCTTCTGTCATATTTACACAGACACACATGCAGAGAGTATGTGTACATTTAAAATGACTATTTTGTTAACAAAAAACGTAGTCTCCCTGTAAGTGATATTTTTTAATATTGTATATCCTCATATAAAGGTTTTGTTCCTTTTGGCAAAGTTTGATTGAAAAATCACATAACAGACAAGAAGAGTCAGCTCTTTGTGGGGAGGAGAAGAAAGGGAACTCCAGTTGTGTTCAGGGTAGTGCCCCGAATCAAACCTGGGACTTTCAAGCACAAAACATAGACCCCAGCACTTTGAATCATCCACCCAGTCCCTATCCATTAAGTGCTACTGAAATTATTTTTAATCCCATTAAATTATGGGACTGCAGTGATAAATAGGACAGTGGGTAGTGTGCTTGCTCTGGCCCTCTTAGCTTTGATACCCATAATCGAATATAGAATAATAGAATATAGTATAACCATATGGTCCCCTGAGAACCCCCAGTAGTAATCACTGAGTGCAGAGCGAGGAGTAAGACTTGAACCCCTCTGGGTATGTCCCTGAAATAAAAACAGCAAACAGTAACAACAAAATTCTATTCCTTTGTAATTATTTCAGGCATCTATCACTATAACTGGGAGGATCATTCTTATAAGTCACATGTCTGTCCCAGGAAAATACCTTTGCTAATTTATCACTCTATGTATTCTTCCAAGTATAAATCTTCTATTACCCACTAATAATGTCTTCTTTTACCCGAATTTTACTTATTCAAAGTTAATCTCATTCTCTTCTAAAATTACTCTAACCCAAAATGAGCTGTCTTTTCATTACATATGTGTGTGTATATATACAGATATAAAATTAGCATGGCACTTGCCCTACCCACATTGTATTACCAGTTATCTTTGCACATATGGAATATAATATAACCACAAAATAATGAGATTGAGTTCTATAATCTGTTACTAAACTTGACTGACCATTCAGCAAAAATATTTTAATTTTTTTTTCATTTCCAGGAAGATAGAGTGAGAAAGAAAAGGTGAAGTCATCATCGTTCTTTCCATTAAACATTTCTCTAGAGGAGATAGGCACTGTAGGCACTGTCATACCATTGCTCATCGATTTGTTCGAACGGGCACCAGTAAGGTCTCTTGATTGTGAGACGTATTTGTTACTGTTTTTGGCAAATCCAATACACCACGAGTAACTTGCCAGGCTCTGCCGTGCGGACGCGATACTCTCAGTAGCTTGCTGGGCTCTCCGAGAGGGGCGGAGAAATCGAACACGGGTCAGCCCCGTGAAAGGCGAACGCCCTACCGCTGTGCTATCACTATCACGCCAGCCCTAGAGGAGATAAATAGGAAGATAAATATAGAAAACAAGGGAGGGAGAAACAGCTCAGTAGGCTCAGGGCTTCTACTTCATGGAGACAACCTGGGCCCGGAAACTCCTTCCCCTGATCACAGCCGTGGAAACCCACAGAGCACAATCAGATAGTGCCCCAAAGCAAAAACAAACAAAAAAGTACTAAAGAATAAGTTATTCACCTCAAATTGAAATCCCTTACTTCAACACGAAGTTGTTGAAGCAGAAAAAAAATAAAATAAAATGGTCATCAGGCAGCAAAAGCAATGTTTTTTTTCTTATTGTTTGTTTGGGTTTGGGGGTCATTTCCAGCAATGCTTGGTGATCACTCCTGGTGGTGCCCAGGGAAGCATATGCCGTGCCAGAGACCCAACTTAACCCCTGCAATATCCGCAGTTCCTTTCTTTGACGCTGGCTGTTCTTTAATAGTGGCCTTCCGCAGCTGGGTTTCGGACCCAAGGCCACTCCCCAGTGATGTGTAGCCTGGAGTGGGCTTGCCAGTTTGACTACCCCCGTTGGTGGGCATGCCGCACCAGGGATGAAATTCAGGACTTCACATAAACCGGCATGTGCTCTAAACTGACCGCATACCTCTGGCCCCAAAAAGAATGTTTTTAAGAGAATCAGGAAGACTGATTTCCATATCCCTCTCCTTAATCCAGATGTAACATGTCTAAATCACCATCTTATTGCAATAGAGACCGCCTGAGGCCACGGTATTCCTCAATAATTCGTACTGAATTAAAGCACACCTATAGCTTATTTCTTCGGATAAGCTCAATATTTGAGTTTCAAATATTATTAGCAAAATGCATTAAATTTCTCAATTGTTCTACTCTTCTGACTACTAGTCCAACACCACCCTTACCACAACTACTTCTACCTCATTCACTCATTGTTTTATGTTTAATCATCATGTAATCCTCGTGTTTCTCTTCTGATGCAGACTTTTTTTTTTCTTTTTGGGTCACACCCCGTTTTGCACATGGGTTACTCCTGGCTCATGCACTCAGAAATTATTCCTGGCAGTGCTCAGGGGATCATATGGGATGCTGGGAATCAAACCCGGGTTGGCCATGTGCAAGGCAAATGCCCTACCTGCTGTGCTCACTCCAGCAGGTGATGCAGACATTTTTAGTGTAGTATTTCTAAATCATACAAAAAGCTGAAAAGCTAGTCCAGAGTTAGTCATTCACCTTCTATGTGGCCACCCCAGTCCATATGGTCCCCTGAACACCAGGAGTGATCCCTGAGCAATTCAGGAGTAACTCCTGAGCACTGTCTGGTGTGGTGCAGCCTCTCCTCCCCCCAAACTAGAATCCAGAAAGAACCGCAAGTGCAAAATTGTATATAAATTTCATGAACTTGTTTCATTTTTGTTTTGTTTTGTTTTTGCTTTTGCATTGCCAATGATTGAACCCATGACCTCTCATCTCTCTGAGCTACATCCCGGGCCCAAATTCCACAAATCTATGAATGAGCAGGATGGCTAAGATGTGATATTTTGTATATAAAGTTAGTATCTGAACTATTCAGATACTTCTAGAAAATTTAGTGGCTTACAACACAAACTACTTCAGAATCACATGCCTCAATATAGAAAGACTGTGCAATGCTACTCAGTAAACATTTAATCACCCTTTACTAATATTTAGGATCAGTATATTTCAACCATGGTTTACAGAATATAAGTAGGGGTCAGGGAGATAGTTCAGTGGGTAAGGTATAGCTTTGCCTCAAGTTGATGCCAGTTTGATCTCCAGTATCACATATAGCCCACAGTGCCAGAAATGATCCCTGAACTTAGAACTAAATAGAAATGGACTCTGATCACCACCAGACATGTCCAAATCCCCCACGCTCCCCAAAATCAGTAAGATAAATATACTTATTGGACAAAAGGAATTATGCAAGAAATGCCAGAGCCAAGTATAAGTATAAATAAATCATGTGGATTTACTATTTTTTCATGTCATCAAGAACACCATTTATTTTTATTTCCCAAGATTGTAAATAATTGCTTTCCATCCATGTGATGATTCTTTAGTTTTTGTTTACTTTTTTTAAGATTTAACACTGAAGCTGCAGAACCAATTTAGACTAGATGAGTGTAATGGCCTCTTTAATTCTTTAGAGCGTAACCCATTGTGACCCAGCAACAACAGCTATATCCTGCCTGAATTATATTGTTGTCCATCTGCACACCGGGTTCGTCTTTGAAAGCTGGCTGGTCTCATGATCAGTAGGAAGTGATAAAATGTAAGTGACCCATCAGGGAATTATAAGGATATTCTAGGGAGGTAATGATCCTTCATCAAAGGTGTGTCTAGCTTCCTGACAAACATTCTCTTACCAACATCCCTGTGCCAGAAGTCGCCTTCACGGCTAGTTGTGGGAACCGCCAGGTAAACTGCTGTGATGACTTCATCCGTGAGGCACAAGTTTCCTCTGGAGAAGGAAACTTAGCCTGGCTCCAACTTAGACGGAGCTCCAAAGGCTGAGTGCTTGCTTTGTGTGTGAGAAGGCACTGCTTAGTCTGCACCACCAGGTGTGAGCCCTAAGCACAGGGCAGCTCCCAAGAACTGCCAGTGTAGCTCAAACCACAACCCCTCTGCACAAAATATGTACCAAGCTTGTGAAGCCTGATTCTTATTAAGAGAAATGCTAAAATATCTGGAATCCTATAGTCAGATTCCAAATGGGATTCTTTTATCCTCTGTGCTGCAAAAGTGTGGACATGTTCGACAGATTCTTAGCTCCAAGAATACTTTCTGAAGTGGTACACTAAGTCATCCAAAGACAGCTCCAGTTTGCCAGTGGTTCCTCAAAACACTGACAATGAGAGTATGATCTCTTGGAGTCAAAAATAAATAGAGAAGCAAAAACTCTGATACCTGTCTCTAACAAGTCCCAAGAGTCCTTCAGTTTCATGTATGAAGCAGAGAGTTTTCTTCCGCTCTTTTGATTGATGAGTCCTATAAATGGCATCTTCAGAGAGGAAATAGAAAACTAATGGGGGGGGCAGAGTGACAGTACAGCTGGTAGGGCATTTTTCTTGCACACAACTGACCTGGTGTTTGATCCCCAGTTCCCCATATGGTCCCCTGAGCACAAAGACAGAAATCAGCCTTGAGTGAGCACAGCCAGGTGTGACCTAAAAACTAAAAATAATAAAAAGCTAAATTTTATCTCAAAATAAAAATTCTAACTGCTGTTCTCTACCTATGACACCGTGACCCCAATGCCCGACAACTGTCATCACCAAGCCTCTATTTATCCTAACTAAAGAGAGTGAGTAAACAATAGTGGGTTAGAATATAAATGTTTAATCAGACAGGAGTGAATTGGATTCCTCTTCCTCTCATTTATTTGCAGTTGACTTGAGAAAGCTGAACAAACGCTTCAAAGATCACATAATTTAGATAATAATTATCACACACATAAGGTTGTGAAAACCAAAACATTAAATAACATATTTAAAACAGACCCTATAGTTGTAAACTGAAATCACAAAGCTATGTTCATTAATTGTATCGTTATTTTTGTGCCGAACATTTTTTGGCTTTTGCCAATAGCTTGCTCTTCGTAGGGTGACACTGTATGTGGATTTGCAAGTCTAACAGAATGAAGTAGTCAGACCAGCAGATGTCTTCTGGATGGGGTGATTTGCTCTTGTTAATACTCTTGGCATTTCCCTAGACTTGTTATTTATCCACTCTGATGAACAGAGCATTTTGTGAGGTTTTGGGGGCTAGGCATTTGGCGTCACACTTGGCAGGGTTGGATGGATGCTCTCAGTTCTGTGATGAACAGTTTGAGTACAACTCACATCTATGATGGTTTAAAACTAGGTCTAACTTTATTTGGCGTGGGGGCTCCTCTGGCAGTGCACAGGAGTTACTCAAGGTTCTGTGCTCAGGGATCCCTCCTAGCAGGCTTAGGGGCACCATATGTGGTGCTAAGAATTAAATCCACATTGTCTGTGTGCAAGGCAAGTGCCTTACCCACTATACAATAGCTCCAGTCCTTAGATCTAACTTTGTTTTCATAGTGTTTTGTTTGCTTGAATTTGATTTTCTTGTCATATTGGGTATCAGTTGAGAGTAAGAAATATTTATTGAAGACTTACTATGAAACTTTGTGGAAGATATTGTTAGAATTCTTAAAAAAAAAAAGAGAGTGTACTTCCTCTGTTTTAAAAAGATATGCTGACTGGTCAAAATTATTTTGTTGCAGGCACAACTTTTGAATTCTGAAATTTGGGTGGCTATATTCCCCAAAAATGAAACAAAATATACTTAAAAGGAATTTTTTCTTTTAATTTTAATTTTATTTTAATGAATCATCGTGAGATACACAGCTACAAAGTTGTTTATGGTTGGGTGTCAGTCATACAATGTTCCAACGCCCATCCCCCCACCAGTGTTCATTTAAAAGTGACAGTTGTTCTAACCCGGTCATTGCTTTGACCCTTTCATCTCTCATATGGTCAAGCCATGCTTCCATCATTACTTACTAGACAGCTGGTGGACTTGTGTCTCAAGGTGACTAGATGGGTTCACTGCCCTGACCACAACCTTTTAAATATTCATGAGACAGAATTCTTGTACATTCCAGTGAACATTTAATCCTTCAGTAGTGATGTGACGTTAAGGAATTCCTCTTACTTCTTAGAAGGAGGTAATCGTATCATGCCATCTTACAGAGAGCCCCATACAACTCACTCAGTGTAGCAAAAGAATATTTTTATAAAGAGATCAAAATTTGGCAGTGAAGTCTAAAGGGTAGGTAGCCTTTGGTACACCAGTGAATGTTATCCATCATTAATTTAAATTGTGGCCACTTACACACAATTAGTAACTAAAGAATTCTTACTAAATATTTATATCCACATGTGTTTCTAGTACTGTGTGATATATATTATAATAATTTAATAAATATTTGTCTTTAAGAAATAATCATGGGGCAAAAGTGATATTGCAGTGGGTAGGGCACTTGCCTTGCATGTGGCCGACCCAGCTTTGACACCCAGGATCCCCTGAGCCCTCCCAGGCGTGATTCCTGAGAACAGAACCAGGGTTAAACCCTGACCACCACTAGCTGTGACCCCCAAACAAAAATAAAATAAAAAGTAACTTAAATGTTGAAAGTTAAAAAAAAAAACAAAACACAGTAATAGAATGAGCCTATGCAGACACCTTGGGGAAATGTGTGTTTTCAACTGAGTCTGGAGGCAGAAATTCAAGTGGAAATTATAATGAATATTAAGGGAGCATGTTGGCACAGGATATTTAATTAGTAATGAAACAAAGATAGAAATAGAATGATACACTCAGTACGAAGACCAACTTAGCCAGAACAAGTAGACTATACAAGAGAGAATTCCCAAACTTTCTTGAAGCTATAATTTATATAACAAATATGACTTTGCTTCTGTCACTATTTTATAAACACCAACTTCTGCCACAGAGTATACGATATGAGTATAAAAGCCAGAAATAAATAAGCAGAAAGATAATATAACATGAAAGGATAATTTTTTAGAATCAAAGAATAGAAAGAAGCTTCATGTTCATCAGTTACAAAAAAGATAAATCATAGCAGATATGTGCAAAAGGTTCTATGTTGTATTGAAAGAATTCAGTATGCATTGTCATTAATATGCCCAAGATACAGTTAAGTGGGGCAGTATAGCTGACTGCTGAACATTATGATGATCTAGTTTGTATTTTATGTTTATGTATATATTTACATGTATTTAAACATATGCACATAAGGGTCTACGTACATATGCCTATATACTTTGATCCATATATTGCTCAAAACCAGGAAAAGAAACCATATGAACTAGCAAGATAGGGCAACTGAGGATTTGGAGAGGGGAATTCAGGAGCTGATTTAAAATACACACTTTTTACCACCAGCATGTTACAAATTCCTTCCACAGTTAAATAATCACACATCAGTAGCTGCTTAGAGATTACAGAGCACTTTTACATTTTTTTTTCCTACTGGACTTTCACGAACTTGTTATGTTGGTGGAGGAGCCAGGAAAATCCCTGTGTTTTCCTATCTAGGAAATGGAGAAATAAATATGACTGTCTGAAGTTACACAACCTGCAAGTGACAGGACCATCAATCTTGACACAGTGCAACGTCCTGTAAACTCCCTAAATAAGCAAAACATGAGAAACTTTGCACCCAAAAACTCTAGTGTGTTGACAGTTAAATAGTTCATTGCACTTTTTTCTCTGAGTTTTCAATGTCCTCCTATGTCCTCTCACTATGTTTCTCTACAGTTCATTCTCTACCACAATAGTTTCCCTTTTTTTTTCTTAGACAAATTTCATTTGTTCATTGAGCAAATACTGACTAAGAATCTGCTCTATTCTAGACATTGATGATATGGCACTTGACATGCCATTAGGTCAAATATTTGCCAAGTATTGACCAAAGAAAATATGATTCGATCAATCATAGAGAGCCAGGTGTCAAATTTTGTTTTGTTGGTTTGTTTTGTTGTTTGTTTGTTTTTTGTTTTCTCAAAAATATTCAGTGGTACTTAAGGCTTACTCCTGGCTCTACACCTAAGGATTGTTCTTGGTGGAGCTCAGGGATCTATATACAGTAGCAGGGAACAAACCGAGGTAAACTGTATACAAGGCAAGTGCCTTACCTGTTGTACTATCATACCGGCCCCTATGTTCCTATAAATAAAATTACCCTCATAAAGTTTATGTGTAAAAATAAGATTTAAACACATAACTTCAATATGGTCTAATAAGTGCTAGGAAAAATATAAAGTTCTAAGAGATATACAAAAATCTAGCCATATAAACAGCCAAAGAAACATCTCCTTGTAAATAATATTTCTGATGAAACATTGATGGAACTGAGTATTTATGTAGATTAGGAGATGGCAATGAGAGACAGAGGAGAAAGAAGAAATTAAAAGCCAGCTTTCTATCTTCCAGAGAAGCAAAGGTATAAGCTACTGGTTGAAAATTGGCATTAAGAAATAATTAGATTCAGGGGCCAGAGTGATAATACAACAGGTAGGACGTTTGCCTCGCATGAGGATAAACTAGGTTCGATTCCCGGCATCTCTAATGGTCCCCCAAGAACCTCCAGGAGTAATTCCTGAATGCAGAGCCAGGATTAACCCCTGAGCATCACTGGGTGTGAACCAAGAAGCAAAAATAAAAAAAGAAATTAAAAAAATAATTAGATGCAGTCTGGAGAGATAGTATAAGATGTAAAGTGTTTGCCTTACATATGGTTTATCCTCACTCAATCTCTGGCAACATTTATAGTCCTCTAAGCATAGTCAGGGTTACTCCTGAACACACAAACAGGACTGGCCCCTGATCCCCAGTAGGTGTGATCCTTCCAATCCCACCATCCACTCCTCTCCCCCACAAAAAGAGCAAAAAGAACTAACAGAATGTCAACTATGATTTGATCTCTGAGGATGGGTCAGACTGGCCTGGACAGGGAGATAAAGATATAAAAGGTCAAAATCAGGATCTTCTATTGTGACCCAGGGGCAAGGGGACAATTAATAATTTTAAGCAGAAGGGAGACATCATTTGATAAATTTGTTGGGGGAAGGAGTCAATAGTTTTAGTTTTGTCTTAAGAAGTGTGAAGAGAGACAGAGAGGCAGAGAGAAAGAGAGATAGAAATTGAGATAGAGATAAGTTTTCAAAAGAGGACATGGGTTTCTCCTGTGAACGAACGTACATATTCAAGATGCTGGCAAATCTTCAAGACAGAGAAAGCCTAGACAAATCTTATAAGGGGATTTGAGAGGGGTTATTCAGACCAAAAATAATTTCAATGAGGAAGGGTTAATGAAAGTATTTTCAGTTACCACTGGAATTGTGTAATTTATTGAAAGACATAAATAAAAAAAAAAAGCACCTTCAAAACCCATGAAACCAAATGAATGTAAATACATGAATCTGAACAAACTTTGAACAAACTTTTTGGTTTTTAGTTTTGTGAATCTACCAATCACAAGGTCTGATTTAAATATATCTGTTCATAAAAGAAAATCACTGCTTTTGTGATTCTATGTAAATTAGACAGTACCAAGCATGCATATCATTTGCTTGTTTTGGGGAACCACCCAGTGATGCTAAGGAGCTGCTCCACACTCAGGCTCAGGAAGTGTCTTTCCATGGTAGTGGTGGCGGGGAGGGGAGTAGGCAGTACTGGGGATTATAAATGTAAATGAAATTTTAACATCTCTGTGTGCATCAAAATGCCGGAGTGCTTGAAGCATGTGCTACAGCCCTTTGCTCTATCTTCCGGATTGACGTAAGTCATTGAAAAAATTGCTATTAGGATCAGAGCAATAGTACAGCAGGTAAGGCACTTGTCTTGCACAGAGCCAACCCAGGTTCGATCCCCGGCATTGCACCACCAGAAGTAATGCCTGAGCGCAGAGCCAGGAGCAACCTCTGAACATCATCGTGCACCGTCCCGCCCGCCAAATCCTACTATATTTTTTTCTTTATGGTCACACCCGGCAATGCACAGGGGTCACTCCTGGCTCTGCACTCAGGAATCACCCCTGGCAGAGCTCAGGGGACCATATGGGATGCTGGGAATCAAACCCGGGTCGGCCACGTGCAAAGCAAACGCCCTACCCACTGTGCTATTGCTCCAGCCCCCAAATTCTACTATATTCTAAAGTCCTGTTTACAAATCAGAGTTAGCAGATAGCAAGAAGAGATAAATTTTCTTTATCTCCTTAGCAGTCAGGCATAGTATGTTAGAGCCACAGAAAGGAGAATGTAGAGGCCAAAGAGTTTACTCCGTGAGCTGGAGCACAAGCTTTGCATGTGGGAGGTCTGGTTCCACCCCCAGTGCCACCTGATCCTCAGAGCACCACTGAGTATCCCCATATCCCCCCAGCAGACAGCTGAGAGTAGCCCCTGAGCATCTCCAGGTGTATCCCTCAGATTAATAACTGTAGCACTGTAGCACTGTCATCTCATAGCTCATCAATTTGCTCGAGTGGGCACCAGTAACTTCTCCATTGTGAGACTTGTTACTGTTTTTGGCATATCGAATATGATATGGGTAGCTTTCCAGGCTCTACTATACGGGTGGGATACTCTTGGTAGTTTGCCGAGCTCTCAGAGAGGGACGGAGGAATCGAACCTGGGTCAGTCGCATTCAAGGCAAATGCTCTACCCACTGTGCTATCACTCCAGTCCCAATTAAAAACAGATAATAAAAAAGAAGTCGGAGATTAAAAGAAAATATGAAAAGAAGGATGTACATACATTTTATCCATGTAAATGGCAGATATATTTTGTACTATTGCACCCTCTTCCAAAAACAGTAAACTTAATACAAATAATAAGTATGTATATGCATGATTCCATATACCAACACACACACACTGAGAATTATGACATGATTCCTCCTTCTTGTACACAATCTGTTTTTTAAATGTATTCTTAAGAGCTGCCACTTCTATAATAAATATCAATATTTTGAATATTTGCTACATGCCACACAATATATTTAGTCTTAATTTGATCCTCACGAGTACATTGTAAAATAGAGATATCTTATCATTTATGTTTAAGATGTGAGGAAAACGAAACTCTCAGAAGCAGTATGCCCAAGGTCCCAACTAAGAAGAAAGAGGGTTTGGTTTGTGTTCATGTTCCTGATGGCCCATATTTTTTATCTATATTATGAGTTGGGGTTGAATGTGGAAAGAAAAACTGACTCAGAACTAGCTGTGTAATTGAGAATGCGTTGCCAAATAAACCCATCCATTTATAATAACAATAAACTTTGTGGGTACTGAGTAAACCTTCCAACTTAGGCCAATGTATACTAAGAGTCAGAGAGGTAATACAAGGTTCAAGTGCTAACCTGGTCAGAACCTTGGCATCACGTACAGTCCCCCAAGCACCGTCAGAGTTCACTCCTACACTAGGACCACATAGTCTCCTGAGCACTGCTGGGAGCAACCCCCGGTACGGAGCCTAAATAGCCCCTGAGCAACTCAAGGTGTGGCCGAATGTCCTCCCATTCCCCCCAAATAGAAAGAAAATGCAAAATAATATAAAGAATAGAAGGAACAAAATGAAATTCCTTAAAGACATTGTTGCACTTTTTTAAAAACTTAATTTTTGGTTTGGGGGCCACACCTGGAGATGCCCAGGGCTTATTCCTGGCTCTGTACCCAAAGATCATTTGAGTGCTCAGGGTTCCCCAATATATGGTGAACTTTAGTTCAGCTTCATGCAGCTTCAGCAAGTGCCTTAACCCCTGTCCTACCTATTCAGTCTTATAATTTCTTAAATTTGAACATATATGATCAACATGTGAATGTAAATTAATGTTTTAATTGCTGAAAAGTTCAGCATTAGGGATATGGATAATTAAAATAGTGTGGTTTCAAGGAATCTAAAGACTGTATGTTCATTTCAAATTCTCCAGTAATCAGAGGGGGGGTTACATTTTGCTTACCCTAGGCTATTTCCATACTGTGGGTGAGCTTCTGGCCATGCTGAACTAATATTTCACATACTAGCATCTGAGTGCCAAAGGCCACAGGCACCAATGTTTCTGTTAAATTGTTAGGAGAAAAATGCCAAATGTCTGCACCATACATTGGAGGCCTCTCTGCCTTTTCTTCATAAAAGTGAGGAAAGCCGACATTCGCAAACTACCAAATTGACATTGCTGAGTAATGTATAGATTTGCTATTATTACGTAGAGTTTTAGGACTCGTTTTGTGCAACTTTTCCGTTCATGTAGGATACCCTGATCTTTAAGCCCTGCTTCATCAGTATCCAAAGTTAAGAAGGTAATGGGCATTCAGTAGCTAGAGATTGTCCTGTCTAATAACCTTACCTGAAAGTCATGAGTGTGAATGGAGTGACAGAGAATTATAGCTGGTTAATTATTCTGAGGGTAAGTTCCAAATTTGTTGTAAATGAAATTATAATACCATCTGTGCTTCAGTACTGCTGACAGACCTTACTTAGGAAAATTAGGGTGATCGATACAGATATAGATATAGATATAGATATATAGATATATTTAAGTGCAAAATGGCATTTAATAATTGGTTGCTATAGATGAGAGTACAGAAAATTTTAAGAGCAGATAGCAAGTTGGCTTTCTCCATATAGTTTTTTAGAAGCAATTTTAGAAGCCAACCAATAGGGGGAAATATTTCACAAACACTTGAATAAAAAAAAAATTCATTTTTCTCTGTCCTGCTCAAATACTGCTTCTATGAATTCACTGAATTCACTCAGTACCATACTAGACAAATGGGAACACCAAAGTTGTGCACCATTTGCAGTAAACTATCAGAAATATATGAAGCGGTGAGAAACAATCCCCTAATCATGTTTAAAATAACGATACCTTGCTAAATGAAGTGTGTCAAAGGGTAAAAGAAAAATAAATACCAGATGATCTCACTCATATGTGGAATATGAAGAGACAAAGAAAGGAATTAGATGATCCCCAGTGGAAGCAGAACTGAGAGGGATAGAACTGACAACTGACCCAAGGGATCGTGGGGTGGGGGTGGGAAGTGTAATAGTTCTGAAACTTTAAAATAATACCTTAACTTAAAAAATAAAAATAAATTTAAATAAATAGGAGTAAATTCTCTCTTTCCTTAACTTTAGCCTTTGTAACAAAGGCCTGGATCATGCATGTGCTAAAGACTCTTGGAGAACACTGAAGTCTAACATTAGTAAGCTATGTTCTCTTAACACAGAAATTCTAAAATGATTAGATGTTTTACAGTGAGAGAAAAACAAAACAGGACGGTGATCCACAAAGTATTAATAACTTTGTGCTGACTGGGCAGACAGCTCAATGGGCTGAGTCTCTGGCCCCAGAGTTGGGTAGAGCCCCTAAGCATCCCTAGGTGTTATTACCCAAAACAAACAAATAAAAATGTAGACAACTTTCTTCCAGTTACCAATAACTTTATTTATATAAGACTATTTTGAATTCTTAGAAACTATGAAGAGGCCAGAGAAATAAATGGTAAGGTACTTGCATGAGATATAGTTGACGTGGTTGTGTTCACAATCGTTTTGAGAATGGAAAATACTCATTAGTAATAACATTACTTAGTAATTTGAGCTATGAGTAAACCTTCTATCCTAAGAAAATGTGTAATAGGGGCCATCGAGTATAAGTTTTAAGGGTTGTCAAGAATCCAGGGTATAAGTTTAAAGGGTTAAACTGGTTGGATTCTTGACACTGCATAGGATCCCTCAGTGGGGACTACACTAGTTCCCAGCACCACGTATGAGCACTGCCAGGTACTCCCCCTCAAATACAAGAAAATAAAATATGCATTATATATTCTTTTTGAGTGACAGAAGGGTTGGGTAATATCTAGCAGTGCTCAGGGGCTACTCTTAGCTTTAAGTTCAGGAGTCACACCTGGCAGTGCTCTGGTAACCATAAGCAGTATTGGGGATCACCAGGGTTGGCCACATATGAGGCAAGCACCTTAACTTCTATATTATCTTTCCAGCACCCAAATTATTCGTTTTGAAAGTAAGACCAAATAGGCAAACCTAAAATTATGTGATATCTCTACACCCCCTAGCGAAATGACTAAATTAAAAAATTCAATAGGGACTAGAGAGATAGTATAGTTATAAGGTTCTTACTTGCATGCTGGCAATATGAGTTTCTATTCCTAGCACTGCATATAATGATGAAGAAGCACCAAGAAATAGCCCTGGAGTAATCCCTGCACACTACTGGGTAACAGCCTCCCCCTTAAAAAAAAAAAAAGGAAATCAAACACCAACAGCAAAACAAATACTACCACAGATGTAGAACATCTAGAATCATGCTGGTGGAAATAAAAAAATGAAATAGTATAGCTGCTCTAGAAAATGGTTTATTGGCTTATGAAGCTAAGCATATACTTAACATGCAACCCAAAGTCCTACTTTTAATACTCCATTTTTTATAGTTGACTCAAACTTTTAATGTTAAAAGAGAGATCCTTGAGTGCAGCCAGGAGTAAGCCCAAAGCACTGCTGGGTGTGGCCCAAAACAACATAGAAAGATAGATAGATAGATAGATAGATAGATAGATAGATAGATAGATAGATAGATAGACAAGAAACTGGAACACTGAGCATGTCCTATAGCAGGTAAATGGGAAACAACTTATAAAACATTCATATAATGACTATTACTCAAAAATATTAAAGAATAAAAAAATTATTAAAGAATAAACCAGGCCTGAAAAAGAGAAAAGAGGTTAGGTACTCACTTTGAATGTGACTGACCCCTGCTTGATCCCCAGCACCACATGGTCACCTGAGCACTGTTGAGTGTGCCCCTCTTGCCTTATAAAAATAAACTGTTGATATATGCGACAGATGGAATGAATCTCAAAAGCATCATGCCATTATTATTTCTCAGTCTTAGCATCATTGGCTCTCTAGATCAGACAATTCTTAGTTCTGGGAGCTTGGATATGCCTTTCAAAATAGTTAACTGCATCCCAGACTTCTTCCCACTAGATCCATGTAGACACATTCACAACTCTTTCAAGTTTTGACACTCCAAATATGTTTTGAATTATGCCAAACGTCCTCTGGAGGGGACAAGGTTGCTTTTCGTTGAGAACTACTGTGCTAAGCAAAAAAATCAAATACCAAAGATGACAATACTATATGACTCCATTTATATGTCATTCTGGAAAAAAGGGCACGCAATTCCAACATAAAATAGAAGAGTGGTCGCCAATTATTAAAGGTAGTAGAGAGAATCGTGGTGTCCCAGTGGCCTAATGTATAAGGAATCAGCCTTCAGAGCTAAATATTGTGGATTTGTGTCCCCTTTGGGTCTCGCAGAGAAAAATTTAGGGCGAGAGCCATAGTAGAGAAAATAAGGCATTTTCCTTGCACATAATCAATCTGGGTTTGATCTTTGGCACCCCATGTGGTCCCCTGATCCTGCCAGGAGTGATCCCTGAGCTCAGAGCCAGGAGTTAAGTCCTGAGCACCACTGGAGAGACCCAAAGACAAAGAATAAGTAAGGAAGGTGAAAGGATTGACTGTAAAGAATAGCACAACAAAAACATTTGGAGAGAGATTCATATTCTAAATCCTAATTATAGCTATACATATAACAGCTCAGCATATGTCAAAAATATTGGAACAATACACTGAGAAGTGAACTTTCTGAAATTGAAAATATCTTTTAGGAGCTGCAGAGATAGTAAAGGAAACTCCCCCATTCAAGGCAAACGTCTTAGCTCCTGTACTCTCTCCGGCTCCAAATTCTTTAGTTTTTATAGAACGAGATAAAGCACGTTATGTTGAACAAAAATAATTACTGCTTTATATGTACAGGGATTGCACTTATCTGTAGCTACTTACACAGAAAACCCTCATAAAATATAAATGAGAGAATCAGTTTCCTTTGTGACATGTAATTTTTTTATGTATAACTGTAAAAGTACTGCTTTAGTGACTTGGAAATGACAAGAATTCCAGACATGATTTTCTCTCACCAGGGCATAATAAATTCCCCTGTTCACACACCATATGCTGAAAAGCAAAGTAAGAGTGGTAGCCCTAAAAATAAAAATTAGAAGTAGAGCAAGCTTTGAAGAGAGAATGTTGGGACGAGAGAGAGGCTTAACATTGAGATGAGACTAAGAGTGTGGGAGTTACATAGGAACATCAGGATTTTCTCACCATTCCCTGGGGAGATATGAAATACATGATTACAGGACAAAAGACATTCCAAGCTTGACTCCCAAGGCTGCCTTTGAATTATAGACTATTGATGGCAGCTTACTTACCTCTCTGAACTCTATAACTGTGGTTTAATTTGTGGTTACTAAATATAAGTGCTAAATGCCATTGGCTCATGATATCTTAAAATGCCACTTATCTACAGAGTACTTTTTGAATGCAGAAAAGGGCACTTAACAGGTACCAGAAAACTTTCCCCAAAATGACAACATAACTACAAACAGGTGGAAGTAGCTACTACATGATGAATTTCCTTATAACAAAAAGCCAGCTTTAAAACAGTAAATTAAAGGTAAGCTTGCTGAAAAATAAGTAAGTTTGTTGAACCAGAAGGCATCATGATTAAGAGAACAATATAATACCTTTCAGCCTCAAAGCATTTATTTCTCAAACGGGGCCATATGGCCCCTGTGGAGCTCCAGAATATTCCAAGGTAAAGGTGGGAAGCACGAATAAAAATGGTATAGTAGGGGAAGAGGGTACAATAGTCTGTGACTGCAGGACAACTGGTAGGACAGGAGTGTCACAGGAAGGGAACAAGATTAGAAGAAGTAAGAGGGGTGGGGAGCAGATAGTACAAGGATTATGGTACTGGTGACACTGTTTCAATCCCTAGCATCACATAGCTCTTCCACACCAGCGCCCACTGGTATGGGGGTACATTCAGAATACTGTGTCTCTGAACAAAAAGACTTTTATTAAGGTGTTTTGTTTTGTAGTTTTTTTTTAAATTTTCTGAAAATTGAAAAGAAGACATTTTTCTGAAGTGTTACAAATAGATTTATAACGCTTGGTAGAAGAAGAAACATTTCTTCAGGAAAGAGGCATTTAAGAATTATTTTAAAAGGATAAAAAGAGAGTACAGGGCCGGAATGATAGTACAGTAGGTAGGGCATTTGCCTTGCATGAGGCTAACCTGAGTTCAATCCCCTGCACCCCATATGGTCTGCCAAGCATCGCCAGGGGTAATTCCTGAGCTCAGAGCCCAGAGTAACCCCTGAACATCACTGGGTGTGATGAAAGAAAGAAAGAAAGAAAGAAAGAAAGAAAGAAAGAAAGAAAGAAAGAAAGAAAGAAAGAAAGAAAGAAAGAAAGAAAGAAAGAAAGAAAGAAAGAAAGAAAGAAAGAAAGAAAGAAAGAAAGAAAGAAAGAAAGAAAGAAAGAAAGAAAGAAAGAAAGAAAGAAAGAAAGAAAGAAAGAGTACAACTGATACTTGCATTTCATGTGGCTGACCCAGGTTCAATCCCTGATATCCTATCTGGTCCCCCAAACACCACCAGGAGTAATTCCCAAGTGCAGAGACAGGAGCAATCTGCCCTGAGCATCTCCAGATATGTCCCAAATACATACACATATGTATATGTTTATATGTGTGTGTGTAAAGGGGAAGATTAAAAATATTTTCATTGGTTTACACATCTCTGTTCTCCAAAATTTTTATAAATTTTTAATTCAAGATCCTCCATTAAATATCCATAAGCCTAAATCTCTTGCTGTACAATGGAGTAATATTGTTTGCCATGCTTAGTGTGAGGATCTAATGAATTATACCTTCAAATGAACCTGGAAACCATAAAATACTAAATATATGCAAGGAATTGTTCTTATGGGCATTAAATTATATCTGGTCCATTACCAAGATAAATTACAAAAAAAGACAGTCAACACAATAATGCAATGTATATTTAACTTAGCACTTTCTATATATCTCTACTATAAATGTTCTCTTCCATGTGTATATGGGAACCTTTTTTTCAAAACCTTAAGAACATATACTTCCTTAAAATAGACACAGAGGGGCTAAGGATATAGCACATGTGAGGTAGAGCATATGTGAGGCTCTGGCTTCAATCCCTGTCATCTCTAGACAGAAAAGAAAACTAGAGGCAGAATATTATATGGAACAGCTTGTTAAATGTGATGACTTGGAGTATAGGGACTCTCTCTCTCTCTAAATTCCATCCCAAACTTCAATTTGTTGATAGTAAAATTTAAGTAGTATGAGGGACAGTGGTTGCCCTTGAAGACCATAAATTATGGTTTCCCATCTGGGGTGGTCCAGAAACCAAGTATGCATTATAATAAATCAAGATCAAATTTACATCTAAAATTATAACTTGGGAAAAATAAGCTCTACAAGTTCGAAGAAAGTACTAGAAATTTTTATGATACAATTTCCCAGGAACTTAAGGATGTTTGCCCAGTAAACTGCTAGCCAATAACAGCTACTGTCTTCGTGGCTCCAGCTGTTTTTTTTTTTTTAATGGCTTATATACAGACTAATAACTAGGAAGTTATTCCACCCAATAATTGTTCGGAAGCTATTCCTAAGATAGTCTGTGCTCTAGGTGATAAAAGCATCGGTGATATCTTTCAGGAAACTTTTAATGGCTAATTCTTTATGAGTAATTAAAATTCTGCTCCTGGAATTAGAACTACTGCAAGGTATCCCAGAATTTAAGACTATAACATAGCACCAAAGAAGAGAATATTTGCTGAAACTATACCTTGCTTTATATGTATATTTTATTCTAAAGTTTTAGGGGCTATTTTTGCACTCTGGGACTAAAATAAAGAAACAAACTGGTTATCTAGAACACAGACTCTCACTTTAGGTACTGAAGTTTTTTATGTATAAATGTATAAAGTTTTCTAGGTAGAACTTCCAATATAATAAAGCCTCCAAAACAGTAAAGAAGTTTATTGCAACCTTATTTGGACACTTTGGTACCTTAGGTTAGGTTAAGAGCTTAGAGAGCTCTGCACTCAGAGGTTCCGTTTTAAAGAAAAAAAATGGGAAGGGGTGACAGAAAGAGTACATGGTTAAGACACTTACCTTGATGTAGCCTACAATGAAATTCCCAGCCCACAAATATAGCCCTAATTTTCTCCCCTCACTTCCCTCCCTGGGCTCCCCTTCCACATACATCGAAGAATGATCTCCAGAAAGTTTTATGGACAGATAATTAAGGGAGAGAAGAGACATTAGCCCTATCTTTAGAGACAATTGGTTATATTTTAATATAAGGCATTGTATTTAAATAATTATTTTCCTCTGGTTTTGGGCCACATCCAGAGATGGTCAGAGCTTATAGCTGGCTCTGCACTCAGTGCTCACTTCTGGTGAGCTAGGAGAAGCATATGGGTTGCTGGAGATAACTGCCTTACTTACTGTACTGTGTCTCAGGACCTCCAAATCCCTACTTCTGTAGGAAATGTGTTTTCTATAATATGCACACACTATCATCTGCCTAAGGATGTAGGTCTGGTTTTTACACTCTCCTCTTTAAATAACTCCTAAAGTGAATTTTAAAAATAAGATAGGCTGGAGTGGAGCTCAGTATTAGAGCATATGACTCACAAGTATAAAGTCATTCTCAACACTGAAAAAATAAAAGAGGAGGAGGAAGAAGAGGGAAAAGGAGGAGGAGGAAAAGAAAAAGGAAGAGGGAGAGAAGAAGAAGAAGAAGAAGAAGAAGAAGAAGAAGAAGAAGAAGAAGAAGAAGAAGAAGAAGAAGAAGAAGAAGAAGAAGAAGAAGAAGAAGAAGAAGAAGAAGAAGAAGAAGAAGAAGAAGAAGAAGAAGAAAAAGAAGAAGAGGAGGAGGAGGAGAAAGAAGAAGAAGAAGAAGAAGAAGAAGAAGAAGAAGAAGAAGAAGAAGAAGAAGAAGAAGAAGAAGAAGAAGAAGAAGAAGAAGAAGAAGAAGAAGAGGAGGAGGAGGAGGAGGAGGAAGAAGAAGAAGAAGAAGAAGAAGAAGAAGAAGAAGAAAAAGAAGAAGAAGAAAACAATAGAAAAAAGAGAAAGAAGAAGTAGTAGAGAAAAAAGAGAAAGAAGAAGAAGAACAAGAATTTGTGGTTAATTGGTATTAATTTACTATCCCCTGGATAGCACTAGGGGATTTGCTAAATGATATACCAAGGTTCAAGTACTTTACAACTACTATGAGGTGCTTAGAGAAAGAAGAATTTATTTCCAAAATATAAATAGTATTTTTCTGGCATTCAAACTTTCTTTCCGTCTCTCTCCCTTCCTTTTTTCCAACCATCTTTCCTTCTCTCCTCATTCCTCTCGTTTTCCTTTCTATGCTTCTTTTGTTTCCTTTTCTCACCGTTTCTTTATTCAAGTTAAAAATAAGCATTTGGATCTTGTTTATTAGACTAAAACTAGTGGATAAAATCAAGGCAAGCCCAAAGTTCTCTGGGCTCTTTCTTCTCTGACAGTTGAATCTCAAATGTCATAAACTAGAATTACTTGACTTGGATAATTGAAATTCTAGATCTCTTAATCCTGACCTCCAAATCCCTACTTCTGTAGGAAATGTGTTTTCTATAACATGCACACACTATCATCTGCCTAAGGATGTAGGTCTGGTTTTTACACTCTCCTGTTCTAGTCTTTTAAATGCTTTAAGAAGCCAATCATTTAAGAGAAAGTCTTTGAAGTTCTCATTTAGACACATTCTTGTCCCTTGAAAGTCTTGGCAATGTATTTGTGTGTATTTGGACTACCTTGGGGCATATGTTATTGTCAGTTTTTCTGAGTTATACCATTTCCACTCCATGCTTCATGAACCAGTTGAATTCTTTTCAAAGTCTTTCCATGCCATTCTCTTGTGTTTTAGGAAGACTTAGGATGGTATAAATGTTTTCAGGTATCATTTCAACTTCTTGTATTTGTTGGAAAGTAACATATCACCAATGTTGAAGTCTCCGATTCTAATTTGAAAGAATTTCTTAAATTCAATGTAATTCTTACTTTTTTATAAAGTATAAGAGAAACAAAAATATTTGTTTTTCAACAGGCTAGGCACACTGTAATTGAATCACCCGATAAATAATGTTATTAACAATCATTGATATCATTTCTCAAATATTTTATGTACATTCTTTGGTTTCCTACGTAAAACACTCGTGAAAAGAATTAGAATTTCCATGTCATGAAAAAGAGAAACTAGGATGGAGAGATAGTATAAGAGTTAAAGGGTTTGAAAAAAAAAAATAAATAAAAAGAAAAAAAAAAAAAAAGAGTTAAAGGGTTTGTCTTTCATGTGACTGATCCCACCTTGATCCCCGGCACCGCATATAGTCCCCACAACATTGCCAAGAGTAAGCCCTACACACTGCCAGGTATGGCCTCCAAAGCAAAAAGAAAGAAGCAAGAAGAGCAAGAGGCAAGATCGGAGGTTAGAAAATAACAAAGGGCCTTGGGCTCATCAATAGCACAGAGACAGGCATCTGCATACATCTAAAGCCCTAGGCCCAACACTGCTAAAAGCATGGATTCAAACTACAGTAATTAAACTTAAAATGTCAAGGATGCAAGTTGACCTGAGGTCATTGTAAAGTTTGGGTGACAGATTGGCTGGACCAGGATAGGATCAGAGGCGGGAACACTGCGTGCCTGAAAACCTATAGTAAACAACTCTGTAGGCGATGGTGTCTAAATCAAAAAAGAAATGTTAAGAGAAAAGGGGAAAACAGGGGCTGGAGTGATAGCACAGTGGGTAGGGCATTTGCCTTGCATGCAGCCAACCCGGGTTTGAATCCCAGCATCCCATATGGTCCCCTGAGCACTGCCAGGGGTGGTTCCTGAGTGCACATCCAGGAGTAATCCCTGTGCATCGCCAGGTACGACCCAAAAAGCAAAAAAAAAAAAAAAAAAAGAAAAAGAAAAAAAGAAAAGGGGAAAACAAAATGTCAGGGATGGAGCTTCCCTTGCATGTGTAAGGACCAGATTTTTTTCACCTCCCATGGCCTCCCCACACACACACAAAAGGAAAACAGAATAGAGCCACAGACTCCCAGAAATCAGTGTCGTTATGGTACTGACAGAAAAATATTTCAAATCAATTAATCTGTAGCCTTAATGCACAAAATACAGTTTTGGAGGCCAACGCAATAGTGCAGTGGGTACTTGCCTTGCATGCGGCCAACCCAGGTTCAATCCTCGGCATCCTCTGGTCCCTGGAGCTCTGCCAAGAGTGATCCCTAAACTCCAAGCCTGGAGTAAGCGTTGAGCATGGTCAGGTATGGGACAAAAGCAAACAAACAAAAAAAGTGTATATTTTTTCTCAAATTTTAAATTCATTTCTTCAAGTTGATTACAGAAACAATATTTATTTACCTTTCTCAAAAATTTTAAGTCACTTTTAACTAGCATTGTATAGTTTCTCCATGTGATACTATGTTGTGACAGTCATCATTTTAGAATGTGAAATGGTTTTGATTTTATGCCTTAACAGAATATATAACATTCTTAGACACTTATGAAATGAGTTAAGAAGCAGTCAAAATAGGGACCAGAGAAATAGTACAGCAAATAGGGTGCTCACCTTGCATGCAGCCAGCGCAGGTTCAATCCTCAATCCCTGGCACCCCATATATTCCCCAAACACCCCAAGAGTGACTCTTATCCACAAAGGTAGAAACAAGTCCTGAGCACAGCCAGGTGTACCCCCTCTCCCAAATGAAGTAATCAAAACAAAAAATTGATCAGTGTGTAATGCTCTTGCTTGAAACACTCTATTGATCTGGAAAAAAAAAATCTCAGAATAGAGTACTCCTGGACTTCCTTTTACTGAAACTCAACAGGAATTGGATAATTTATTGTAAGGAGTTTTTTGATCAGCTTCTACATCAACTTCTAAATGTTTGTATGTTCCAAGGATATGCAAATAGTTAGTTGACTGCACTAAAAGGTAGAGGGGTCTGTCAGTAGCACTGGTGTGTAAAATGGTAAATGGGAAGGAACCAGCAGGTATGGAATGTTTGCACACAGGTAGCCTGGATTCAATCATCAGTATGCTAAAGGTCCCCCTGAGCAGCATCAGGAATTATTTCTGAGTGTAGAACCAGGAGTAAACCCTGAGAATTTCCATGTGTGACTCCAAAACAAACAAAAGAGTCTAAATGAGAATTTAAAGTAAAAGTATTGATGCCTTCACTCAGGTGAACACCTGAAATCTCTCCTTTACCTGTACAGGTATTACATGTGTATCACAAAAAGACTTGGTCCGAAATCTATATGGATTGGATTAAGAACTTAATTTGAAACAGTAAATCATCCTTTTATGCCTGTTATGTAAGTTTTTCAATAATGATTCAATAATTATTGATTTTTCAATAATCATACTTTGAGGGCCCGGAAGATAGTCTTGGACTGGTACCCAGAAATCCATGGGACTAAGTCCGAGTACTGTGTGCTCCTATGAGCACTACCAGGACCAACCCCAACTCTTGGACACCAAGTCAAGAGGAGTATTAGAGCACCACTGAGTGTGGCCCCAAGGCTAAAATTTTTTAATTAAACAGTAACAGTTTTATTCTTGTCTATCAAAATATTTGTAACTTCTTTTTTTGGGGGGGAGGGAACTGGGTTTGGGGGTGAGACCCTGTGGTAATCAGGGGTTACTCCTGTCTCTGCACTCAGGAATCACCCCTCATGGGGCTGAGGGGACCATACAGAATGCCAGGGAATGAACCTGGGTGGGTTGAACACAAGGCACTTCCCATTTTCTATCTTTCTGGGCCAATAAATGTAAACTCTAAGAGAAACTTCAGAGGCCAGAGCGATAGTACAGCAGAAAAGGCACTTGCAATATTTCAACAAAGAACTCACTATTATTGTTTGGAGTTTCCCCCCCACCACCACCACCCCAAAGTCAGACCTGCTGGAAAGGAAGCATTTGATAATTTGTTTTCCATTGCTGAGAACGAAGAGATATGAGGTCGTGTGGCCACAATATCAGCCTCGAGGTGAATGTAATCAAAGTAAAGAGAAAGTAAAGTGAAATTTATCAGCTACAGAGGTGGGGTCGGGGGCTGAGGGGGTGTGTGGGGGAGGTTTACTGTGATTCTTGGTGGTGGAATATGTGCACTCGTGAAGGGACGGGTGTTCAAGCACTGTATGTATAACTGAGACTTAAGCCTGAAAGCTTTGGAACTTTCCACATGGTGATTCAATAAAAAACTAAAACTAAAAATAAATTAAAAAAAAAGAAAAGGCACTTGCCTAGCACAATGGACCCGAGTTTGATCTTCAGCATCCCATAGGGTCCCCCAAGCAATGCCAGGAGTAAGCCCTGAACAGCATTGCTGGGTGTAACCCAAAAAGCAAAATATAAAACAATAAGAGAATCTTCACTGAGTTTGGAGTCCAGATATTCTCACAGTATAAGCATTAGTGATCTATTTTCTTTTCATTTTGTTTCCATTGGGGTGGTGCACACACAGCAGTGATCAGGAGCTATTCTAGCTCAATAGTAAGTGGAGGAGAAGGAGGGCCAGGGGCGATCCCAGTGGGACTTGAGGGCTGGGAATCAAACCGGGGCTTCCTGCATGCAAAGCAAAAACATGTGCACAGCTCTTTGAGCTGTTTCTCCAGACCCTAGTTTAAGTGAGTGAAAAGCCTCTTTGGGGACTTGTTCTTGCAAGCATTTAGGATTTATCACTAGAAAAGAATAGTACGCAGGTTTGGAGAGCTGATTCAATGGGCTGAGCATAAGCTTCAGAGTCCCCAGAACCAAGTTCAATACCCAGAGCCAGGAGTAGCCGCTAAGCACTGCTAAGGAACTCAGGCCCCCAGGAATAAAAAATTAAAGTTAAATGCAAGTCAGTTTTATTTTCATACAGGAGGTAACCTAGCAATGAGAAAAGATGGTCCTGTTCTCCAGAATAAGTTGCTTTTAATCTATTCTCATCTCTTTTACACACACACAAAAAAAGTTAAATTAATGTTTTTTTGTTTGTTTCCCTTGCTTCCCTGTTCTCTTGGAGCTCTCAGATGATCACATGGTAGGTCAAAGCAACCTAACATTTCTATATAAAACTTTCATCTTTCTGTGGAGCAAAAGACCAGAGTCTAGTTATGCTGAGAAATATTGGCTCTTCACATGCTCAAGCCTCCTTAGCATAAGCCTTCTTTAGATAATGCCTACTTCTGTCTGATAATGACTATCTCAAAATTAAAAAATTAAAAATGGATCAGGTCAAAGCATGGAAATACAGCATTTGGTAGATTTCACATAACATCAGATTTATACTAGGCTCTTTTCTAAAATCTAAAGAAAACCCTACACTTTGAAAGGACACTAGAAATTCTATATTAACAGAAACCCTTAATGAACATGAAGTTGGGGGGGTGACCTAAACAATTACTTTACTTGGCATCACCCACTCAAACATGTGGAGAAGAATAGAAAATTTCTCCTGACCACTAGGTTCTTCTCATCTTGGCCAAATAATCATATTAATCAGACAGCTTAGTCATTGTCATTGTCACTGTCATCCCGTTGCTCATCGATTTGTTTAAGTGGGCACCAGTAACGTCTCTCATTGTGAGACTTATTGTTACTGTTTGTGGCATATTGAATACGCCACAGGTAGCTTGCCAGGCTCTGCTGTGCGGGCTTGATACTCTCGGTAGCTTGCAAGGCTCTCCGAGAGGGTCAGAGGAATCGAACACGGGTCAGCCACGTGAAAGGAGAACGCCCTACTGCTGTGCTATCACTCTAGCCCAACAGCTTAGTAAAAGGGAAAAAAAATTAAATCCAATACACTAAGGCAATCTACAAAAACACAAAGATATCAAACAGTGAGACAAAATGGGGGTTAAAAATACTGTGCAAAAGAATGGCAGAGGAGGCTGAAACCTTGGAGCAAAAGGAGACAAATTCACACGCCAAGGGGAGATTCACTTAACAAAGACCAGATACTCTAGGAGTAGATGTTTGCATTGACATTTCAGTAGTCTACTAAGGTAAAACGTTTATTTATTTCAGGTATGAATCAGCTTCTAAGAAAGACCACCAACTTACATTCTTTTAGGTGGTTAAGGGAGGAGGAAACATTTCTTGTGAGTTGGCAGGGCCTCAACTAACATCACTTTTAAATAAAACACATGCCATGCTTTGCACATGGCAGACTGGAGTGGGGAGCCCGGCCGTGAAGGTGGGAGCAGCGGTGCTCGTACAAACATCATTTAGTCAGTTTGTCTTACGTCAGCTCACAACCCATCACAGTCACACACTGAGTCCCTTCCACTCCCAAATGTTAAGTTCATTGTGCCCATACAATTGTTTGCTACTACTATGTGATTTTTGATTATTTTTTCTTTTACCCTTTTGTTTTTAATTTTTGAGATCTTATCTGGTAATGTTCAGAGGCACCACTAGTTCAGTGCTCAGGGATCACTCCCACCAGTGCTCATGAGACCCTGTGTTACCGGGCATCAAATCCATGGCTCTAGCATGAAAAACATGTATTCCAGACTACTGTCTCCCTGGAAGTTTGGGATCTAGTGTGTGTGGTAGAATACGAGGATAAACCAAGCAAAGTGCTCAGGAGCCACTCCTGGTGGTACTTGAGATCCCAGTGGCCGAGATCAAACCCATGACTCCTCCATTCAAGGCAAGCACTCCATCCCTCAAAAGCAAGTTACTTCTTGTGTTATTACACACTAAGATCTGAAGACCTACATGGAGTCAAAAAGTCAAACAGCAAAACTTCCAAAGGCAAGAGTTTATATCCTCATTCAATACTGTTTTGTTTCTCTAAATGACACAGATGGGTGGGATCATCTAGTATTTGTTCTTCTCACACAATATAAATAAAGTTAAAATTTTATTTCTCTGATTTATTCCTCTTAGCAAGATACCTTCCAATTCTAAGTTGCAGCAAACTGCGAGTTCATCTTAAGAATTTTTTGAAAGAATTCACAACCTAATGAAAAGACTATTGAAGAAGATGATAGTGACAATTCCCTACTTATATAAAAATAGCTTTTATAATTGCCTTTGAATTCCTAAAACAAAGAAACAAGCCTTTTCTATTGAAGAGAAGTTAATAAAATCTTGTACCTTGGAGGTCAGTTGAGAAATTTCAGGTTTCCAAGCCACTAATACATTAGAGGCTATGGTGCTTTTTGAACAACGATAACCAACATTCAGAGAACAGTTGATATGACCACAGTTTTGAAGAATAAGTTTTAGAAGGATCTGGAACTTGAGAGAGTCAGTAAGATGGCTCAAAGTTTGGAAAAAAATACTTTTCAAATAGGAGTTTAGATCTCTGGCACTGAAAAAACTCCCCAAGTACCATAAGATATGTCTCCCCACAAAAGGAAAGAAAGAAGGAAGGAAAGAAAGAAAGAAGGAAAGAAAGAAGGAAAGAAAGAAAGAAAGAAAGAAAGAAAGAAAGAAAGAAGAAAGAAAGAAAGAAAGAAAGAAAGAAAGAAAGAAAGAAAGAAAGAAAGAAGGAAAGAAAGAAGAAAGAAAGAAAGAAAGAAAAAGAAGAAAGAAAGAAAGAAAGAAAGAAAGAAAGAAAGAAAGAAAGAAAGAAAGAAAAGAAAGAAAGAAAGAAAGAAAGAAAGAAAGAAAGAAAGAAGAAGAAAGAAAGACAAGAAAGAAAGAAAGAAAAGAGGGAGGGAGGGAGGGACGGAGAAGGAAGGAAGAAGGAAGGAAGGAAGGAAGGAAGGAAAGGAAGGAAGGAAGGAAGGAAGGAAGGAAGGAAGGAAGGAAGGAAGGAAGGAAGGAAGGAAGGAAGAAGAAAGAAAAGAGGGAGGGAGGGAGGGACGGAGGAAGGAAGGAAGGAAGGAAGGAAGGAAGGAAGAAGGAAGGAAGGAAAGGAAGGAAGGAAGGAAGGAAGGAAGGAAGGAAGGAAGGAAGGAAGGAAGGGAGGAATTGAGAGGAATCAAAGAGATAAAGAGATAGTATGATGGATAAGCATTAGTTTCGCATGCAGCCAACCTAGGTTCGATCACCACAACACATACAGCACCCTTATACCCTGCAGAAATTGAGAAGTTTTACAATTTAATTTGATGCATTAACTGACACGAATTGTCATGTTATTCTCCCCTAAGAAAGTGTTAAAGGAAAAAAGAGAACGTTAGAGAAGAATTCCTTTCTTGCCTTGGCTTACATGGATGGCCCACTAATTCAGAGCTATTTAATGCTCTGGATGAGTATGCCAGACTCCAGGCTTAGACGGGGGCAAATACGTCAGAGTGTGCATTGACGGTGCTGTGAGCATGACTGGCTGTTGCCCAGGTGTAGTTGTGAAAACACAGGTTGTTGCTCATGCAGAAATTGTGGGCCCTCACTGTGTGATCCCCCTCATTGCAAAGGAACTTCCTACTGAACTAAACACTGTGATGTGACTTGGGAAACTCCAGGCTATTTACAATTTTGCAGGACAGGGGTGCGTGAACCATCCACACCTCCTCCATGCAGAGGGAAGGAAGTGTCGAAAGCAAGACTCCTTCCATGCCTTGTCAGAGTGGAGGAAGAGGTAAAACAGAAGTCTGTCCCACTCTAGTGTTTGCCACGTGGCTAAGCATGTTGGATATGGCTCTCTCAATGAATTTCTCTCTTTGGGGACATTATTTTGGTGTCTTTTTTCCACACTCGATGGTGTTCAGGGCTTTCTGTTGACTTCATGCTCATTGGTGACTGGGGACCAGAAAGATAGATATCATAGACATTAAGGTGCTTGTCTTCTTGCACTCAGTTGACCCCAGTCCAATACTGAGTGTCACATATGATCCCCTAAATTTCTCCAAGTGAGATCGCTATGTACAGTCAGGAATAACCCTTGAGCACTGCTGGTGTGGCCCAATAACCAAGAAAAGAAAAAAAAATGTTTCCACTTCTAAGAGTTTTTGTTTTTGTTTTCTGAGAGACTTTTACAATGCTAGCCATACTTTGTTTTTTGTTGAAGGGGATAGATGTATGCAATATGATTCAGAGGCTAGTTCTCCCTGAAAGACAGGGGTGGGGGGGTGGGGGGAAAGGGACTACAAGTGCTGCCAGGGATGGAGTGTGGTCAGGTGCCTTTGAGGAAAGAACCTTGATGCCTGGTAGTATCTATTCAACTTCGCAAAAATTTTCATTCCTGTTGATGCTAACCATAAAGTCACTATATCACTGTCATCCCATTGTTCATTGATTCACTCGAGCAGGCGCCAGTAATGTCTCCATTCATCCTAGCCCTGAGATTTTAGCAGACTCTCTTACTTGTCCTTCCCACAGCGCTGCATTGGAGGCTCAGGGTCAGGGGAATGAGACCATAAAGTCACATTTTATACATGTGTGTGTGTGTGTGTGTGTGTATATATATATATATATATATATATATCACTGTCACTGTCATCCCATTGCTCATCAATATGCTTGAGCAGGCACCAGTAACATCTCCATTGTGACACTTGTTACTGTTTTTAGCATATCAAATATGCCATGGGTAGCTTGCCATGCTCTGCCATGCGGGCAGGATACTCTCAGTAGCTTGTGGGCTCTCCAAGAGGGACGGAGAAATCGAACCTGGGTGGCCCTCCGTCCCCTTCAGAGAACCTGGAAGCTGCAGGTACTGCAGGTATAGCACTTGCCTTGTACGTGGGCTTACCCATAACCCCATCCGCATATGGTCATAGGAGCCTTCCAGGAGTGATCTCTGAGTTCAGAGCTAGGAGTGAATCATGAACACCACCAGATGTATCCCCAAAACAAGACAAAGAGTTAAGGGCCTAAGTTCAAGATTTTCATCATTATCACTCTGGAAATGAGAATTTTCATAAAGGTAACCTCTGAGTTAATAAGCCGTTCATGAAGGATGCCAACAGTGCATACTTGGTCCTGTGAGAAAGAGAACCTCAGTTGTCTGCCAATGTATCCTGCTATCCTAACATAAAATACAATTATTGTCTCAATTTTGGATATCACTAAGAGAAAAAAAGCATCTAGTTACACAACTATTAAATTGTTGGTTCTATTTTTGACTCCCAGCTCATGTGGAAGACTCTTTTCCAGCCTTGTCAAAAGTAAAAAGCAAACAGAGAAACCATGCAGATACCGGTTATAGCACATCATCTCACTGAAATAATGCTGCAGGCAAGGTTATTAACTATTCAATGAAAAAAATTAGTTGATTTTTCATGAGTATTTATTTATTTTATTTGGTGCGGAGTTGGGGGAGGGGAGGTGGGGAGCATCTGGCAGTACTTTGGTTGTTCTCAGCATGGTGTTCGGGGATAGCTCCTGGCAATTTGGGGAGATTATGTGGTGCAGGAGAGTGAACCCAGGGCTACCATATGGAAAGCATTCACGCCAACCCTTTAAGTCATCTCCCCAGCTCACATTATTTGAACTCAAAACTACTTCCTCAGAAGTTTACAGTATTCGATTAGAAAATTTTTGCTTAGTGCTCATTTTGGGAGTATTTTACATTTAAATAAGCATAAGTGTTCATTTTTATAATGTAAGATCTTAAGCTATAGATACAAAATACTATTATAATATTTCTCATTTCTACCTGTAGAGATCCACAAAGTATTGTTCCTATTTTCCCCAGTCTAGAGGTGCAAAAAGGTTGAAGACTACTGCAGTATGGGTTTATTCTATGTGAGAACACTAACTTCAATGAACTGGGGTTCTTTCCTTAAAAGTGTACTTAATCAGGGGCTGGAGCAACAGCACAGTGGGTAGGGCGTTTGCCTTGCACGTGGCAGACCTGGGTTCGATTCCCAGCATCCCATATGGTCCCCTGAGCACCGCCAGGGGTAATTCCTGAGTGCAGAGCCAGGAGTAACCCTGAGTATTGCCCAGTGTGACCCAAAAAGCAAAAAAAAAAAAAAAAAAGTGTACTTAATCAGAGCTGGAATGATAGCATGGCAGATAGTGCATTTGCCTTGCACATGGCCTAGCCAGGTTCAATTCCCGGCATCCCATATGGTCCCCTGAGCACCACCAGGGATAATTCCTGAGTGCAGAGCCAGGAGTAATCCCTGAGTATTGCCCGGTGTGACCCAAAAAGAAAAAAAAAAAAGTGTATTTAATCTTGATTATTTCCTTAGGGTTATCTTGCTTAAAAAAAAAATTGTAGAATGAGTTAAGATTTCATTATGTGAAGATGGGAATGCATAATCAAACCATTCACTACACAACAACAATATACAAAATTTAACTCAAATTGTAAACATCATGACTTTGGATGTGCAATGATTTCCTTTCTATGATACCAAAAGTCAGGCAAAGACAACCAATAAAACTATTTTTAACTTCAAAGTTTTGCATACAATAGGAAAGCAATTACAGAGAAAAAGGCAAGTGATCTCATTCCTTGAATAATAAAAACTTTAGTACTTGATATTTCCAGCATTTTCTTACCACCCTCGCCATTCCGCCATCTCTTTCACAGATTCCTCTTAATATTAGGGACCCAGGAAATTGTCCTTGAGCTTCTCCTTTCTTTCCTCTTTTGTGCCTTGGTGGGGTAGGTGGGGTGGGGTGACACGCTGCAATTTTCAGGGCTTTATCCTGGCTGTGCACTCAGAGATCACTCCTAGAGGACTTGAGGATCCATCTGAGTGCCTGAAATCAAACCTGGGTTGGCCACAGACAAGGCAAGCACCCCACCCAGTGTACTATCTCTCCGGACACAAAATTCTCTTTTCTAGTTGTACAGCCCTCCTTTATGATCTCTTCATCGTCTCTAATTATGGCTCATAGATTTAAAACCTCAGCCTAGATCTGTGTATCTCTCAACACCTCTATAAGTCTAATACCACCTGATTTCTGATATTGTTCTCCAATCTCTTCCCACTGTAATCTTCCCTTCAAAGTTGTTGAAAAATCTGCTTTTCTAAAAGAGTAAATGATTCTTTTTTTCATAGCCCATATCCAAACTGTGAGCGAATCCCATTGTCGCTAGTTTCAAGACATAACCAGATTTTTCTCATATCTTATTAAACATCCATTACTACCACCCTATCTCAACCCCCATTATCTCGCACCTGGAATCCTGCAGTAACATCATACCACCAGATGTTCAAAACCTTGGCATGCTTTCTCACTCTCTCAGAGTAAATGCCAAAATACCTACCTTGACCAAGAGAGCAAATGTCTCTCCCCCGGTCTTTTGACCACTTTCCTAATCCCTCTATCCCCTGACTATCCTTGCTATTTATCAACCTTTCAGGAACATTTCTTCCTTTTGTCTGAGAATGGGTGGTTGTCTCTGCTTGGACCACAACTAATGAACATATACATGGCTTCTCTTTGTGGCTTATTTTTCAGGTTCTTCAAGCCTATACTCAAGTCCCTTCTCAGTCACCGTCACTGTCAGTCACTGTCATCCCGTTGCTTATCGATTTGCTCGAGCGGACACCAGTAACATCTCCAGTGTGAGACTTGTTGTTACTGTTTTTGGCATATCGAATATGCCTCGGGTAGCTCGACAGGCTCTGCCGTGCGGGCGAGATAACTCTCGGTAGCTTGCCAGGCTCTCCAAGAAGGGCAGAGGAATCGAACCTGGGTAGGCCGTGTGCAAAGCAAATCCCTTAGCTGCTAAGCTGCAAGAATACCTTTATGGAGAAAACCTTTAAAATCCAGACTCTCTGAGTGGTTCTGGTCTAACATATTTGACTAGTATGCAAGTCCCTTCACAATATGATTTATCCTAAGAAACATAAATCTCAATAATCTATCACCACTCCTCATTGGTTTTTCTATATACTCTCTCTCTTTTTTTAGGAATCACTCCCCAGGGGTGCAGGTGATGCAAAGTCTACTAGAATGTCCGATGCTAAGACCTGAGGATATGGTGCATCTCCATCCCAGGAAGTGTGTGGGTCTGCTAGGACCGCACCTGGCAGTGCTCAGCAGGTTATGAGAGGCTGGGGATTAAATCAGATTAAATCCAGCACAAAAAAAAAATGTGTGTGTGTGTGTGTGTGTGTGTGTCTCACCCTATGTATCTCCCCAGTCTGCTAATTTTTTTTATATTTTATTCTTATTTTGTCCCTGTAAGAATATGAGCTTGGGGGATGTGGGAAAGAAAAGATAGGAATCTTTGTTAGTTGTATTCATTAATGCATCCCAATTATCTGGGAGATCAAAAATTGATTGATGAAGGAAGGAATGCATAAAAATTTAGAATATTACTCTTAATCTAGAAGGAATATAAGTGATATGAGTGGTGAAAGTGGATAGAGATAGAACTTCAATGTCTTAAGTTGCTTTTAAATTGATCCATTGGGGCTGGAAAGACAAGACAGTGGATAAGGCACTTGCTTCGCAAGCAGCTAACCAAGGTTCAATTCCCAGCACCAATACCCTGCCAGGGTCCCATACACCCTGCCAGGACTGTTCCCTCACTCACAGCCAAGACTAAGCCCTGTGTATAGCCAAGTGTGACCCTGTCACTGTCACTGTCACTGTCATCCTGTTGCTCATTGATTTGTTCAAGTGGGCACCAGTAACATCTCTCATTGTAAGACTTGTTGCTACTGTTTTTGACATATTGAATACGCCACGGGTAGCTTGCCAGGCTCTGCTGTGCAGGCAAGATACTCTGGGTAGCTTGCCAGCTCTCTGAGAGGGGCAGAGGAATCGAACACTGGTCGGCTCCATGAAAGGTGAACACCCTACCGCTGTGCTGTTGCTACAGCCCAAGTGTGACCCAAAAGCAAAAATAATAATAATAATAATAATAATAATAATAAAACCTAATGAATGTGAAAAAGTAATCAACATGAGGACCGGGGAGATCACTGAATGCAACTGAGGCCATAACTTTATACCCAGGAGGCCTGGGTTTGGTCCCAGGCGTAGCAAATTCCAAGTACCAAGACAAGAGTAGTTCGGAAGCAATGCTGATTGGTTGAGGTCCCAGAACAACAACAAAAACTCATTTTGATATGGCCAATTTCAAACATTTAAAAAACAGGGCCAAAGAAATTTAGAATTTAAGGACCTGAAATAGAGCATGGGAGCTAAGGTGTTTGCCCTGCATCTGGCCAATCTGGGTTTGAACCCTGGCACAGAATACGGTCCCCCCAACATAGCCAAGAATGATCCCGGTGCACAAAGCCAGGAGAAAGTCCTGAGCACAGGTATGGCTCCAAAACAAAGAAACAAAAACAGAGAAAGCTTTAAAGTAGCAGCAAGAAATAATACCAGTAATTCATGGCAAAGAGGATTGAGAATCTGGGTCTTTGGATTTTTCTTCCTCTAATTCTTTGTTTCTTGAGACTCTTGAACAAAATGAGAATGATGTCCAAGTGTCCAGGTTTCATTTCCAACTTTTGGGGAGAGGCGTGCTCAGTGCTCAGGGGCTGTCCCGCATTCTTTGCTCAGGCGTGACCACTGGCACTGCTCTGGTGACATATGTGGTGTCGGTGATTTGAACTGATGTTGGCTGCATGCAAGATTAGCAACTTACCTTCGTATTCTGTCTCTGGAAGAAATGGTATCTGGGAACTCATACACTAGTTCTAACGACCCCACAACTGAGATCAATTTCCAGAGCCAAGGATGGACTGACAGGCTCTAGCACCATAGCTTTCCAGGATTATCACAAGCTTAAGGACTCAATTCTCTCGTACTGACTCTGTCTTTGAAAGACAAGTTTTGAAATTTCACTAAATCTATAACCAAAATCACTAATTTCTAAATCTCTCACCTGCAGTTGATCTTAACATCAATCCAACATACAGTTCCGAGGCAACTCATATCATAACAGAAAAATGAAAGCCTTTGTGTATTGAACAGAAGCATAGCTGGTGAGGAAAAGTATTCAGCAGTCACTTCGCAGTGGTGACATTTTTGTTTCATTTTTGCTTTGTTCTCTTTTTCTAGGTGCTGTTTCTTTAGTGGCCAAGAGAAAGAGAAAACAAACAAACAAACAAACAAAAAAGCCTATGTTAATGAGTTCTAAAGTTCTTTAACAACCCGAGTTAATTTCTGCTGTTCTAAATAATTAATTCTCAATCCTTTAAAATTCTTTTTTATTATAGATGAAGTGCATCAAGCAAGGACAGACAAAGGGAAAAGTAAAACGCTTGGAAAGAAGAAAAATTACCTAGAGAAAGAACAAAACAATACAAACTGTTTAGGTTCAGAACTGCCACCTACAGTGTCACAGCCACACGTTTCCCACAAAGGAGATGAGGAAGTGGTGCTTGGGAACTCCTGATCCGCAGTAAAGAAAAGTCTGGGATAATCACTAAATCAAAAGACAAGCTTACAGTATTTACATGGTGGAAGCAACCTTTGATGAACTGAATACTAGAATACTGGGGACAGGACTCTGCTGTATTTTTTTCACTCAACTTTATTTAATAAATTCTTACATAGGTTTACCTGCTATTCAGAACTTTAACACTCCTGTGAAAACTTCTGTAAGCCAAAATGAGATAAAGTAAAGAAAATTTACCACGAAGATAATAGAACATTTATGAGCATTCCCAGATGCACCCCCCACCCCCCCCCAAAAAAAAGCCCTCCAAATCAGCATACCAAGTGACATAAAATAAAGTCAGAGCCAGAGAGACAGCTCAGAATGCTGGAGCATATGCAGAATACCTGGGTTCAATCACTGGCACCACATTGTGACTCCTGCATGGCCAGAAGGAGGGACTGAGCATCACTGTGTATGACAGAAAAGGAAGATAGGAGGGAAGGAGGGAAGGAAGGAAGGAAGGAAGGAAGGAAGGAAGGAAGGAAGGAAGGAAGGAAGGAAGGAAGGAAGGAAGGAGGGAGGGAGGGAGGGAGGGAGGGAGGGAGGGAGGGAGGGAGGGAGGGAGGGAGGGAGGGAGGGAGGAAGGAAGGAAGGAAGGAAGGAAGGAAGGAAGGAAGGAAGGAAGGAAGGAAGGAAGGAAGGAAGGAAGGAAGGAAGGAAGGAAGGAAGGAAGGAAGGAAGGAATAAGGGAGGGAGGGAAGGAAGGAAAGAAGAAAATAGGGGAGGGGAGGGCAGAGGAGGGGAGGGCAAGGGAGGGGAGGGGAGGGCAGGGTAGGGGAAGGGAGGCATGGAAAGGCCTAGGTTCAATCCCTGACATCAGAAGGTTCCTCAAAACTACTGAGAACAAGTCCAGAGAACTGAGCCAGGAGTAGTCACTGAGTACCACAAATTGTGACCCACATAACCAAAAATTTAAAATCCAGAGTTAATGGCAATCATACCATTCAATACCTTTACTGTAAACAAATATAACCCTAAAAAAAAGAATTATGTCGGTCATATATGCCTGCAATATATTTTTTAGATTTCATCCCCTTCAAGCACAAAATCTTCTCCCAATGCTTTAGAATCATACCTGGCTGTGCTCAGGGCTTACTCCTGGTTCTGCCCTCTGGAATCCCTCCTCTGGCTCCAGGGCTCGAGAGACCATATGGATGCAGGGATCAAACTGTAGTTGGTGTGTGCAAGACAATTGAATGAGAAGTTTTTCTGTGTTACACAGTATAAAAGCATTGATTTTCTTTCAAGAAATCTATTTCTCGGGCACAGCGGGTAGGGCATTTGCCTTGCACGAGGCCGACCTGGGTTCGATCCCCGGCATCCCATATGGTCCCCCAAGCACTGCCAGGAGTAATTCCTGAGTGCAAAGCCAGGAGTAACCCCTGAGCATCGCTGGGTGTGATCCAAAAAGCAAAAAAAAAAAAAAAAAAAAATCTATTTCTCATAGCTTCCCATCCTGGAACTTGATGAAAGAACTTAAAGAAGTCTATGAAGTTTGAAAGACTGATTATGATACTAAGACATTTTGAAATGTACCCTAATTTTGATATGCATATAACTGACATAGGTTTAAATAAATATTTGCATCTGACATATATTTAATATTTAGATGGAGAGTCCTTGTTTTATTTTCCTTGACGAAAAATGCTAGAAATGAACTATTTGAGAGGGTAGAGAGCTAGATTCATGGACTAAAAGATGGCTTTGCATGCAGAAGACCTGAGTCCGATCCTGGGTACCACATGGTCCCTCAGGCACCATAGAAAGTCACCCGAAGCAGGAGCCAGGAGGAGCCCCTGAGCACCACAGGCTGTGACCCAAACCAACAGAAGCAATGAACCCTCTGAACTCAAACTGCATTTAACTGAAAAGTTGACTCTGATTTAATCATAGCCTTCAGGTAGACATGCATAAGAAAGACCCACTGCTATTCCTTCAGGGCCTCTCTTGGTGCTGACCTAGAAGAATTAGCCATTTTAATTCAAGTAAGTCATCTTGTGAAGCTTTTGAAAGGCAGTAGAAGAGAGCTAAACATTTGAGAAATAGAATGAGTTCGAATAGTATTTAAGAAGCCAGGGAACATAACTCAGCAATAGAATTAAGGCATCTTGGATAAAGTCTTGGGTTGTTCTTTTTTATTCCCGCCCCACCCCCCCCACCCCTCATCACCAAACCCTACCAGCTACCTAACCCCCAGAATTGCATTTCAAACTTACACTCCTTAAACGGAGCCCATGCTAAAGTTAATGGGTCGCTCTTAGGTCCTCTCAAAGAATGAGTTCAAGATAAGAGAGATTGCTCAGATAAGGAAAAGGAATGGTAGGAGAGACACTTGGAGATATTGAGTTCCAATACGTAAACATTTCCTTTTGCTTTACAATAGGCCAGGAAAACAATCTACTATTTGTTACATTCCCAACTATCAGTATTTTAACTGATTAAGGATTAAAGTATTTTATTTCCCTCTGCTCCGATTGGGGGTGGGAGGGAAATGTCTGAAATTCTGGGTCTCTATTCCTAAAAACTTACTCTGTTATTTCATACACTCAAGACTGGAAGGAGGGGAAAAAAAAGCTCTCGAACAGATGTGTTTCACATGTCAACTCTGCATTTACCCACCTGAATAAAATAACCATTGTCTAATGACTTAAAAATTGAAATAAATTTTTCTTAGAGTAAAACCAATAAACCATTATTTCTGCTACCTGGAAATAGAGCATAAGTAAAGTTTACAGAGAATAAAAAAGCCAAATTTACTCAACAGCTTTGAGCGATCCTCAAACTTTATTATTTGTAGAACTATGCAGAAATTAGAACAGTTCGCTTAACGTTTCATCCTAAATCCATTTAGAAAGAAAATTTTTAAGGGAAGAGACAAAAACAAACAAAAAACTTATCAAACATAAAATGGGAACCAAAAACGTCGAAATTCAAGTGAATGGCTGTGGGGTCCCCGTTATTTTAGAATAAACTAATTCTAAGTTACATTATCCAGAAGCGACATGCCCACCTGCCCCCACCTGCCTGCTGCTTAGACTCGTTTATTTTCTGGCCACTGGTTTTTGTCCCAGAAATCACATTACCCCTTGCGTATCCTCCCCCACCCGGTGATAAATATCTTCAGTGTTCCATTCATTAGTTTTCCACCCTCTGGACAAAGCTTACACGAACTAATGGACTCCAGGTTTATTTAAAAATGTGGTTGGCATTAATGGGGTTTGAGAACAGAAAGCCACGGGTGTGATAGAAAATTAGCACGTGAACACAGGGCGCGCCCCCTTCCAGGCTGACCGCGGGGCTGGCGCGCGAGATTTAAGGAGCCGCGGAGCAAAGAGGACGAGTCCAACTACAAAGGGCTTCATCCTCCACGGGTGCCTTCTGCGGGGACACAGTGTTCAGGTTTCAAAGGGATTAGTTTGACATTAATTGCAGCTGGGTTTTCTAGATCACAGCCCTTTTCGCCCAGCGTTTGCCAAAGAATTAGCCACGCAGGGGCCCGGGGGCTGGCTCAAAGGGCCGTGGTGGATGCTTTGTATGCCGGAGCTTGGCATGGGACCCGAGGCTGAGCAGTGGCTCCTGAATCCAGTGTGCACCTCCCCCACCCCAAATTGCAAATAAAAATAGTTTCCCATTTGATTTTTCAGAAAGCTTAGAGCTTTAATAAAATCAAGAGATGTCCTGGGTGTGGAGGGCGCAGAGAACAGGGTAAAGGGACTTGCTTAGATGTGGCTGACCCAGTTCTATCCCTAGAACCGTCTATGGTTCCCTCAAGCACCGCCAAGATTGACTGGAAAACAGGTACGGAATCAGGAGTTATCTCCTGAGCACCGCTGGCTGTGGCCCCAAACTTTCCCTCTCCCTCCCATAAAAGAGATGTCTGGAGTAGAGAAAATGGCAAGGTATATTGACTCTGGCAGATTTATTTATTTATTTTTTTAGTCACAGAGGCGTACAATACTGTTAAGGATAGGGTTCCGTGCATTCATTTTCCCCTTCTCCCACCCCCCACCAGAGAAGCTCCTTTGCTCTACCATTGTCTAAAGGTCTGTTGACCACCTCCCGCAGATAGATCTTAAATGATCCGTAAAATTTAGTACCAAACGAAGTGCTGAGAGAAATGTGTACTACCATTCTACCATTCGTACTTTTGGTGGTTTTTTTTGGGGGGGGGGGGGTTGGTTTTTTGGGTCACACCTGTGATTCTCAGGGGTTACTCCTGGCTCTGCACTCAGGAATTATTTCTGGCTGTGCTGGCAGACCATATGGGATGCTGGGAATTGAACCCAAGTCACCACACACAAGGCAAGCACCCTACCCGCTATACTATCACTCTGATCCCAAGTACCACTTGACTTAAAAATAATAATAAATAGATGAGGTAGAGCTAGAATGCTAGTATAGCAGGTAAAGTGCCTACTTGGTACATTCCTGGCCGAGTTTCAATGCCTGGCACCACATATGGTGGCCCCACACCCCACCTTGAGTGACCCCTGAACAAAGCCAGGAGTGAGCCCTGAGTAATGGTGCTGTGACTTAAAAACTAAAGAGGAAAAAGAAAATAGATAAGGGTGTCCAGAGAGATTGTGGCTCAAAATGATGTCCATACGCTTTGCAAGCAGGAGGCCTGGGTACAATTTCTGCCTCCACATTACCCCCTGAGCACAGAGCAGAAATAGCCTCAGAAACTGCCGGAAATGGCTCCACGCAACAAAAATGATGCAACTCAGAGCTCTGTATGTGTGAGGCCCTGGCTTCAGTTTCCAGCCCTGAAAAAAAAACAAAAAACAAAGTGGGCCAGGAAAGGCCCTCTAGGGACTGGATCACAAGCTTGATTTGGGGGAGCCCTGAGTGGATCCCTGTCACCACATGCTCTCCAGAGCAGCACTGGGAGCAGCCCCTTAGCCAGCATGCCCGATAGCCCCCCCAAAAAACCAACGGAAACAAGATGAAGATGATATCTCTAGATCACCGTGAAACCTCTGGGAGAACCAAAAATAAATGAGTCGCCATACTTGCTCCTAAAAAAATGAACTAAGGGTCTGAAACTTGTATCACTTGTAGTCCCGTTGATCTTCAATTTGCTCGAGTGGGTGCCAGTAACGTCTCCATTTGTCCCTGTCACATACTAGTGCAGCCCAATGATATCTGCTTGCTCTAGGAACAGGAAGAGCCTCTAATCGTTCATTAAGGGATTTGATGAAGAAATCTGACCATCTAGTTGGTGGGCAGCCACGAGGTCTTCTGACATCCCATGGAATCCAGTCGGTAACAGCTCTAGTCTAGCAGTCGTCTCTGAATCGCATTACATATCGGCTCATCTGATTTTTGATGCCTTGGCAAACGAGACAGCATCCCTGATTTTTGATCGTTGATGGAAGTCAGAACTCCGGATTCCTTCTCTCACTTGAGTGAGACATGATATTCCCAGCATAGCTCTTTCGATTCCTCTTTGGGATACCCTAATAGCATTCTCATCCTGTTTGCGTAGGGCCCAGGTCTCTGAGGCATATGTTAGTGCAAGGGTCTGAAACACAGTTGAGAAAAAAAATATTTTATATACAGCTTGAATTATTTAAGTGAATAGAAAATCCACCCTTTAGGGGCTAGAGAGATGGTACAGCAGGTGGGTCTCTTGCTTGCATGGTGCTATCCTGGGTTTAATCCCCCAGCATCCCACATGGTCCCTCACATACCAGCAGAAGTGGTTACTGTACACAGAGCCAAGAGTTATGACCCATGGCTGCTCTCCACATGCTTGGGCTGAGCCCTACCCACGAGTAAACCTATCCCTGGACATCTCAGACCTTGCACCACTCATGCTCCAAGACTAGTGCACCACATTTGATAGGGTTAAAGTAGAAGGCAACCAACCTTAGAGGGAAATACATACATACATACATACATACATACACACATACACACTACATGCACATAAGTCTCACCCCTTAACAACACATTAATAATCTGTTGTAGAAGGGCTTAATGACCCCGGAGTGAAATACATCAATCTCCACACACTCTTTTCTAAGAAAAGTTTTTTGGAGCATTTTCAGCAGTTTATTCATAACAAACAGTACAAAATAAATTATTATGGTTCTGTTTTGGGTCAGGGCTTGGAGTTCGGGATGGAAACATCCAAAATATGGTGGTAGAAAGGTATGATGGTGGTTGGGATTGGTGTTTGAATATTAAATGCAATCAAATATTGTGAACTACTTTAGAAAACTAAAATTTAAAAAAAGTCAACACACACATGCACAAAAGAGTTATGGCTGAATATCACTGGGTGTGGCCCAAAAACAGAACCAAAAGTATTAATCTTTAAATAAGCCTTTGGATTTTATTTCCATTTGGGGGGATTACATTCACTGACCCTGGGGGGCTACTCCTTGCTCTGAACTTGGGGTTGCTCTTGCAGGTGCCCAGGGGTCCGTGTGGTGCTGGAGAACCAAGCCTGGACCTCTGGATGCAAAGTGCCCTAAGTTTAGAATTCTTTTTTTGCTTTTTGGGTCATACCTGACGTTCCACAGGTGTTACTCCTGGCTCTGCACTCAGGAATTACTCCTGGCGGTGCTCAGGGGACCATATGGGGTGCTGGGAATCGAACCCAAGTCGGCCTCATGCAAAGCAAATGCCTTACCCGCTGTGCTATTGCTCCAGGCCCTAGAATTCTTAATTAAAAGAGAAACTGTTGCCCTATGTGTGGGCTACATCACATACTAGTGCCAGTGCAAAGGTGAATTTTCCTGTGCTGGTGGGTTCTGAGAATTGCACAAAAGGTTTGTATATAAAACGCAGACAAATGAAACAATTTATTATAGAATTTAAGTAGCTGGGTTTGGGTCCCCCCTCAAATGCCCATTTCTCTTTTTGACCCATGAGCCAAGGACAGGTCACTCGTCCTGTCCCTGGCACTCCGCTGTCCCCATCCCAACCCATGCAGTCTACTCACCTGCCGTGTATGATGACCAGGTCCTGTCCCCATGTCGCTCTCTGTGCAAAGTAGCTTTCCTCATCTGAGACTGTGCTGGGGCCTTTCCCGAACTGTACCCCAGTGGTCCCCTGAGACTTGATCTCGGCTTTCCTCAGTCTCTGGCCATGGCTACGTGCTCAGGGGCGAGATCTCTGTGCTCTCACCTGTCACTGAGCCTCCCTCAGCAGTTCCTGTCATCCTGTCCTGGCTTTTCTACTCTGGCCCTGTCCACGTGCACGTGAGTGGGATTCCTGTGCTCAGGATGTGTCTCTCCCTGGGCGTCTGAGCCCTGCCTGAATCTGAGCTCTCTTGGGCGCCTGAGCCCTGCCTGGAGTGTGCCCCTGTCTGGGCCTCTGAGGCCTGCAAATTAGTTAGTGCAAAGCTGGATTCTCCTACACTGGTGGGTTCTTGAGAACTGTATGCAAGATTTGTATATAAAACACAGAATATTAAAAGCTTGAGTTTATTGTGCAGTTGGAAAAAATGGGTCTAGGTTGCTCTCCAAATGCCCAGGCCTCTCCTTTATTCATGATGTCACTCACTCTGGTCCAGGGGGTGAGTCCTGTCCGTCTGCGGGCATGAGGCCTACCTGATCCTCTCGTGCATCTGGGTGCAGGCAAGGAGAACGCGAAGGGACAGGGTGCCAGGAGCGTGCCAAATAAGACAGAAAGCCGCTGGAGGCTTCCATCTCATTATCTACGCTCTCTCTGTTCCATTATCTGTTCTGACTGGATACCTTTTCATGGATAAGATTCAAACCGTCCAGCTAAACTCACCTGAAGTTCCACCCTTCCCCAGCCACTGTATCACCAGCATTGTAAAAATAATTGAGGAAAGAAGAAAACATACTAAATCAGCCTCATTTTATTATCCAACAGTTCTCCCTTCAAACCCATACCTCCCTCCAAATGCAGGAAGAGAACCAGAGAGATGCAGCCCATAAGGCAGCGGCCAGATTTACTCACCAGCACTGCTTATGCCACCCCCCCCCCCGCCAGATACAACCAGGAGTAAGCCCTGAGCACCACGGAGTGTGAGCCAAACAAAAAATATATATGTAAGGAAAAAATATTGGAGTTTTCGAAATACAACCCCTAAGTAACTCCAGGCAGCTGACCTCAAGTAACCCCAGGCACAGCTAGATGTGGCCTAAACAGCACACACACACACACACACACACACACACACACACACATACACATACACACACACACATCATTAATAGGCCTCAAAGTCACTCTTCTCTTCTAAATTACACACTAACAATTACTTTTATTTTTTAAAAAATATGAGCCCAGGGGCCGGACAGATAGTACAGCAGGTAGGGTGCTTGCTGACTCAGTTCGATCTCCAGCATCCCATATGGACCCCTGAATACCACCAGGAGTAATTCCAGAATGTAGAGCTAGGAACAACCCCTGAGCATTGCCGGTGTGAACCCCCCCAAAAGAAAAAAAAAGAGTTTGATATATATTATATTTGTTTATTTTTATTTTTAGTTATTTAGTTTTTTTATTGAATCATCATGGGGTACACAGTTGCAAAGTTGTTTATGACTGGATTTCATTCATACAATGTTCCAACACCTGTTCCTTCACCAATGTATATTTCCCACCACCAATGTCCCAAGTTTCCCTTTCGCCACAATTCCCATCTCCAGTCCCCTGCCTATGGCAGGCACCTCTCTCTCTCTCTCTCTCTCTCTCTCTGTCTTCTCTCTCTCCTCTCTCTCCTTCCTCCCTCTGTCTTCTCTCTCTCTCCTCTCTCTCCCTCTCTCCTCTCTCTTTCCTTCTTCTCTCTCTCCTCCCTCTCACTCCCTCTCTCTCTCTCCCCTCTCTCTCACTCTCTCTCCCTTCTCTTCTTACTCTCTGTTTTTGGGAATCATGGTTTGCAATACAGGTACTGACAGGTTATCATATATATCCCTTTACCTACTCTCAGCACTCAATTCTCATCCAAAGTGGTCATTTCCAACGAACATTGTCATAATTGTCCCTTCTCTATCCTAACTGCCCCCCTCTACTTGTGGCAGATGATTTCTAGTTTGGGGCCTGGGGATATCACTCAATTCTAGCGTGGCTATCATGCATGTGAGAGCACCTGGGTATAATCCTGGCACCACAATAAATTCAATCCCCTGTACCACCAAAACAACAGAAACAAGAGTAATGATAATGATTAATCCTATCACATCATAACTACCTGAGAACCCAAAAGAACTTTTTGTATATCTGTGGTGAATTAAAATTTTCTATTTGGGGGGTAGGGCGTGGTTAGGAGGCCACACCCTGCAGTTTGTAGGGTTATAATCACAGCGTTGCTCAAGGATTAATAAAGTGTGAAGGATCAAACCAGGGCCACCTGCTTATAAGCATGTGCAATCCTTTATTTAAGCTATCTCTCTGGTCCAGAATATTTTTTAATTAATACTAGCTATTAATTATTAATAGTCAACTCCAAGATAAAGATACAGAGCTTTGCTTTCAAGGGAGAGAAATTAGAAGGAAGACTTAGTTCAGCCTCTGGCTGGCATACGGATGGGTGCCTTCTTGGTCCCTTTTCAGAGTGATCCTGGTATTTCCACATTCCTGATGTTTCTCTCCTGAGAAAACACAAAGCCATGTTGAATTCCACCTCTACTCTGATGGTCTTGTTTCAATTTTATTACATTTTAAAGACCTTACAAACTATGGTTGCATTCTAATGTGCTGGGCACTGGAACTTCAAACTATGAATTTCAGGCACTTTTCAGTCTGTAAGAATATTTTCCTGGATTTTGGGGGCCACACCCAGAACTGCTCAGGGCTTACTCCTGGCTCTGAGCTCAGGAATCACGCCTGACCAGGCCCAGGGAACCATACGGTGCACAGGGAATTAAACCCAGTTAGCTGCATGCAAGACATATGTCAGACCCCAGTATTACCTCTCCAGTTCAGTCTATAGCACCTCGAGGTGATTCCGGTGATTAAAGATTTCTAAGTAAACCAATTCTGACCAAGAAAATGCTTACAGGAAGGGGCTGGAGTGATAGCACAGCAGGTAGGGCATTTGCCTTGCACGCGGCCAACCCAGGTTCAATTCCCAGCATCCCGTATGGTCCCCTGAGAACCACCAGGAGTAATTCCTGAGTGCAGAGCCAGGAGTGACCCCTGTGCATCGCTGGGTGTGACCCAAAAGGGAAAAAAAGAACAGAAAACTCTTCCAGAATGCTACAGAGTCCATAAATGAGCGGATGGATACAACAAAATCACATAGGAAGGATTTTTAGAATGCAACTCTAGAACCGCATTTCCTACTCCCTTTCTTCTCTTGTTCTATTTAGTAGGTCTCGTCTATTATATTAGTGGGGAACTTATTTTATTTTTAAATCCTGGAGACTACCATGCTACCAAAATAGGAAGCCTATCTCCTTAAATCATCAGTGCAAAAGAACATACTTGGAACATGTCACTGCTCACACAAGACATCAAACAGAAGCAGCAAATTAGGGTGTAAATTCCATAAGGTTAAAAAAAAAAAAAGTGCTTCATTTTCTGAGCACACAGCCAATCTCGGGCTCGATCCCTAGTACCTCATATCCATCCCTGTGCCCCTCCAGGAGTGATCCCTGGGATCAGAGCCAGGAGTAAGACTTGAGCCCAGCCAGGTATGGCCCCAGAAAACAAAACCAAAAAATTAGGATCTCAGATGGCAGAGATAGTATAGGGCTTAAGGACTCTGCCTTGCACACTGTCAACCCTGTCTCCATTCCTGCAACACATGGTCCCCTGAGCACTGCTGGGAGCAACCCTGAGCACAGATCTGGGAGTAGCCCCTGAACACTACTAGGTGTAGCTTCAAATACAAAAGAAAAATCATTAAAATATAAAAAACTTGGGACAAGTGATAACCCTGATTGCTCAAGCACATGCTGGCAAATTTGGACTGGAGCAATAGATAGCACAGTGGGTAGGGCGTTTGCCTTGCCCGCAGCCGACCCAGGTTTGATTTCTCTGGCCCTCTCGGAGAGCCCAGCAAGCTTCCAAGAGTATCTCGCCCACACGGCAGAATCTGGCAAGCTAGCCGTGGCATATTCAATATGCTAAAAACAGTAACAACAAGTCTCACAATGGAGACGTTACTGGTACCCGCTCGAGCAAATTGATGAACAACAGGACAGTGCTATAGTACTATGCTGTCAAATGTAAAGGGAGAGTTAGTTCTCAGTACACACTGTTTGCACTGGATACAAAACTTATTTTTGAGCCTGGCAACTCAGTTAGCTGGCACTCTGCCCATTGAGCAGATTCTAAAACCATTTCAACTATCTCCTCAGCCCCCTGAAGGAACTCCCTAGGCCCACAAGTGTGACTTTCTTAACAAATGTGGGAGGAACAGGGAGATGAATTCATCAACAATTCAAAAAGAACAAAAAACAAAAAAGGAAAAAATAACAAAATCATTACATTTCAACAGTTTTGTGTTTGTGTTTGTTTTTCCATAGTGCTGTATATTGAACCCAGGCGCTCACATATGCAAGGCACGTGTTGCACCACCAGGCCACATCCCCAGCCCTTCAGCCCATACATTTTAAAATAAAAGTCTTGGAAAAAGAGATTGACTTTGGAATTTTATGAAAAGAAATAGAACATTCTTCTCTGTCCCCCTAAAGGTCTAGAAACGGTTCCACATATAAAACCAAGTTCTCTAGGATACAACACCTGAACTGAGTGATGACTAAAAACAGATTAATTTGTCAGCCACAGCAAATGCTATTTATTAAAGCAACAACAACAAAATTCCTTCGCACTTAGGAGGAAATACTAAAGGAATACATTTTTGTTGTTTCTGCTATTCTTACTGTGTTTAAATAACTCAATTCTAAGTGACATAGACCATATGGAGAACATATGTCAGTACTCTATAGATTAAATTATACTAGCTTCTAAACTTGAAATTGTTTTTCAAGTTATGAGTCAAAGAGAAGTAATTTCACCAATTATAGCCTAATGTTTTAAGAAAAAATTTCACCAGAAAATCTGTGACTTTGATTAAGTATTCCAATTAAATCTCTTGCTATAAAAACCAAAATATATCTTCCTTGGTCTAATCATATGAGGAGTTTAAAATTTCTAAAAAGAAAGCCTTCATTAATCTTAATTAATATGATATGTTGTTGGATATAAACTTGCTTCAGTTGGATAGGGTCTTTTTTTCTTTTCCTTTTGTTTTCTTCTTCACATGAAGGAAAACATTTTACCTGTATGCTTTAGAGATTAAAAAGTTTCTCTTCAATAAAAAAATAGCTTTCATTTACTTACCCAAAGAAATCATAATTGCTCCCCGTTTTTCTTTAACACTCCCCTATTACCCATTAAGTTGTCCTCCTTTGTCTTATCATACACTTTTGAAATTACAAATCCTTAAAAATCTAACTCTTCTACTTCTATTCCTCCTCACATCACTAACTGCATCTCAGCTACAGTCATTTCTTTTTTTTTTCTTTTTTGCTTTGTGTGTGTGTAAGAGAGAGGGGGGGAGGAGAGAGAGAGAGGGAGAGAAGGGGAGAGAGAGAAAGAGAGAGAGAGAAAGAGAGAGAGAGAAAGAGAGAGAGAGAGAGAGAGAGAGAGAGAGAGAGAGAGAGAGAGAGACCCAGAGATGCTCAGGCATGCTCAAGTATTACTCCTGGCTCTGCACTCAGTAATTACTCCTGGTGGAGCTTGGGGGACCATATGGGATGCTTCGGATGGGCCGTGTATGCCAGGCAAATGCCCTGCCCACTGCACTATCACTACGGCCCCTACAATCATTTCTTATCAAAGAATCGGAGTGATAGTACAGCTGTAAGGCACTTATCTTGCATGATGCCGATGCAGGTTCAATCCATCACACACCATACAGTCCCACAAAACCCACCAGGAGTGATCGCTAAGGGCAGAGCCAGGAGGAGGAAGCCCTGAACATCGACAAAAGACAAAACAAAACAGTCATTTCTCATCAAAGCACTGAAGGTGCTTCCCAATAGCAATGCCTTTTCCATTGGTTACCGCACATCCAGATTGATCACTTTTACAAAATGTTCATGTTCAGTGAGTCCACGGGTTACGGCTGTGTCTTGAGTGGGACCAACCCAGATTTTAGTCCCAGTACCCCACAACCCCCAAGCACTATTTGGTCAGCCCCGAGTGCCCACACTCCTGCCCCCACTTCCTGGATCCTTTCTAGCACTATTGTGGTGGTGCAGATAGTCCCTGGCACCGGCCAGTGTGGGCAGCACTGAATCCCCCGGCCTTAGCAGAGAACCACCAGCGCAGAAGGCCCAGAATTACTAGGAGGGGCCACAGGCCTGCTGAACACTACTTAGAACACACACATTAAGTGTGTTTCTCCCCGCAAAGAGAAAATTTGTGGGGCTGGAGCGATAGCACAGCAGGTAGGGCGTTTGCCTTGCACGCAGCGGACCTGGGTTTTATTTCCAGCATCCCCTATGGTCCCCTGAGCACCACCAGGAGTAATTCCTGAGTGCAGAGCCAGGAGTAACCCCTGTGCATCGCCGGGTGTAACCCCAAAGATAAAAAAAAAAAAAGGAGAAACAAAAAAGAGAAAATTTGTTAATTTAATCCCACCTTTAATCCCACAACAAACACTTTTTATCTATCCATTTATGTTTTATTCAATCACTGTGACATAGACCCTTACAAAGCTGTTCATGATTACGTTTCAGCCATACAATGTTCCAATCCCCAACCCTCCACCATCGTATATTTCCGGGCACCATTGTCCCAGTTTTTCTCCCCTCACCCCTTACCCCTTACCCCTTACCCCCAGCCTTCTCTCTCTTCCTCTCTCTCTCTCTCTCCCTCTCTCTCTCTCCCTCCCTCCCTCTCTCCCTCCCTTCTTCTCTCTCTCTCTCTTTCTCTCTCTCTTATCTCTCTCTCTGTCTCTGTCTCTCTCTCTCTCCCTCTCCTCCCTCTCCCTCCCCTCTCTCTTTCTTGCTCCCCCTCCCTTCTCCCTTTTGGGCATTGTGGAATAAAAACTTTTTTAAAAAACCTTAAAATTTTCCAGTATTCTACTATGCTTCATGATAAAGCTGAAACTTCTTAATTAATCCAGGCAGCAAGGTCCAATAAAATCTAATGCCTAAGTGACCTCACCCCTCATCTTCAACCACACTCACCATTCCCAGTCTTGGCATCAGTGACCACCTTTAAATCCCAGGCACTCCCTATAGGTTTGGGATCTTCTGAGTACTTCTCTCTTCGTGACATACCATTTGCCTTGTCGATTCTTATTTCAAGGTCTTTTTTTTTTTTTTCTGCTTTTGCTTACATGCAGGAATCACACTTAGACGGGTACAGGGGTTATTCAGGTTGTGGTTCTTGAGGTAGGAGATCAAACAGGGCTTCCCACATGCAAAGCCTAGTACTAGCCCTTTGAGCTATGCCCTGGTCCCTCAAAGAACTTTTTCAGAGATGCTAATGTCCAATGTTTTGAATAAATCCACAGTGAATTTGACTTGAATATCCTGCTGATAGGCTTATCTTAGCAAAACCTTTAATCTGGTTTCAGTGACTAAGTAAAGCACTTTTTCCAAAGATAGTGTGAAATATTTTTGTATTCAAAATACTGATTTTGGGAGACTGGAGATAAGGTTTCCCTCCGGGAAACAATAACTGAGGCTGAATGCAGCATGTTCTTAACTTAAGACACACCTGTTTTTCTTTATCCTGTGAGGGATCAGAAGCATGTATACTAATAAAGCCAACTCAGACTGGGAAATGTTGAACAGACTCTCATGTGTCAGAATGAAGAGATGGGTCTGAACAACTAATGTGTGAAGGCTTATCTGAACTTAGTCATATGAAATCTCTCTCACTGTCTTATCCTCCAGTTTCATGGGCCCAACTAGGAAAAGGCCTTCACATTGTCTGATCTCTGGAATGGACAGTCCTTCTAAGAAACCAAGCCTGCCATTAATGCGGACCTTGCAATCTAAGTGAACTCACGTGGATCAAGGAAGAGAGAGAAAAAGGTGGAGGAGGTGGAAACAGGGAGCATTTTCTTTCTCCTGACTCTAAAGAATGAGGTCTGGAGGCTTTTCCCAGAGCAAAGACATTTGTAAAAAGATCCTCTGATGTCTTATCAATGTTTACTTGTGGCCGTTAAAGATGATGGCAGGTGAGAGCAGTTAAATAAACTTCATCTCATTGTTTTGGTGTCTCTTAACTGCGGGGCAAAAGGTCTAGGAATGTAGGTCAATAGACTAATTTTTTTTTTCCCTAAGTAATTCAATAAAGACAGCTTAAAGCGCCAATAGAGATGAACAGTAAATTGACATAAATTTATTGAGTGCTTCTGAGTACTGCTTATGACTAAGTCTTAAAGGAGTAAGTCTAATTGTAGCCACTAGCTCCCCCCCAACCCCCGTTGCAAAGTTCTGATACTCTTATGTATATAAAAAACAGTGACTGGATTATAGAAAATATCAACAAATGATATTCTCTATAAACTATCTTATGATTTAAATTCAGTTCCTAAGGTAGTTTTGCATTTAAAAAAAATTGTGGTTTATGTTCATGAAACAGAAAATAGAGAAATACAATTCCCTTTTACAACCTTTTTTTTCTCAATGGTTTTATTTATTTATTTATTTATTGCTTTTTTGGTCATACCCAGTGATGTACAGGAGTTACTCCTGGCTCTGCACTCAGGAATTACCCCTGAGAATCAAATCTCTCAGTAGTGCTCAGGGGCTACTCCAGTTCTGGGCTCTGGAGCCCCTGCTAGCATTGGTTTGAGGAGCCATGCAGTTCTGATAATTAAATCAGAACCCACTGTATACAAATTATACACTCCCCGTGCGTATTGGATATGCCAAAAACAGTAGCAATAAGTCTCTCAATGAGAGACGTTACTGGTGCCCGCTCGAACAAATCGATGACAGTGACAGTGACATTCTTATTAAAAAAAAAAAATGGACAGGAGCACAGCGGGTAAGGCCTTGCACGTGAACAACCTTGGTTTGATTCCTCAGTCCCTCTCAGAGAGCCCGGCAAGCTACCAAGATTATCCCGCCTGCATGGCAGAGCCTGGCAAACTACCCGTGGCGTATTCAATATGCCAAAAACAGTAACAACAACTCTCACAATGGAGACATTACTGGTGCCTGCTCAAGCAAATCAATGAACAACGAGACAACAGTGCTACAGTGCTATGATTCTTATAAAATATTTTAGTAGTTTTTCTTTATCATGTAATATAAATTCAGTATTCATGGAATTTTTATGGGGTTTTAGTCTTATTTATTACTTCTATTCAATAAAAAAATGTTAGGAAAACTAATTTTCCCCTTAGAACTTTTATTCTACTATTATTCTGACAAAAAAAGGGACAAAAAGGGGACACACAAAACATATGATAATAATTTCAATGCCAGAAAATTAAGCTCCTGTTTTCTACTATGAGAAATAAGAAAAACATGCAGTTTTGCTAATTGATACTATTTCTATTATCTACAAAATGCAAAAGTACTTGAGAATCACACTGGCTATAAACCATGTAGCCAACGGACCATAATACTAACATTGATTACAATGAATCCTGCTTAGTATGCACGGAAAACCATGAAGAAACACTGTTGGGGAATGTTTCTTTACTAGATTTGCTATTTTGTTATGGTTTTCAGGGCTTACTCCTGGCTCTAAACTCAAGGGCAGACTCAGAGAACTATATGGGGTACCAGGAATCAAATCCAAACCCAGATGGTCTGCATGTAAGGCAAGCTCCCTAACCACTGAACCACCGCTCAGGTCCCGTATGTCTTTTTATTTGAAACAAGAAAATAGCATTCAAATTCAATAAGTGCTCAGGAATTTACATACACAGCTAGTTTGAATTATGGTATCTACTTTTCCATTATAAACAAAGATAGCATGAGAGTCAATAACGTGTTCATGACTTAAAGTGACTAAATGTTAAAGGGTCAGCGAATATAAGGCACTTGCTGTGCATATAGCTGACTCTAGTTTGTTCCCTAGTACCACATTTGATGCCCAGAGGACTGCCAGGAGTCACTCCTGAGCAGAGGACCAGGAATGGCCCCTAAATACCACAGTTTATGGCCACTCAATACCTCTATTGCAAACTACAACATCCGACAGGAGAGAGAACAAAAGGGTAGAGGCAGGGTGGGGTGGTGGGGGTTGGGGTGGGGTGGGGGTAGGGATACTGGGAACATTGGTGGAGGAGAATGGGCACCAGTGGAGAAATGTAAACGAAATGCAAATATGAAAGTTCATAAGTAAATAAATAAATAAATAAATAAATTGTAAATAAATAAATAAATGGCAGTCTTGGGGTGCGGGTGCCAATGGCAGTGTGTACACTTAAAATAATGAATTCAGCAGCCATGTATGCTGGTAACCTCAAACAACCAGCACACAGGTGCGACCTCAGAGAGCTAGCATGAGTGTGCACCCTCCCCTCAAAGAGCCATCTCGTGTGTGCCCACCCACCCATCCCAGAAACAACTACCAATAAAAGGGGATGATTAATACAATAAATAAATAAATACCACAGTTTATGACTCAAACTCTCACCCATCCCAAACAAACAAACAAACAAAAAGATTTTAAAAAATAAATTAACAACTGATTAAATACACTGCTAATTATCTAAAGTTTTCAAAGTAGCACAAGTGTGTCATAAACAGACACACACACATTTGATTATAGGAGATCAGGAAGAAAAAAAATGAGCCTTTTAATCTATTTTGAAAGCTTTTCAATCTAAACTCTAGAGCTGTGATTTTAATAGAGCTGTGATTTTAATAGAGCTGTGATTTTAATAGATCATTTCACAGGAGGCAGTCAATTCTGTTCACTGACTTTTTTTTATATCTTCCCTTTAATATTTTTTTATTACCATGAATACTCACTGCGAATTCACATTAAAGGCAAGCATGCCTTAAGATAAACAAATGAGACCATACCAACTAAAAAGTTTTGCACAGTGAAAGAAACTGTCATTAAAACAAAACAATGGTGGGAGGGCTGACTAAAGAGATAGTACAGATGGTAAGGTGCTTGCCTTGCGTGCCAGGGACCCGGTTCAAACCCCCAGCACCACAAATCACCTGAGCACCACTAGGAGTCACTCCTGAGCACATATCAGGGAAAGCTGCACCATTGGATATGCGCCCTGGACAAAGAAAACTTTTAAAAACAAACAAAATTATGCCAAAGGGGTTTTGAGGTAAATGGGAAAATGTACCTACAATATACATACATATTCAGGAAATCGATAAATCAATCCCTACGTAAGAGTCATTGTAAGTATATAAAGCAATCATTCTATTTTTTTGAACTATATAGGATTATATATGTGTTGCTATGTTCAAGAATTGTTACTGTCACAGCTAATACTTTTTTTTCACTAAGTCTATAAATTTTTTGAACAGGTATAGCACTGCACTGTAGCACTGTCATCCCATTGTTCATCGATTTGCTCGAGCAGGCACCAGTAACGTCTCCATTGTGAGACTTGTTGTTAGTGTTTTTGGCGTATCAAATATGCCACGGGTAGCTTGCCAGGCTCTGCCGTGTGGGTGGGATACTCTTGGTAGCTTGCCGGGCTCTCTGAGAGGGAAGGAGGAGTTGAACCCGGGTCGGCCACATGCAAGGCAAATGCCCTACCCGCTATTGCACTGTGCTATTGCTCTGCCCTTTGTAAATAGTGCTGCAGTAAATGTAGGTGTGAATATGTTCTTTTTGAGTTAACATTTTATATATTGGAATTCCTGGACTATATGTTTGATCCATTTTTAGTATTTTGATAATTGTAGAACTCTTGCCGGGCTCTCTGAGAGGGACGGAGGAATCGAACCTGGGTCAGCCACGTGCAAGGCAAACGCCCTACCCGCTGTTCTATCGCTCCAAGCAAAAGAAAAGTCTGAAAACTTAACACAAATGAAAAGTGCTTTAGTTAAATTCAAGATTGTTTTGAATTACAACAAGCACAAAATGACGTTTCTTCCCCACCAAGTGTAGGTACTATTAGCTTTCTTAGTGTGACCCGGAGAGAATTGCAATTTCTAGATTTTCTCTTACTGGAGTCAGAAAGACAATAGAGCAGGTAGATCACTTGCTTGCTTTGGCCATCACAAGTGGCTAACGCAGGTTCAATCACCAGCACCCCAAACAGTGCCCTGGAATAAGCCCTGAGCAGTCTCAGGTGTGGGTCAAAAATCCCCCCAAGAAAATAAAAATTAAATTTTTTATTCCCCATAACCTTTCTAACAGCTTCATTTACATCAATATTCAGTTCAACTCTGAGTAAAAACACTCTGAGTTCATCTTAAAGCAAAAGGATTCTCTAAAGCAAAAGTAGAGAACATAAACTCAGCCAAGTCCGTTTTTCTCGTGGGGCCTGTAAGATAAAACAGTAGGTAAGGCACCTGCCTTGCATGTGTGACCCAGGTTCAATTTCCCACTCCAGTGAGAGCCAAGAGGGGGCCCAGAGTACAGCTGCTGTGGCCCACAAGCATAGAAAACAACAGAAATAAAAATGCATAGTTCTCAATAATAAAAGGAGAAAATCATTCTTATGAATCATAAAATAGCCAATAAAAGCAGGATTATTTCACCTGTTTTCAATTTATTCTCTTCAACTGCTATAATATTTACTTACAACAAAGCTTTGTAGACTTAGGGTTACTTCCATTATTTTATTCTCTAAAATTCAGAAAATATTTTTGAATTTTTTTATAAACGAAATCTTATTTTGTTGTTAAAATGGCAGTTTTTTTGGGAGGGATATTGTCACTAAATTAATTTACTATGCAGCTCATCTATGCAAATGAGGATTAAATCTGTTCTGTTCATTCTTTCTGTCTTTTCTTGGCTAGACTTAGCCCAGAACCTAGCTTTGCCTTCTCTTCTTCTTTCTTTATAGCCCTAAGTGACAGCCACATCTAAAACTGTCAAATAAATTATCAGAGTTTTTCAAAAAAAGTAGAACATGTAAGAATAGCGTGGCAATGTTCCACACAAACTAGTCATTTGTTTCTCATTCAGTGCTTTCACACCACTTTCACAGAAGGGTTGAAAGAATAGTGGGGGTGACAGCAATAAACTCAAGGGATTAGCCTACTTCTTCTGAGTTCATCTTTTATTAGTCCTCCTGAGGTTTACTTGATAAATCTTTTCTATTGTATGTCGTCCATACACCTTTAAGAATTAATCCTTGTTTTACAAGCCCACTGTGTGTCCAGAAGCTAAATTAAAAGAAGTTTGTTTCTTGTGCTATGATTAGCAACTTTCTTGTTGTAATAAGAATACAAATGGAATTCTGTAAGGATTTAAATTTAGATCTCCTTTTCTCTTCCCTGTCTGAGATCCATTTACTGAAAGGAAGATAGAACTAAATGAGATCTCCCTGACAAAACGCTTTTTTCTTCCTAGTGAATATGTAATAATTACTGACTTCTAAAGCTAAAAGATTTCAATCAAGCCTTTCTGAGCAATAGGCTCCTACAGTAATTAAAAGTAATAAATGAGGGGCTGAAGTGATAGTATTGGAGGTAGGGTGCTTGCCTTACACATGGCCAACCTGGGTTCAATCCACGGCATCACATATGGTTTCCTGAGCATTTTGAGGAATGATTGCTTAGTACAAAGCCAGGGGTTATCTGAGCATCTGAGCACTGCTGGTGTAGTCCAAAAACAAAACATTAATTAATTAATTCATTAATTAGTTAAAGAAATAATGATTTTAGCCCAAAGTTCACGGCAGAGCCTGGCAAGCTCCCCGTGGCCTATTCATAAGCCAAATAGAGTAACAATGATGGGTCTCATTCCCCTGACCCTGAAAGAGGCTCCAGTGCAGTACTGTTGGGAAGGACAAGTAAAGAGAGGCTGCTAAAATCTCAGGGCTAGGACAAATGGAGATGTTATTGGCGCCTGCTCAAGCAAATCAATGAACAACGGATGACAGTGATACAGTGACAACCCAAAATTACCATAATTCTTTGAAACAAGGACCAGTAGGAGTAAAAGTAAATGCCACATTTAAAAACAAAATGGCTAAAAGGGCTGAGGCCAGTGGGTATGGGGGCCATAGGCAGTGCCAGGGAAAGACTCAGGTTGGCAGCATGCAAAGCAAACACTCCACTATTACCCAACCCCCTATTTTACTTTTTAACAGAAAGTAACTTTTCTTAATTTGGGGGAGAAGGGCATATCTGGCTACGCTCAGGGCTTATTCCGAGTGTGGTGCTCAGGGTTGTTCCTGGAAGATCGTGGGGGAAGTTGAGGGATCAAGCGCTGACCTCAGACCCCAGCCTCCTGCAAGCAAAGCAGGTGCCCCAGCCTCTTCAGCTATCTCTCCTGCTCCACAGCAGGTGAACTGTCAATAGCCAGTCGGCTTAATTTTTTGGTTTGTTTAGCAAAACTTTCTCCTTTCTCCTAGTTCATTCTGCCTATAAAATCTCTTGCCTTTTTAGGACTCGTGTTTCCCAGCTCATGGATCATTGAATAAAGCCAGGACTATCTTTAAAGTTCAAGTATTTGGGGCCGGGGCCACAAAGGGATGATCACATGCAAAGTAGGCCACAGGGAATAACTTCAAGCACAGAGCTCAGAATATCCCTCAGTAGCACCAGTTTTGGCCCCCAAATCAAAACAAATGAATAAAATTCAAATATTTAACACCATTATTTTCTTCAAATATTCTAACAAATATGTACTGTCACATAATATTTTATTAAATAAATATGCATATAATATTTGTTGGATATTATTTTATTACATATATAGTATTTATTTAATGCTATTTAGTATAGCATATTTTATTAAAACAGCATTAAAATCTAAAGAGAAACTAGGTTCACTTAAAAATGTGAACACAATAGAGATAATTGCTAGATAGCTCAGAAAGATATAAAAAATCCTAATCTTAAAAAATAAATTATTAAAATTTAAGCTTTTTGACATGAAGAATACTTTAAAAAGGCATTCTGGGGGTAGTGATCTGATTTAATGGTAGAATTAAATCAGATTTAATTTAAGTGTAATCAATGCAAATTACACTTGCATGTGTAAGTCTCTAGGTTCCAAATCCTAGCATCACAAAAATAAACAAACAAATAAATCTGTTCACTGGATTTCATGATAAAGTATCAAATACACACACACACACACACACACACACACACACACACACACATGCATACATTAACATTGGTGTTAAAGATAAACTTCTTGGGGCCGAGAGACGTAGTGCCTTGGGTAGGCCTCTTGCCTTGCATGACGCTGACCCAAGACCCATCCCGGGAATTCCATATGGTCCCCTGAGCCCAGCCAGGAGTAATCCCTGGGCACAGAGCCACACCCTGAGCACAACTGGGTGTGGCAAAAACAAACAAACAAAGAAGATTACTTTCTTGCTAGGACACCGCTGAAAGCAATTCTTTCACTGGGTGTGGAAGACAGACCACCAGCCAACCCTTCCTTCCGGTCTCAACTTAGGTGCTTTGCTCTTTCTTTTATTTGGATGTTTAACTCCGGGTTGCTGGGGTTGTTCTGTAGCATGCAAATTTCCTTTCCTTTCCTTTTCTTTTTTTTTCATTGGCGCAGAGTAAGGATGGGGGTGAAGGTTAGGGGTAGGGACATGAGGATAGAGTAGTCTTCTCTCTCTTCTCAATCTCCTTCAAATTAGTACATTTCTGGGACTGAACAGATATAGAGCAGGTAAGGCACTTCAGGATCTTGCCTTGCACCTGGCTGACCGAGGTTCGAACCCAAGCACCCCATATGGTCCCTGGAGCCTGCCAGGAGTGATCCCGGAGTGAAGAGCTAAGAGTAAGCCTTGAGAACTGCCAGATGTGGCTTTAAAATAAAACAATTAATATAAAACATAATATAAAAATTTATGTTTTATATTAATTTGGTATTTAAAAAATCAGATTTGATATGCAATTACATTTTCATAATACATATTTTAAAATAAAGTCATAATGATAAAAGTAAAAATAAATAAATAAAAAAATAAAATAAAACAAGCAAAACAACACAAAACAGAAAAAATAGTACATTTCTTAATAAAGCTATTTTGCTTCGGAACTAAAATAAAGTACTCATCATCCCAATAGCTCTCCATAATTGTATAAATAGTTGTGGCTTCAGTCTCGTTAGACCCATTGGAAACTTCTGTGAGAGTCAAGATCCACCCTGACCCACCACTGATCACACCACCACAGCCATTCATTTCCATCAGCCATGAAGCTAGTATATTGATTAGATCCACCAATTGTTGAAATATTCCTAAAACATCAAAAGTTCAAGTATTAGTTGCATACTAAGCTCAGCAGTAAAGCATTTGCCTTGCATATTGAGGCCTGGATACCTAGAACCACCAAAATAAAATCATTTATAAAAATTATAGTAGGGGTTTATTCTCAATGCTGGAGATTGGTCCACATCTCCCTGCTCCCCCACCCCCACCCCACCCCCCATGCAATGCTCAGGGGTTACTCTTTTCTCTGCAATGCAATCAGGCATTACTCCTAGCAATGCTCATGGGGTGACAAAAATCAAACCCCAGTTGGCCTTGTGCAGGCAAACCCCCTATGCACACTATCCCTCCAGTCTCTAACACATCTTAACTGAAGCTCTGTACTCAAGGCCTTTAACCCTCCTGCAGTAAATTTCTTGAATTAAAAATACTTTCCCATACAGTTATAAGCACACAAGGCTTCTAGCACACACCTTTAACAACATGTTACTAATCTCAAATAGAAGGGCTTAATGGCTCCTGAGTGCAATTCAACAATATTCACACTTTTCTCTAAGAAACCTTTTTTTGTTTCATTTTTAGTGGATTCTTCATAACAAGCAATACAAAACAAATTGCTTCAGTTCTGCTTTGGGGGCAGGATTTGGGATTCAGGATGGAAATATGGTGGTGGGAAGGTATAATTGTGGGATCGGTACTCAAATATTAAATTTAATCAAATATTATGAACAACTTGAGCACTGATGTCCCATTGTTCATTGATTTGCTCGAGCGGGCACCAGTAACGTCTCCATTGTGACACTTGTTACTGTTTTTAGCATATCAAATACGCCATGGGTAGCTTGCCAGTCTGTGCCGTGCGGGTGGGATACTCTTGTTAGCTTGTTGGGCTCTCCGAGAGGGACAGAGGAATAGAACCCGGGTCGGCCACATGCAAGGTAAACACCCCACCCACTGTGCTATCGCTTCAGTCCATGCATCACTTCTCAGCCTTTTGGCTAAGATCAAGTGTAGTATCTGTTCTTATGAACAACTTTATAAAAATAAAATCAAAAATTAAAGAAAAGGATATTTTCCTTTAACAACAACAGGAGTTGAGGGTCAGAGAGATAGCTCAATGGGTTAATGTGTTTGCCTTGCTAAGAGGAAGCCTGGGTTCCATCCTAGTATCACAGGGACCTCCAACCACTGAGGGGAAAGACTCGCTTCTGTTTTTGTTTTTGGTTTGGGGTCACAGCCAGCAGTACTCAGGATTTACTCTCTGCATCAAGGAATCACTCCTGGATGACTTAGAGAACCATATGGGATGCCAGGGATTAAACCCACATCAGTCACATGCAAGGCAATAGCCCTACCCACAGTACTATCTCTCCAGCTCCCTGATGAGAAATACTCTTGACCACGGAGGGAGGAGTTAGTATCTAGTACTACTAGATGTGATCCTGCTGTCCCTACCCATAAACAAGGGTCATCAATATAGTACAGGAATTAAGGTATTTACCTTGCCCACCTTGCATGTCACTGACCCTGGTTCCTTCTCCAACAGCATATATTGGTCCCCTGAGCACTGCCAGGAGTAATCTCTGAACAAAGAGCTAGGAGTAAACCCTAAGCACAGCCAGATGTGGCTCAGACCCCCCACAAAAGTAAAACATATATAAATTCACACAATAATAATGATCCAAGGAGGGCAGGGGACAAAAAGGCCTGGGCTGGGAACTTTGGGTTTGATCTCACCATGGTGTGAGCACTAAGCAATGTCAGAAGCAAGCTCCAAGTACGAAATTTGAAGGAGGGGTCAGAGAGATAGCACAGCTGGTAGGGCACTTGCCTTCCTCACCAGGCGACCCTGGCATTCCATATGGTCCCCTGAGCCCTCCAGGAATGATTCCTGTGTGCAGAGCAAGGAATAAACCCTGAACACCACCAGGTGTGGCCTCAAAACAAAAACAAATAAACTGGAAACAGTCCCAAGCACACTCAGGTCTGGCCTTCAAACGTTTTGCTTTAAAATATTTTGCTTAGTTATGAGGCTAGAGTGATAGTTCAATGGGTAGGGTGTTTGCCTTGTACGTGGCCCACCAGGTTCAACTCCTGGCATCCCATGTGGACCAAGCCCAGGAGGGATGCCTGAATGCAGAGCCAGGAGCAACCCCTGAACACTACCAAGCGTAGCCCCAAAACAAAAGCAGAAATGACCGGTAGATTTGCCTTGCACACGGCAGACCCCATATGGAATGCCGGATAGAACCCAGCATTTCATATGGTTCCCAGAGCCTGGCAGGAATGATTCCTGGGTGCAGAGCCAGAAATAGGGCCTGGTGTGCCCCCTCCCAAAAACAACAACTTTTTTCTTTAATGTAGCAAAAGTCAACCACACTTACTGTTGACAATTTTTGTTTTTCAGTCTGGCAAACTACCCATGGCATATTCGATATGCCAAAAACAGTAACAACAAGTCCCACAATGGAGACGTCACTGGTGCCCGCTCGAGCAAATAGTGAACAACGGGAGGACAGTGCTACAGTGATACAGAAGAGTAACACATTTTTATTAAGAAAAGAGATAGTGCATATCAAAGGCATTTAGCAGAACTGAAAGCAAAAATATACTCCATGGGCGTTGAAGCGAGCTATCCAGAGAGTGTGAGCAGCCTGTGCACAAAGTTTCAAAGACTATTTTAAGTTTAAATATGGAAACAAGGGATGGAGGAATAGCTAAGAGCTGAACGCATGCCTAGCAGGCAGGAGGTGCTCACTCAGTCTCCCATTCCATGACGGCCGGGCACCACCACAAGTTATCCCTAAATACCACTGATATGTCTCAAAACACACACACACACACACACACACACACACACACACACACACACACGGAAACAAGTCAAGTGATCAAAAACTAAATGATTCCAACAACACAATCAAACATTAATCCTCCATAAGGGGAAATATATTTCCTTTATTAACAACATGGACGGAACTGAAGTAGTCACACGAAAAATAAATCAGGACAAAGACTTATGTGTGGGATATAGGAAACAAAGCAAGGGAACAGATCAAGTCAAACAAAAACAAACCCTTGGACTTTAAACACAGAATTGAGGTTACCAGCGGGTAGAGAGTACAGTGGATTGTGAAGGAGGGATATTGGCATTTGGGGAGTGGGCACGATGTGCTGAAGAATCGTGAAACTGTACCTCTAAAACATACAGCATACGGTCTGGTATGAATACGTGATGTACGTTCAACATATAGTAAACCAATGTCAATTGAACAAAGAAAGAAGAAAAGAAAAATTTTTATTATCATCCAACCCACACTAATCAATGCCAGGGCACAATTTGGCAGTCTGCATTTTAGGAACTTTCTCTGAAAAAAACCTGAAATAACCACCAGTCATTTCCTATAAACCCCAGGCAAAAATTTCAGATGCTAGGCTTTGTTTTACATCTTGAGATTATTGAACGAAAGTCAGAAATACAGTACGCTTTGTAGTCATTTTCCGCAATTTCAGAACTACAGATTGTTTGAGAATTTAAATTAGAGAGACAAACAGGATCCATGATAATTGTTTGCTCAGGAATATATGTGCTTTGCTTCAGTAAATTTTGTATGACAAAAATTTATACAAATTTCTTTCAAAAGAAATTTGAAAGAAAAACGTTGTATGCCTTAGGTCTTGCCACCAAGATCCATCTTCCTCTGTGAATATTTTTTTCTTTTCTTTTCTTTCTGTTCCCCCTCCCGCTCCCTTTGGTGAAGCAAAATAGTTTTTATTGAAAATTATTTAGAGGGGCTGGAGCAATCGCACAGCAGGTAGAATGTTTGCCTTGCACGCGACCGACCCAGGTTCGATTTCCAGCATCCCATATGGTCCCCTGAGCACCACCAGGAGTAATTCCTGAGTGCAGAGCCAGGAGTAACCCCTGTGCATCGCCAGGTGTGACCCAAAAAGCAAAAAAAAAAAAAAAAGTTTAGAAAAGGTGTGAGGGTAGAAAAATACGGTTTTCAAGAGAATGCGGGCTTCTCTGGAGTGGAAATAGGCAAGCAAAGAACAGAGAAACAAGCAAGTAATATGTGTGTTCGAGGGAGAACCCGGGCTTGGAGAGCAAGCTAATATGAGTTTTCTTACCTCAAAAAGGTTCCTTAGATGGATTCAATTTGGAAGTTATTAGAGTAATAACCATTGGAGTGCTCGGGACTATATGGGATGCTGAGGATCAAACCCAGGTTAACCACGCGTAGGACACATGCCCTCCCCACTGCACTATCTCTCGAGCCCCCCAAGTCAGATCAATCTAAAGATGGAAAATAGAATTGAAAACATGTTTCCCAAGCCAGCTTAATCTAGAGCCTTTGTGTTTCTGGTGAGTCATTTCCATCATCTTCAACAAAGAGCCAGGTAAACCTTATGGTAACATGATGTTGTTAGGTATAAGGCTGCTAAAGGTGAAGAATGGGGTTGGGAAGGAATCATGGACATTGGTGGAAGGACACTGATACTAGGGGTTAGGGGGGCACAGGGGCATGAAATTGGCACACTGTAGGCCTGAAACTCTATTAACAGTAATGGAAATGATGGTACCTAAATAAAAATTGGGAGGGGAGAGACATGAGACTTTTGCTAGGTGAAGCCTTTTCTACTTTATTACAGTTTCCTGGGCAACCCTCTAAAGTAGGTTCATCACCCAGTTGCCACAGACTTCCTCTTGATATACATACTCATACATATAAGTTTGAAGAACATTCATTTGGAGGGAGGGTTGGAGGGGGGGTATTCCCCACCTGCACCCCATGACTATCTGTTTGTACTCCGAACACTTCTTTCATTTTTGTAAATGTGTCGGTTATTCAACAGCCTATAATTAGATGCTTATAATTTTGAAAGAATATTATTTTGTAGCTGTACAAATATGCAGTTGAAGAATACCTCTCCTTAAGACATGTTACTTTGGTATGTGGATTAATTCAAGTTAATCAAGGCCTTGCTAACTCGAGAGAAGTTCTTTGCCACTCCCTTAACAACCCAAAGGGATGAAACCTTGGGGATGTGCCTCCCATTTAGAGTTGTATCCAGAAACAACCTTTCTATCAGAGAAATCTCAATACCAGCGCAAAACTGATTCCAAGCATCTGGTCATGGGTATCTGTCTTCTCACCTTGAAGTTCCAGCACCCCATTTCTAGCTCAGGAAAAATATCATTTAATATTTAGTCTGATTTACTTTCAAATCTACGTCCATGTACATTTTTCCATGCATAGGTACTTCAATTCATTCTTTTCTCCTCCTAATTTTTCTGAGGTTAATTTGGTTGCTTCATCTTTTGAGAAGAACCGAGAGGAGTGGGAAATTTTCTCTCCACTAATACAGAGTATGCAAAAGTTCACTCTGAGGAATTTATCCTAAAGAAATACAGCACATGGGCACAAAGATGTTTTATGAAGATGATCGTTATGGTAATATTCATGAGAGCTAAATTGAAAACATGTAAAATATGCAAACTTTGGAAATTATTAGAATAAGTCATGACCCAAACACAGAAACCTCTGGAGAAACACAAATGTGCTACGGCACTTAAGAAAAGACCATCTCATTCTTGGTGGAAGAAAAGGTCACTTTGGCAGCAGAATGCTCCTCTATACTCCTGATCCTGGCCCATGCCTTGCCAGCTAGAAAACCATTCTGTAGTCATGGTTTAGAAAGATACAGGATGGGCTGGAGAGATAGTACAGTGGGAAGGATACTTACTTGGCACATACCCAACCCAGTTTTGATCCCTGGTGTTGCATATGGTCCAATACATTCTACCAGGAGTGATCCCTGAGCACAGAGCCCTGAGCACAATTTAGTGTGACCCCCAAACCAAAAATTAAATTAAGACACTGGAAACCCATCCATGGCAAAAAAAATATGCATTTCACCAAGTTGAAATAACTCTAAAGAGGGGAGAGCGCTCAAATGTCTAGACTATGGCCCTGGATTGAATTCTTGGCACTGTATGGTCTCCTGAGCATCAGCAGAGTGGCCTGAGGAGGGGCAGGGGAGGGGTACGATGTCAGCAGTGGGTGGACCAAGTATCACTGGGAATGGTCCTGGGTCCACTGAGCACTGCTTGAGAGACCACAAAAAATAGAATCAAATAACTAGTGCGAATCAGGTGCCAAGGGAAATTTTTGACGGTTTGTGCTGACTTGAAGAGACACGCCGGAAATCAATCTGAAAGTAAAAGGCTCTGCTCCAATGCCCGCCATGGAGTGCAAGTTTGGAGAAGATGGATCGTTTCAGATGAAGGATGATGCAAACCACTCAATGATTAGCACAGCCCTTCCAAGACTGTTAAGCAGATTCTTTCCTTTCCCTGTCTAGAGCGAGAAATTGAGGTTGAAATCACAATTTAAGATGCTGAACTCAACTTTGCAGTAAGTTAACAATCAGTGTGTTTTTTTTTTAAATTTTTTATTGAGTCACCATGTGGAAAGTTACAAAGTTTTCAGGTTTAAATCTCAATTATACAATGCTCGAATATCCATCCCTTCACCAGTGCTCATATTCCACCACCAAGAATCCCAGTATAGCTCCACCCCGCCCCCTCACACCCCTAACCCCCCCACGCCCCTAGCCCCCCAACCCTAAGCCCCCCCCCCGCCTGTGTAACTAATAAATTTCACTTTACTTTCACTTTGATTGCATACAATATTTCAACAAAACTCACTATTATTGTTTGGAGAGTCTCTCCCTTAAAGTCAGACCTGCTGAAAAGGAAGCATTAGATAATTTGTTTTCCATTGCTGAGGATGAAGAGGTATGAGGTCGAGTGACCACACTTAGCGGCCTCTCAGTTTTGGGTTTCTGTATTTTAGTATTTTAGTAACTAAGTCCAGAGAGATATCTGCCAGAAGTTGCATCGTTGCCAACTTGTACTTCTCAGTTACATTATATTCCACATATGAGTGCAATCTTTCTATGTCTGTCTCTTTCTTTCTGACTCATTTCACTCAACATGATACTTTCCATGTTGATCCATTTATATGCAAATTTCATGACTTCATGTTTTCTGACAGCTACATAGTATTCCATTGTGTAGATGTAATCAGTGTGTTTTAAACATGATTAACTAAGGGTCAGAGTATACAGTAGGTAAGGTGTTTGCCTTTCATGCATCCGACCCACTCAATTTCCAGCACCCCATAGGGTCCCCCGAGCCCACCAGGAATGATCCCTGTATGCAGAGCCAGAAGGACGTCCTGAGCACTGCTGGGTGCAGCCCAAAATCCAGGTTATAATTTATTGGACTTGAAATAGTTGAACATATATAATTTCATTGAACAGGATTATAATGTATTGAACATTTATTGAACACATACATTCCCAGCTTATTAAAACGTTTAATGTGATCTTTTTAAAAAATAAATAATTATTAAAATGTTTAATATGGTCTTTTTAAAAAATAAATACTTGTCATTGGGCAGAGAAATAGTACAGGAAGCTCTTGCTTCACATGCAGTTGCATGGCCTAGACCCTGGTTCCAACAGCCAGCACTGCACACGGTCCTCTGTCTGAGCATGCCTCGGATCACTCCAGAGCACAAAACCAGGGTGGCCCCTGAATAATGCTGAGTTGTGGCCCACCCTCTCTCTGCAAAAACATGTTTGCCGAAGTCAAAATAGGGTGCGTTTTGTTGTTGTTTGCCACATTAGTAATGCTCAGGGCTTTCTCTTGGCTCTGCACTCAGAGATCATTCCAACACTTCTGGTGGGCTCAAAAGACCATATGGGGTGCCAGGGATCAACCCCCAGTTGGCCACTTATAAGACAAGCAACCTGCCCACTGTACTATCATTGCAGCCTAGGATGCAATTTATTAAAACACTGATTGCAACTGTCTCGAGCAGGAGTGAATATAGCTCAGCACTTGTTTTACATGGGCGATGCCCTGGGTTTGATGGCAGGCACTGCACTTGATTCCAAGCACTGCAAAAGAAAAGGGGAAGGTGAGAGAGATAGTTCAATGGGCTGATGCATGCGCTGTAAGCCAGGGGCTCCGGTTCTGAGCATGGCATAGTCTGAGCACTGCAGGGGATGGAGGAGGGTGGGAGGGAAGGGGGGAAACATCCTTGAGTAGGATCTGGGAGCAGAGAGCAGTCCCTGAGCATTGCCAGGTGTGGCTTATAAACAAAAAAGGTATTTTCTCTAAGTGATGAAATTTCTGTTGATTTTGTTTTTCATTTTTAATATATTTTATTTTTAATAAAATAATGCAAACTCATGTTGTGTGTGTTACTCACGGCCTCACACATGCAAGTATTCTACAACTGAGCTTATTCTTTTTGTTGTTTTTTTGTTTGTTTTTGTTGTTGTCGTTGTTGTTGTTTTGGGGTTGTTGTTTTTTTCTTTTTGGATCACACCCAGCGATGCACAGGGGTTACTCCTGGCTCTGCACTCAGGAATTACTCCTGGCGATGCCCAGTGGACCATATGGGATGCTGGGAATCAAACCTGGGTTGGCTGAGTGCAAGGCAAACACCCTACCTGCTATGCTAATCGGTCCAGCCCCTGAGTTTATTATTGACTACACACACACATCTCTTTTTTCAGTGCCTGGAATCAAACCCAGAACCTCACTTTTATTGTGGTGCTCACAAGGAGTAAGACCTTTTGTTGTGGTGCTCACCCATATTGCTCACTGGGCCAAGGACCATGGAAAGCTGAGCTGGTAGGCTCAAATACCAGAGCTAGCAGGATCACTGTTGACGGATGTTAAATTATAGGGGTTATACCATTGGTACATGATAGTGCTGAGCCTAGCAGTGCTCTGGAGTCACCAGGGCCATAGGAGTGGGGAAGGATGGGATTTGGAGAGTAATGTAGGCCTGGAGACAGAACACATTAGTTATATCCACTACCACTGAGTTGTGTCCTGACTTCCAGCCCAAGTTTTATTTTTTAGCAAATTATATCAATATTTTATTGCATAAAATATATGCAATGAAGGTCATTCATTATTCACTGAGAAGAGATTAGTTGTGTGATGATTTAAAAAAAGTTATTTAGCACTGCTCTGTAGCACTGTTGTCCCGTTGTTCATGGATTTGCTAGAGTGGGCAGCAGTAATGTCTCCATTGTGACGCTTGTCGTTACTGTTTTTGGCATATCGAATAAGCCACAGGTAGCTTGCCAGGTTCTGCCGTGCAGGTGAGATACTCTGAGAAGCTTGCTGGGCTCTCTGAGAGGGACGGAGGAATCAAACCCGGGTCGGCCAGGGCAAGGCAAACACCCTATGACTCCAGTCCTTTTAGAATGTTTATTTACCTGTAATTAGTTTTTAGGTAATCCACTAGAAGCTGGGAAGTGACTATGGTGGAGTTTGGGCAGAGGAAGCTCAACAGGATGAGCATATATTTGCATGCAGGAGACCCAGTTTGATCCTCAGAATCTCACTGTCCCTCTCCCGCCTGCCGGCTTCCAAGCATTATAAGATGTGATCCTTCTACATAAAAGCATAGTGATCATTTTCAACCAATTCTCCTTTGGTTTATGTTTTTAATAATAACAAGTCAAGGAATCAGAGAGACAGTACAGTGGGGAGGGCTTTTGCCTTGCAGGGGGCCAATGGGGTCCCATCCCTGGCATCCCATATGGTCACCCCATGCACTACCAGAAGTAATTCCTGAGTGAGAGTCAGGAGTAAACTCTGAGCATCTTCAGGTGTAGCCTCCAAAAATAAATTTAAAAATTTTTAAATCATAAAAGATAAAGTGTTCAAAAGAAAATGAGGAATCAGAGAAAAGGGTTTTTTTTCTTCTTCTTTTAGGCAACTCTTAAACATTTTTGTATTAAAGAAGATAAATAAGATGGTAGGCTGGAGGGTCGGAGCGATAGTACAGTGGGTACGGCATTTGTCTTGCACACAGCCAATCCAGGTTCAATCCCCCGCATCCCATATGGTCCCCCAAGCACCACCAGGAGTGATTCCTGAGTGCAGAGCCAGGAGTAAGCCCTGAGCACCGCCAGATGTGGCCCCCAAACCAAATTAATTAATTAATTGATTTTTTAAAAAGATGGTAGCTGGAGGATACCTGAGCTCCAATGAGAATTACATGTGTGTGTGTGTGTGTGTGTGTGTGTGTGTGTGTGTGTGTGTGTGCATAAGAGAGAGAGAGAGAGAAAGAGAGAGAGAGAGAGAGAGAGAGAGAAACAAGGTAGTTTTTATTAAGTGAAAGTTACTTAGAAAGATGTAAGGGGAGAAAAGGAGATATATTTCAAGAAATAACATGGCCACTCTAGAGTGTGTGTGTGGGGGGAATCACAAGCAAAGAGACATAGAGATAGAGAACACAGGCTTGTAGAGCAAAGCCCAAAGAGAATGTTTAAAGTGTGAGAAATTATAGCACTTGCAAATAATCTAGGCAAGTGGGGAAGTGGGGGAGAGGAAAACAATGCAGAAGAGATTAAGTACCAATGCTGAGCAGATAAATATGAGTGAGGGAGGAAGAGGATTTATATGCAAGCAGAATGTCAAGAAAAAAGACAGAAGACAAGGAAAAGACCTGCGATGCTAGAGACTTTAATGCCTCTAAAAGGAACAGGATACCTTCAAAGGGTTTTAAGAAGAGAAGTGGTATGTTAGATAATAACCAGGTATTCAAGATGGGATTTAATTTACAACCTGAATTGGCTGTTTCTGTTCGGTCTTTGGTATTTCTTATACTGCATCAAAACCTAAAGGACTCAAGTGAATACCTTTGGATAGAGTTTTACATCTTTTTGGAAGTACTTTCAAGAGAAAAAAATATAGTCAGACTCAGAAAAGGGTATCAACAATAATTATTGCATAAGGGCCATTTTTTTAAGTGCATGTTTCATTCATACCTTAGTATAGGTAAAATATTTTGCCATTGCTTTAAGTTGCATTTACTTAACTATTTATGGTGTTAGGCCTCAAACCCAGGGGCTCACACACACCGGAAGCATATACTCTACAACTGAGCGATATTCCCAGCCCCTATTTAACTTCCAAGGGTAAATATTTCCATGCATGTACTTGCCTTATATATTTCTTTTCCTCTATATTGTTAGCAAACTTTAATGAGGTTGAAAGTAAAGTTGTTACTCAATATGTTTTAAGAAGTTGCTTTCAGTAATGGAAAAAAATCTTGATTATTTATTTTCAGCCTAGAATTTCTTTGCAAACATCCCAGGTGTTTATTTTTATAAAGAGTCCCTTTATTTCATCTTGTTTCTTCTCCTATTTCTTTATTATTTTTTATTTTTTTAAATTAAAAAAATTATTTATTTAGTTTCCCCCCTATTCTTAGACTGTTTAGGTATAAGGAGAACAGTATTGAATGTTTGAAAGGTAATAATCACCTAGAACATTTTCCCTTTGCAAATACCCTCTCTAAGATTTTAAAACTATGTCCTATACACTTTTTTAATGTGACACTAAAATCTTCATTATGGGAGCCCGAGGAAAGCACAGGAGCTAATCTGCTTGGCTCGCATGTGTCTGCCATGGTGCTCTAGCATTTGTTCTCAGTTACTGTGCCTGTTGGGGTTGCACCTGTTCTTTGGTGCTTACACATACCTGATAGTACACTTATCAATACGCAATAAAAATAACTAATGAGGGGATGGAGCAAAAGTACAAGTAGGGCGCTAGCAGGTAGGGCCGGTCTGGGTTGGATCCCTGGCACCTGATATGGTCCCCCAAGTCTCCCAGGAGTGATCCCTGAGCACTACTGGGTATGACCCAAAGATGCAGAGTTCTGGGGCTGGAGCAATAGCACAGCGGGTAGGGCATTCGTCTTGCACGCAGCCGACCTGGGTTGGATTCCCAGAATCCCATATGGTCCTCTGAGCATCGCCAGGAGTAATTCCTGAGTGCATGAGCCAGGAGTAACCCCTGTGCATCATCAGGTGTGACCCAAAAAAGAAAAAAAAAAAGATGCAGAGTTCTGTCTTCTCCCCCCAAGCAAGAAATTCAAGCAAGAAATGATTGAATACCACCTAGACATTCTACAACTCAATTTTATTTTAAGAGGTGAGGGAAAAGATCGACACTTGTAGTACTTCTAGTATTCCAAACAGTGCACGCTGCCTTTGAGCTACCTTTCTAGCCCTCAACTCTTTCACTATTACTCAAAAATGCACGAGATTCCACATGCTAAGGGTTCAGTCCACTTGGACCTCTATTTAGTAAGTGGACACAGTTGAATAATACATAGTTGGATTTCCTCATATTTGTGATTCTTCAACTTCTTCCACTCAGGACCCCATTTTTGCCCAAGAATTGCTACATGGGTAAGTGCTGCCAGAAAAAAAATGGATTCCTTTAGTCAGAGAACTCCTATATTTTTAAGTTCAAGATTTTACTTATCTTTAACTTATGGGCTCTGCCTCCATTTTTAAAAAGTACATAAATTCCTGGGACTGGACAGATAGAAACAGGTAGCATGCTTCTCTTACACACAGCTGACCTGGTTTTGATCCCAGGAACTCCATGCGGTTCCCCAGTACTATCAGGAGTGATTCTTCACAGCAGAGCCAGATATAACTCCTGAGCACTGTTTGGGTGTGTCCCCAACTAATTTTTTTTTAATTTTTAAATCACATAACTTTAATTTCTGCATTTACCATTACATTGTCCTTCAGATGCTACTGGGGGTTCCATAGTAATTACATCTGGCCTGAGGTTAATCCAGGATAATCTCCCCTTCTAAAGACATTTAGTTTAGTGGCTAGAGATGTGGGTCAGGTGACAAGCATGTGCCAGGCCCTTGGAATAATAACGGACACTGCATTGGACTCGAATCCAATTACAGTGTGATCTCCACAGCAGTATTTTTTAAATGATCTTTAGTTTATACCTGGAAACTCCTAAGAAAGTTTTCTTAAACAGCAGAGAGATAGTACAGCACCTAGGGTACTTGCCTTGCACACAGACAACCTAAATTCCATCCTCAACACTCCATATGGTCCCCCGAGTAAGAGCCCCTCCAAGGAGAAATTCCTGAGCCCCGTTGTTGTGTCCCCAAAACAAACCAAAAAAGAAAATTGTCTTATTTCTAGTTTACTAAGTCATTTTCTTGTTTTCCAGTAATAGGTGGTATAAGCTTTTTCCACACAATGCCAAATTTCTTAAACTAGGGTCGTGGCCCCATAAAGGTGTTGTTTCACTAAATATGGGCAGTCATGGGAAATTCTGGCTACAGTAAAAGGTTTCTGAATGCACAACCACCAAAAATTTATTTAAAATCAACCATGTAAAGGAATGAATCCATGGATGTTTCTCACAGGACTTACCCATGCAGCAATTTTTGGGCAAAATGGGGCCCTGAGCGGAAGAAGTTGAAGAAGCATAGAAATGAGGAAACCCAACTATGTATTACTCAACTGTGTCAGCTTACTAAGTAGAGGTCCAAGTGGAAAAACACTGGGACAGAGGCATTAGTTGTGACAGTAAAGAACTTTGCCAGGGATGTAGCTGAGTAGTAGAGCACAAACCTTGCAAATGTGAGTTCCTGAACTCCATCCTCAGCACCCGAGAAGGGAGCCAGGGTGTGAATGAACACAGGATGAACTCCTAAAGTCTGTGAAAGATTTAATTTTCTGAAGGGGATGGACAAATATTTGATTAAGGAGTAAAAAAGCACTGTAGCACTGTCACTGTCATCCCGTTGTTCATCGATTTGCTTGAGCAGGCACCAGTAACATCTCCATTGTGAGACTTGTTGTTACTGTTTTTGGCATATGGAATACGCCACGGGTAGCTTGCCAGGCTCTGCCGTGCAGGCTATATACTCTCAGTAGCTTGCTGGGCTCTCTGAGAGGGGAGGAGGAATCGAACCCGGGTTGGCTGCGTGCAAGGCAAATGCCCTACCTCTGTACTATCACTCCAGTCCCAAGGAGTAAAAAAGAGTCAGAGAAATTTTGCTGTTTTGTGAGAAAGCAACCTGAATATGTTTATACTCTTGAGAAACTAGTAAAGAAAATGGAAACTGGAGGCTGGAAAGATAGTACAGTATAAGTTATAGAAGACCCAAGTCAAACTCCATCATTGTGAATGGTCCCTTAAGCACCAACACAAGTGACCCGTGAGCACTGTCAGGAATAAGCCCTGAGCACCATCAAGGTGTGGCTCCTAAACAAAAACAAACCAGAAAAAGGATAGAACATAGAAGGGCACAGAGAATAGGTGCGGAGCAATCAACAGGGCATGGCTGTAGCACAACTTATTGATCTCAGAAGTTTTCAGTTAATATTCCAAATTAATGAATGGCTGTGTTGAAGAAACAATTAAACATCAAGGACAGTCCCCTATAGCTTCTGGATCTCAGTCCTCATCCTCCAGGATGATATAGTCCTTAGAAACATAGAATCACAAGGGCTGGAAAGATACTACAGGAGTAAGGTGTTTGTCCTGCACCCTCACACCCCAGTTTGAATCTCTAGAATCATACATTTCCCAAGCAATGCAAAAAGTTCATTCCTGAGCACAGGGACAGAAATAGCACTTAAGCACCTCCAGGTATGGCTCAATTCCTCCCCACTCCGCAAAAAAATAAAAATAAAAACCCTACCACGTTTGTTGCAGCATTATTTACAATTATTCCTATTCAGTGTGGAAACAATCTAAATGACAATTGACAGACGAATGCTAAATTATAGCATTGTTTTAAAATGAAAACTTTTAGTCTTGAAAATGGAAATTCTACTCAATGGCCACAAAATGCTACTCAAGAGATATCTGCACACCTGTGTTCACTGCAACACTATTCATAACAGCCAAAATTTGGAAACAACTCAAGTACGCAAGTACAAATCACAGTGCTTAATTTTTTGTTTGTTTGTTTTGTTTCTTTGAGCCACATGCAGTGGTTTCTCATTTCTCTGGGCTGGGAACTCAGGAATCACTCCTTGTGGTGCCTGGGGAAAACTTTAGGATGCTGGAGATTGAACGCAGGTCAGCCATATACAAGACAAATGCCCTACCCACTGTATTAACACCCTGGCCCTAAATTTCTTTAAATAAATGGAAATTTTGCCAGATCTGACAACAGAGATAAGAGACTTTGCAGTCACAGAACATAAACTGTGATTCCAATTATGAGATCATTAAAACAGCCTTTGCTCACGAAAACATAGAATTATGATTGTCTCATGCTGTAGGAGAGGAATCAAGAAGAATGACAATTCTGTCATTCAAAATTAACAATCTCTGGAGATCTACTATTCAACATTGTGCCTCTAGTTGAATCCACTCACAATATTGCTTTATATTGCACGATCCTGAAAAAAATCTGTTAAGAGATAGATTTATGTTAAGTTTTCTTACCACAGACAGGGGTTAAAAAACATGTATTGCCATTTTATGTTGAGTGCCAGGGACTGAAGTCATGTATGTGTGTACTCTGCCACTAAGCTACTTTCCTGGTGCTGCCACAATATATTTGTTCACCGTATTTCACTAAGCATTCTGTTGCAATTCATTTTTTGTTGTGGTAGTGGTTGTTGTTGTTCTTTGCTTCTTGGGCAACATCTGGCAGTGCTTAGAGGCTCAGTGCTCAGAGGCTGTCCCCAGCGGGCTCAGGGGACCATGCAGTGCACTCACAGTGCAGGGCTCGAACCCTGGCCTCCAGCACACAAATCATGCATTCTGCCCGTTGAGCAATCTCTTTGAACCTAAAAACAATATTTTCTAAAGTAAAGACAATAATTGAAAAATTAAAGCACTTTTCCACTAGTTCCCTCCCGCCCCCCTTATATGGAGGGTATCATACATGAGACATGTATGCTACCGCTAAACTCCATTCTAAGTCCAGGAAGTACTTTCCTTTGCTCTGATAATTCTAGGTTTACCAAAAGGTAAAATCTTTAATAATCATAAAGGAAAAAAATTATAAAGAATTTTCCTTTTCCCTATATCCATATAGAAAACAAAATGAGAAACACCAAACATTCCACTGAACAATAAACTCCCCCAAATAATTCAATTTGAAAAAAAATTAACAAACTATAATGGGAAATATGACTAAGGACAGCATCATAAATATAAAAATCATTTTAAAGAGCTTCCCGTTCTTATATCTTATGTAACAAAATTTGAAGAACGAGCCAAAATTCCCGTGGAGCAGTAACTTCTAGAATAATCAATTTGAAAAAAAAATTAACAAAACACAAGGAGCATGGCTAAGGCCACCATTACCTCCTCAAGGGCTAGAAAAGTCCCCCCATCCTTGACAAGGGAAGGGAGGTGAGAGCTGGTGCTCTTTGACCTTCAGAGGCACCAGCGGGGGAACATCTAGGATGACTCTATCACAGCATTCTCCCCGCTATAAATTCTCAGAAAGAGCAGTTTAAATACCAGACTTTTATTGAAGGTGATCAAATAAGACCACCCCATGATTCTCAGCGTCAGTCTCACCGCAGCCAGCTCTGGCATGCAGATTATTGAGCTGAGAACAATGACAGGGCCCTTAAATTAAAGAGAAGCCATTGTCCCTCCCCAAACAGAAGAAACTACCACTCCCTAATCCTTTATCCTTCCCCCTATTCAAAATGATCACCACTTCCGAAATCAGGGCTTCCCCCACCTCCCCACTTTCCCCCACCCCCAACCCTACCTACAAGGAAGCGGATAACTGCTCCCTAAACAAACCCTCTTAAGTGGAGACCCCCCCCACTTCTCCTCAGCACCTATCCCCAGCATTGTAGATAGAAATTTCTTTCTAACCTATGATGGGTGGGATTTGAATAATCATTTTAGCTTCCCTCTGTTCAACAGTTTTAGGCCTTTGGCTGACTCATCCATCCCTAGGAGTATCCAGAGTGCAGATTTTCGCAGGTGCAGAGACTTTTGCAAGTAGCTTCCCCCTCCTCTGCAAGCTAGCACATAAATAAATGCAAGCATCCTCAATCGTTAGCAATTTATTTTATTCTTTGTAAGTCACTTTTATTTATATTATACCATGAAAACTGCTGGGGGAGGGGGAAGAAGGAAAAGAAAAGCCAAAACATTCATACAGGATTGAAGATCACCAAACTAAAACAAGACATTTCTCAACGGTAAGAAATTTGCCAAGTCTGCTATCCAGTACTGCAACGGGTCAGAGTTTCTAGACGTCTACCAAAGTCCGGTGCCAAATTCCAGTTCTCTGCTTCAGGGAGCAAAGTTCACAGGTAAAGGTCAGGAAAATCACCCAGGCCATTAATAGTGTCCCTCCAGCCACAGGAGGCCCCCCCCACGACTTTGCTCAGCTGCCCTTACAAAACCCTGTAGACGATAAAAAAAAAAAACCGAGTGAATACCTTTGGTGACAGCCATGTGGGAGGTCTAAGTCACTTTGGAACAATCAGGAGTGAACCAGGTCCCAAGGTTTCACTGGTCGTCTCCACCCTGGCCGTACAATTGGTGCCGTTTCACCAGGGTGCACTCGCCCCCTTCCTGGGGGTCCAGGTTGTAAATGTATAAATGCCCGTCGGAAGAAGCCACCAGCAACCGGGGCATCTTCTGAATGGTGGCCACCGAGCAGATATTCCTATGGCCACCGCAGGGCAGGTGGGCGGTGGCGAAGGCCCTGTCCTGGTGGAAGACCTCGGTGACCTGCGAAGGCAGGTAGAGGGTGGAGGCCAGGAGGGCTTTCCCGAAGTAGCCGAGCCACGTGGTGGCCTCCTCCTCCCGGCGCGCCTCGGCCTCCGTCGGGAGCTTGAAGACGTGCACCGTCTCGGTGTTGCTGGACGCCGCCAGGAAGGCGCCGTCCCCGCTGAAGGCCAGCGAGTGGATGGTGACGCACCTCTTGAGGCCCCTCCGGAACTCGTGGAGCTTCTGTCCCCAGGGGACGGAGAACACCCGGATGACAGTCCCCTTTTCGGACGCCGTGGCCAGCTGGGTGCCGCTGCGGTCAAAGGCCAGCGCGGCCAGGGGGCTGTCGTGCGCCAGGATGGTGCCGGAGGCCCTCAGGAGCGCCGTGTCGAAGACCTGCACGTTGCCGAAGCTGGCACTGCCCACGTAGGCCAGGGCGCTGCCGCCCGGCGACAGCGCGCACACGCCCGCGGGGTTGGGGGGCGTCTCCTTGATCACGTGCAGCAGCCTCAGGTCGCGCAGGCCGTAGAGAAAGAGGCACTGCTCCAGGCACACGAGCAGCCGCTGCGCGCTGGCCCGCACGGCCAGGACGCTGGTGGAGAAGTGGAAGGAGCAGCACTCGAGGCCGCGCGGGAGGTGGCGGATGCTGAGCTTGCGCGGCGCCTTGAGGCTCACCAGGGCCACGGCGCCCGCCAGGCCCGCGAAGAGCGGCTCCACGATGCCCACGTCCTCGAGCTCGCGGCACTCGTGGAACACTTCCAGCCGCTCCACGGACGGCAGGGACAAGATGGAGTAGCCCGACGTCCTGCCCGTCACCAGGGACCACTTGGCCGCAGGGGGCCAGGACTCCTCGGGGCTCCTCTCCGCCGCCTCCGCCGGGGTGGTCGCGGCCCTGTGGAAGTTGGCGTAGAGCAGCTGGCCTGGGCCGGCGTCCCCCGGGCCCTGCAGGTTCATGGTGGCCCCTGGGGGGTGGGGGTGGGGGGTGAGCAGTCGAACTACGGCTGTGGGGCCGGGCTCCCGCGGGTGGGCGCTCACGGGGGTGCTGCTGCGGCCTGGATGTCTGCCCGGATGCTCAGGCCCCGGTGCTCAGGTCGGCCCAGGATCAACTGCCACCCCAGGGCCCGGCTGCTCGGCTTTATAGCCCGGCGGCCCGGTGGTGCCCTGCGCGCCTGCGCCGCCCCGCCCCCTGGACACAGCCAGTGAAGACGATTTTTGTTGCACAGTAGAGAATAGTGTGTATGGTGGTGGGGGAGGGGTGGAGGAGTTCGTTTTAAATGGGAAAGGGATTCCTTTATTTTTTTTTTTTTTTGGCTTTTGGGGGGTCACACCCGGTGATGATGCTCAGGGAGTCCCCCTGGCTCTGCACTCTGCACACCAATCCTGGCCATGCTCGGAGGACCATATGGGATGCTGGAGATGGAACCTGGGTGGGCCTCGTGCTCAGCTCTACCCCCAACCCTGACCCCTGCTGTCGCTCAGGCCCTGGGGATTTTTAATGACTTGTGAAAAGGAGAAGAAAAAAAAATCTATATTCTTATCTTTTAAAGATCACGTGTTGGTAGCATAGTTGCAAGTAGAGACATACTATATGCGTTATATGTGCTCACTTTTCAACAATAAGGGATTAGAGTCCACGGTCTACTTCAATGTTTTTAAAAAGAAACGTATTTCTCTTTGTACTCAGGGATCATTTCTGGCAGGGCTCTGGGGACCGTATGGGATACCAGGGATCCAACTCAGGTCAGCCACATGCAAAACAAGAGCCTTAGCCGCTGCGCGATCACTCTGGTTCTCCTATTCATCTTTTCATAAGTGTAGACATTCAGGCCCGTGTGCATTGCCACATTTTTTTTTTTTTTGCAGTAGTCAAGATAAGGAAACAGTTCAAGTGTGCTTTGGTAGACCAACAAATAAAATGATACTGTCAACTGTCATCCCGTTGCTCATTGATTTGTTCGAGCGGGCACCAGTAACATCTCTCATTGAGAGACTTTTTGTTACTGTTTTTGGCATATCCAATATACACGAGTGGCTTGCCAGGCTCTGCCGCTTGGGCTCGATACTCTCGGTAGCTTGCCGGGCTCTTCAAGAGGGGCAGAGGAATCAAACACGGGTCGGCTTCGTGAAAGGCGACCACCCAACCAATGTGCTATTGTTCCAACCCAAAATGATATATACATACATATATATATATATACACACATATGTATACATATGCATACACATACACACATATATAACATACATAAACATTATCCAACCACACACAAAAATAAAAAGAATGAAAATGTCATCTGAGACAGTATGGAGATAGTATGGACACACTTTGAAGATATAGTATTAAAAGAAACAAGATGGACAAAGAAAGAAAGGAGTGGCTGGCTATTGACGGAGGGGACAGATTGAAAAAGATAAGAGCAGATTCAGAAACAGGAAAAGAGGTAGATCAAATGCTGGACAAACTTTGTTGGACTAGAGAAAAACCCAAACCAAAGAACATCCAAATTACAATGTGTTTTCTTTGATGTTGTCATTGTGGGGTTTTTGTTTGTTTATTTGTTTTTTTTTTTTTGCTTTTTTGGGTCACACCCAGGGTAACACCCAGGGATTCTCAGAAATTACTCCTGGCTCTACACTCAGGAATTACTCCTGGTGGTGCTCAATGAACCGATGGGATGCCCGGGATCGAACCTGGGTTGGCCACATGCAAGGCATATGCCCTACCCGCTGTACTATCACTCTGGCTCCTAAATTATAATCTTTTAAAAATTACAAGAGGTACTGCATGCTATCGATGGCAATGCTAATGGGAAATTCCTGAAAGGAGGAGTCTCAAGTTTGCTTTTTTTTTATTTTTTATTTTTTCCACTTCAGAGACTCCAACCAAGGACTGGTAGAGGCCAGAACAGGATCTCAAGTACTGAGCTACATCCGAGGTCCACTCTTTAAAGTTCCCAGTACAGGAAGTAAGTTGTATAGCTGTAAGCACAGATGTTGACTAGAATCATCGTGGTGATTATTTTACAGACTAATATCAAATAATGTTACACACCTGAAATGAATATATTGTGCCAATCATTCTTCAATTTAGAAAGAGCGAAGACAAGTTAATACCTTTTCCTTAACATACCATTGTATCAATGAGCCATATCTTGATTAAGCAGTGCTCTGTTTATGGGGCAGGTAGTTCTTATTTGTTTTTAATACATGACTAGTGCTGGATGAATATCTCAGTATAGATAACAATAGCTACTCTCCCTCTTTCCTGAAGAGATTTTCTATATTTAGACTCACCGAATGTATGCATATTTTAAGGCCCATGTATAGTGCTAATATGTCCCCCCCAAGACGATTAAAATGCTTTCTAATATTAAAAATAGGAAAAAATAGGCCTAAAAATGTAGTTCCCCATAATAAGCCCCAGCCAGACTTAATAACTAACCTAAAGGCTGTTTTCAACCTCTCCTCAAAGTGTAATCTTAAACCAGCCTGCCTGGAGTTTCCTGATCCTTGTGCTATAAGATGCCCCAGGTTTTCCCTGAGGGAAGGTGGTATTACCTGAAATAATCTTTCTTCTTCTACTAACAATCTCGTTAACTCTCTTACTGACCCTCCAAAAAAGTGGGCTTCTTAGAAAAAACAACTTGATTTTACTTGGATTTTTTTACTCAAATGACCTCAAGTTCTTTGTCACAAAAATAACAACAAAAGAAGACCATTAAGATTTAAGTCAATGTAAATAGGATGAAAGTTTTTAAGCAAACTCTTTAGCAAGAGTGTGTGTTTTGTTTGGAGGGAGAAAAGTCCTTTAAGATTTAAACAGATGTTAATAGCAGGGAGATAACACAGAGACTGAGCCCAAGACTGTAAGGTCCCGGTTAAGGTCTTGAGTTCAATATCCCTTTCTCCCACCACAGAATAAAAAATATAAAGATGCCATGGAGATCAAAGTTTTCACGTCAACTTTTTGGGGCCCAGAATGATGGTTCAACAGCTTCAAGCACTTGCCCAGCAGGTGCAAGCCCTTAAATTCGAACCCTAGTTCCTTCCCCCCCACCCCACCTCCTCAGCTTCTCAGGTGATGGGCACTGCACTGCTCTTTACTGATCAGATCAAAATAGATCCCTATTTGTGATCCCCAGAAAGAAAGGCCTAGAAGATGGCTTAACACATGGCTCCATGGCTTAAGCGCTTGCCTAACAGCACAGAGCTTAAGTTCAAAGGCAGCGCCGGCCCCAAGCACTAGGGTCATCTGGGCCACTCTGCTGTTCAGGATCCCAGCGAGAAAAGGCCCTGAAATATGGCCAGGCAGGCCAGCGACCCCAGTGGGAAAAAATAAAAAACAAAACAAAAAACTTTTCTTCATTATTATTTACGATCTCAAAGACAGTTGCCCTGGGGTCTGGGAGATCACTCACAGAGCATGGTTTAAAAACAAACTCTTTTGTTAAGTGTTTGTGTTTGTGCATGTGTGATGTATATATGGGGGGGGGGGGGGGCGGGGGCGGAGGAGTATCCAGGCTCCAACCGAGGGTCTCACACTGGCAGCCTCAGTCTTTCCTTTATGTTTGGGGGATGACACCTGGCAGTGCTGAGGGGTTATTCCTGGCCATGGGCTGGGGGTCAATCCCAGTCCGGGAGATCTTGTGGTGCTGGGATGAAACTCAGGCCTTCCGCACTCAAGGCATAAGCTCAACCCACAGCATTTCATCTCCAGCCCTACGGACATTTGTTAGATGGCAAAACCAGATTATAGCCCTGGTCCTCAAAATGGTTCTTAAAAGTCTTTCCTTTTTGGGAGCTGGAGCAATAGCACAGCGGGTAGGGCGTTTGCCTTGCACGCGGCCGGGGGTCAATTCCCAGCATCCCATATGGTCCCCTGAGCACCGCCAGGGGTAATTCCTGAGTGCAGAGCCAGGAGTAACCCCTGTGCATCTCCGGGTGTGACCCAAAAAGCAAAAAAAAAAAAAAGAAGTCTTTCCTTTTTTTCTAAAAGTAAATAATATAAAATCCATGGATGATCCAGATCATTCTATAGCATATTAATTATAAGCCTTTTGGAGGAACTTAAGAAATTGTTTGATAAATATTGGGTGAGACTTGAGGCCTCACTTCTGCAAACCAGGTGCCACATTTTAAGACCTGGACCTTACATTTTTATCAGCTCTCTCAGGCTGTGGGTTGGTTTGGGTTTGGGGGCCACACCCAGAAGTGCTCAGGGCTTACTCCTGGCTCTGCACTCTGCTCTCTTCACTCAGCTCCTGGAGGAGGTTTGTGAAAATATGGGGCACTGGGGGGGTGTGGTGTGTCAAACCTGGGTCAGCACGTGCAAGGCAAGTGCCTTACCCCCTGTACTATCTCTTTGGTCCCCATGACTGTGAGTGTGGGGAGGATTGTTAAAAAGGGAAAATGGATACCCAAAATGGAATCCTTCAAGCCCCACACAGAGTACATAGCCTAATTCCCAATCCATTCAACTTATAACCTTAAACCCGCTCATATAAGACTATTAAGGTATTCAACTACTGGGGATTTGGCTTCCTCTTCCATTAGATGAGATAATAGTTGAGGAGGCCGAACCATCAGGCCTTCTAGTGACTCACTCTGCCATCACTCTGCCTCCCCTATCCTTCAGTTTACCCTTCTTAAAAAGTAAGCTCCTAGGCCGCTAAGTGTGGTCACTCGACCTCATACCTCTTCATCCTCAGCAATGGAAAACAAATTATCTAATGCTTCCTTTTCAGCAGGTCTGACTTTAGGGGAGAGACTCTCTAAACAATAATAGTGAGTTTTGTTGAAATATTGAATGCAATCAAAGTGAAATTTATTAGTTACACGGGGGGGGGGCTAAGAGTGGGGGGGAGTTAGGGGCGTGGGGGGTTTAGGGTTGTGGGGGTGCGGGGTGGAGCTATACTGGGATTCTTGGTGGTGGAATATGTGCACTGGTGAAGGGATGGGTATTCGAGCATTGTATAACTAAGATTTAAACCTGAAAACTTTGTAACTTTCCACATGGTGACTCAATAAAAAAATTTAAAAAAAAAAGTAAGCTCCATTAATGCAGTTTTTTTTTAACCTACATTTAATGATCCAGAGACTATAAAACAATGCTCTCAGAAGCATTGACCTCTTATAGCCTAGTTCTCCCGCTCAGAGAACCTGGTAAGGTACCAAGAGCATCCTGCCCGCACGACAGAGCCTGGCAAGCTCTTCGTGGCATATTTGATATGCCAAATACAGTAACAATGATGGGTCTCATTCCTCTGACCCTGAAAGAGCCTCCAATGTGACATTGCTGGGAAGAATGAGTCGAGAGGCTGTCAAAATCTCAGGGCTAGGACAAATGGAGATGTTACTGGTGCCCACTTGAGCAAATTGATGATCAACAGGATGACAGTGACAGTGATGCAGGGATGTGATACTATTTTTCCCTGAGTTTATTATGCAGCTTTCTATCTGTGCCACACGGGTGAATTTGCATTGCATGGAACTACTAGTCTGTTTCCCTGGAGGGAAGATGCTTTTATCTGAAATCATATTTTGTTTCTTTTCTTTTTGTTTTTAGGAGGAGAGAGATCATGAGCTCTATGACTGAACTACATTCTGGATATTAGAAATCTTCTATCTCTTTTGAGAATAATATTCTTTCTGACTGTAAACACTTTCCAATTTATGTTAAGTCCCTTGCCGTGGCCTGTTACTTGCTAGATAGATTTTTGCATGATTGATGAGTGCAAGAATATGAAATCTAGTTTAATAAAGAAAATGTAACAAAGCAATTTTTATTTACACTCTCCCTCCTCTGTGGTGCTATGCATGGAGCTACACCTCACACAAGCAAGGCAAGTGTTTTACCACTAAGCCACATCCCCAGTCTGAAGAAAACAAGTTTGATTTCTAAATGAATTCTGATGAATTTTGGTTTTTTGTTTTTTGGGTTCTTTTTGCTTTTTGGGTCACATCCAGCATTACACAGGGGTTACCTCTGGCTCATACACTCAGGAACTACTCCTGGAGTTGCTCAGGGGACCATGTGGGATGCTGGGAATTGAACCCAGATCGGCTGCATGCAAGGCAAATGCCTTACCCGCTGGGCTATTGTTCCAGCCCCTGAATTTTGTTTCTTAACAGTCTTAACACACCGCCTGTGAGTATTAACACACCAACTGGTATCTTAGTACCAGATAACACATGATATGTTGTGAAGAGAGCAAGTTCTAGAAAGAGAACACCTTACTACGAATCCTAACTCGAGCAGTACTAATGGTTCTCCACAGAGGTCTTGAGCAAGGTATTCAACTACTGGGGATTTGGTTTCCTCTTTTATAAAATGAGATAATAATCATTTCTTTGTGATATTACTTTTCCCAGAGCATATTATGCAAGAAAGAGGAAACACTCCAAAACTCAGAATGGCATCCTGATTGCTATTATAATTGTTTTTCTTTAAATTAAATTTTTATTGAGGGGTTAAAGCGATAGTAGAGCAGGTAGGGTACTTGCCTTGTGCATGGCCAATCTGGGTGATTCCCAGGTTCCCCTGAACACCACCAGGAGTGAGCCCTGAGCATCACTAGGTGTAGCCCCAAAACAAAATTAAAAAATTATATTTTCATTGCTATCTAGCCCGCATGGCAGATCCTGGCAAGCTACACATGGCGTATTCGATATGCCAAAACCAGTAACAACAAGTCTCACAATGGAGACATTACTGGTGCCCGCTTGAGCAAATCAATGAGCAATGAGATGACAGTGACAGTGACAGTGATTGAGACCAGTATACAATTAAATAGATACTTTTTTCAATTCTTCACTCCTTTTGGTTTTTCTTAATGTGTCTTGATAGTATTTTATGTACCTATTTTTGATTAGTATGTTTAAGTTTTGTTCTCATTAATTTGGGGGTTTGTTTCTGGACCACACCCAGAGATGCTTAGGGAATAGTCCTGGCTCTGTGCTCAGGAGTCACTTCTGAAGATGCTTGGCAGGGCCATGTGGTACCAGGGTAGGTTTTTGCTAGGCTGGTGCTTTAAGTTTTGTATTATTTCTCCAGCTCCTGTTCTCATTACTTCTTTAAGGGTTATTTATATTTTAGGAATAATAATCATATATATGATGGTTTAGTAAGTATTTTCTAAGTTTCAGTTGAATTTAAATTAACATTTGTGGCTCTGAACAGTGTATGGGGAGGTGGGCTTTTTTAATTTAGAAAATTTTCAAATACACAGGAAAGATTAAAGAGTTTTATATAGAACAAACATGTACCAAATTGTTATCACCAACACTTTAACAATTTGCCACATTTCTTTTAATTATCTCATATTTTCTTCTGTTGAGGTGCTTCAATATATGTTACATACATACATATACATATATATCCTACATCATACCATTCCCCATCTGTATACTTTTTTCATGCATCACTTATAAATTGAGACATTCATATCCATCCATAAACAGCATTGCCTTGAAAATCATCTAACACTAATAGGAACGTTTAACTTGTTTCGCTAAAATTTTATAAAGAAGAAAGAAAAAGGAAGCACAGAGTTTTCTATATGAAAGGAAATCTTTTATTGATTAAGTTGTTCGTGCCTATAAAATAATTGGTGAATCTAGTTATCTAGAGAAATCACAAACAAAAATTACAAGTTATTACTTTTGAACATGGGATATTCACACTGCAACTGCAAGAAAACAGCAGAAGCAAAAAAGGAAAAGAAAAAGGAAAGAAAAGAAAAAAAGAAAGAAAAGAAAAGAAAAATGACAAAAATCACAATAGGCTGTGAGAAACCTGTCACCCTTGGTCACCCTTTGTCTCTAAATATTCCTCATAAAGTCATTCAAATGAGCCCAGCTAAACAGAAGACACCTGGGAACAAATGCCTGAAAGGCCATTGTGGAAGTTGTTAGCCTCATCCAAACGTAAGTAAACAAACCAAATAACAGCTTAAACTATTTAGTTTAACTCTCAAAGAATCTACTGGATGTGCAGCCTATTTATCATGCAATTATCTCCCATTCCCTAGCCACAGACTTATCTGCTTCATTCAGTCCTTGCAAAGCAGCCTTCTTTTCTACACATGCAGTACAAAAAAAAAAAACAACCTCCAAAGAGGTAAGGTGTGGGTGTTGGTGTTCCCAAATCTTTGTGCAATCCCTATGAAATCAAGATCAATCTGGATGTGTGTCCGACTTTTCAATATTCCACCAGTAAAGGAGATACTGGTCTTGAAAGCCAAACCAACAATGCAAAATGAAGGCCATAAAATATGTACTGATTTGAACTCCCACACTAAAGTGACTAGTAAGATTTGGGAGGAATTCAAGTATTTTGATTTTAAATATGACTTAGCAAAGGCTGGAAGGTATTAGAGACCGCAGAGCCCAGCACCTGTTTAGTGACATTTAATGAAAAGCAGAAGCATCTCCCTGTAGCCATGAATTCAAACAAGTTTAAATTATTTCCAGTAATAAGCCTGAAACCCATTAGGAAAAGCATGTTTTGTGCCCTGTATTTCATATCATCAGCAACTTCCTTAGAACCCAGGACTTTAGCGTTATCAGCAGAAAGGGAAGCAAGTATCTGCACTTATCTTGCATTCATACTCCGCTAAGACACAACCTGATCCAGGCAATTCTGCATGCTGAAAGCATGTCCTCTGTTGCTCTGCCCAACACCTTGTCTGCCTTTATGGCTCAAATTCTATTTTAGCTTATAAAATATTACTTCTCTGCATCTTACTAATTCATCCCCAAAAGACAAAACAAAATGACACATAAAAATGCAAACAGTAAAATCACTAGCTTATATGCATGGCTATTCATAGTGTGGGAATCCTTTGCATAGACTGTTTTAACATATGGCATGGAGTAAATATATAACAGTTCAGTTAAATCCATTTTCTCAATTTTCAGTTCTTCACAGTGATTCTTTGAGAGAATACAGATTCATAAACCTGTTTGGTTTTTTTTCCTCCCATTGTCGCATCTTCAGACAGCAGAAAGTGGCATGAACGGGTTATCAAGAATATAGAAACCGAACACCTGAGAGACTGCTCTCACACCGCTGGTCATCTATCACGGTTCATATAAAAAATTATCATTGATAAATGAAGCTAACATTTAGTTTACTAGTCCTGCACCAAGAATGTCACAGACCTTCCCACTTATTTGTACTATCAGAGAAGAAAAGTAAGAGCACACAGTTAACATACAGTAAAGCTAACATCCGTGATCTCTTTGGATTCTAGACTACCGGATTCTTAACTACTTTATGACATGGTATTGAAATAAAATAGAATATCAAAAATTAAATAGAAATAGGGGAATAGAAAACACATACATGAATAGATGTGATTTACAGTCTCTTTAAAAAAAAAATTGTGAGGTCCCGCTGGCAGTGTTCAGGTACCTACGTGATGCTGGGGTTGAAACTCAGGGCTTTACACGTGCAAGATGCTGAAGCCTCTAGAGCCATATCCCTAGCCTACATTCTTTAAAAAAAGGCAAATTCCATTCCCATGTGAAATATGCAGATGATGTTTCCTGCTGCATTCAAAATGTCACTGTAATTGACATCCATAAAACATTTTCTGCAGTGCATGCCCCAAAGACTGAGAGAATGTGGTGTCCAACTGGAATGGCAACCCCAGATGGCTTGCAGGAGGTGGGGATCTTCAGAAGTCTCTTCTGAACATTCACTAGAACCTGCCTTCTTACTGCAAATTGAATTGTCTTAAGACTTCTCGATTTGGTAGCAAATCTGGCAAAGGATGAGAAAGGTACGGACATTGCTCTCTCAGGGGAAAATCAAAATCATTTTCCTTTCCACATTCCAAAGCTGAAAAAAAGTGCTGCTTTTTAAAGAATATTTTATGGTGCTTGGAAGTCATCCTCGATAAGCAGAATATAATTTAATGAAAGAAGACAGTGAGGAGGTCATATTGTCTGTGAAGGCAAAAGCGTTTGTTTCTACTTTTTAGTATGTTCACTACCACTGATAATTAGATATTCCCAACAGACAAGTCTGGGACTTACCATAGACAGAAGATGACTACATTTATTTGGATTATTCTAAACCATGCAATGCTAATATTTTTAAGTCCTGAGCGTTTTGAAAGACCTAATGCCTAAGTAATAGTAGGTAGCTTTAATGAGACTTGTTCTTGGTAGCTAAAAATAAAAGATATAAAATAGGACCAGAGAGATAGATCAAAGGATTAGTGCCAAGTTTTCTAGGCTGGAGGTCTAGGTGTTTGTTTCGTTTTGCTTGGGGTGCCACACCCTGTGGTGGTGGAGTTAGAGGGTGCTCAGGAGACCACACACTGCTGGGGACTAAAGCGAGCCTGCCCCGTGCAATCTCTCCCACCCTTGGGAGGGTCACGTTTGCTCTTCCCAGGTGCTGGAAGCAGCCCAGGATCAGAGCCAGGTCTAACCCCATAATCTAAGATACAAAGCTAGAGAGAAGGGGGAGGGGTAAAGGTGCTTGACTTCTATGAAGCTGAGAGAGCAAGAAGTGTAGATTTATCTGCCATGTTGAGCTTTCCATGGCATGGAATTTTGAGAGGACGTACCCAATTATGGGGGACCATGTGCTTAGAATCAAACCTGAAACTCCTGCATGTAAAACACGCATTTCAGTCCTCTTAACTATCTCCTCTGTCTCGGCATTGTTTATCATAGGTAACATTTATTGACCGCTTTGTGGCAATTTCCAGGTATACTTTTGATACCTTTTTGGGGGGGGTGGGGGCCACATCCATCGATGTTCAAGGGTTACTCCTGGCTCTGCACTCAGGAATTACTGCTGGTGGTACTTGGAGGACTATATGGGATGCCAGGGATTGAATCCGGGTCAACAGAGTGCAAGGCAAATGCCCTACTTGTTGGAATATTGCTCCAACTACCCAGGTATACTTTTATTTATTTGTTTTGCTGTTACCATATTTACCTTTGTGGTGGCAGAGATTGAACTAGAAGCTATAATCTTTGCCCCTAATGTGGAACTTTAATATTTCCCAGGGTAATGATTTACCTGGAAAATTAAAACAAGAACCACAACATGTACACACAAGCATGTGCGCACGTGCACACAAACACACACACACACAAAGTACACACATGTTCAAAAAATGATAAGCATCCACTAATGTTTTAATTCCCTGATTAACAAACTTACTGACATTCACAATTGCATGGAAGAAAGAAAATGGTTGGGAAAAGTGAGAGTCAAAGAAGAAAACCCACAATTGACTTAAATCTTGCCCCCTCTCATGCATTCATACATATCTCTGTATCACTGTCATAACTGTCATCCAGTTTTTCATTGATTTTCTCGAGTGGGCACCAGTAATGTCTCCATTGTGAGACTTGTTGTTGCTGTTTTGGCATATCGAATACGCCACGGGTAGCTTGCCAGGCTCTGCCGTGTGGGCAAGATACTCTCATTAGCTTGCCGGGCTCTCCGAGAGAGGAGGAGAAATCAAACTCAGGTTGGCCGCGTGCAAGGCAAACGCCCTACCCACTGTGCTATCACTCCAGCCCACATATACATATACACAAACAAATACATATAAACAAACAAATACATATACACAAACAAATACACATACACATACACATACATATACATATACATATACACTCACTGTCCAAGAACTCTCTCCTTTTTTTTTTTTTTTCAGTTTTTGGGTTACTCCTGGCAATGTTCAATGGGTCATGAGGTGCCAGGGATTGAGCCTGAGCCTGGGTTTCCTGCCATACAAACATGAGCTTAGTCCATTGAGAACTCTCTCCCTCTCTCTCTCCCTCTCCCTCTCTCTCCCTCACTCCCTCCTCCCTCACTCTTCCTCCCTCTCCTCCCCTCCTTGTCTTTCTCTCCTGCTCCCCAACTCCCCCTCTCTCCCTCTCTGCAATACAAACATGAGCTTAGTTCATTGAGAGCTCCCTTCCACCTTTTCTCTCCCTCCCTCCCTCCCTCCCTCCCTCCCTCCCTCCCTCCCTCTCTCTTCTCTCTTTTCTCTTCTCTCTTCTTTCTCTCTCTCTCTCTCTCTGTTGTTCTTGCCCCTTCCCTGCCCTCATTGTTATTGTTGAATTGTAGATCTGGAATTGCTTTGATCTGGAATCACACACATGCTTGATCCTGCACATTTTTAGGGGTGGCACTCACCAGAGGTCACTCATCAGCTTGTGCTCACACAGTCAATTGTGGCACTTGCCAAGATTTGCACTCCTTCCATTGCATTACTTACACAAGTGCTCTCCCAAGGGTCACACTTGATTCAGGCATGCAGGTCTCTGTGGCGTTCACATGCATGCTTGTCTGGGATGATAATTTCTGATAATAACACTCACACATTTACTTTTCTTGTTTGGGGGCTACACCTGGCATTGTTCAGGAGACTGTATGGTACTGGAAATCAAAACTGGACCTCCATAGGCCAGAGAGATCGTAGAGTGGGTAGGCACTTGGCCAACCTAAGTCTGTTCCCTGGCACCCCAGATGATCTGTTGAGCTCCACCAGGAGTGATCCCTTAGCGAGGAGCAAGGAGTAAGCCCTGAGCACTGCCCAGGTGTGGCCTTAAAACCAAAGGAAAAATAATACACACAAGACTGAACTTCCTGTATGCAAAGCATGAGCCCAGCCCCTTGAGTTATCTCTATTCATCACACATCCAAGTTGTGGTGGCCGCACCCCTGTGTGGGTCCCCCCCCACCCCCAAGCTGCAGTGACGCTGAATACTGCTTGCATACCGACGATCACAGAGGTAGAACCACCAAGTACAAAATCTACAGTTGTCTTAATGACACTTGGTATAAGTGACAACTCTGGGGATTTGGATACCTGAGCATTTCTCTCGCCAGGCAGATGTTTTAAGTCACTGAGAGACTTCAGAGGCCTCCAGGCCTTCCCCAAAACTCCCTGTTTGTCATCACTTTACAGTCAACATTTTGTAAAGAGATTAGGGTAAATAAATAGATAAAGTAAATACTTAAGGGGCCGGAACAATAAATGGTACATACAGCAGGTAGGGCATTTGCCTTGTACTGTTAGGACTTATTCCTAAGTGCAGAGCTAGGAATAACCCCTGACCATCACCAGGTATGACCCCAAAATTAAAAAAAAAAAAAAGTTAAATACTTAAGAGAGATGATACCACTACCAACTACACTAGATGATAATGACTTTTGTCTTAAATATGCTAGAACATACTTAGAGCGACGCAGAGTCTCTTGCCCCCGTGCCTGGCTGTCTTCACCAGGGCCCCTCGGAGCAGGGCGAGTTGAGTTTCCCTCCCCACACCGAGCAGAGTCCCAGCAGCCAAAGACCTCCGGAACCCAGCCACAGTCATGCTCAAGGCCCCTCCCCATGCGTTTGGATAGGCCTCATGCATGAAGGAACCGGCAGAGGAACCCAGGTGGGTGAAACCCGAGGCTGAGACCTCCAAGCCTGCTCAGATCGGGTCTGGGCCTCCTTCACACACACACCCTATTTTCCACTAGTTTAGCAGCCATACCCACAAACTGCACCGGAGCTGTGTAATCCCATCAATGGCCAAGATCCAGAGACTATAAAACAACACTCCTGGAAGCATACTATAGCCTAGTTCTCCCTCTCAGAGAACTTGGCAAGGTACCGAGAGCATCCTGCCCGCATGGCAGATCCTGGCAAGCTCTCTGTGGCATATTCAATATGGTAACAATGATGGGTCTCATTCCCCTTACCCTGGGAAGAACGAGTAAAGCGAGGCTGCTAAAATCTCAGGGCTAGGACAAATGGAGACATTACTGGAGCCTGCTCAAGCAAATTGATGATCAACAGGATGACAGTGATACAGTGATACAGTGAGGCTAGGACAAAGCACAATAGAAACAGCGTGTCCCTTCTCTTTTCCCTCCACCCCACTTCTCTCTCTCCTCCTTGCACTGGTAGCACTGTCACCCCATTGTTCATCAATTTGCTCGAGCGGGCACCAGTAACTCTCCGTTGTGAGATTTGTTGTTACTGTTTTTGGCATATTGAATACACCACGGGTAGCTTGCCAGGCTCTGCCTTGCGGGCGGGATACTCTTGATAGCTTGCCGCACTCTCTAAGAGGGACGGATGAATCGAACCTGAGTGGGCTGCATGCAAGGCAAACACCCTACCCACCATGCTATCGCTGCAGCCCCTCTCCTCCTTACATCTTTCTAAATAAAAACACTTCATTTGAAATAACTACAAAGCTATGCAATTGAGCAATGTCTATATAGTAAGTCCAACTTGATACATTTTTGTTCCATAGTTTAAGGTTCAACTCATAATTTAATTTTTACACAATAATGGAAATTTAGTGAAAAGTTGAATACTGGTCTTAGTTAAGACTAATTTAACTGGAATTAGCTGTCTCCTAGAATTAGCTGCAAATCATGAACTAATATTTCCAAACTCCTTTACTATATATGCTGCTCAAAACCTAAAGTCCTTCCTGAAAAGCCTCCATTAAATAATGAAAATCTTTCTTCAGTCTAATTTCCTCCTTAATTTTATGTTTCTCTCTCTAGAAATCAGTACGGCATTTTACCCTATTTTGGAGTATTTGCAATTTCATTGGACTGTAGCAATGGCACAGCAGGTAGGGCATTTGCCTTGCATGTGGCAGATGGAAGTCAGCCAGTTTGATTCCTCCATCCCTCTTGGAGAGCCAGCAAGCTACCGAAAGTATCCCACCCACATGGCAGAGCCTGGCAAGCTACCAAGGCATATTCAATATGCCAAAAACAGTAACAACAAGTCTCACAATGGAGACGTTACTGGTTCCCGCTCGAGCAAATTGATGAACATTGGGATGACAGTGCTACAGTGTAGTGCTAATGCAATTTCACAGTAGAATATTTATTTTATAAATAATTCTGAGCCATCATTTTATCTAAAAATGATCAATTGTAGGAAAGGGTCAGAATGATAGTATAATGGGTGGGGCACTTGCCTGGAATGCTGTTCAATCCCTAGCACCACATAAATTCCCCTGAGCCCACCGGAGTGATCCCTGAGTGCAGAGCCGGGAGTAAATCCTGAGCACCTCCAGGTGTGGCACAAAAGCAAAAACAAAAACAAAAACACAAAGAATAAGAAACATTTAAAAATGTGAACAATGTTGTCTCTAAGTGGTAAGAGTATTTTCTTCTTCCTTGCACTTTTAAAGTTTGCAGTGGGTGCAGGAGGATCTATGCTAAAATTTCCTAAATTAAAAAGAAGGTGGTTCACATGGAACTGATTGGGGTTGGTAGTATCTAAAATTAGTATCATTCATCAATTTCTGTTGATTCAGGCAACTTTTCTGCAGGTATGGGTAGTTAGTTCTGCCAACATGAAAAAAAATAGTTAAAATACTTTCTTGTATTTAAACTCGAAAACCTCAAAGAAAGAAAAAGATATATAAGATCTTTTCAATAGCACTTATTATTGGAAAAATTTTAAATAATTTAAAATTTTTAATTTAAAAAATTTTAAAAAATTTAGATTTTTAAAATAACTTTTATTTTAAAAATATTTTTTATATTTTATTTTTTAAATAAAATAATTTTATTTATTTTTAAAATAATTTTTAAATTATGTTTAAATAATATTTAAACTATACTCATGATCAACTTTAAACTGGGAATAAATTTTAAACTATACTCACGGTCAATTTTTACAGACCAATGTGTTTTTAGCTCTCATGATTTACAAAAATCCCTTAAGTGAATGCCACAAATCTAACATGTAAAGCATATAGATTGACACTTTATACATTTGCATAAACTAAACCTATCAGTCATTAATCCCTAGGTGACCTTTGTCAGCTCTGGCTGTTTTCAGATTCTCTGGATACAAAAGGAATAGACCCATATATTTGAATGGCTCCCTCTATCTGGCATTTTGTGAGCCACCAACCTGGTGTTCAGCATACAATGACTCAGCTGGGGCTGTCTTTTGCCCTGAGAACACTGACAGACAGAGGGCTCTTCTGGGGTTGAACCCTGACTATTGCCAAAGGTCTTGCAAATTAGATACTTTCACAGAATAAGAAAAAATAACTTCCTGACTATATTACTGCATAAACACTTTCCCCTGACATTAATGTAGCTGAGTCATAAACATGGGTTGTAGCATGGGTGGTCAAAAAATAGAAACATATACAAGGAAGAAGGAATTTATTATGGAAAGAATCACTCACTTCTCAGTCTCGAAGGTTCTCAGAATTTGCCTGTGTACTGCAGAATGGCAAATCACGTGGTTGTTCTTTTGTCTTTTTGTTTTGGTGTGTGTGTGTGTGTGTGTGTGTGTGTGTGTTATGATTATGACACATTTTATTCTCTTTTTTTTTTTTTTGCTCTTTTTTGGGGGTCACACCCGGCAATGCACAGGAGTTACCTCCTGGCTTTGCTCTCAGGAGTTACTCCTGGCGGTGCTCAGGGGACCATATGGGATGCTGGGAATCAAACCCGGGTCGGCCACGTGCAAAGCAAACGCCCTACCCGCTGTGCTATTGCTCCAGCCCCACATATTTTATTCTTGAAGATTGTCTTTTTTGAACTTATAAAGTTTGTGCACACAGCTTAAGGTTTTCTGCAATGTTACAGCAAAAGTGAAGGGATTCCTGCAGTGAAAGTGCTCTTCAAATACTGTTTTCACTCCCAGCATGCACTTTAGGTTTTTAAGAGTGAAGTAATACTGTTCATATCTATTGTAAGGATGAGTATAGAATAGCAGATGGGGGACATGAGTTAATCAAGGAGACTGTCTGCGCTCATTTAATTTTTTAAAATCAGCTTTCTACTTGATATCCACCATGTAGACAAGACAGTATTTTTGCATTGTGGATAAACTAAAGACCATAAGAAACCTCTCCTTTTCTCTTCTCTCCCCTCTTCACTTCTCTCCCTTCTCCTCTTCTCTCCTCCCCTTCCCTTGATATTTACCATGTACATAAGACAGTCTTATATACATGGTATATGAAATATCCCTCCCATCTCCTCCCCTCCTATCCCTCCCCTCTCTTCCTCTCCACTCCTCTCGACATATCCCTTACTCCCTCCCTCCTTCCTTCCTTCCTTCCTTCCTTCCTTCCTTCCTTCCTTCCTTCCTTCCTTCCTTCCTTCCTTCCTTCCTTCCTTCCTTCCTTCATTATTTCCTTCCGTAATTCTTTCCTTTCTTCTTTGTTTCCTTTTTTTGGGGACTTCTCTAAAGTTTCTCTGGAAGCTAAAAATGGATTTATATCCTTATCTCAGCAGTTCAATTTGGGTACAAAAGTAATTCTCTTTAAAAATATATTCTTCCAGTGCCAGAATGTATATTACAGTGCATTTGCCTTGCACGCAACTGACGTGGGTTTGATCAGCAACCATTATGGTTCCCTGAGTATGGCCAGAAGCGGTCCCTGAGTATAGATTCAGGAGTAACTCTTGAGCATCACCAGGTGTGAGCTAAAAGCAATCAAACAAACAAAAAGCCACAATTAATTAATTGGTTAGTAAAAATATTCTTCCTGGGGTTGGAGAAATAGAACAGCAGGAAGAGGGTTTGCTTACACGTGACCAATACAGGTTCAATCCCTGGCACCCCATATAGTCCCGGAAACACCACCAAGATTAATCTCTGAGCACAGAGCCAAGAGTAACCCCTGAGCATAACAATTGCGGCCCCCAAACTAAAACAAAAACAGCTCTTAATATTTTTTTCAAACACACATACACATGTACGCTGTTGAGGGTGGTAGGCCTAGCTCAATCAGTGAAGAATGGATCTGTCTTGTAAAGATAGTTCTATGCCCTGGGATTAGAACTGTGCTGCAGGAATACAGATCTCACCTAATCTTGGTGTCTTCTGGGTGCCTTTCACCTGCCCAGTCTCTCCTAACCTCTCGGCACCACCTTTTCTGTTCAGACCAGTCTCCAGTTTTTGCAAAGACATTGCATCTCTGCAAGGACATCACAGAATGGAATAACCCGATGAAAACCTAACCCCCACTCCACCCCCATGAAAACATTGAACATTCTAGGGGTTTCAAGAGGATCAAAAAGCAGAAAAGTCAGGGCATAATTGGCAAAATGAGGTAGTTCTATAGTCTATCTACTCCAGTTTTCCCTTGGGGAGCAAACAACAAAAAGTGTTCCTGCCTTGCATCTCGAAGCTGAGGCCGACATCTCCCTGAGTTGCTCCTGGAGCCAAGAACATAATGTAGGAAAGAGGTCCCTTAGATTCAGACACACAGACAAATCAGAATATGGTATGAAGAACACGAAAATGCACAGGATACAACATCTACACACAGCTAGCGAGCGTGGCATCCTTGGAGAAAGTGGGATTCGAGGTGTCAAGCCATCAAATAAATCAATGGAATCGTAATGGGCCAGGACGGGAAGAGAGCTGCTCTTGTTCCTCCCGTAATCCTTTGGCCTTTCATCACAATCCATGGCTTGGAGCATTTCTCAACTCTGTGCCGAGCAAGCGTGGGTTTTGAGGAGACAAGATGAAGCAAAACGCTGAGCACTGAGATTCCCTCCCACAAATGCACAAGTGTGTGGGTTGGACCCATCCATGTGCTCTCTCATCTGATCCACCTTCACACTCTGGCATGGAAAATGGTTACACAACCCTTCTAAGAAAGGGAAAGGAAAACTACTTCTGTGTCCAGGACATTGCAAAACCTGGGCATGGAAACTCAGATAACTGCTACCCAGCCCACGGGTGCATTTGGAGCTTCTTTATCTCCCCCTGCCTGCCCCCAAGTGGGAAGAGGGGGTGAAGCTCTGGATCCCATCCTGAGATACCCTGATGGCAATGCCAGCCGCCTCCTTCCCATGCTATCTGCTCACTGATGCCTGCTCTGTGAAAGTTCCTCGTGGCAGAATAGCCTCCATGTGTGAGGACCTTGATTTGATCCTGTAGGTGCCCTCCACCTCCCCAAAACACTTGGTGTTCCACTATGCAGAGATGATCACGATATCTGTTGTTTAATGCACAACTCATTTCAGTATATTGATTTAATATATAAAAATGCATGACCTGGGTAAGTAGTTCCAAGGGTTAAAGTTCTGGTATCACATAGGTCACCAAGCACCAATGGAGTGGCCCTCATAGTCCCCAGTTCTGCTGTGCCTGAGCAGTACTCGGTGAATATTTCTGTGGCTGTCCCCTGGGCACTGCTTGAAAGACACCCCCATAAGTATTTGTGTGGTTTGCATATACCAACCATATAAAATGTAAATTTATGCAAATATATGCACATATGTGGGAATTGATATAATATGGTAGATTTTTTTCTTGCTTACCTCTTTTGTTGCTAAGGTTGGGCTGGAGCAATAGCACAGCGGGTAGAGCATTTCCCTTGCACACGACCGACCTGGATTTGATTCCTCCATCTTTCTCAGAGAGCCTGGCAAGCTACCGAGAATATCTAGCCAGCACAGCAGAGCCCAGCAAGCTACCGGTGCAATATTCGATATGCCAAAAACAATAACAACAAGTCTCACAATGGAGACATTATTGGTGTCCAGTTGAGCAAATTGATGGACAACGGGACTACAGTGTTACAGTGCGAAGGTTGTTAAGGTGGCTTCAAGCTAAACAATGCTATTTTGGGAACTAAGGACATCTTCAAACCATTCCTAACACTCATCCTCTTATGTACGTGTTCAGCATAGTTATATCATGTGTTAAAATAATTTCCACGTTGGCAAAACTTTTATCTAGTTGGAAATAGAAAATTAGAAATGTTAACTCTGGTTCTAATCTTTATTCTGCCTTTTTGGCCAGAATCACGTTATTAACCATCATATGGTAAAATAGGGCACTAATAAAATTTTTCCCTCCTACTGTTGCTGTAGATGATGTAAAATATTGTATATATATGTGAAACTTCAAGTAAATCATGAAACCAAACTAATATTGCTATGTTATTATTAAAACATTTGAGATTGAAAAACTAAACTTTTAAAGAACATTGATTTCACACACCCCCAAATTTGTAGTAGCATCTATAGTAAGTTACTACTTATAACCATTTAATTCAGAAAGCATATTTGCTTAAGTCATTAATTGAAATTAGAACATAATGTTGTGATGGCATTCTTATTTATGAATTAGTGTCACTGTCACTGTCACTGTCATCCCATTGCTCATCGATTTGTTCGAGCGGGTACCAGTAACATCTCTCATTGATGTTACTGTCTAATTGTTACTGTTTTTGGCATATCCAATACGCACGGGTAGCTTGCCAGGCTCTGCAGCGCGGGCTCAATACTCTCAGTAGCTTGCCGGGCTCTCCGAGAGGGGCGGAGGAATCAAACTCAGGTTGGCCTCATGAAAGGCGAACACCCAACCACTGTGCTATCGCTCCAGCCCACGAATTAGTGTATTCTAAGTAATATTCTATTTAAATGCCATCATTTATCAGTGTGATATTTATATTAGAAACTAGCCTGTTTTCAAGAAAGGCTGGCTATTTTCTGACCAACTCTCTTGCTGGGGCGTCTGGGGGGAGGAAAAACTATTGGTGTGAGAAACAACTATGTGTTCCTTTTTATGAATTGAAAGTAGAGGTGTGAGAAAATAGGGATGATAAAGGAACAGTTTACATTAGTCACACCAAGTAATTATCTGTTCCTTTCTTAACCCAAGTATTATTGAAAAATTACTAATAAAAGGAATATATTCTGGGGCCGGAGCGATAGCACAGCAGGTAGGGCGTTTGCTTTGCACGCGGCCGACCCGGGTTCGATCCCCGGCATCCCATATGGTCCCCCAAGCACTGCCAGGAGTAATTCCTGAGTGCAAAGCCAGAAGTAACCCCTGAGTATTGCTGGGTGTGACCTAAAAAGCAAAAAAAAAAAAAAAAAAGGAATATATTCTTTTAAAGAGCAGCAGAGAAAGCCATCTTCTTGAGGGCCAGAGAAAGAGCTCAACTGGCAGAGCTCATGCCATGCAGAAGGCCTGGGTTCGATTTCTTTTTTTTTTTTTTTTTTTGCTTTTTGGGTCACACCCAGCGATGCTCAGGGGTTACTCCTGGCTTTGCACTCAGGAATTACTCCTGGCGGTGCTTGGTGGACCATATGGGATGCCGGGGATCGAACCTGGGTCGGCCGCGTGCAAGGCAATCGCCCTACCCGCTGTGCTATTGCTCCGGCCCCCTGGGTTCGATTTCTGACCCCACATAGTGCCCTGAGCACTGTCAGAGATGACAGGGTCAGACATAGCCCTAGAACACTCTGGGTGTAGTCCCAAAACAAGATTCTACTTTGAACCTTTCCTTTCATTCTTTTTTACTAGTATAATTCCTTTTGCATTAGAAGGTACTTGCTCCCCTCCAACTCCCAAAACCCAAAAATGAATTCGACTTAAAAGGAAGCAAATTCAGCAGAAAAGAAGAGAAAGGTGAGAGCTTAAGGAAAATAACATTCCATTGTTCTCTGCTACAATCAGAAGGAAACTGTGATCTGTTAACTGACTTCCCTCTTAGCCCTCCAGCTGAAGTGAGTGATTAGATGACTAGCAAAGCATTTAAAACACTTAAAGCTGTTTCTATGAAATTATAATTTCAGCTCTGCAATTTCCTTAAATACAGTTAACTTGGTGTTTCTCTAATGTTACATGTTACCAGGAGCAGTGAGATTATGTGGCAATTAAATCTACAAAAACAGATTTTCTGAAGAGTAAACAAGGAAAGATTCCATGGAAATTCCTTAACACTCCAGTTCTCATTTTAGTCTGGCTCCCCCTATTTTTTTCTTTTAATTATCCCATTTTTCTTTTAACTTCCCATTTTGTTGTTTTCCTTTCCAAATGACTACATTCATATCAATATTTTTCCCTTCAGACTCTCTCTCTCTCTCTCTCTCTCTCTCTCTCTCTCTCTCTCTCTCTCACACACACACACACACACACACACACACACACACACACACACATTCGCACGCACGCGCACAGAAATATACGCAAATCACTTCATCCTCCTCATGCATCTGCTACTACTGACTGACATCTTCCAAAAAAGGACAAAGGGTCAGTGAGAGGAGTCATCCTTCTGTTTCATGTAGAGATCTGGCTAACTGGACGGAATTGGTAAAAGTATCTGTCATTACAATTCTGCAGACAATTAAGTAATTGCCTCCATATGTGCTGGATTACAGACTTTTAAAAAAAAGTTGACTTTACCATGGACTTGTGACATCAAAAAGGAATGTAGTAAGCAAGAATGTAGAAATAATAGAACAGACCTACAATTAGTGATCTAGTTTACTTTTTTTTTGCAAATTAGAATATTATCTTGTTTTGTGGCTGCATCAGTATCACACCCAGCTGTGCTCAGGGCCTGTTCTGAATGGGGCGGATGCTCCAGGGACTGTAGGATGCTGAGGATCAAACCTAGGCTTCCAACGTGCAAAGCTTGTCCTCCATTGAGTCATCTCCTGATCCAGGATGCCTTTTATTTTTTGGCCACACCTGGCAGTGCTCAGGGTTTACTCTTGGCTCTGTGCTCAGAGGTCGCTCTTGGTGGGGTTGGGGGACCATATGTGGTGGCAGTGACAACACCTGACTTGTCCATGTTTAAGACAGGAAACCTACACCCAAGCTCCACCAAGATGCCATCTTTTGTTGACACCTTATATTCATAGATTTTTTTGTACTTGTGTTTCAGAGTACTTGGATATTTTAAAATATGAACAAGAAAGTAGTGTCCTAATCAAATGGTTTCTTCAAGTACATATATGTACACATACATATATATGTATTACATATGTATTTTTTATAACTGTAACTTAAAGAAATACATTTAACTGGAAGGTGAGCAAATTCTGAAATCCAATAGAAGGTTTTAAATTTGGAAATGAATTTGTGAATAAGCTTTATATTCAAATAAAGTTTTCATAAAAGTACAAAATAATTTCTTTTTTGGTGGGGAGAGGGCACACCCACTGCTGATCGCTCCTGATTCTGTGCTCAAGGATCACTCCTACTTCAGGGAACCATGCACATGTGGTATCAGTGTCATACCTTAATCCCTGTATTATCTCTCTGACCTCAAATAATTTTAGTTTTTTTTTTTTTTTTTTTTTTGCTTTTTGGGTCACACCCAGCGATGTTCAGGGGTTATTCCTGGCTTTGAACTCAGGAATTACTCCTGGCAGTGCTTGGGGGACCATATGGGATGCCGGGGACCAAACCTGGATCACCCACGTGCAAGATTAATACCCTACCCACTGTACTATCGCTCCGGCCCACTCAAATAATTTTAATTATAATGATTTTGAGTGAAATATTAAAGGAATGTACTCAGAATTTAACATATGATAAAAATAATTTTATTCCAACAGCTATGCAGATATCTAAAAACTCAACAGGAAATCTGAAGTCTATCTGAACTTAAACACTGGATTTATTTTTTATTAACTATGTAGCTTTGGAAAATTATCTCATTTTTCTGTACCTTATTTATCTAACTTGTAAAACGGGTAATGAGGATTGTAATGAGAATTACACTCAAATTAATTTTTATAAATCAAATATTGTTAAGTTCAACAACAATTCTTGCTTGTGAAAATTATAGAAGTAACAGTGTGGTGTATACTACATTAATAATGTATATACAATACATTATTATAAATACTTCACATTGAACTTATTTTTGACACAAATTTCTGATGCACACTTATTCTGTTACTAAGTTACTTTACCTTCAGCAAGCCATTTGATGCCAGTTTCTCTTTTGTACAAAGGAAGCAGATTTTATTTGTCACATATATTTATGTCAGGGTAATCTTGAAAAGTACATAAACCAATTTAAACATACTAGTCTATGATATGGGCTCAGTAAATCTAAACAGGAACAGTAATTTAACAACTGACCTCAAAAATTCCTAATTCAAGACCCAAATTTGGGAAATGAAGAGGTAACAATATGTTAATATGTAATAATACAATGCCCCTTCCAGCTAGTTATGGGGCATGTCAGAGAGCTGTATCTAACATTCTTATCAAAGAGTCTCTTTTCACTATAGAAAAAAGAAAGCTGGATTCTTTTCTCTAGTAGTTATCAGCAAGAAAGGCAGGCAAAGTGTAGCAGTGCTAGACAACTGGGCTGAGCATCCTGGGATAATATTAATTGGACAGGATTCTCTGGGAAAGAGAAATGATATTTTGCAGGATGTCACTAGGGAGTGAAATAAGGGCAAGGGTTGAAAAGATGAAATACTTGGAAATTGATCAACAAGGCTTTCTGTACTGTGTCAACCACATATCAATTAGCATACCATCACTCTAATGTTCTCTTTCAGACAAGGATGCTTGGAGTATGAATTTTTCTTTTTCATGAAATGCAACAAAATCTGTGTATATTCTAAGTATTCATTTCTTGTTAATTAAATGAATGAATGAAACTTTAAATTTTCAGCCAAAGGAAATTGAAGTAGAGCCAAAAGATAGGGTTTCAAAGTGCTGAAGAATTTGTAAATCTAAAGTCTTACATTCTAAGTGAAGGATCTGAAAAATAAATAAATAAATAAATAAATAAATGAATAAATAACATGACCAAAGCCATATGACTTAGTAACAGAAGCCATGAACAAACACTTAACTTTCCTTACTCCTAATGTATGTTATTTCCATTATGCCAAACTACTTCCATTTTGGTGATGAAGAAAAGCATCAAGGCAAGATTCAAATATCAAGTATGTGATGTATCAGTTTAAATGTTAAATTCTGGACTATTCAATCTCTGTGGTGAAAAAAAAAAAGCCCAAACTCAATGAATCTGAATCGCAAATCTTATACATGCCTTAAGGGAATTACAACATAAGGTTTATTAGCAGTTTTATGTCATATATAATTTATCCAATAAGCAAAAATTGTTACATAGGCGTCACACAGATTTATTGTGAAAATTACTGAGTTGGTTTTTGATTAAAATAAGTACATAAACAATGAAGGAGTAAAGAACCCAAAAGGACATACTTACTGCTGTTTTTTAAGAAGAAATAAATATTACTAAGTGGGAACTCTTTTTTTTCAAATGAATGGTTTTTTTACTTACATTCATCCTAATTAGAAAAAAAAAAACTTGTAAAGATCATCAATATCCCCTTTAATGTATAGAAATAAATTTCCTTCATGCCATTTAATCCATCACTTAAATCCGGTATTCTAGATAAGAATATGGTGTAGTAACTTCGTACATCAAGTCCATAAATTCTCACACTATTGTAACCATGTATCTTAAAGCAAAATATCAATTAATTTTTTTAAAGAATCAGAATATATAGGGTTTCTATTCCATATATATTGTACCTCTATTATTTTGCATGGATATGACTAGCAGTTTTCTCTACCTATGGCTGTGTTATTTTTTTCAATTTTGCCAGATATATGAGGGTTAGGATGATGTCCATACTCTTAAAATTGTGTGCTTTTTTGAGTTATGGCTTCTTACAAAAATATATTTTTTGGCTCAGATATTAGCTTGATGTTGCATTTATGATCAGCAATGTTTTTTCAACCAGAACAAGTGCCCAAGAAGATCCTGGGAAAATTTTTCAGTGAGTATTGTACTGAATAAATGTTTTACCACACTCGGTATTCTAATTTTATATACTTAATATCTCCAACATGTCTAATTCACCATTTCCTCCTGGAGGGAAAGTGCCAATTATGGTTACACAAGCATTTACAACCATTCTTTTCAAAAAATTTACTACGACTTTAAAAAAATAACTTTGGTTTTTAGCTTCCTTTTCAGGGTTAATTTGGGACCAAAGAATGGCAATAGGTAATTAAGGTGTCTTTGAAAACTTCTGTGAGAAATAAAAAAAATAAAAAAGAAATGTTAATTGGTAGACCCAGAAGTGATCAAAATGGAACCAAGTATTGAGCTTCCATACAATATAGCAAAACCATTTTGGGGAGTATACTGTGGGCGTCCAAAAACACACAGAAGAAATGCTATTTGCACTTCTATGTTCATTGTAGCACTGTTCACAATAGACAGAATCTGGAAATAATCCAAACACCTGAGAACAGACAACTAGTTAAAGAAACTATGGTACATCAATACAATGGAATACTATGCAGCTCTTAGGAAAAATGAAGTCACGAAATTCACTTATAAGTGGATGGACATGAAGAGTATCATGCTGAATGAAATGAGTCAGAAGGAGAGGGATAGATACGGAATGATTGCACTCATTTGTGGGATATTAAAAAAAAACATAATATGAGACTAATACTCAATAACAGTAGAAACAAGGGCCAGGAGAATTGATCCATGGTTGGAAGTCTGCCTCAAATGCTGGGGGAGGAGGTAGTTGGGTTAGAGAACGGACCACCATGAAAAAGATGGTTAACAATGATCACTCTGGATAAGAACTGCATGCTGAAAATAGGTAAAGGACAAAGAATGATAACCTCTCAGTATCTGTATTGCAGACCACAGCGCCCAAAAGGAGAGAGACAGACAGACAGGCACAGACACAGATAGATAGACAGAGACAGACAGAGACACAGAGACACAGAAGGAAATTGTCTCTATAGAGACAGGCTGAGGGGAGAGTTGCAGGAGGGAAACTGGGGACATTGGTGGTAGGAAATATACACTGGTGAGGGGATGGGTGTTGGAACATTGTATGATTGAAACCTGACATGAATAGCTTTGTAACTCTGTTTCTCTTGGTGATTCAATAAAAATAAGTAAGTAACTAAATAAAAATACATTATCAGAATAAGATGACAGCACACATCTTGGATATCTGGATCTAAAAACAGGGAAAAAATGGAGTAAATAGAAGGTCAAAATGAAGCAAATCTTCATATAGGCATTTGGAGTCATCATATTGGGAAGAGACAGTTGGCACCATCTGAACAACAAGGAAATATTTGGGAAAATAGACCCCACAGAAGACAAAATTTTCTTTTATTTTTGACATTTTTAATTTGATTTTATTTTTATAAAGTTGTATACTACATTTATTACATTCGCACAGCAGAGCCTGGCAAGCTACCTGTGGCGTATTGGATATGCCAAAAACAGTAACAATAAGTCTCACAATGAGAGACATTACTGGTGCCCGCTCGAACAAATTGATGAGCAACGGGATGACAGTGACAGTGAATATTCATTACATTTAATATTCAACACCAATCCCACCACCATTGCACCTTCCCACCACCATAAGAAGAAAGTGTGTGAAGATTGTTGTATTTCATCCTGGAGCCATTAACCCCTCTTATAAGAGTTTACTAGCATGTTTGTTAAACTCAATCAAATGTTGTGTGCTACTCTTGGTACATCAGTGATGTAGAGCATGAGAGGTCACTCCAGGAATTCTAAAATCTAAAATTTAGCAGATTCACTCATGGGTGAGGCCTATGTTGCTCTCTTCCAGGAGGTTTATTTCTGAGTCTCTGGGTCTTGACCGTTAATGAGGTTATATAGCACAAGGGGCAGTTTATGAGTGTGACTGCCAAGCTACACTACTGATAAACTTGGGAGAAGGGGGCAGGAGGCCCATTCCTGCTTTAAGCGAGCCTGGAGATCTCAGTCATGGGTCCCACATACCTGGGTTTCTCTGCAGATTCACTCATGGGTGAGTCTCATTTCAGCCTGTGGAGGGTGGCCATGAGCATGGTGGCAAATGGGTTCTGGAGGTTTTCGGCTGCTGGGGATCTGTTGGGGCAGGGAGGGAAATTCAACCCAGCCACCTCTGAGTTGCCCCATGAAGACAGGCTAGTGTGGGGTCAGAACGTTCCATGTTGGTCTCTTCCAGGAGCTTTATTTCTAAGTCTAAGCCATATTTTCTACAAGATTGTCACTTGTATCACTTGTCATCCCGTTGATCGTTGATTTGCTCAAACAGGCGCCAGTAACCTCTCCATTTGTCCCTGTCACATGCTAGTGTAGCCCAATGGTGTCTGCTCACTCCAGGAACATGAAGAGCTGCAAACCATTCGTTTAGGGTCTTGATGAAGATGTCTGACTATCTCACAGGTGGGCGGCTAGGCGTTCTTTTGACGTCCTGTGGAATCCAGTCAGTAACAGCTCTAGTCCAGCCGTCATCTCCAAATCACATTACGTGTCTGGCCCATACAAGATTAGTTTTTTTAATTTCTTTTCCAAAAATTTTTATTTTGGGTTTTGTTTTGTTTTGTTTGGCCTTGGGGCTATACCAAATGTTGTTCAGGGGTTACTCATACTCAGGAATTATTTCTAGCCATGCTCAGGAGATCTTATGGGATGATAGGAATCAAACCCAGGTGGGCCACAAGCAATGCAAATGCCATAACTGCTGTACTATCGCTCTGCCCCACCTTTTTGTTTGTTTTTGATTTTGGGTAACCCATGCAGCAATACTCAGGGGTTACTCCTGGCAATGCTCAGAGGACCATCTGAAATGCCTAAGATCAAACCCAGGTTGACCGTGAGCAAGGCAAGCATCTCTGCACTATGATTCTGGCCTTTTATTTTTTTTAAAATTATGTTTTTTAATTTTCTAAGCACAGAGGTTAAAGTGTTGCCTTGAATATAACCACATAAGGTTCAATCCCTGGCACCTTGTATGGTCTCCTGAGCACCAGGAGTAATTCCTGAGCATAGGGCCAGGAGAAAGCTCTGAGAACTGCCAGATGTAAAAAAAAAAATCATTTCTATTTATGGTTAAGAGCTATTAATCCTACCAAAAGAGTGATAGACAATTAACAGAAATCAAAGGAAAATCCTGAGAATACTAAGATGTACTTGTACTATGTTAAGGATACTTAGTGGAATTTTACTATTCTGATTATTCTATGTTATCTAATGATGATAGCATTGTAGCATGGTCGTCCCATTGTTCATCCATTTGCTCAAGCGGGCACCAGCAACGTCTCCATTGTGAGACTTGTTACTGTTTTTGGCATATCTAATAAGCCTTGGGTAGCTTGCCAGGCATTGCTGTGCAGGCAGGATACTCTCAGTAGCTTACCGGCTTCTCAGAGAGGGACGTAGGAATCAAACTTGGGTTGGCCGCCTGCAAGGCAAACGCCCTACCTGCTGTGCTATCGCTCTAGTCATATTGAAATAAATCTTTCTAAACTTGTAAAATTTATATTTTGTTGCAGTAGAGGGCTAAAGAGATAGCACAGCGGGTAGGGCATTTGCCTTGCACGTGGGAGACCCAGGTTCGATTCCTGCATCCCTCTCGGAGAGCCTGGCTAGCTACCGTTAGTATCCCGCCCGCAAGGCAGAGCCTGACAAGCTACCCATGGGGTATTCGATATGCCAAAAACAGTAATGACAAGTCTCACAACGGAGACGTTACTGGTGCCCGCTCGAGCAAATCAATGACCAACCAACGACAGTGCTACAGTGCTACAGATAAATCACAAATTATAGAACATAGTTTGAAAGGTTGTCTAAAGGCTCAAGAGATTCAGCCTGAGCACATGCTTTGCACGCAGAAGGCCTGACTTTGATCCCCAGCACCACCTGGTCTCCAGGGGCCAGGAATTGCCACCATGCACAGAGTAGCTCCTGAGCACTGCTGGGTATGGCCCAAAACACAACAGAACAAAACAAAATAATGAAACAAAAATGTATTCTAGTTTCTTTTCTTCTATGCTTTTCTAGATCAACTAAATCAAGCTGTTTCAGCATTTGTTATAATTCCTAAGCCTCTGTTTTTGAATTTTTAAATATTCATGTGTTGCTTTCCAAAGTCACATGCAGCGGTTCTTACTCTTGGTTCTGTACTCAGAGATCACACTTGGTGGTCTCAGGGGACCCTATGTGGTGCCGAGGATAATGCAGAGTTGGCCCCGTGCAAGGCAAGTGGGCTACCTTCTGTACAATCTTCCCGCCCCCTTATTTTTTAAATTTAAGATCTTTTCCAGGTAAATATTTTTGCTATATGTCTTCCATTTTTGTTTCAGTATTCCCTTTTGGAGTCATACCAGTTTTCAGTTCTCACCCATTCATTTATTTTTTTCTTCCTTCCCTTTATTTCGCCATTGTTGTTGCGAGATCTTGGCCTGAATGGTTGAACTCAGGGTCGTAGTTCTCTATACGGGATGCAGAATTTATTTGTACTTGTTTATTTAGTGATTCTGGGAAGCAGACTCAGAACCTCACACATATGAAGCAAGTGATCTCTAGATCACATTCTAGTTGTGGTGTTCATAGTAGCCAGTCGGGTGATGCTGGAGACTCAACTCACTGCCCCATAACTGCAATGAAGGCACTCTACACTGAGCTACCAATCCCCATTCATGCTTTAATGCTCACGATTCCCATGTTGAATTCAATTAAACATGAATTCAATTGAACATGAATTCAGTATTTTTAGGCTTGCAGCACTTACCAAAAGGAGAAAGGACAAGTCCCTCTAGTCAATATACATAGATTTTTGTCTCCAGGAGTTTGTATGTCTTCAAGAAACTGTCAGAGCATGGTGAGTGTTCTATATCCACAAGGAACACATTAAGGGCCATAGTGGTGAAAAGACTGTGATAACACAGGAAATTTTCCAGATCCCCTAAACAAAACCAAAGTCATTTTTAACTAGTAGTAACCAGGAAATAGTAATAGAGGCAACCTAATGGATTTATTTTACATTTAACTTAAATTAGGTAAAATTAAGTCAAAATTATTAAGAGGGAGGACTGTCTGATTTATTTATTTTCATTTTTAAAAAATCTGATTCCTTATGTTATCCCTAGTACCTAAGATAGAGCTTAAAAGATAATAGTAAAGTACTGAATACATAGTACTAACCACATATTTGTCAGAGATCTTAAACAACTGAATTAAACGCTGAAAAGCTAATACTGCTTCAATAAAATAAAATTAAGACCAACAGCAAATCCACCCAAAGGCAGGAAAAAAACACCTCCTGAATAAAAACAATATGAGAGAAATATAAGTAATTTCAGTTTAGTTGGAGTGAAACATTTTTAAAAAAAAAACATATTTGAAAGCTTCATGATTTTATGTGAGACATAGCAATCTCAGTACTATGGTTAAAGCTAGAGCCTAGGGGCTGGAGCGATAGCACAGCGGGTAGGGGGTTTGCCTTGCACACAGGCCACTCGGGTTTAATTCCAAGCATCCCATATGGTCCCCAGAGCACTGCCAGGAGTAATTCCTGAGAGCTTGAGACAGAAGAAGCTGCTGTGCATCACTGGGTATGACCCAAAAAGCAAAGGAAAAAAAAAAAGCTAGAGTGTAATGTGGGAGGTGTACTAGAACAATAAAGGTATACATCTTATCAATTTTTTTTTTTTGCTTTTTGGGTCACACCCAGCGATGCTCAGGGGTTACTCCTGGCTTTGCACTCAGGAATTACTCCTGGCAGTGCTTGGGGGACCATATGGGATGCCAGGGATCGAACCCGGGTCGGCCGCGTGCAAGGCAAACGCCCTACCCGCTGTGCTATCACTCTGGCCTCACATCTTATCAATTTTTGCTTTTGGAGGCCCTCCCAAGCATGGTTCCATAGGCACGGGGGTCACTCCCAGGGATACTCAGCCAGATTGTGTTTTTGTGTGTGTGTGTATGTATGTGTGTGGGGTTTTTTGTTTTGTTTTGTTTTTTGCTTTTTGGGTCACACCTGGCGAGGCACAGGGGTTATGGGGTTATTCCTGGCTCAACACTCAGGAATTACTCCTGGCAGTACTCAGGGAACCATATGGGATGCTGGGAATTGAACCCGGTTGGCCACATGCAAAGGAAATGCCCTACCCGCTGTGCTATCGCTCCAGCCCCCTGTGTGTATTATATACTTGCTAAATGGCATTGCTTCGTTTTGCACCACTTATTTAGCTTAAAGGAGCTCACTCTTTGACTATTTCCCTGACACCTAGACTTTTTTTTCCCCTAAACTGCCAGGGATCAAACTGAGGGCCTCACTCCTACGAGCCAGTGCTCTACTGCCGAGCTACATCCCCCAGTGCTCCCTAAACTTACTATTTTTACGATGGAGCAATCACCTTTGTAGGGAGGGAAATATGGGAAGAAAGATTGAAGATGCAAGTGGAAAAGAAGACAAGATAGGTGGACAGTTCTCTTAGGGGAACTGAGTACACAAGACCAAACTGAACGGAGCATGTGGCTAGCATGAGGAGACAGTTCTCACCGTGGCTTTGCTACTAGTTATTTGATTAGGAGCAAGTCATCTTATTCTCCAAATTTGTTCTTTCACCTGCAAAATGGAAGTAAAACTTACATCGTAAGATTGTGATTATCGGACCCAGAGATATTCAGAGGTAGTAGCTGTCTTCAGGCATAAAAACATGAGTTCAGTCCCAGGCACTGCCTCAGTAAAGTGTGCAATATCCAGTGTGCTGCAACCAGGTGAGGTTGCATTAAAAAAAAATCCACAGCAAAGGGGAAGAAAGGAGGTGAGAGAAGATTGTGACTATAAGTAAAATATATATCATAAATGAAATAGCTTTTGCTAACTGCCTGGCATAAAGAATATGAATGTTCTTATCATATAAGAATATGAATGTTCTGAGAATGTAATTCAGTGGAAGAGTGTGTGACAAGCATGTGTGAAGCACTGGGCCCAATCCCTAGCACTGCAAAAAAAAAAAAAAGAATTATGAGGCCAGAACAATAGTACAGTGGGTAGGGTGCTTACCTTGCACACAAATAACCTGGGTTCTAAACCCAGCATCACATATGGCCCTCTGAGACCGGCCAGGAATTATCCTTGAAGGGGCTGGAGCGATAGCACAGCGGGTAGGGCGTTTGCCTTGCACGCAGCCGACCTGGGTTCGATTCCCAGCATCCCATATGGTCCCCTGAGCACTGCCAGGGGTGATTCCTGAGTGTAGAGCCAGGAGTCAGCGCTGAGCATCGTCAGGTGTGACCCCAACCCCCCCCCACAAAAAAAAGAAAAGGAATTATCCTTGAGCGCAGTCAGAGTCAGTCCCCAGCACCACTGGGTGTGACTCAAAAACAAAAACCAAATAAACAGGATTAAATAAAAATACATCTACTGAGGGAATATATAAATATTTAGACATACATTGAATTCCCGAGGTGGCTATAATAAAGTACAATAAACCGGGTGGCATATAAAACATACATGTATTCTCCCATTGATGTTGGAAACCAGGAGCCCCAAATTAAGATGTCAACAGCTTCGTTCCTTCTTGAGGCTCAAGAGAGCAGGCTCGATGCCTCCTCCTAAGTTCCAGGCACTGCTGGCGACCTCTGAGTCTCTTGTTAGCTTTCCCTCACCGCTGCCTCTGCTGTCTCCAGGCTTTTTCCCTCTCCATCCTGGCGCCGTGTCTCTCCTCGTGAGCACACCAGCCACGCGGGGTTCAGTGTTTACCAAACCCCAGTCTGACCTCAACCTTAACTAATTACAGCTAAACTCCACTTTTCAAAAGTTCACGTTGGGCCCTCTGTTGCCATTGTTGCTGCAATAATGGGGGCGGGGTGGGGTCACAAACACTTGATTGTGGTGCTCTCAGTTCGTTGCTGGGGTCTTCCACTTTTGCTGCATCAAACGTTCACATTATGTCACTTCATCCTTACAAAAGATATTCCCGCCTGGGTGGACCAGCTGATAGAAATCTGAAGAGGTTTTCTCACTTTTACAACCAAGAGCAGAAAGCAAAATACTAAGAACAATATCAATAATAATAATGACCAGCATATTTTGCAGCAACTACTTTAGAGGTGACACACGTTCACGTGAACAGCAAGTGGTTCCATGAAACTCCTTCCTCGGGCACCAATTTATACCGGCTATTGAGCTTCTGTATGCTTTTTTTTTTTCTTGCTTTTTGAGTCACACCCAGCGATGCTCAAGGGTTGCTCCTGACTCTGCACTCAGGAACTCCTCCTGGCACTGCTTGGATGACCATATGGGATGCTGGAGATGGAACCCTGGTCAGCCGCATGCAAGGGAAACGCCCTACCCGCTGTACTCTCGTTCCACCCCTCCTCTGTGCATATTCATGTGTATATCACACGATCCCTTCTTTTACTCTCAGTTGTGGGAGATGTTTTTGGTGGCTTTTTTGGGGGGGTTGAGGGGGTGTTGTTATTGTTGTTTTTGGTTTGGGGCCACACCTGGCTGTGCTCACTGCTTACTTCTGTCTCTATACTCAGAGGTCACTCCTGGCGCTCTTGCAGGTGCCATACAGGCTGCTAGAGATGGAACCCAGTTGGAGGTGGAGATGGAACCCAGGTGTCACTGTCATCCCATTGTTCATCGATTTGCTCGAGCAGGCACCAGTAACGTCTCCATTGTGAGATTTGTTGTTACTGTTTTTGGCATATTGAATATGCCACGGGGAGCTTGCCGGGCTCTGCCGTGCAGGTGAGATACTCTCGGTAGCTTGCCAGGCTCTCCAAGAGGAGCGGAGGAATCGAACCCGGGTCAGCCGCGTGCAAGGCGGCCCTAGCCGCTAGTTCTAAATTAAAAACATTATTTGTAGAACCACTCGAATGATTATTTAATCTTGGGTTTTAGGGCTTTTTATTGTATAGATGATAAAACAAAGTTTACTTCACATAGTTATGAAGGGCAAGAGAGGTACTAGGCAATTCGGCCATGGATTTGTCTTGGCTTGCCACTTTGCCACCATTTCTCCTTGCCTCTTGTTCAATAGTAGCATGAATGATTCTCTACTTCATTTAATCCACATTTCATGGAAACACTAGACTGTTTGCCGTTTGCAGCTTGCCCAGCAACTTGATAGTATTTAACTACTGTAATCCAAAAGCAGCTACTTAAACGTCACCAATTTCCTGAAGCTGCTTTTAAGTTTTATTTTTAATTGAATGTTTCTGTTTTGTTTGTGGGGGATATCTAATAGTGCCAGGAGCTACTCCCGGTTCACTGCTGGTAAGTTGTTCTACAGTGCCCAGGGACCGTGTAGAGCTGGGGCTCAAATCAAAGGTTCTTGCTTGCAAAACGTGCTCCAGGGGCCAGAGCAATAGCGCAGCAGGCAGGATGCTTGCCTTGCAAGTAGCTGATCTGCACTTGATCCCTGGAACAAGGAGCCAACTGTGGGATGACTTCCTCCAATGCCCCACAAAATCCCATCCCAGTGCCCCTCTAAAGCCCGATGTCTCCAGTCTTTGAGTTATCTCCCTGAATTTTAAGTGTTTATTGTTTTCTCGCTTTTGTGTTTTTGTTGTTGTTTTGTGTTGCTTTTGTGTTTTTGATGTTGTTGCTGCTATTTGGGGAGGGCCCACCCCTAGCATTGTTCAGAGATTAGTCCTAGCTGCCCATGGTCATTCCCAGTGATGCTGTGGTGGAGGGCATGTAGTGTGGTGATCAGACCCAGGTCCCCTGCATGCAAACCATGCCCATTGAACTATCTCTCATCATTCGCTATTTCTTTTTTTTCCTTTTGGCTTTTTACTTCTTTATTTATTTATTTATTTTTATTTTTGAGTCACACCCAGCAATGCTCAGGTGTTACTCTTTGCTCTGCACTCCTCAGGAATTACTCCTAGTAGGGCCTCAGGGGATCAAAATGGATGCTGGAAATCGAACCCAGGTCAGCCACATGCAAGGCAAATGCCCTCCTTGCTGTACTATCCTCTGGTCCATAGCTATTTCTTAAACAATAATTTAATAATAAAATTTCTTGCATCTTATGTGTTTCATACATTATTTTGTTATACACTTGTATACATACACACAATTGTTTTTTGTTTTTTGTTTTTTTTTTCAGTGCCAGGGAGCAAACTTACAGTCTCAGGCAAAACTTGATAATGAATTCTCAATTTTGATGGTCCGATTCCAGTATTGCTTGATGAATTTGGGTCAATGAATTGAGAGATAAGATGAGGAAGACTAGGGGCTGGAGCGATAGCACAGTGGGTTGGGCTTTTGCCTTGCACATGGCCAACCTGGGTTCAATTCCCAGCATCCCATATGGTCCCCTGAGCACCGCCAGGGGTAATTCCTGAGTGCAGAGCCAGGAGTAACCCCTGAGCATTGCCGGGTGTGACCCAAAAAGCAAAAAAAAAAAAGATGAGGAAGGCTAGAAAGAGCTTTATTAGCAAGTCAGAAGCTGTAAGAGTATTTTTAGAACTAAAACTCCTGCATGCTTGTGTCAATTATAAAGGACAAGTATAACTAAGCAGGCAGTGAATGTTACAGACTTTCTTATAAGAGCAACACAAATCATTCACCAAGTTTAGACCTCAGAGAAGAAGGAGGATACAGTCAGTGACTAGGCATGTTTGCCTTGTAATGTAGGTTCAGTTCTTGGTGTTGTTGTATGCACTTGGGACAATGCTGGTAATTTTGAGTCTGCAAGCTCTGCACTTGTGACTCAAGATGAAGGTGATTTGAGACAAGTGTGTGGAGCACAAATGAGAAGAGGGTGCAACCCTTGATGAGCACCCTAACTAAAAGATGTGCAGGGACTATTTCAGGAGAATTGTGCATGTGTGAGCACCAAAGTAACCCCTGGCAAGCACATGTGCAGTACCACCGCTAAAGGGGTGTCGTCCTTGGCAAGCACAGTGGCTGAGTTTGCACAACCAGCTGTGCCAGTCCTGGGGAGCATCCCAACCAAATATACAGCCAAATAAATATACACAGAACAGCCAGCATGTGTGTGACCCCAAATGATGGCAAAAGCAACCATGATGAAGAGAAAATAATAGGGGGAATGAAGAACCCCCACCTAAAACCTCAGAGATCCCAGGGCTCTGTCCAACTAGCTCAACTGAGGGAGGCCAAATGCAGTGAAATTCCTGATAGTTCTTAAGAAGTTATTAACAATTTGGATTTGAGGGTCTCAGCTTATTCTTCAGAGGGTATCTATAGTACCATTGTACTGTATACCTCATTGGTATAATAATTTCCATTTCTTATTGTTGCATGTAATAGGAAGGGAGCATTTAAAACAAAAAGAGATCACAGTACATGAGATCAAAAGGCAACACTAGGCTGTTTTCAGGTCATTTGAATTCACCGAGAGATAAAATAAGATGCTCTGTATCTCTAATTTCTGTGATAGTCATTAGCAAGGTATCTATCTATATGTATATAAATATATAATTTTAAACAGGAAACATTTCATGAATTTGTGATTTCTTTGAACTTCTTAACAAACCCTGGAAATAATCTTGCTGGACAAGAACTGAGTGTTAAAAGTAGGTAAAAGGATATATATATATATACATATATATATATGTGTATATATATATATATATATATATTTCTTTTTGGGTCACACCCAGCGATGCACAGTGGTTACTCCTGGCTTTGCACTCAGGAATTACTCCTGATGGTGCTCAGGGGACCATATGGGATGCTGGAAATCGAACCCTGGTCCGCCGTCTGCAAGGCATACACCCTAGGTAAAGGAATATTCTTGATAACCTTTCAGTATCAATATCGCAAACCACAAAAGAGGACAGAGAGAGGGAGAGACAGAGACAGAGACAGACAGAGATAGACAGAGACAGACAGAGAGACAGAGACAGACAGAAGAACAGCCTCTGCCATAGAGGCAGGCAGGGGAAGGGGGTGGGGGGTGATGGGAGGGAACATGAAGACACTGGTGCTGGGAAATGTACACTGGTGGAGGGTTGGGTGTTGGAATATTGTATGACTGAAATCTAATCATGAACAGCTTTGTAAGGGTCTATCTCACAGTGATTCAATTCAAAAAGTAAAATAAAAACAAATAAAAAACAAACCCTGGAATATTGCAAAAAAAAAAAAGATTTCCATTATTTTTAAATTGCATTTTACAAACCCAAAAAAAGTAATCATTTTCACACTTGTTTTAGAACATCTTATTGATGTACGCTATTAGATAAATTAGACTGATTAAAAAATCTGGAGTAAATAGCCACCACTTTGTAGTAGGATAGGTAAAGAGAAAGTATTTCATTGCAGCACAAGTTCTGCCGCCACAAAGCCCGTGGGCGTCTTAAGTAAGAGCTTCAGAAATCCTTCTGAAAAGGACAAAAGAGAGACTTCCTGTCATTTCCATTGGATTCTGCATGTGGGACCGATATGGGCAATGCAAAGTTTAAACAGATGCAAATAGAGAGGGAAGAGGCAAAGTCTTGGCGTGTTACACAGAGTTCTCCGTATCCAGAGTCACTTGAAGTCAGTTTCCCCTAGATTTTCTGAGTAACATCCTCTGAAGTTACTGCACGCTGGAATGCTTCATTTCACCAATATTTGCTTATGGAAATAAAGGGGAGTGACGGCGGGGGGTGGGCGGCTAGGGGAGGGGGGGAGCGTAGGAGGAGAGGAGTGGAGGAGGGGTTTGAGGCCGGGGGAGGCTGACCACAGCGCCGCGCACCAGTAACCTTGTCTGATGTGATCATTAACCTTTTTGGAAAGTGCAGCTGGCAGATCTCCGAGGTTTGTCATTAGAATGTGAGGAGAACTACTTAAACAGTCAGTTGCACGGACTATTCACTGCCTGTTTTCTCTGAGAGCTACTGCTTTCTTCAGCGAGGAAGAAACATGAGAATTCAGCAAGTCTTTTTTGTAGTTATTTTTTTGCTGAGTCTTGTACTTACGGATGGACAGAGAACAGGTAAGACTTTGGTCATTTTTATGGAGTTAAGTTGTTTTTGATGCTCGTCTGTTTCTGTGGGTCTCTGCGTGTGACTGCATTTATGTTGAAAATCCTTTAGATGTACTTGTGAGTAGTGGGGTTAGTTAATATATAGGATTTCGCGAGTGTGCTAGCTAGATGTATTCTTTGAATTTTTTTTTAATGGTAACTGTATTAGAAGTACTTTTCTATATGATTGAAAACTGATTCCTAGGCTACTGTAGTGTTTTTAAGTTGAAATAAGAAGATTGGAAATGCTGAGCCTGGCCCTTATAGAAATAAGGAAACTTAATAGATTTTAAGTAAAATCCAAGTTGGTCTCTTTTGCGAAGCAGTTTTTTTAAAAAGGATGTTGACAGGAGTACATCAAGGCTAATGAAATGAACCATATATGCAAATCATAATGTTGCAAATGTAGATGAAATTTTAAATTAGGTTAATAGTTATTTCTTCTTATAATGACTTATGTGTCACCTCTAAAAAAAGGTAATTTCCAGTATTATTTTGATTACGGAACCAAAAATGTCAAAAAATATCTATGTAAAAAATATCTATGGTGATAATAATATGATTAGCTTGCTATATTTTCCAAGGATAACAACTGTGTTTTTACTAAGCAGCAAGCATAGCTAACAATTATTTTAATGTGTTTTTACTCCAAATCCAAATATTTAGGATTTTTAAAATATGGGTAAGTAAAATTATAGTTTTCTAGATTAAGACAAAGAGGACTTAAATGAAATAAAAAGGGAAATACATTTATATTTATGTGCTAGATAATTCATTTGAAAACATGCTCCACTTTAAAGCAGAAAATGGTTCATAATTGATTTAAAAAATCATTGTGTTTTACTTTAAATGATGTCCTCTGTCTGGTCGCCCTTTTACATAAATTAGGAGTTTCAAATCTGAATCTCTGAAAGCAACTGATCCCTTTTTACTGTTTATAGCAGTTGCTATTCAAACTATTTCTACTTTTTTTTGAATACTAAGCACCTTGGGCAATGTTCATGTAAAATACTTGCTATTAACTCACTACATAAGAAAACTTCAGGAATAAGTCATATAAGACAGAAAAGACTATTTCTAGCAGATTCTGACATAAGGAACTGGTAGAAATGCAACTCATGTATTAGCATCACATTTATTTTTATATCATAAACACATTCAAACATAACAATTTTCAGGGAAATTGCTTCCAATATTTCTTCTTTTTTCCCTCAGCTACTAGAGCAACAAGAAGAAAATCATACAGGAAAAACTGCCATAAGAGGAGATGTCGGCCTCTTCATTCACGGGTGCCTTTTCCCTGAGGTATTTCTCCCAGAAAATTGCTTTGCTGCATTTAGGCAATGGTCCAGATAAGATAATACCAAACAACATTCATTCACATTTTGTGATACATGATAATAGTCCTGCGGTGAGGCTGGTTTAAGGGAGGCTGAACCAACAACATAGTAAAATGGGATGGTGTTTGAAAATTAAGAATTGAATGGGATAGAGGATGAAATAGAGAGAAAATCTTGATGCTTGTTGAATCAGTGACAGCAATGTGGGATTGATACCATTTTATGCATTTGAGAATTTTCATATTTAAAAAGCAGGCAAGCATGGGTGTGAGGACACAGCTCAACAGGCTAGATGGAGGCTGGCGTTTGATCCTTGACGCTGCACGGCTTTCCCAAGTACTGCTGGAAGGAAGCATGAGTGAGGAATATTCTATCCTTGAGCCTCGCTAGCTAGGAGTGGCTCCAAAACCAACATAGAAGATAAAATTAGGAGAACTGAATTATAGAAGTATCTTTGAAAATATATTTTTGAAAACATTAGATAATTCCCTGATATCCAGCATTTTAGGGGCTAAAACTGTAAGAGCACTGACTACCCATGTGTCAGGCCCTAGGTTCTGTCATCAGCACCAGAAAAACAACAGCAGTAAACAGAAACCCATAGGACTCCCCCAGGCCCACCAGGAAGTGATGCCTGAGCCAGAGCAGGGAGTAATCCCTTAATACCACTGGGTGTGGCTCCAAACCTCCCAAGACAACAAATAAAATTTGAAGGAGCCCAAAAACAAAACCCCCAAAGACAAAAAATGTATTTTACATTTTCCTTTTTTGCCTAACACCAACTAAATGCTGCTTATTTTTCATAAAAATAGTTTTTGTATGGGACCAGGGGTGGGTAGTTTTGGGCCACACCTTGTAGGGCTGGGGTTATTCTTGACTCTGTATTGGGCGTAAGTCCAGGTTACTCCTGGGAGTGAATTATGCAGTGCCCCAAATCAAATCAGGGCAAAGCAAAGGCTTTGTAATATCTCTCTGCCCCCCCGCCCTTTTTTTAAATATAAAATCAACCTAATATGATAACATGGAAGCTTCCCAGCTTCATTTCATTCATAGAATTGTTTTTCTTCTTCTTCTTTTTCTTCTATTTCTATTTCTTTTTTCTTTTGGGGCCACACCTGGTGACTCTCAGGGTTTTCTCCCAGCTCTGTACTCAGGAATTACTCCTGGTAGTATTGGGGTGACCATATAGAATGCCGGGGATAGAACTGGGGTTGGTCCCTACCCACTGTACTATAGCTCCAGCCCCAAATCATAGAATTATTCTTGATGGATGGATGGTTGCATCCTTAAAGATAAATTCTGAATACAACTTGGCTCTGCCATTTTTATAAACACTCACTGAACTGTCATTGATTTTATGCCACCATCACCAATAATCATACTTGAGTTCAAACAGTAGTGTCAAAAATTGCCCGATTTTGTTTCTTCATAAAAAAAAAAACAAGTAACTTAGTATTTCATTGTAATTATTTTAAATCTCTTTCATTCATATTAAATGTCTACCTGAAAAATCGCAAGCCTTAAAGACACAGGCAATTGGTAAATTAGCTAATTCAGTCAGGTCTGTAGACTGTTTATTACACTATTCATTCAGAGGAAAGGAGGATTTCGATGCCCATTGTTTAATAAGAGCTTTTCAGACTGAGCAGATGCTGGGTAGTAGAACTTTAAATGAAAGACAAGCAATTAAGTCATAAGCATTTATCAGGAAAACTAAGACAAAAAGCCAACTTCTCTATGCCTGTATCTGTAACAAATTGTTCTTTGCTATCAAAATTTGAAAAATAGGTTTGTTGAAGGAATCCAAAAAGATACAAAAAGATGTTCCCAGGAAACCAATTAATGGGGACTGAAACATGCTTTGAAAGGATTTTATGTGTTAACAAATCCTTTGGTATATTTCAATAAAGCATTTCAGTCTCACATATAAATAATTGTAAAATCTACTCTTAGGGGGAGTAAAGAAGTTCAAGATTTTCCTAGCACTCCTCCACAAATAACAAAGACAGAGATGGCATTTCACAATAGCAAGGGAATTCCTGAATATACAGAGAAAGATACTGGCAGAAAGTAAATAAAAGCTTTTAGTTGGCCACACAGGTTATATTTGGCTCTCTCCACAAATCACCTGCCATAAAAACGAGACTTACAAGTAAACAAAACAGAGTAGTGAAATTTGAATTGTCAACGTTAAGTGAAAATTTGACCTATAAACCAAATGTGTAAACTAGAGGGAAATTGAAACAAAGGCTATATAAACTATTGAATAATAACAATCCTTTCCAAAATGTGGCTGATTGCTTTAAAGACCTGCTCAGATTACAACATTAATTTCTCAGTGTTTAGACTGGACCTGCATTCAGTTCTAGTTCTTTGAAGGATGTGTAAAATTCCCATTTTGGAATCTACTAATAGCATAAGAGCTAATGCAAAATAAACTGTAATTTCCAAATTCTTACTCAGCCAGCACTTATAATTATAAGTGCTACTTTAATATTTTACAGTGAGATTCTCACTGTCTTAAGTACTTGTAAAAAAATGTTTTTGAGTTATACCTGGTGGTATTTAGGGGCTTATTCTTTGCTTCCCAGCAGTACTCGGGACCATACAGAGAGCAGTGGAAATAGGATTGTCATGAAAAGCGTGTGCTTTGCCCCTTTGAATTATTCCTCCAGTCCCAATACTTGCACATACTTAATATATCTTAAAACAAAGCAACCTGACTCTTGGGGAAAGTCACATAAACCTCATAGTGCAACTCTAAAGCAGACTTTTCATTTCGCCCATCACCCTCTACTCTCAGCACACTTTAGATAAAAATCACATGTAGTTACTTGATTCAGGTAGGGTCAAGTAAGATTGTTAAAGGATAAGTAAAATAAACAATTAGCTTTGGTTTTCCATATTAACCCTTTAGAACTGCTTAAGACCCTTCAGGATGGATCTTTAGCTCACTTGATGGTTTTTGAACCATGCCCATTGGTGCTCAGGGACACTGCGAGCAGACATTTTTCAATCGTTCTATTACTTATAATCTACTGTTTGTCTATAGATTTCCTTATCTTAGACTCAACATATAAATTGATTTTTACAGTTGTTTCTTCTGTGGTTGACTTCTTTCACTTTATGTGTTCAAGGCCCATCAGGGCCAGATATATACTTTACTACTTAATTATTTTCTTAGTGGTTGCTCAAGGACTGTCTGCTCATGTAAATGCCAACTTACCAAGATCTTCTTCAGATTATTCTATTTTGAATTCATTAAGATGGAGAAGTACCTATCTAGCACTATTCTCTCTTGTTTTCAATTCTACTGCAGTTACACATATACATTATGTATCCGGTTTTACTATAATTGTTCTATTTATTACAATGCTGGGGATCAAAACGAGGGCCTCACTTGTGGCCATGTACACTACCACCAAGTCACATTCTCAGCCCTGATAATCTTTTGATATAATTTCAGCTCTTTTAAACCAATAGACAAAGAGGAGCAGAAACATATTTGTAGTTTGTTAGATAAGACTTCTTATTTACTATTTCTGAGTCATGTCATTAGCAGATATTTTTTTGTTTTAATCTATTCAGGCGGCTCTAACAACATGGCATAAAGCAGGTGAGTTTATTTATTTCTCATAATTCCGGTGCTGGATGTCCAAGAAGAAAGCACTGACAGATTCATTGTCTGCTGAGAGTCTCCTTGGTTCAGACACCTGCTCTCTGCTCCGTCCTTAACTGGTGACAGGAGCATGGGAACTCTCTGAGTTCTGTTCTATAAGAACACAAACAAATCCCAATCACGAGAGCTCCAGACCTGTGACCTAAAGCCCCCTTTGCAGATACTGGAGATCTAGTTTCAAACATTAATTGTAGAGAAGTACATTCAATCTATATAACACGGAGATAAATGTTTCACCATTAGCAATCTTAAAACAATGTTCAAGAACTTTGTCACTGTCACTGTCATCCCATTGCTCATCGATTTGCTTGAGTGGGCACCAGTAATGCCTCCATTGTGTTACTGTTTTTGGCATAATGAGCTTGCCAGGGGGCTTGCCAGGCTCTGCTGTGCAGGCGAGAAACTTTCAGTAGCTTGTCGAGCTCTCCAAGAGAGGCGGAGGAGTCAAGCCTGGGTTGGCCGCATGCAAGGCCTACCCACTGTGCTATCGCAACTTTAGATATTAAAAAAAAAAAAATCGTGCTCATCTGTGGAGTATAAAATAACAGAGTAGGAGACTAACACCCAAGAATAGTAGAAATAAGTACCAGGAGGTTGGCTCCATGGCTTGGATGCTGACCTCACATGCTGGGGGAAAAGGCAGTTCAGATAGAGAAGGGAACATCAAGCAAGCTCTGGTTGGAGGACCCGCTCGATGGGGAGATGCGTGCTGAAAGTAGACTATAGATTGAACACGATGGCCACAGAGGCGGGGGGGGGGGGGGCCCGGGATGGGGGGATGGGATTAGGAGGTGGGAGGGATACTGGGTTCACTGATGGTGGAGAATGGCCACTGGTAGAGGGAGAGGTGCTTGAACATTGTATGAGGGACACACAAGTATGAAAATGTGTAAATCTGTTACTGTACCATCATGGTGAGTCACTAATTAATAAAAAATAATAACAATTTTCACTTGTCTATTTAACTGAGAAGAGGATTCACAGAGCTCTTTACAGAGTAAAAAATTTTGTTGCTCTCTGCTGGTTTGGAGGTGTTATCATATCTGGTGGTGCCCAGGGTCGCTTCTTAGCTGCATGCTTGGTGGTTATGCCTTGCCTTTGGTTCAGGGGACCATTTGTGCTAAGAATTGAAGCTGGGGGAATGGCACATAAAAAACATTTGCTCTCCAGCCCTCTGAACTAACTCCCTGGCCTGAATTTTTTAAGTGGCCACCAGACTATTCATATATTTATTCAAATTATTCAAATTTATTTATTCAAAAACATTTTCAAATTATTTGAGTTTACATGGATGCTTAGTGGAATATTGCTCTCTAGAAAAGCTTCAAATCTCTATACTTCAAATAGTAAGTCATGAAAAGGCCTATGTCCCATACTCTTGCCAATACTGCATCTTCTCAATTATCTTAATTTTTGCCATTCTGGTAAACCAAGAATTCACTTCATTTTTATGTTTGGACTTTAGATTGCTTGGAAAAGCATATTGCACCTTTTTGTTATATCTGGTACCTTACAGTTACTGTCAGGAAAGCAATGGAGCTGACTTCTAGAAGCCAATAAAGTGCTGTCTCACATCATCAGAAAGTTTTCTGTAAAAGATCCATATTTCTCTTAAATAAAAATTAGTTAGTCATATTTTTCCCTAGTTTATACCAAAAACTTATTGCTAAGTACTATTAAATAGTCACCTAGCATTAAAATATAGTAGGATCCATGATATGATTGTCTTTTTTTTTTTTTTTTTTAATTTTGGGGTCTTAACTTGTAGATCTTGGGCTGGAGCAAAAGCACAGCGAGTAGGGCATTTATTTGCCTTGCACGTGACCGACCCATCTTTGATTCCTCCACCCCTCTCAGAGAGCCCGGCAAGCAACCAAGAGTATCCCACCTGCACGGCAAGGCCTAGCAAGCTACTCGTGGTGTATTCGATATGCCAAAAACAGTAACAAGTGTCACAATGGAAATGTTACTGGTGCCCACTCAAGCAAATTGATGGACAATGGGACAATAGAGCTACAGTGCTACTTGCAATTCTTGAAGGACCATGTTTTGCTGGGAATTAGCCTGTGCTTCCTGCATGTAAAGCATGTGCTCAGACCTTTGAGCTTTCACTCAGCCCTTGATTTTATTATCTTGTTTTATTTTTGTAAATAAAAATACAAAAATAAATTTTGGTCCACGTCTGACTGTACTGGGGTTACTCCAGGCTCTCTACTCAGGAATGACTCCTGGCAGTGCTTGGGGGGACAGTATGGGATTCCCAGGATCCAAACCACTGTGTAATCACCCCAGCCCATGTTATCATTTTTTGGCTTGCTCCAAATAACTGTCTTGCCTGTTATAAATAGCTGGAATCAAATCCAAAATATTAAGAAAATTGTTGCAGGGCCAGAGTATTAGAAAGTACTCAGAGTACTCACTACAGCAGGAAGAGTATTCGCCTTGCATGAGATAGACCAGGCACCACCTGAGCAACATGTACCACTTGAGCCCAGAGCCAGGAATAAGTCCTGAGCACCATCAAACAAAACACAAAAGCAAAAGACAAATTGGTTGAGAAACACAAAACAAAAAAACAGAAAAACAAATACAAAAATTGATTGAGAAAAATGTGAATCATTGAGCAAATAGAAGCTATTAAACTATAATTTGATGCCGAGCATCTTTATATTGTGCAATTCAGATTTTGAGTGGGATTTGTTTGTTGGGTTTTGTTTTTGTTTTATGTTTTTTCCTTATTTTTGTGTTTTTCTTATGGTGTTTGGGATTAAACCCGGGGCCTTACAAACACGAAGCAAGAATTCTACCACTGAAGTCCATCCTCAGTCCTAACTTCAAATTTTTGAAGAAATGAAGGTGCTATTTGTTTTCTACTTTTTGATACAAAGTTGCCTTTAGCACTGGAAAGCACTGGCTAATTTTCATAATTCATAAACTCCTAAAATTAAAAAAAATAAACCTGTAAATTAACTTTCTGGGTATCGCATTTCTTACCACAATGTGTTCTTTTCTCTTTTGCCTTCCAAATATAGGTCTTCTCTGGTTAACTTCATGGGTCTGCAAGGAGAAGAGGAGTGAAGGAAAGCTAAGGAGTGAAGACAAGATACTCACCGCTCAGTAGTATGATTGCAGACAAGTTCCTGGATGAAAGAAATCATTTAAAAATGCTTGGGATAGTCTGCTAGTTATGTAGAGCTTTTTTTTTCTGGTTTCTTTCTAGAGGAAGATAACAAAATCAAAAGAGATTTTTATTTTGAAGCGTAATTATTTATCTGCATAACAAAAATTCTCTCATTTTTCTGCATATAATTCTTACATGGGTTAATAAGAAAAATATATTTGCTGTTTTAGTAAAAAGTCCAGTTTCAAATTCTTTCTTTTATATTCTGATAAATTTCCAGGAGTGTTTAAATAAACTTATATGTTTAAGTAATTAAACGCACACACACACACAAAATCTGAAATTGGGGGTCAGAGAGGTGGTACAGAGATAGTGGGTAGGGCATCTGCCTTGTAGGCAGCAGACCCAGGCTCGATCCCCAGCATCCCGTATGGTCTATCCACCCCCTTCCACCCGAAAGCACTGCCAGGAGTCATTCCTGAGTGCGGAGCCAGGAATTACTTTTTGATACAAAGTAACCTCTGAGCATTGTTGGGTATGACTCAAAAAAAAGAAAAAGTAATCTAAAATCAAGTGCATTGACCATGGCTTTACAGAATAGGAAGAAAATTTTTGTTTCATTAAGTATTTACATAGATCCCCAACATCTTTGTTTTGGGTTTTGGTTTGGGGGGCCGTAAAAGCAAAGTTATTAATTGCTTCCACTATTAGGAAACGATTTAATGTTTATGAAAGTTTTATTTTGAATGATACCCACTTTAAGTTGTAAACGAAAGTTTAAAATACTAAGTGCAGTTCATTTTAATTTAAAACTGAAATGGTTGTCTCTGAATCACTCATCGTTTACTCTTAAGTGTATAAGATACTTTTGATTTTTTTTTGAAGTTTTATTTCAGTGTTCTCAATTCATTTATACAGATAGATCCTTAGAAGGGCGTTTAAAGTTTAAAGTTTATATGTACAATACTGTAATTATTCAAGGCCCGCAAGACTGTACAGTCTTGCCTTGCATGTTCAATTGCAGCATTTCAAGAGTCTTTCGTATCACCAAGCTTAGAGCCAGAAATAAGCCATGAGTACTGCCTGGGGTTGCCCAAAAGCCTAGGAAAAACACACAATATAATGATTCCAACAAAATTTCAAGCAGTAGCTTTCCAACATTCATTTTGTTAGTATTTGGTTAGGTATATTCATCAAACTATGGTGGTAAAAATTGTAAATAAAAATTCAGTTGGAGTTTAAGGATATAATTACCAAAGGAAACCATTCTGTCTAAATTGGAAATGCGCTAATAATCAGGTGTTTCCAAGATGTTAAATATGGTCTTAATTTTTATTTATTAACTGTTAGTTTGTTGCTATAAGGTTTTATTTTATTTTACTATAATTCCCAATAGGAAATTTACAAAGTCCTACCTTGATTTAAAAATTTTGCCTTGTAAACACAGAGAGAAGCTCTAAATCATTAACTTCTATTATGTTTAACTAAAAAATTGTAATACATATAAGTAATTTAAAATGAAAATGTGGAGCATGTCTCCATTTTACAGCTTTTGTGTCTTTTGGAAAAAAATTAAATTCTTGTACAATCATGTTGTATGAAATGGGTTACCTCATTATTTAAATGAATATTTTTGGAAAATACAAGATAATTTTCAATATAAGTTATAATTCCAGTATACAAGTACATTGTAGTGATGATATAATAATAATGCATTATTAATCATTTTAAAATTATATTTATCATAAATATAAGAACATATTTTTTCAAGAAGAGATAGATGCTCATCATAACAGAGAATGTTAAAAAATTATTTTTAATTGAGGAATTTAAGACTGAATAGCCTTCATGTTTACCCTGACACTACATATCTTGTATTTAATTAAAAAATTTTGTGACTATTGCAAACCACAGTGCCTGAAAGGAAAATGAGACACACAGAGAAAGAGAGAGAGAGAGAGAGAGAGAGAGAGAGAGGAAAAGTATCTGCCATATAGGGAGGCTGCATAGGAGGGAGGAAAACTGGGACATTGGTGGTGGGAAATGTAGACTGGTTAAAAGATGGGTGTTGGAACATTGTGATGACAGAAACTCAATCATGAACAACTCTGTAACTGTTTATCTCATGGTGATTCAATAAAATAAATGAATAAATAATTGGGGCTGGAGAGCACAGTGGTTAGTGTTCTTGCCTTGCACTCACTTGACCAAGGTTCAGTTCTTGGCACTTAACCCCATGTATTCCCCTGAGCATTGCCAGAAGTAATCCTGAGCACCACTAGGTATGGTCTTAAAACCTAAATAAATTAAATGATCAAAGCCAGGGAGACAGCTCCAAGGGCTAATGTGCATGCTGGAAGGCTGGGTTCCTTCTCCTGCACAGTCAAGTATGACTTGGCTAAGCACAGTAGTCCTTGAGCACTGCTGGGTATGTCTCCCTCAGACCCCTAAGTTATTAGAGTAAGAATAAAGGTTCTCAAAAATCCATAAAGTCTCAACAATTAGTAATAGGTATGCCAAAGGTAGCAAACCAAGGCAGGTCTAAGACTAAAGGACATGTTTTACTCATGATCAAGGTGGAGGGCAGACCACAGGAGTATGTTATAAATAAGATGTAGGGGATTGGGCCTGAGAGAATATGTAGTAAGTTGCTGCATGCAACTTACCATAGTTGCTTATAGTTACTTATTATAGTAATCTTTGCATGCCCCTGACAGGAGTTCAATATCTGGCACCCTGTATGATTTCCCCAAGCCCTGCCAGGAATGATACCTGATTGCAGAGCCAGAAGTTAGCTCTGAGCACTGCCAGGTACGGCCCCCCAAACCAAAACCCAAAACAAAGATGTTGGGGATCACAACAATTCCACTCCTAGGTACTATTCGAAGAATATAAAGACACTACAAAAGGATGCATGTATTCCTCTGTTCACTTCAACACTGTCTGTAATAGCCAAGATATGGTAACAACTCGACTGTCCTAAGGCAGGTGATCGAATAAAAAGCTATCTATATAAACGGTGAAATTCTATTCAAGGAATAAAATTCAAGTAACAAAATTCTATTCAAGTAATAAAAGCATAAAAAACAAACTGCTGCCATTTGCTAAATATGGACGGAGTTAGTGCAAATTAAGTCAGAAAGCAAACACCACTGTATGGTCTCGCTTATATGGGGCATACAAGAGAACAAGGCAAGGAACTAGACAGAAGCAACCCTTGAATGTATACTGATATACTGAGGAATGTTCCGTCCCCCGGGACTAGTCAACGTGGGTAACCAGGAGAGGGTGCGAGAGTGGTAGGAAGAGGAAGAGAGAGAGAAGAATGGAAGCAAGACAAGGCTTTGATCAAGCAAGCAAGCAAAAGCTCTTTATTTCTCTCGAGCTAGTTTTTTATAGTTGATCACATGAGGAAGTAGGCAAAATGGGGAAGTAACAATACATGCACATTTTCAGTGACACAGGGTGCAAGCCTTAACGGCGGGCGCATGACGGTTATCTCAGGCGTTACACAGAAACTTTACACAATGTGTCGTAACATTTTCCCGAGAAGAGGTTAATTTCTTAATGTATGGACATTTTTCCAAAAAAGGTTGGGTCCTTAATTGCACGTCAGTCTATACTGACATTTTGGCTCCCGGCAGAGGAATAGTAACTGATAGAGCAAGAAAACACAAGTGGCAATGAGGCTGGAGGGGACCCAAGCAATGGAGGTGGAAGGAGTTAGATATTTAGGTAATGAGTGTGGTATTACAACTTACAGACAAAAACAACGCTAATGTACATATAGACTAGAGCCATAGCACAGCGGGTAGGGTGTTTGCCTTGCATGTGGCCGACCCGGGTTCGATTCCTCCATCCCTCTCGGAGAGCCTGGCAAGCTACCTAGTATATCCTGCCCACATGGCAGAGCCTGGCAAACTACCCATGGCATATTCGATATGCCAAAAACAGTAACAACAAGTCTCACAACAGAGACATTACTGGTGCCTCCTCGAGCAAATTGATGAACAACGGGACAACAGTGATACAGTGCTACAATATACATATATGTATCTATATATGTATATATGTGCATGTGTGTACATATGTCTGTATGTATGTAATCCCTGCGTCATTGTCATTCCATTGTTCATTGATTTGCTTGAGAGGGCACCAGTAGCGTCTCCATTGTGAGACTTGTTACTGTTTTTGGCATATCGAATACCCCATGGTAGCTTGCCAGGTTCTGCCGTGCAGGCGAGATACTCTCGGTAGCTTGCTGGGCTCTCTAAGAGGGGTGGAGGAATGGAACCCGAGTCAGCCGCATGCAAGGCAAACACCCTCCCCACTGTGCTATGGCCCCAGTCCTATGTATATAATATGTAATATATATAATGTAAATCAATGTAACCTCATTAATAAAATGGAGGGGAGAAATATATCCAAAACACATACTCAACATAACTGAAAACATGCACTAAGCTGCAACCACTAAAACTTCGTAATGTGCCTTGACAGGTGGAGATAGGGTAAGGGGTGGACACGGGAGAGAATATGGGAACACTGGTGCAGGGAAGTCGACGTTGGTGATGGGATGGATGTTGAAATATTAGTGCCTAGAACTCAACTATCAGTAGCATTGTAAATCATAGTTCTGAGAGAGAGAGAAAGAGGGAAAGAGAGAGAGAGAGAAAGAGAGAGAGAGAAAGAGAGAGAGAAAGAGAGAGAGAGTGAGAGAGAGAGAGAGAGAGAGAGAGAGAGAGAGAGAGAGAGAGAGAGAGAGAGAGAGAGAGAAGCCGCACCAGCTGTTCTCAGGGTTCACTCTTGGCTTGTGATCAGGGATCACACCTATAGATCTATAAGATGATCAGAGGATCTTATGTGGTACCAAGGTATCACTCCAGCCCTGCCCGCCACCCCAGCTAATGAAAACTTATTAGGTCATTTTAGGCAATGATGCCATCACCCTAGTTTAGGGCAGTCGGGTAAGTGAAGTGGAGAAATGTCAGGTGGTGAACCAAAGAATTGCTGTAAGTGCTGACCTATTCATTTTTTGTTTACTTTCTTCCTGCATCAGAACTAAAACTAGAAGGAATAAATACCATTTGGGGCCCAGCCGAGGCACACTTCCAAACACTAACATACTAACATTGATATCCCAGTAGGAACACAGCAAATTAGATGTGAAAGTAACATAGAAGCCAACTAAGCTCTGTAAACAAAAGCATTGACACAGAAGGCTCAACTCGCAGTAGCAGCTTAGTAAATCCTCAGACAGGACTTGATTCTCCCACAATGAGATATAACACTTTCAACAAAGTTTCTATTACTGAAGTGTCTTTTGATAATTGGCCATTTAGTTATAACAAACAATAGGAAACAAAAATTTTATTCCTACGATGGTGCAGGCTTTAGGCGGTGTTTGGGAAGATGGGGATAAGGTGGAGGGAAGGTCACCGTGGTGATGGGATTGGTGTTGGGATATCAAATTCCGGAAACAGATGCATCATGAACTACTTTGTAAATCATGGTGTTCATATAAAGGGGGAAAAGTGTATCAAAAAATTCAGGAATTGGGGCTGGAGCAATAGCACAGCAGGTAGGGTGTTTTCCTTGCACGCAGCCAACCTGGGTTTGATTCCCAGCATCCCATATGGTTCCCCGAGTACCGCCAGGAGTAATTCCTGAGTGAAGGGCCAGTGCATCACTGGGTGTGACCCAAAAAGCAAAAAAATTATTTAAAAAATTTAAAAAATTTCAGGAATTAAGATTAGTAATATATTCATGCACATTGAACAAAAAAGTGAAATTTTAGGTAAAGATGTCATCAGTTGAGCCATGTTAGAATTTGAGGCAAATCAAAAGATTTCAAACTAATCCTATTGCCAACAAGAACCTTGATAGAGGCTGACTGAAGATTAATTCCAATTCTTTGTTTTCTTCCTTTTTTTCTCTCTTCCATAATTGCCTCTTTCTCCAAATTGGTACCTCTATATCCCATTCACCTCTGTTTGCTTCCAGCTGGTCACAGTGTTCATGAAAAGAACATTGTATTCTAAGTCTGGCTCTTTTCCATAGACTTTCTTATCCTACTCTGAAATAATATCATTAGATCCTAAGGAGTCTTGGTAAGAGAGGTAGTGAGTTTGATAATTTGAGGCTCTGGTTCCTGTCAGTTGCTTTGCAGAAAATCCCTCTTAACCTAATCTGGAAGTTTGCCATCTGACATCATTCACTAAGAACTGACAAGAATTACCTATACTGTATTCTACAAAAATTTTATAATGGAATATATAATACTCTATTTTTACAAGTTCTCATAATAATAAATAAACTTTTTGTGGTACTTCTATATGAGTAGCATACAAATATATGTGAGTATAGATGAATATGTGAATATATATTCATACATATGTATATGAAAGGGCAGGAGTTAAGGGACATTTTAGAACATTGTCATTTTTCAGTTTCTCTATTTTTCACATAATATTACATGGGAGGATGTCATTTTTTTTTCTATTTCTTACATTAGCACTGTAGCACTGCCATCTGATTGTTCATCGATCTGCTCGAGCAGGCACCAGTAACGTCTCCATTGTGAGACTTGTTACTGTTTTTGGCATATCGATTACGCCACAGGTAGCTTGCCAGGCTTTGTCGTGCAGGTGGGATACTCTCAGTAGCTTGCCTGGCTCTGTGAGAAGGACGGAGGAATCGAACCTGGGTCGGCCGCATGCAAGGCAAACGCCCTACCGTTGTGCTATCGCTCCAGTCCATTTCTTACATTTGTGTAGACAAATGCTTTTGTGTTTCATTATCAAAATACTTATGCTTAATTAAATGACTTGTATAAAGACCTACAAGTGTCATGAATAGTTCAAATACAACATATAAACTCAAACAAAATATAAGTATTTAGCACTAAGAACTCTAAGGCACGTTGTGCTCATGATGCCATCCCCCATTTTTTTTTTAAAAAAAAAACTAGATAAAAAAATAGGACATGAGAAAGCAACTTGCCAAAGATCACACAAAAGTAGAGGCAGAGCTCTGGTTTTAAGTTCTAGGAGGACTTAAAGGTTAGGACATAACCGGCACCTTTTAGGGTACCTCGCAGCGCAAGGAAATGGAAACTGAACTCCTGCATATAAAGTGTGGGATCACAGCCCCAATAGCCATTTTCCCCACTCTCACCCAGTATTCTTTACCTCCTTTTACCTGCAAAAATATATAGACACTCATACACAAACCCAGAAATATGTAGATACATATATTTCAAAATACATGGTAAAAGATTGACACGTGTCTTATAGACTTTCACATAGATGCTGCAAGAGTGGGGAAGGGAGAAGAAAGAGCTAAAACAAGATGGAGTAGTCAGGTTTGACTATAAAGCACCGCAGATGCCAGCAGGAAAAATTTTTCTTGTCTGAAAAATTAAAGCACTTGTTTCTGTTTTGGGTTTTTGGGCCACATCTAGCAGTTCTCTGCGCCCAGGGATCACTTCTGGTAAGGCTTGAGAAACCATATGGGGGACCAGGGATTGAATCCTGGTCTGCCATATGCAAGACCATATGCCTTATGTGCTATACTATTTTTCCAGCCCCTAACTTTAGTTCTTAGGAATAATGGGATGAAGCCCAAAGTGGCTCTAGTCCTTTAGGGAGGAAAGTAAATTCTTAAAATTAGTGGGCTGGAAGGAAGAACTTAATATATAACAGTTAAAAAAAAGACCCCGAGATATTCACAGCAGACTTTCCAAGATGTGCTAAATTGGCGTGTGGATTACTGTGAGCAGAGATGGATCAAGGCTCGGTAGACATACAAAAGACCGCTCCACTGGCTGGAGTCATACGACAGTGACAGGCAGCTTGCCTTGTACAATTTAGATCCAGGTTTGATTCCCAGCATCCCATATGATTCTCTGATCTCTGCCAGGGGTGATCCCTGAACACAGAGCCAGGAGTCAGCCCTTAACACCTCTGGGCATAGCTCAGAAAACCAAACCAAACAAACAACAAAAATCACTCCATTAACCACCTGAAGAATGAAAACAGGGGGCCCTACCCCAGATTAGGTATAAAATGAGATTTTATAACAAATAACAAATAACCTTTCTATCAGAAACATTTTTTTATGGGAGAACTAGTATCAAATTACAAGATACCTGATCTTTCTATATGAGTCACTGCCTAGTCATTTGTGTCCCCTGCAGTTCTCCTTGACACTCAAGGCTCCTGTGTTCCCAAAAACCCGATTCCCTGTATTACCATCACTTAGGACACTCCTACATGTTTCCTTGTCTCAAGACATATCCTCCCATTTTGCCTCATTGTAAGGAATAATTTTTTTCTTCTGATTTGTTTGAGGTTAATTTGTTTACTCAACTAGTTTGAGAAGAAACTAGACAAGCAGTGGAGAATTTTTTCTCCCCCAACAGAGTGCAATGGATTGATTTACATCTACCAGTTAAACTGATCTGTCATGTTGAATTATTCTATAGTTATCAAAGTGTGGCTAGCCTTTCAGGATTTAATTTATAGGATTTAATACTAATGGGACTTCTGTCTTTACTAATCATTTGTGTTATGAGTTGTTACAGGGAACATCTAGTATGTTTTTTTTTAATTAATTTATTTTTTAATTAGTGAGTCACAGTGAGGGTACAGTTATATATCGCACATTTTCGTGCTTGTTTTTCCCTCATGCAATGTTTAAGAGCCCATCCCTCCACCAGTGTCCATTCTCCACCACCCATGAACCCAATATCCCTCCCACCCACCCAGTCCCATCCCCCCACCCCAATCTGCCTCTGTAGCGGGGCATTCCAATTTGATATCTCTCTTTCCTTTTGGGTGTTGTGGTTCCAAATAAGGGTATTGAGTGGTCATCCTGTTCAGTCTCTATTCTACTTTCAGCACGCATCTCCCTTCCCGCACAGATCTCCAATCACATATTACTTGGTGTTCCCCTCTCTATCTGGGATGACTTTCCCCCAGCGTGTGAGGCCACCTTCCAAGCTATGGAGCCAACCTCCTGGTATTATATACTACTATTCTTGGGTATTAGTCTCCTACTCTGTTCTATATTCCACAGATGAGTGCAATCTTTCTATGTCTATCCCTCTCTTTCTGGCTCTTTTCACTTAGCATGATACTTTCCATGTTGATCCACTTATATGCAAAGGAACATCTAGTATGTTGATGTGAACAGTAATTATTTTTATTTTTTGGTTTCTGGGTCACACTTGGCATTGATTAGATTCTGCACTCAGGAATCGATCCTGGCTGTGCTAGGGGATCATACTGGGTACTGGGGATAGAACCTGTTAGGTGGCCAGAGATCTTGGTGGAACCTCCAAATGTTACATGCCAGAGATCTCGGTGAAACCTCCAAATGTTAAGTGGCCACAAGCCTGAGCTCAGCTGCTGACTGAGACACACAGAGACAGGACAGATATTTCAAGGTTTTATTCACAACCTAAAACACACGCATACAAGGGACTCAGCGCTGAGGGCTCACAACCCTAAGAGACTTGGAACACTGATCACCTTCAAGAAGAGGTTTTTCAGAGGCTGGAGTGATAGAACAGCAGGGAAGGCATTTGCCTTCACTCGGCCAACCAGCATCTCATATGGTCCCCTGAGCACAGCCGGGAGAAATTCCTGAGTGCAGAGCCAGGAGTAACCCTTGTACATCACCGGGTATGATCCAAAAAGCAAAAAAAAAAAAAAAAAAAAAAAAAAAAAGAAATAAGAAGAGGTTTTGTAGCCCCATGCCCTCCTGCCTGGGTGCATGCCTGTGTGTCCTTGACAAACAAGTGGAGAATAGCATTCTAGCACTGTTGTCCCGTTGTTCATGTCCTGTTGTACTGATGCTCTAGTGGCCACCAGTAATGTCTCCATTGCGAGACTTGTTACTGTTTTTGGCATATCAAATATGCCACGGGCAGCTTGCCAGGCTCTGCCGTGCCAGCGGGATACTCTCAGTAGCTTGACGGGCTCTCTGAGAGGAACAGAGCAATCGAACCCAGGTCGGGTGCGTGCACGGCAAATGCCCTGCCCACTGTACTATCACTCCAGCCCAGCAGAACATAGCCATTGACACATCTTGTTTCATCCTTATTACCTGTGGTCAGATGTCTGGGTGTTTATGTGCATGCCCTTGGCGTCTGGCATGTTTTTTCTTACTAGGGTATAGTAAGCAAATGAGTAAGCACTCAAGCAAATGACCCTGAGGCACAAAATGGAGTCTGGCCTTCACAATTGGTGTCACAGGGATTCTTTACAACCCAGGGTGGGAAGTGCCCTACCCGCTGGACTCTCTCTCCAGCCCCTAACAGTAATTAAATTAAAGCCATATACTCACTCTACAGAAAAAGAATAGATAGGACCAACAGCTGCCACCACCAGTTATGAAGGTTTAGAAGTCATGTCTTTAATATCTGGGTGTGTGCTAATTTACACTCATATTCAACATCTCATCTTGGATCTCTTAACAACAATAAAGATCTATTTCCTGATGTAGCCTGTCATCCATGCGAAATTCAAGGTTATCATATATTGTTCACTGGCTTTTATACCTATTAAAAATCCTGGGTTTGGAGGTGGTTCAAAGGGCTGGAGAGATGCTTTCATGTGGGAGACCATTTGGTTCTATCCTAGAGTCCAGAGCACAGAGGGATATGAACCCCAAACAAAACCGGGGATATTGATGGTGGGGAATGTGCACTGGTGGAGGGATGGGTGTTTGATTACTGTGTGATTGTAACCCAAGATGAAAGCTTGTAACTATCTTACAGTGATTCAGTAAAATTTAAAAAAAAAAAAAAGAAAAAGAAAAACAGAACAAATCTAAACAACCGAAATACTCAAGGTTGCAAGTCCTTGGGGCAGCAAGATTCTTGCCTATCTGATCAGTCTCAACAAAGCAAGTTTTTCGTCGTCTTTTCTACATCCAGACTCTCCCCTTGAGATGCGAACCAAAGCAATCTCTTTTAAGTTCCACCTGTGCTAATTTCTTCAGTCTTAAAGATGTTTTAACTTCTGATTTGTTCAACTAAGTGAAATTTTACTGTAAGTGACATTTTCTCATTGGATTTCGGAGAGCCAGAGGTGGGGCAGAAAATACTGGGTGTGGCGGGTCTACTGTTTAAGATGCAAAGAGATTCTTGATGGAAACGTACCTCTTCCATTCCAAAGTGTAATCCTTCAATCCTCTCTGAAATGAGGGTGTGGCTGATAGGGTGGGTCCTTCCGGAGTTACAGCCAATCACGGTCCAGACTGTGTCCTGGGCCCCTCCCGCTAGCATATTTAGTCTCTTGCGAATTCGATTTCGGATTCACCTCTGGACCTGAATCTTAGGTTCCTGCTGCTTCTTGCTGGAGAGGAGCTGCGCTGACCCTTGTCACAGGTACGCCATCGGAGTGTTCTTGGGTGTGCTGGAGCTAGATTCATGTTGATCCCCCTGGGTCTCTTGTATCTCGGGTGGCTCTTGGGAGTGTTAGGTGCGGGTGCTTGGTACCTTAATTAACAAGTTTTTTATCTGATCTAGAATTTGGAGAGTCACTATGCGAAATAAACTCAGACTTGGTGCGGTCTCTAGAATTGATAGCAGAAGTGAAAACTGGAGCATGAATTTGAGTTGGACAGATTTGAGGGTTGGCGGGTTAAGGATGAAGGGTGAGCCCGTGGCTGGAGTGAGCAGAGCACACAGTCATCCCGGGTTCCATCCCCTGAACCCCTTATGTCCTCCCATCTCTGATTTCATGGTCAAGAGGAAGCCCTGAGCACAGCAGGATGTGCCCTCCAAACGAAACAGTCATGGGCTTGCAAAGATTAGTCTTGACGGAGTGTGGAGAGTCAGGGTTGGGAGGCAGGGCGGGGAGACAGGGCATGGGCCTGTAGTGATAGGGAAGAGGGAAGGGTATGGCATAGGTACGCGGCCAACCTGGGTTTGATTCCTCCGACCCTCTCAGAGAGCCCGGCTAGCTACCCTTGGCATATTCAATATGCATAACAGTAACAACAAATCTCACAATGGAGATATTACTGGTGCCCACTCATGCAAATCACAGTGCTGCAGTACAGTACAGTATTGTTTCCACTATCTTTGGGTTCTATTCTGGGTAAGGAATAGTTGAGAAAGTGTCCTTTAGAATGGGAAACAAAGAATACTGAAATTTCTGGTTAAAAAATTTGATTTATTGAAGTGGGTGTGACCCTGGTGTCTCACAGCCTAGAGGAATTCAGTTTATTTGAAATTGGGTACAAGTGGGTATCTTGAAAAAAGGCCAGAAAATTTTCTCTGTAACTCTTTATTTTGAAAATTTCAGATGTTCAGAAAAGGTTTGAAGGGATGATCAAAGGCACAGTTTTGCCTGGATTTACGAGAGAGAGAGAGAGAGAGAGAGAGAGAGAGAGAGAGAGAGAGAGAGAGAGAGAGAGAGAGTTGGGTGTGGGCAAGTAATTTAACTTCCGGTAGTGCTAGTGGTCATAATGGTATATTTGCAAAGCATTTGTTTCAAGTTCTGCACTGTTTATCTGGACCTTTACTCTTACAAATCATTGTAAATTGATATATAAAACCCAAATTATAAAATAATACTTAGGGATCATTTATTGCTACAGAGGACCATATGGGATGCTGGGAATCGAACCCGGGTCGACCGCATGCAAGGCAAACGCCCTACCTCCTGTGCTATTGCTCCAGCCCCTATCTCTCTCTCTTGTCTTGCTCCAGCCCATGAATATCTCGTATATTTTTTAAAAGAATTTCCACCCAACAATCTGAGCACTTGTATTTGATTCTTATGTGGACATTTTAATATGTCAGTACTTATTGAATCATATTTTTAACTTAATGTTTTTCTCACTCTTTAGGGGAATTCTTTGTCTTGGACTTGAGGCTCGTTTCCTGAATAAGAAGGCCATCATTCACATCATCCCGTTCTAACGCTAGCAGCTCAGCTGACAGCAGTCCAGTATTCCATCAACTATATATAGCCTGTGGGAGTGAGTATTCTTGACCACACGCTCTAAAGGTATTGGGCTGAAGGTGTAGAGGCTGCCATTAATATGTCAAGCCAGTGAAACTGAAAACTGGTCCTCTTGTGATATCTTTAGGAGGATATTCACTGTTCACTGGGTTTTGTCTTCGAGAGAGCAAAAGGACATACCACTTCCCACGATGGTCTCTGTGTCAGCGGAGATGGAAACAGCCCTGGAAGATCTCCAAGCAGAAGCTAGCTGTTTCCTCTGTAACGACTACTTGAAGAACCCAGTGACCATTACTTGTGGCCACAACTTCTGTTTCTCTTGCATCAATAAGTTCTGGGAGGATCTAAAGGGTATCTTTCCCTGCCCTATTTGTCGAATTTGCCTTCGAAGAAAGAAATTCAGGAGGAACATCCAACTGGGTAATTTGACTGAAGCTGCTAAGCTGCTCCAGAAAAGAAAAAGCAAGAGGAGGAAGCAGAAAGAAAAGGTTGTTTGTCAAAAGCACAATCTGGTGCTTGCCTTTTTCTGTGAGCAAGACCTGGAGGTTTTATGCTCACAGTGCAGTTTCTCCTCGGATCACAAGAAACATCGCATTTGGCCTGTCGAGAGGGCCGCTCCCTATTTTAAGAAAAGATTGGAACGTTGTGCTGAGTCGTGGAAGAAGAAAGTGAGGCAACTAGAAAAAGTCAGGATTATACAAAACAGAAAAGCTTTGGAGTTGAAAAAACAGGTAGAACACGCAAGAGGCGAGATACAGTCTGAATGTGAGCGACTCAAATTCTACCTCCAAACCGAGCGAGAAACTATTCTTCAGCAGTTGGAAGAGGAGGAGATGGCCATCGAAACCAAACTGCGTGAAAACCGAACACAATGTTCCGAATATGCCTCCTCATTAAATCGTCTGTTAAAGGACATAAAGAGTCAATCAGCGCTGGCATTACTGACAAACGTTAACGGGATCTACCATGCCTATAAAACCTTAAAGTCCCCTGAGCTTTTTTCATTTCAGTTAAAGGAATATAGTTACCATTTCCCACCCCAATATTCTGGCCTAGACAGAATTATCAAGCGATTTGAAGTAGATGTAGTTCTAGATCCAGAAACAGCACATCATGATCTTACTGTCTCAGAAGATAGGAAAACTGTGCGATATGGAAGAACACAGCAAAATTCAACTCATAACCCACGGAAATTCTATCTCTTCCCAGCTGTTCTGGGTTCCAAGGGTTATAATGCTGGCAGGCACTACTGGCAGGTGGAAGTGAAGGACAAAGTTGGATGGATCGTGGGTGTCTGTAAAGAGACTTTTCTCGGAAGGAACAATGCACCGAATCAAGGTTTTTCAGCACAAGATGGATTATGGGGCATTGGACGCTGGGATATGGGTGATTATATTGCGTTAGGGCCTCAAAGAATTGATCTCCTGCCAGTCGTCATGCCTATGAAGATTGGCGTTTTTTTAGACTGTGATTTGGGTGAAGTTTCCTTTTACAATTTGAGTGACAAATCTCATCTGTATACCTTTAAAGTTTGTTTTCTGGATGCACTTTGGCCTTATTTCTATGCTGGAACTGACCCCAAACCCCTGATGATATGTCCAGTAAGAGATTCTGAATAATAAGTGATTTGTAGGCTTGCTCGTCAAGCCCATGTTCTCCCTTGAACACTGTATTTTGCTCGCTTACTCATCTCTTTCTTTGCTTGCTTCTTCCCACTCGAGAGCAGCTTGTGCTCTCTCTCGAGTACATTTCCCCTCTTTCTCTCCTCTCACCTCTTTCTAAGCAAGTTTCATTCAATAAAAACTGTATTGCTTAAAAAGTAAACCATTGTAAGACTCCTAATTTTTACCTTTTTTCAGTAGCGGACAGTGAGTATACTCCAGAGGCCGTGAATTTCAATTTTAATCACTATTACCTCAATTTTCGATAACATATTCTGGATCTTCCTCAGTCCCAAGTTGGCAAATACATATACACATCCTGTATATATATTATATATATACATACATACACACATGTATATACACATATATACATACACACAGAGAGAACATCAGTAGATAACTTTCCTCTGTAAAATATTTGGGAACCATACCTGGCAGTGCTCAGCGCTTCCTTCAGGCTCTGTGCTGTGCTCAGGTATCACTGCTGGTGGGGGTTGGGGAATGGATGCTGGGATAGAAACCAGGTCCGACTCTCCCAAAGGCACAAAGACAGATGAGAGGCCAGAGCAGGTAGGGCTCTTGCCTTGCATATGGGCAACTCAGGTTTGATCCCTGGCACTGCATATGGTTCCCTGAGTCCTGCCTGTAGTAACCTCTGAGCACAGCTGGATGTGCCACCCAGAGGCAAAGAGATCCTATAAGCCAAATGGATCGTAACCCATGTTTGCCAAGCCCCACACTGAACTCCACGTCTATCTGCCCTGGCAATGTGTGGAGAAGTCTATTAGTATCCAGACAGCTCGTTACAATACAGATGGATAATTGTAAACCCAAGACATACCATTTCCACTTTTGCCTCACACTGATGGAGAGAGCTGGCCATTTTCACAACTGGCAGGGACACTTGGGAATAGCCAGAGGGCTAGAAAATGCAGCTGCCATGGCTGCTGAAGAGGCAGTGTTGGAAAGTTTCCACAAGTTTCCACAAGTTTAGTTGGATGATAAAGAGGTTGGGGGTTGGGGGTTGGAGGCTAATCATGAAGGCTTTTCCTGGAATGCCCACACCCCACAACTGCAGTTAATCCCTTTTCCAGTAGCTCCTAGTTTTCTGTAGTTGGAGGCTGGATCTCAGGCGAGGCCGGGGATACTTCCAGAAGGCAACACGGTCCCTCTGGCGTGGGAAAAAGGAGTGGGGATGCGGGTATTGGCCCAGAAACACTGGAGACTGGGGACAAATCCTTTACAGATGGAAGCCCACTTATCCCCTTTGCAGTGGTAGAAGAGGACATGTTTGGATAGAAGTCCAGTTGAACTAAGAGAATCTCCTGTCCAAGGGAAGATGGACTGCACTACCCGCTACATCCAGGACTACTAGGCCCTCCACACCATGAATTGTGATGGCAACTGCTGTGCCCCTGGGCCTCTGTGCTCGGAATTCACCTGGTAGAGGTGAATTTCTGTCTCTGGTAGAGGTGAATAATGAGCAGGCCCCATGTCAGGGCTCAGTTCAGTTCTTTTGTTGTTATTTTTTATTTCCTATTGAATCACTGTGAGGCAGACCCATGTAAATAATATCCATGTACTTCACTGCATCACTGTATCACTGTCATCCCGTTGTTCATCAATTTACTCGAGTGAGCACCAGTAACATCTCTATTTACACTCAGCCCCGAGATTTTAGTCACCTCTCCTTACTCGTCTTTCCCAACGATTGGAGGCTCTTTCATGTACTTGTGGAATTAAAAATAAAAATGAACAAAAGGACAATATTGTAGAATCCTTAAATATTTCAAAATTATATACATCTAAACAACCCAGTGGTCAAATATTTCGGGGAACTATTTGGGGAAGAGGGTCATGTTTATTGGTTCTGATTTTGTAGTGACATACAGAGGTACTTGGGTGAGCATTTGTGCTGGGGATTCAAACCCATTCAGCTTTATGAAACAGAAGAACCTTAATTATTGTACCATGTCTCCACTCCTTGTATCAGGAAATCTTTAAGTACTTTTCAAATTAAAATGAAAATACCAAAAAGGATGCAGTTTTAAAATTTTTTTTATTATTTTATTTTACAATTTTGTTATAGTCATATATTTATTATATTTATATTCTCTCACATTCCCACTATTTATCTTTTAGCTTCAAATCCTAGAGTATTCTAGATGATATACAAGGAAATGTAATTAATTAATTAATATATTGATTGAATCAGGGCTGGAGCGATAGATAGCATAGTGGTTGGGCGTTCACCTTTTATGTGAGTTCGATTCCTCGGCCCTTCTTGGAGATCCCGGCAAGTTACCGAGAGTATCGAGCCCGAGCGGCAGAGCCTGGCAAGCTCCCTGTGCGTATTGGATATGCGAAAAACAGTAACAATCAAGCTTCCTCTGCGTATTGGATATGCGAAAAACAGTAACAATAAGTCTCTCAATGAGAGACGTTACTGGTGCCCGCTCGAACAAATCGATGAGCAACGGGATGACAAATGACAAGTGATTGATGAATCATCACAAGATACACAGTTACAAATTTGTTCATCATTGGGTTTCAGTCATACAATGTTCCAACACCCATCCTTTCACTGGTGTATGTTTCCACCACCAATGTCCCCAGTTTTCCTCCCACCACCCTTCTTCCCATCCAACTTCCCTCAATGGCAGACACTTTTCTTTTCTCTCTTTCTGTAGGTCTCTATCTTTTTCTCTGTCTCTGCCTCTCTCTCTCTCTCTCTCACTCACTCTCCCTCTCATTTCTGTGCCTTTTCCCTTTTTGGCATTATGCTTTGCAATACAGACACTGAAAGGCTATCATGCATATCCCTCTACCTCCTTTCAGCACTCAGTTCTTGTTCAGAGTGATCTTTTCCAATTACCATTGTCGTAGTGATCATTTCTCTGTCTAGCCACATCTATCTCCAGCTTGTGGCAAGTTTCCAACTATAAACCAGTCCTCTTGGTCCTCATTTCTACTGTGCTTGGGTATTAGGAGGACACAGTAGTCTAAGAAAATTAGAGGGGCCAGAGTGATATTACAATGGGTAGGGTGTTTGCCTTGCACCGGCCAACCCAGGTTCAATCCCCAGCATCCCATATGGCCCCCCAAACACCATCACGAGTAATTCCTGAGTGCAGAGCCAGGAGTAACCCCTGAGCATCACTGAGTGTGACCCAAAATGAAAAAAAAAAGGAAATAAAATTAGAAGTACTAAATGTACAAAAGAATAAGAGTTCTGGATTTAATGATCTAAGATCCTCCCTTGAGGAGTGAAAAACAAGGGGCTGGAGAGATAGCTCCATGGACTAGAGTGCATGCATGTAAGCAGGAGGTCTCTGTTTGATTTCTGACACTGCATAAGGTTCCCCAGTAAAACCAGCAATGACCCCTGAGCACTGGCTCAGGAGTAGCACCTGAGCACTGCTGTGCAGCCCCAAACAATTTTTTAAAAAAAAGGAAACTAAAAATAAGAGCAGATCAAACCAAAAAGTAGAAGAAAATCAAAATTGTAGTAAAATCAGTAAAATTGAAAATCAGAAATGAGTGGAGGGCTTGGGATGTAGCAGCTGTAGCAGGATTTGCCTTGCCTGTGCAGGCAAGAGTTTGAATTTAAAGCCTTCCTTCCCAAAGAAAAGCAAAACCAGCCGAGAAATAACTATGAAAATCAACAAAACTGAAACTGATTCTATCACAGATAACAGTGAAGCAATAAACTGGTGACCGGTATAAACAAATCAATTTCCTCCAGATTTTAAAATATATACTGGTTCCATTATCCCAGTGGCCTAGTTTGGTGAGACTTCATTAGAGGAAGGGAGGGTCGGGGGAGGAATATTAAGTAGCAGGAAACTGGCAAGAGCAGGACAGGGCTGCTGGAAATACACCATCGATTTTTCAATCAGGAAACTCTTCTAACAAAAATGAGTCTATGATTGTTTTCTTGCTAAGGAAGCCAGTGAGTGAGATTCTAGATAGGAGACACGGGGAAAGGGTTAGCTCTATTATCCAACTCTGGACTTTCCCAATTTCTCATTGCAATTCGTGCTAGTTATGGGAAAGGGGGAATTATATCAAAGTCTGAGGGCAGTCTATTCATGTGATCTGCTAAGGAGTACTAAGGTTGATCCTTAGTACTCCCCGCAAAAGATGGCACTTGTGAGGTGTAGTGAAGCACAAACAACAACAGTTTTTTAAGTGATAGCACAGCAGGTAGGGTGTTTGCCTTGCACGCGGTCAACCCGGGTTCGATTCCTCCGCTCCTCTCGGACAGCCTAGCAAGCTACCAAGAGTATCCAGCCCGCATGGCAGAGCCTGACAAGCTACCTGTGTTGTAGTCCATATGCCAAAAACAGTAAGAACAAGTCACACAATGGAGATGTTACTGGTACCCGCTCGAGTAACTCGATGAACAATGGGACAACAGTGCTTCAGTGCTACAGATTGGATTAAAATTTAAGTATATTTTATTCAGTTTTTGTACTTTTTTAAAGGTTTTTTTTAATTATTGGGGTTCTTTTGGGCCACACTGGCTGTTCTTAGGGCTTACTCATGGCTCTGTACTGAAGAATCACTCCTCGTGGGCTCAGGGCACCACATGGGGTACCTGGGATCCAACTCAGGTCGGCCACATGTAAAGCAAGTGCCCTCCCGGCTGTACTTTCTCTGAGTCCATTGAACATCTTCAACATTTCATCTCTGAATTCTTTTTTTTTTTAAAGAAATATTTTATTGAAACACCATGAAAACAAGAAAAAAAATACAAAACTTTCAGGTTTAAGTCACAGTCAAATACTGATTAAACCACCATCCCTTCACCAGTGCACCCGTTCCACCACCAAGAACCCCAATACACCCCCCTCCCACCCCACTCCCCCATCTAAGTAGCTAATGATATTCCCATTATTCTCTCTATATATTGAGTACATTCCATATTTCCATACAGAACTCACTATTATTGATTGGAAATTTTCGCCAACAATCAGGCCTGCTGAATAGGCATCATCTAATAATTTCTCTTCATTGCTAAGAGTGAAGACTTTGAGTCTTGGGTTTGTAATATTTTAGCTCAGTTCACAGTCAAAATGGATGGCTGCAAGAATCCGTTCTGGTGCCAAAATGGGTTAGGAGACCTCAGGATCACAGTCAATAGGCTCGGAGGGTTTGCTTCTCATGGCGAGGCTCCCGGTTCATCTCTGGGCGGAAGGCGCGCCGGGAACGACCCCCTCCCAGGACCACCTACAGGCTACATCACTAAAGAAAGTCCTACCTCCTGGTGGAGGGGTCTTAGAGGGTGGCTCTCACCTCGTGGCTGCTGCCGCTGCCGCCATTTTCGCTCAGAAAAATGGGGTGGAGAGGGAAAAAAATCCCTCCCCGGGCTGCACGAGGTTGTATCTCAGTTCACAGTCAAAGTGGATGGCTGCAAGAATCCGCTCTGGTGCCAAAATGGGTTAGGAGACCTCAGGATCACAGTCAATAGGCGCGGAGGGTTTGCTTCTCATGGCGCGGCTCCGGGTTCATCTCTGGGCGGAAGGCCTCATCTCTGAATTCTTTATCGGAGAGATCGTATTTGTGCGTAACCCCTGTTGGGGCTTATGGAATCTCCATTCTCTTCTCATCTTGGGGATTTTCTCTCTTTATTCATATTGTTGTGGAATTATGGAGGTGGAACCTTCCAGTTCCCTATCACTATTCCATCTTGCTACGAGAATGAATTCTGGTTTAGCCCAGTCAGTGTTGGTCACCTTTTCCTTCTTCTAGAATACTTTCTTAGTCTCAGGCACTCCTCCATGACTTACACGAGGCCTCTGAAGTGAAGCTCTGAAGGATGTGCTCTTTTATATTGGGCTTATACAGCTTCTTGTGTTCACTGCTAGTTTTGGTGACATTGGAATAGGCTACTGGACTATGGGCCTATTGTGGTTGAGAAGGTCAGGATGTTCTCCACAGAATTAGGTTATGGAGATTGTGCTGTAAATCCAGAGTGCTGGGAAGGAGGGGAAACAACAGCATGTCCCTTCTGCGGAGGCCACGCCCCCTGCTGTAGAGGCCACGCCCCCAGCCAGTCCTGGGATGTTAGCAGGTGCATCTCTGTTCCAATCAGGGTGGAGCAGCTTGGGCGGGTGGGGCAGGGCTGGGGGTCTCATGCATCTTGGGAGGAGACTGGGGGGAATAAGGCAGCACATGGGGTGGTGGTGCGGGGGTGGAACCCGGGGTCCTGAGATGCTCACAGGTGCTTCTGAGCCCGTCTGTACTTTGTCTCTTGTCCACAGAACTTACACACTTTAATCACTTCCCACCACTTGGTTTAGGGCTCAATCATCAAGCCTGAATTATTTAACAGATTATTCGTTGGTTACCCTGATTCTTCTAATCGTGCTTCTTGCGATGATACCTTCTTCTTCCTTCCACCCTTACTTTCTTTGGAGGTGAAGGAAAAATATATTGAGAAGGAAGACATTGAAAGATGTTAATCAAATCTTTAATAGTCAGATGTTTTGCAGTGACTGGATTAAACCGTTGACTGTTAACAATGCAAAGGATCATAACATTAAGGGTTGTAGAAATTTACCCTAAAATGTCACCCATTCTTTCCTAGTGAAAAAGCAAACTTTTGGTTAGCCAAAGAAATGATGGGGATGACAGCCCCATAATGCAAAATGGATTTCAATTCTTGAATATTGTAGTTAATGAACAATTAGTCATATTATGCTTCATCTGGGGAGGGGAGTAACCTTAGGAGGGGGTTCAAATTTTTAAAAAACAATTTTTAAGTGCCAGTGATTTCATTTTATTACTGATTGAGTAAAAATGTCCATGCCTTCCTTCTCAGACACTTAAGAACAATGTGTTCTATGACCATGGGCAATTTAGGTAAAGTGACAAATTGCCTGAATTTCTCAGTGGTTGCAGCACACATTCTTCTGATGGCTAAGATAAGGCATACTTTCTTCAGGTTTACACTATGTCAGTAACCGAGTGAAAAGCATAGGGCATCATATCTCTGAATGAGTTTCTAGGTTACAGAAACATAAAATAGAACCTCACCCTCATACTTTGTGTTCTCTAATTTTATTAAGTTTTCGGTTTCTAATGAGATCAAGTTGTGGATCTTATTTCTAACCTTTATTCTCCTCACACACACACACACACACAAACACACACACAGACCCTCCAAACCCAACAATTTATCTCCTCTTTAAATCATAAGTTTTTCGTTTCCCCCGCTATGTTAGGTTTTAGAACAACATAAAAATTTCCACCTACAGTTGACAATTAAACATCACTGTTCATTCTTCATCATCTACTACAGAGATTGCCAGAGGTTTAGAGTCACATCCCATACAGAAGTACGGCTTCGGCACTGTGGAAAGGTCCCCTCAGAGAACAGATGTGAGCCTGTCGGCGGCGTTGTAGAAGGAGAGCTGGCCCAGCTCCCAGTCCAGGTACACGCCGAGGGCCGCGGGCGGGTCCCCGAGGGCCAGAGGCACGGCCCCCGCGCCCACGGCCAGGTAGTCGCCGTCCTGCCGCTGCAGCGTCCAGCATCTCTTGGGGGCCGGGGCCTGGGCCGAAGGGGCGACGGTGCACACGCCCACGGCCCACTCGGGCTTGGCGCCCACCTGCACCTCCCAGTAGTGGCGGCCAGAGGCGAAGGCCTCGCGGCCCAGCACCACCAGCTCGGTGGCATCTGCCCAGGGCCCGGGGTCCACGTCCCCTTTGCGCCGTTTCCGCACGCACGTCACCGACGTGAGGTCCCGAGACACGCGCAGGCTGGGGTGGGCCGTGCGGGGGTCCAGGCTGACGCGCTCTCGGAACCTCTGCATGACGCTGCTGAGCGCCGAGCACAGCGGAGGGAGGCTGTAGGCCGCCGGGCGGAAGCGCAGGGGCTGCACGGCCGGGGGCTCCAGGCTCTCCCAGCGCTGCTGCAGGCCCCTCAGGCCCCTCAGCACCTTCTCCTCGGACATCACGGCCCTCTCGGACACCTCCCGGAGCAGGTCTTTCAGCGCCGAGATGTGGTCCGAGTAGGCCTCCAGGTTGGCCCGCAGCTGCTGCTGCAGGCGTTTCTCTTCTTCCAACGTGACAACAGTTGCCTCTTGCTCACGTCCCACAAACTTCTTGAGCTGCTCATATTCTCAAGCTCACTGAGGCCTCTGCCTTCTCACTTCCTCTGTCAGTTTAGCATCTTCCTGTCTTGGATGACTTCTAGCTTCTGCACCTCTGCCAGCTGCTTCTTCAGAGCTTGATATACCCACTGAACCTCTCTCTGAGAGAGACGCTGCCTCGGCCACCGACCTGACGTGGTGGTCCTGGTGGGCAGGGCCCTGGGTGCACAGGGGACACAGCAGCTCCCGGTCATCCTCACAGAAGAGGCTCAGCTGCTGCTTGTGCTCCTCACACCTGTGCTCCTCTCCCTGCTCTATCTCGCTGCTCCTGGAGCTGTGGGGGAGCCGGGCCAGGTCCACCAGCCTTCCCAGCTGGGCGTTGGCCCTGACGCGCTTCTCCTGGCGGGGCTGCCGGCAGACGGGACAAGGGAGGTTGTCCAGTAGACCTTTTCATGACACAAAAATTTAGGAAGCACAGAAGTTGTGCCTGCATTTGATGGTGAAGAGGCCCTTGAGGCAGTTCAGGCAGATGGAACAAATGATCTCTCCCTGCAGTCTCGGAGGGGGTTGCTCTCACCTCTGTGACCAGGGGTGAAAACTGCACCACTGAGCTGTTTTCTCTAGAAATTTTGGCTCTAGGCGTTCTCTCTTGAGCACAGCAAATTGAAGCTCAGACCTCACTGCCCCTTCTGCATTGAATCTCTTTGAAAGTAAGGGTGGCTTATTTCCTTAGTTTATGGACTTAATCATATCAGAAATTGACAGGTCTAAGACAGTCTAACTGCCAGAGACTGCAAAATACATTTCAAATATTAAAATATGAAGTCTTCATGCTTGTTTGTGTCACTAAAATCAGTGTTTATGGAAATTAGAGTACATAGATAAATTTTGGTATATTAATAATAGAACATTAATTATAACTGAGTAGGATGAATGTTTATTTACATAGTTCCTTTATCTAAAAAGTCAAATCAAAGAATAAAAATTATGAATTAAAAAATGGATAAGTGCTCCCATTTGACCCAGCAATACCACTGCTGGGAATATATCCCAGAGAAGCAAAAAAGTATAGTTGAAATGACATCTGCACTCATATGTTCATCGAAGCATTATTTACAATAGCCAGAATCTGGAAAAAACCCGAGTGCCCTAGAACAGATGACTGGTTGAAGAAACTTTGGTACATCTATACAATGGAATACTATGCAGCTGTTAGAAAAAATGAGGTCAAGATCTTTGCATATAAGTGGGTTGGCATGGAAAGTATCATGCTAAGTGAAATGAGTCAGAAAGAGAGAGACAGACATAGAAAGATTGCACTCATCTGTGGAATATAGAATAACAGAGCAGGAGACTAACACCCAGGAATAGTAGAAATAAGTACCAAGAGGTTGACTCCATGGCTTGGAAGCTGGCTTCACATCTGGGAAAAAAGGCAGCTCAGATAGAGAAGGGAACACCAAGTAAAATGTGGTTGGAGGCCACATGGGAGAAGGGTGAAGCATGCTGAATGTAGACTAGAGACTGAATACAATGGCCACTCAACACCTTTATTGCAAATCACAACACCTAATTAGAGAGAGAGAACAAAAGGGAAGACCCTGCCACAGTGGCGGAGGGGGGGGGCAGGGATGCTGGGTTTATTGGTGGTGGAGAATTGTCACTGGTGAAGGGATGGGTTCTCGAACTTTGTATGAAGGAAACATGAGCACGAAACTGTATAAATCTGTAAATGTAGCCCCACTGTGACTCACTAATAAATAAATTAAAATTAAAGATAAAATAAAATAAAATAAATGGATAAGTGGGTAGAAATTTTGTCTTGCACATGACCTACCCAGGGTTGATCCCTGACATCTCATATGGTCCTCACCATATGTATAATTCTATTTTTTTTTTTTTTTGCTTTTTTGGTCACACCTGGTGATGCACAGGGGTTACTCCTGGCTCTGCACTCAGGAATTACTCCTGGCAGTGTTCAGGGGACCATATGGGATGCTGGGGATCGAACCCGGGTCGGCCGCGTGCAAGGCAAATGCCCTACCCACTGTGCTATCACTCCAGACCTACCATATGTATAACTCTTGAGCACAGAACCAAAAATAACTCGTCAGCATCAATGGATGTGGCCAAAAAAAGAAAAGGGTAAAAGCAAAACATGCTCAGCTGAAATCAATGTTAGGTTTTAATAATGCCAATAAAATCTATGTGAAAACAAGAGACATTGTTTTTTTTGTTTTGTTTTGCCACACCCTGCTCCTGATTCCACCCTCAAAGATCATACCTGGTAGTGCTTGGGGAAATCATTTGAAATGCCAGGGATAGATCCCTGGTCAGTCCTATGCAAGGCAAATACCCTACCTGCTGCCCGATCTCTATAGTCCCAACAAGAGACATTGATTTTTACGTAGCATCTGATTGTCAAGATATTAAAATATTACAAATAGAAGCTGGTGGAGCCAGATGAGAAGCCCAAAGGGTAGGAAAGAGGAGGCAGAAGGCTGAGCTACGTTGGCTACTCTCTGGGATAAATCTTTGTTCCTCCATTTAAGGCCATGCGATTTTTACCAGGACAGAAAAGCTTTATTGGACAGGACTGTTCGTTTAACAACATAGGTGCATGAATACTATACAGAAACTTTGCCCTAGACTTCTTATCTTCAGGATCCTAGAGGCAAAAGTACCCAACTTTCATGTTCACATGGGGAGGAGTGCTCGTCACTGAACTCAGGGATCCAGGAGCTACTCCCAGCAATGCTTGGATTTGATGGTGTTGGGGTGTGACCAGGGCTCCACCAGATGATGCTGGGGCATGGTAGGAGCACATCATGCTGTGCTAGGGATTAAGTTCAGAACCTGGTACATCCTGTTTCCAAAAGAACATGTTATTTGTAGTCACAGAACACTGACTCGAGCCTAACCTTCTAACTCCTCTTTAGGATACCTGAATATTCTCCTACTTCCGACCTTGCATCTCCTCTCGAATGCCCTTAAACTTTCAATTTTTCCTTTTAGTTTTGGGCCACCCGGAGGTGTTAGGGGCTACTCCCAGCTCTGTGCATGGGGGCCACTCCAAGCAGTGCTCAGGTGACCATGCTGTGCCCTGGGCTTCCCCCATGCAAAGTATGCCATCCATCCCACTGATCTATCTGTTTGCTCTCATACATCCTCTAACATCTCTGGGTCTCTTCTTGATCCTCTCTGGTACAACTCCTACTCCTTTTCCAGGACCTTCCTTCAGATCTGGGATGGCTTAGTATCTCCCCCAGCAGCTCTCTTTTCTATCCATTTTCTAGCAGATGGAGTATCCTTTTCTCCAACATCTTTGTACAAGCAGATTGCTTCATTGTCTCTCTTGATGCTATTGGTTCTCTGGTTGTCATTTTCTTCAGATCCAAGATTCCCCTTATTCAGTTTTCCCCGAGGCTCCTCACTCTATTTATTTATTTATTTATTTATTTATTTATTTATTTAATTTTATTGAATCACTATGTGGAAAGTTGCAAAGCTTTCAGGCTTATGTCTCAGTTAGACAATGCTCGAAAACCCATCCCTTCACCAGTGCACATATTCCACCCCCAAAAACCCAGTATACTTCCCACCCCCTCCCCCTCCACCCCTGCCTGTGTAGCTGATAAATTTCACTTCACTTTCTCTTTACCTTGATTACATTCCATATTTCAACACAAAAGTCACTATTGTTGTTGGAGTTTCCCCCCCAAAAAACAGCCCTGCTGACCAGGAAGAATTTGATAATTAGTTTTCCATTGCAGAGAATATAGAGATGTGAAGGTTTGGGAGTTCTGTATTTTGATATTTTTTGGTAATTAAGTCCAGGGAGATTTATGTTAGAAATTGCATCATTTCCCTTCCTGGGGCATCATGGGGCTATTGCTTGTTACCACTAAATGGCTAGTGGAATGATAAAAAAAAGTTCATAGAAGAAAATTTCTGAAAATTATTGTATCTCACCCTGGGGATTTTAAGCCCTTGCTCTGACTTCATCTTGTCCTCAATCAACAATAAAGCCACCATTATTATTTTAACTCTTCCTTGGTTTTGGGTCATTGTTCAGGGATTGGCACTGCTCCCTTAATGGTGCTCAGGTGTACAGGGGCCATGTGATACTAGAGAGAAAGCCCTAGGCTCCCAAGGGCACAGCATATGTTCCAGCCCTTTGAGCTGTCTTCTGGCACCATCTATTCATTTGTATGCTTGTAAATTTATACAAAGATTATGCTGAAAATCCTACAGAAGTGTAAACTTTTTATGATCCCTGCTATAAATATCTCCCCATGTATCTCCTCATTCATTATCTAAAATATTGGCTTGATTTCTGGTTTGTTCCTTGAAACTAAATTACTTTGGATGGAGTGGATAGTCACAGATAGTACAGAGGTTAAGTAGTGGCAGACACAGGTCTGATTCCCAGCCCTGCATACAATCCTGCAACTACAGAGCCAGAAATCCCGAGCACTGCCCATCCCTCAAAAAAAAGTTAGTATGACCAGGCAAATAAATTGACAAGCTAACTCCATCCCCAGCTCCCAATTAGTGTCAACCACACATCTGGTGTAGCCCTGGTGACTACTCTCCATATGCTGCTGGGTAGGACCCAAGTACTGAACTGGCACATCTGAGTTGAGTATCCCTGTGAGTGACTACTCCTCACACCACCCCAGATCCCAGCATTATGAAAACGGCACCTAAAAAAATGTGGGTTCCTTTGGACAACAGATTTAAGTTGTGTCTGCAAGCAGGTAGATGCTTGGATTAGACCAAGATCAAATAGGGTCTTCTGATGAACAGGAGCACCCAGCCAATAGTTTGAATCAACTAGTTCTCCCTACTTGTGTACAACCACTTCTCATGGAGACATTGTGAAACCTGTTCCCATGTCGATTCAGAATAGTACATCTGGAAAATTTGAACCTTTTAGATTTTCATCATCACCATCTCAAAGCCCATCTTCTTGTTGGACTGTGAAAGGACTGGCCATAATAGGTGGTATTCAGGGCTTACCGACCTGGCTCTGCGCTTAGGGATCACTCCCGGTAGAGTGTAAGGGACCACATGCAGTATGGTAGATTGAACCAGGGTCAGCTGTGTGCAAACTCTTAAGTCTGGTAATGTACTATTTCTCTCGCCCTTAACCTCCATCTTTTCTGGCGAGTGGGAGAGTGGGAACTGGTATTTTATCAAGACTACAAAAGTCCTGTGATAGTAAAGGGATCAAAGGGAAGGTGCTTATTTGGTGTGTAGTTGACTGCTTGATCCTCTGCAGAGTGTGGAGTACTACTATATGTGGTCCAATATCCCCTGACTGCCACCGCCCCCCCGAATTTTGAGTGGGAGAGAAGACGTGATGGATTGCATGCATAGGGAATTTTAGCAGGGTATGGTCCCCTTAGCACCACCAGGTGTGGACTCTTAAAAAAGGGGGAGGGGATAATTGAAGAAAATTAGTTGGATAAACTCCTTGAGGGACTGGGAATTATAAAAAAAAGCCACTTCTTTTTCCAGAGAGACATGCAAAGTTCTGCTCTAGGACGCTCCCAGAGCAGGGCTGGGGAGTCTGGATTACCAAGGATGGAGCTCGGAGCTCAGACGTGGCTCTCCAGTCGTTTGGGAGCAGCAATGGGAACCCTGAATGAAACTGTGGCTCTTCCAGGCTCCAGCCTTCTTTACTCACATCTTGCCATCTCCTTGTTTACCTGGGCCTTTGACTCTAGGGTGTGTCTGTGTCTGTGCACTAGGATCTCTGCCAACTGTAACCAAAGTCAATTAGCAGCAGCTCTAATGTGAAATAATCTACCTTTGATGGGCGTGGCTATTAGGCCCCGCCCAGCAGAGACTGCAGACTCCTTCCCTGGGATGGAAGTGGCTGGAAGTGGGCGGGCAGGGAGGGGCTGGGTGGGGCTGGGTGGGTCTGGAAGGGGGAAGATGAGTGGATTTAGGGAGGAGCCAAAAGGATGATGAGATTATCTGAATTAAACCGAGAGGGTCCAACTGGAGTCCAGCTAGGCAGACTAGGAACTATGTTTCCATGTATAATCTCATTTGAACCATAATCATCCTCCTTTATATGTCTGAATGCCACATAATACCATTTTTGTCAGAGGAGGAAACAAATCTGAATATGACCAGGGAGTGGGGTGGGACAGTGTCATCTCTCCCCAGCAACTCTGGCTTGGACCCAGTTTCAAACGGGTCAGCACTCTCTAGTCTCCACCACTGAGCAGAAGGAAAAAAAAAACCCTGGAACCTTCCGGTTAAGGATTCTTTGTTGAGTCCATCCTTGGCATTCTGCAAGTTTACTGTGAAATATCCCGTGGTCTCAGAATTTCTCACTGCAGAGACACGGTTTCTAGAAATGATTCTGGACCTGTTTGTCACTCAGGTAGGTTAATCAGAGAGTTGCAGCCATGAAAGCAATTGTGTAGTTCTGGTTCCCTGAATCATTGTGTCCAAAAAGTGAAAGAGACAAGTGACAAGATTAATGGTCCTGTATAGTGTGAATCTCAAACTATTTTATTCTATGCTATGATCTATAAAATACTGAGAATTTTTTTTTTCACTGTTGTTTCTTGGTTTTATTTTCAGGGTAGGCACACTTAGCAATGCTCAGGGACCACTAGATAATAGAGGTTCTCTCTTGGCCATGCTTTGGGAACCACACCACACCTGGGATTGAGATCAGGCTTCCACATGCAAGATAAATGCTTAGTCATTTGAGCTGTCTCTCCAATCCTGGGACCATCGCTCTATTAAGATTGTTCACAGTTTTTGTTTGATTGTTTTTGGGCCACACAGGCAATACGCAGGGATTCCTCTGTCTGCACTCAGGAATTAGTCCTGGTTGTACTCAGATACCATATGGGATGCTGAGAATTGAACCCAGGTGGGCCACATGCAAGGCAAATGCCCCTATCTGCTGCATTATCTCTTTGACCCCTGATTGTCCAGTTCTTTCAGCATTGTTCTTGTGTTCATCGGGAGATATTCATTCTTCAATATATCCTTATACTGCATATATATATACATACATACATATATATTCTCTTATATTACATATATATGTATATATGGAATCATCCAATACTTGTATTTTTCTTCTTAGTTAGTTCACTTCACATATTTACCTTTAGTTTCTTCAATTTTACTGGGAATTACAAATTTTTGCCTTCTGTTTCTAAATAAATGAACTGGCTTTATTTTTGCTTTTTGTTTCGAGACCATGCCCAACCTGCTCAGGGGCTATTTCCAATTTAAGAACTAAACACTCAAGGGACAAAAGCATTGTGAAGACTCAAATCTGGGTCCTCTCAGGGCTGGAAAGATAGGAAAGTGGGTAGGGCACTTAACTACTAACATGTGTTCAATTCCTGATCTGGATTTGCTTCCTGACACTACAAATGATGCCTGAGCACAGCCAGGACTGATCCTAGAGCACAAAGCCAGGAGTAGTCCCTGAGCACTTTTGGGTGTGCCCTATAATGAACAAACAAAAATATCTGGGTCTCTTACAGGCAAAGCTTGAGCTCAGTGCATTGAGTTATCTCTCCTTCCCCTTTACTCCCCCCGCCTTAACTGATTAGTCTATATCTATGCCACATCTTCTTCATACAGTGATCACTTCATACAGTGATCATTTGCTTTCATCTGTTAACTACGGTAATAATGAATGCAGCAGTAAATACTGGAATGGATATAACATTTTGTGTTCATCGAGGAGATATCAAAATTATGCTTTTGGATCTTATAGTAGCTCTAACAGGTTTGAGGTGCTGACTTATAGTTATCTTGGCTTATGTTTTTGTCATACTAAATGATGAAAAGTATAAATTTCAGGGACCTGTTGGTTATTCTGTATGTCTTACTTGGGAAACGTCTATTCAGATTTACTGCCAATATTTTTGTTTCATTGGTTTCTTTGGTTTTTCTTTTTGTTTTTAAGCCACAGCTGAAACATTGGTTTGCACAATATAGTTTAGGGGCATAATGTTACCATATCGTGTCAACCACAAAAAGGCTAATATCCTCCATCACAGCCCATTGAATCTTATCAGCGTACATCAACTACCCTCGACAAATTCAGTTCTACTTTCAGAATCCAAAGAACCAATGGCCATAAAATAAATAGAAAATCACTGTCATCCCATTGCTCATCAATTTGCTCGAGCGTGTACCAGTAATGTCTCCATCGTGAGACTTCTTGTTACTGTTTTTGGCATATTGGATATGCCATGGGTAGCTTGCCAGGCTCTGCTGTGGTGGCAAGATACTCTCGGTAGCTTGCCGGGCTCTCTGAGAGGGGCGGAGAAATCGAACCCGGGTCTGCCACATGCAAGGCAAACTCCCCACCCGCTGTGCTATAGCTCCAGCCGAAATAGAAAATATCTTAGTGATTTATTTCTTGACATCCAAGCCTTTGAGGACTTCACCCCAATAGCAAGAAAAATGAAAGAGGGCCAGAGAAATAGTACAGTGGGTAAGGTGTTTGCCTTGCATAGGAATAACTCAGGTTTGATCCCTGGCATTCCGAGCCTGCCAGGAGTAATTCCCGAGTGCAGATTCAGGGCTAACGCCTGAACACCACTGCGTGTGACCCAAAAGCCAAAAAAGAAAAGGAAATAAAAGAAAAAGCAAATAATTGTATCTTTCATCAAATTTAAAAAATTTTACACAACAAAAGAAGATAGTAAGAAAGCAAAAGGTTTTTTTTTTAAATTTAAATTTTATTGAATCACCATGTGGAGGGTTACATAGTTCTCAGAATTATGTCAGTTATACAATACTCAAACACCCTTCCCTTCACCCGTGCCCATATTCCATCACCAACCACCCCATTATACGTCCTGCCCCCTCCCGCCCCCCCCCAGTCCCCGCCCTTGTAAGTGATAAGTTTCACTTCGTTTACGCTTTATCTTGGTTACAGTCCATGTTTCAACACATAACTCACTATTGTTGCTAGGTTTTCCCCCCAAAAAAGAAAAGACAGTCCCACTGTCAAGGAAGAATTTGATGGCTCTCCATTGCTGAGAATGTAGAGATGTTAAGACCCGCTGTTTGTTACATAACTTTTCTATTTTTTTCCCCCCTCGTCCCGCGCCACCGAGTTCACGCATGTTTAGTAATCACCACGCTGCCTGACAAAGGGAAAACAAACCAAAAAAGATGGTTATTTCCCGTCATCAGCCGGCGTGGGGCATGGGGGCTTAGTTGATAGTCTGGTAGAATGTCTGCAAGCAGTTTCTGGAACCAAAAGTAATACGCTGGTATCGGCCCCGGCTGGAGATTCCACCAGCGTCCCGCTGTTCCAAGTACATAATTTATTCCCTTGTATTCCATTCCCACGCCACCAGGTCCATGTCAGCTTAATGGACATCATACTTGGGTTAATGCCACGCCGCATTTCTTCCCGAGAAAGAAGGAAATTTCTTCTCAGCCGGCGTGGGGATATGGCTTAGTTCAGTCTATAGAGATGGCTACCACTTTGGTAGCCTTCAATATTTCAGCAAAAGACTTACTATTCTTGTTAGGATTTCCCACCAAAGTCCGACCCATTAAAAAGGAACCATTTCATATTGGTGATGATTTAATGACAATAGGTTGCGCGGCCATAGCAGCGGCCTCGCGGCTTTGAATTTCTGTATAAAGTCCAGGGAAAGTACAGCCAGAAATTACACATCGCGACAAACTTTAACCCTATTATGGTCCCCCCAAAGTCCAACCCATTACAAAGGAACCATTTCATATTGCCGATGATTAGATGAGATTAGGCTGCCGCAGCCGCGCGGTTTTGGGTTTCTATATAAAGTCCAGGGAAAATTCTGCCTAAAATTCTATCGCTACAATCTTTTACCCTTCAACAAAAAACTCAGTACTATTGTTTGGAGTTTCCCCCCAACGGTAAGCCCTGCCAAAAAGGAACATTTACACGTTGCTGACAATCAAGAGATATTAAGTTGCGCGGCTGCGCAGCCGTGCAGTTTTGGATTTCTATATGAAGTCCAGGGAAAATTCTTTTGGTAGTTGCATCACTCGCTGGCAGCACCTGGGCCAGTATCTCTGAGCACACAGTTTGGAGGCATTTTGGGGGCGCCGCTCGTATCCAAAGTGTTTCAGTTGCCTCCGGGGTCGATCTCGCGCGTGGCCGGAAAGGCGCAAAAAGCTTTTTTAAAAAGTTTTTATTTTATTGAATCACCATGAAAAAAAAAAAACCGAAGCTTTCAGGTTTAAGTCTCAGTCATATAATGATTATTTATTTATTTATTTATTTATTTATTTATTTATTTATTTATTTTTATTAATTTTATTGAATCACCATGTGGAGGGTTACATAGTTCTCAGGATTATGTCAGTTATACAATTCTCAAACACCCTTCCCTTCACCAGTGCCCATCTTCCATCACCCACCCCCCCAGTATACCTGCCGCCCCCTCCTACCTCCCCAGTCCCCACCCTTGTACATGATAAGTTTCACTTCGTTTATGCCTTATCTCGATTACATTCCATGTTTGAACACACAACTCACTACCGTTGTTGGGGTTTCCCCCAAAAAAGGAAAGCAGTCCTATTGCCAAGGAGGCATTTGATAGTTCTCCACTGCTAAGAATATAGAGATATTAAGTCCCGCTGTTTGTTACATAACTTTTCTTTTTCCCCCTTGCCCCGCGCCACCGAGTTCACGCCTGTTTCGTAATCGCCACGCTGCCTGACAAGGGAAAAAAAACCGAAAAGGATGGTTATTTCCCGTCATCGGCAGGCGTGGGGCTCTGGCTTAGTTGATAGACTAGTAGAGTGTCTGCAAGCAGTTTCTGGAACCAAAGGTCTTGCACTGGTATCGGCTCCGGCTCGAGATTCCACCAGCGTCCCACTGTTCCATGTACATAATTTTTCCCCTTATATCCCATTCCCACGCCACCAGGTCTGTTTGCTTAATCGACATCACACTGTAGTTGACGACACGCCGCGTTTCTTCCCGAGAAAGAAGAAAATTTCTTCTCAGCCGGCGTGGGGATATAGCTTAGTTCAGTCTAGAGAGATGGCTACTACTTTGATTGCCTTCAATATTTCAGCAACAGACTTACTATTCTTGTTAGGATCTCCCACAAAAGTCCGACCCATTAAAAAGGGACATATTACATATTGCTGATGCTAAGATGACATTAGGTTTTGGGTTTCTGTATAAAGTCCAGGGAAAGTACAACCAGAAATAACATCACTACAAACTTTTACCCTTTTATGGTGCTCATAAGATGGAGAAGCCTAGAGAGAGGCTCGGCGTCTCCATTTTGCGCTCAGGAAAACCGCGGATCCTGCGCTGTGCTCAGGAGGGAGGAGTTGAGAGAGAGAGAGGTTAAAAGAATTGGGGGATGCCCGGTTCCCACTGTTTCAGCGCACCGTGGGGTCTCTGGTCCCATGCCGGAATTAGTTCAGTGGGCTGCTTGGAGTCCAAGGGCGCTTCCTTGGGCTCTTCCATCATGCTCGCTCCACAGCAGGGTCCCTCAGTCATATAATGATTAAACTCCCATCCCTTCACCAGTGCACATGTTCCACCACCAAGAATCCCAATATACCCCCCCAACCTAAGTAGCTAATGATCTTCACTTTATTCTCTCTATACTTTGAATACATTCAATATTTCAATAGAGAACTCACTATTATTGTTTGGAATTTTCCCCCAACAATCAGGCCTGCTGAAAAGGCATCATTTAATAATTTCTTTTTGTTGCTGAGAATGAAGACTCTATGAGCTCGTGTGGCCGCTTGGATTTCTGATATTTTAGCTCAGTTCACAGTCTAGATGCATTTCTGTAAGAAGCCACTCTGGGTGCCAGAATGGGTTAGAAGACCTCTCGGATCATAGTCTTTAGGAGCAGAGAGTCTGTTTGGAGCGCAGCAGCTCCGGATCTTATCTGGGCAGAGGGCGTGCTGGTAATGCCCCCTTCCTATGATCGCCTACGAGCCATATCACTGCAAAACTCATACCTTTCAGTTGGGAGTCTTAGGAAGTGGCTCTCGCCACGTGGATGTTGCCGCTTCTGGCATTTTCCACGCAGAAAAACAGGGTAGAGAGGGAAAATCCCTTCCTGGGTGGCAAGGAGTTGTAGCACAGCTCACAGTCTAGATAAATTTCTGTAAGAAGCCACTCTGGGTGCCAAAGTGAGTTAGAAGACCTCTCAGATCATGCAAAAAGGCTTTCTTACTATTGTTTCTGTACTGGCTGGGAAAAATATTTGCATATATACATACCATAGTTTAAGACCCATGGTATATAAAGAATTCACGAAACTCAAATGTAAAAGAAAATAAAAGATGGGACCAAAGTGATAGTACAGTGGGTAGGGTATTTGCCTTGCATAGTGCCAATCTGCATTCTCTCCCTGCTACACTGTATCATCCCTGAGTCATTTCTGGGTATTCATATCATAAAAGGTACCAAAGATACTGTTTTCTTGATTATAGTCCCTCAGGGCTCTTAGCATGCTTTCACATTTTATAATTATTTTATGTTTGTTTAGGTTTCTGTTTTGTTTTGGTTTGGTTCTGGTTTTGGTTTTGGACCCCACTGGCAGTGCTCAGTACCTTCTCCTGGCTTTGTGTTCAGAGGCCACTCCTTGCTGTGACTGGGGGGCTATCTTTGGTGCCAGAGGTTGAACCAGGTCAGCCTCCTGCTAGAAAAGCATCCTACCCACTATTCTATCACTCTGCCTATGTTTGATTTTTGCTGCTTTGGATCACACCCAGAGGTTCTCTGGGCATCCTCCTGGGACTGTGCTCTGGGATCACTCCTGTTGATGATCAGGTGGCCAAGTGTGGTACAGAGGATCACATCCAGATTAGTGCCACCCAATGGCAGCTGCTGTAGGGTGGGTCTATTGGGCCACACCCTGCCCTGTCTGTCTCGGATTACTACTGGCAGATGCTGAGGTACAGTAGGGTGTGGCCCTCAAACAAAAACAAACACAAATTGGCCTGTTCTATATAAGCAGCTTTAAATTCAAGTGCTCTAGCTCTTGGCTTCTAAACTGGGACTCTATCTTGGAGAAGATGCCATCCTGGGGCTGGAAAAATGGCACCTCCTAGTTCCCCAGGCCCCTGGGGCCCATCAGCTGCGAGCGTTCCTCAGCCTGAAGAGATGGTGCTGCCTGGCTTCCCGGACATCAACAGCTTCGTGAAGTTTGCTCTCGGGTCTGTGGTGACCAAGGCACCTACTGGCCTGCCACAATCTGGCCCGGAGTATGACTTTTATCAGAGTTTTCCCGGCTTCCAAGCATTCTGTGAGACTCAGGGAGACAGGCTGCTTGAGTGCATGAGCAGAGTGATGCAGTACCACGGGGATCGGAGCGACATCAAGGACTGCAGGAAAATGACCAACTTGGAAGATAAATTTGATTTATTGGTTGATGCCAATGATGCTATTATGGATGGAGTGGACGTTCTACTGGATGAAGCTTCAGGCATGAAGAAGAATCAGCAGCCCGTCCTCCCCCTAGGATTACAAGACGCCCAGATGATCGGGCCCAGCTGGAACCAGAAGGCGGGAGAATCTGTCAAAAAAACAAAATTGGAAACCTTCTGGCCAAACATCATCCGACCGCAGCTTAAGTTCCGAGAGAAGATCGACAATTCCAACACCCCATTTGTTCCAAAGATCTTCATCAAGCCCAATGCCCAGAAACCTCTCCCTCAAGCACTGTCTAGGAAGAGTCGGGAGCACCCCAAGAGCCAATCCGAGAACCCGGACGTGCCACTGGCCCTGGTCCACTTCCTCCACCAGCAGCGGACACAGCAGGGGGAGCAGGACGTGTTCGCACACCCTTATCAGTATGAACTGGATCACTTTACGCCCCCCGAGTGGGCGCTTCAGAAACCCCAGCCCCAAGCCTACAAGCCCCTGGAGGACACTGCCTGCCACCTGGTGACCTCGCTGGACCAACTCGTGCGACTCAACGAGACGCTCCTGGCTTGTCGGGAATTCGCGGTGGACTTGGAGCATCACTCTTACCGGAGCTTCCTGGGCCTGACCTGCCTGATGCAGATTTCCACCCGCGCCGAAGACTTCATCATCGACACGCTGGAGCTGCGCAGCGACATGCACATCCTCAACGAGAGCTTCACAGACCCTGCCATCGTGAAGGTCTTCCACGGCGCGAACTCAGACATAGTGTGGCTGCAGAAGGACTTTGGGCTGTACGTGGTGAACATGTTCGATACCCACCAGGCCGCGCGCCTGCTTCAGCTGGGCGGGCACTCCCTGGCCCACTTGCTGAACCGCTACTGCAACGTGCAGATGAACAAGCAGTATCAGCTGGCCGACTGGAGGATGCGCCCTTTGCCCGAGGAAATGCTCCGGTACGCCCGCGAGGACACCCACTACCTGCTCTACATTTACGACCGCCTGAGGCTGGAGCTGTGGGCCGGCGGCCACCAGCAGCCCACGCAGGCCCGGGTGGTGTGGCAGCGCAGCAGGGACCTCTGCCTCCGCAAGTTCGCCAAACCCCTGTTCACGGATGAATCCTACCTGAAACTGTACGCCAAGCTGAAGACGCCTCTCAACACGCAGCAGCTCGCGGCCTTCCGGCTGCTGTTCGCCTGGAGGGATCACCTGGCACGGAGGGAGGACGAGAGCTGCGGCTACGTCTTGCCCAACCGCATGTTGCTGAAGATCTCCCAAGAGCTGCCCCGCGAGCCCCACGGCATCCTTGCTTGCTGCTGCCCCGTCCCGCCGCTGGTCTGGCCACAACTTCAGGAGCTGCATCGTCTCATCCAGAAGGCTCGAGAAACACCTCTGTGCCAGTCGTCGGAAGTTGCCACCGCAGTGAGGAGGAGGGCACTGCCGCCCCATCCCCGGAGGCGGGAAAATGTTCTCTTGGAGCCTCACGGCTGCTCCCACGCTCGGCCGGGTGGCTGTCCTGCTGCCCCCACCAATCAGCCCGTGGTCACCTTGTCTCACGAGCCCAGCGCGGAGGAAAACGGCAAGGCCGCCTTCAGAGTGGCCCCGGAGGAAGCCCAGCGCGCGGTGCAGTCCTGGGGGAACCCACTCGGGATGTTTCCGCGGGCGCTGCAACACCACGCCCACATTTCCCGGGCAGCCGAGTTCGACCCTTCCTCGAGCATCAATGAAACCAGCGAGTTCTGGAAGCCGGCCAGCCGAGCGCCGGGACAGCACTCTAAGGACACTGCCAGGAAGAGGGCAGCCCAGGCGACAGCCGCCCCAGACGAGGCCAAGGAAGGGGCGCAGACCCCCGCCCAGCCGGCCCTGTCGCTCCGCCAGCAGATCGCCCTAGAAAACGCTGCCAAGAAAAGACAGCAAACAAGTGCCCCCGGAGCGCCGGAGCAGGAACAAGAGAAGAAACGGCCCCAACTGTCTTTCGAGAAGCCCAAGGGCCCCGGGGAGGCCCGCGCGGAGAAAGCTTTTACTCCCTTTGACTACCGCAAGCCAAGCTTGCAGGCGTTTGCTGAAAATAGCAAGTCCAGACCGGCCTCCCAGTTTGACCCCAGTAAGGAGATGACGCCTGGCAAGAACTGCTTCGCAGCCAAAGAACTCAAGCAGTTCGCGGGAAACAAAAGCATGTCCTTCCGGCCCTGGGAGTTGGACAGAGGCTTCAGATGCTACTGGCCCCGGAGACCGCATCCAGCAGACTTCCGGGGTCTCCCCCATGCCCGATGGCAGTGGCCTTGGGATGGTTTTGTATACCATCCCAGTTTGAACACTGTTAGAAATAATTGTTACTGGGAAAAGAATCAATAAACTGGGGCCTGTAAGGTCATATATTTGAATAGGTGGTGGTAAAGAATCTTTTTGCATTTGTTTTTCTTGTTTGGTTTTTTGGACTATACCCAGCGGTGCTTAGCAATTACCCCGGGATCTGCACTCAGAAGTTACTCTGGGCACGCTTGAGGGACCATGTGAGATGCTGTGGATGGAACTGGGGCCTGCTGTGGGGGCAAGGCAAATCCCTACTTGCTGTACTATTGCTGTACTCAAAAATCTTTCAAAAAGGTGTTTGAGGATCAGAGAGTTGGTGTAGCAGGGACGGTGCTTGTATTTGGGTTCCAGGAACCCCTTAGGAAGTGACTCCTAGACAGGAGCAAGCCCTAAGGGTAGCCAGGTATGGCTCAACCCTCCCCCCTACAGCACATTAAATCAGGGATTGTTTTAAAATACATTTCTTGGATCTGGAGATCAATGGACTGATGCTTTGCATGGAGGACAACTGAGGTTTTGAACCCTGGCAACATATGGGTCCTGAGCACTGTTAGATTCGTGCCCGGCACAGATCCAGGAGTTACCCCTGAGCACCACTAGATGTACTCACTCCAAATTATTTGTGATTGTTATCAGGACGTGTTTGAATTGTATACATACACATGTACACCTGTACACGAATATATTTGAATTGTATATACATGTTACTCAAGTTGCATAAAAATCTATTGGATAATGGGGATGGAGTGATAAACGGAACTTGCCTTAAACAATCTTAGAGTGAAATATTGTATTATTTCGGTTCTGCTTTGGGGCAGGGGTTGGGGTTCGGGATGGAAACACCTGAAATATGGTGGTGGAAAGGTGTAATGGTGGTGGGATTGGTGTTTGAATATTAAATGTAATCAGATATTGTGAACTACTTTATAAAATAAATATTTTTCTTCAAAAGAATCTTGTCTTGCATATGTCAGACCTGGGTGGCTCAGTTTCTGGCACCTCATGGTGCCCAAGCACTGCAGGAGTGACCCCTGATCACAGAACCAGAGTAACACTTCCAAGTGTGGCCAAAAAATAAAAACAAAATACCCTAAAAGATATTTAGTGAAAGGTGCTAGTGAAGGCCAGAAAACTGGTACAGCAGATTAGGCATCTACTTTGCACATGGCCGTACTGGATTCAATCCCCAGCACTACCTGTGGTCTTCCAGCACTTCAATGAATGATCCCTGAAACAGAGCTAGGAATAAGCCCCGAGCAAAGCTGGGTATGACTCAAAACTGAAATAAAAAAAAATGGGGCCGGAGCAATAGCTTGGGTGTTTGCCTTGTATGTGGCCAACTTGGATTTGATCCCTGGCATCCCATATGGTCCCCTGAGCACTGCCAGGAGTAATTCCTGAGTGCAGAGCCAGGAGTAATCCCTGAGCATTGCCAGACTTGACCCCAAAAACAAAAAATAAATAAATAAAATAAATAAAAAATTTATAAAATTAAAAAGAAAAATGAGAATAAAAAGAGGCGGAGGGAGTCATGAGCAGAAGAAATTTAAAGAACCTGCTATAGGTTCTTTCTGACCAGAGGCAGTCAGAATCCAGGGATATTTCCAGGTGTTTCCAGAATCCAGGGATGTTTGCAGGTGTGGGTAGAACCACATCCCCTGCATCGCCCGAAACACAGAGAGGAAACTCGGACACAAGTGGCGCATGTTCAGTTACCATCACGTCCCACATTCCAGCTCCCGAGGCGAGAACTCCAGCACCCAGAGGTTCAGCGGCCAGTTCTCCCCTTAGCCAGTCACAGAGCATCTGGTGGCTGAAGGCACCAGACACAAACTTTTCCCTCCTCAGTTTGATATGCAGCCAGCTGTTTGATACACACCCAGCATCACCTCTCACATGCTTCCCCATTATTTGGCCATGAAACCCAGTCCCACTCTTCTCTAAAGGAAAGATACCCATTTTTGCACAGATCAGGGGTTACTTCTAGCTCTGTACTCAAGAATTACTCCTGGAGGTGCTGGGTGGAGGGTGGGGGGTGGGGGAACAATTGGGATGGTGCGGATCCAACCCAGGTGTGCCTTGTGCAAGGCAAATGCCCTTACCCACTGTAGGGTCCCCAGGGGATTTTGTTAACAGTGGGACCAACCCTCTCTATCGCCTCCGTCCTGTCTCTCCCCATGAGGTGCTGTTCCTCCAGCCACACAATCGTTATTCAGGGTCTGCATTTCACTCACCATTTAGTTGAAAATGTGGGGATCAGAGACCAGTAACTTTCTCCATCCTTCATGTTGCTGGCATCCCCTGGTACTCTTATTTAAAGCACAGCGACTCTTTGAGGAAATTCAGTATCTTTCTGGAGAGCACATCAAGATGGGGCCAGTGCTCAGGCCAGCTTGCTCCTTGGAGCCACAGCACTGACCATTACTCACAGGAGCTGGGCTGGGAGACGGCTGCCCTCAGTAGCCTATGGTAGGCCCAGGAGCACGGAATCAGGTTGAATTAGACCTACAGTCATTTACTGCCCAGCAAAAGGGAAACTTAAATTAAGGGATTGGGTGTCTAAGTTTGATGTATTTCTAAGAGATGTTAAGAAGTCTGAGCATTTTTACTAACAGTTCTCTATAAAAATAGAATTTCTATAAAAAAAAACTAATTCTGGGTAAAAATAATTGCACAAGTGCCATCAGGATGCTTTTCAGTAAGAATATACAGACAAGATTCATTTTCCTTACCAGAGCGATGCTTAGACTGATTATTGCATGTTGGGGGCCGTGGGGGAAGTTACACCCAGAATGCTCAGGGTTTCCTCCTGAGTGTACTCAGGCATACTCCTGGTGCTGTTCCAGGGACCATATGTGATGCCAGTGAGTATACCAGGGTCATTTACATATAAAACAAACACCTTAAACCCTTTACAACCTCTCCAGCTCAATCGCATGTTCTTCTTGGTCCAGGAATGCAGAAATAGAAAACTGTAGTAAAGTATAGAATAAGAAACCACATGCAGTTTATATGGTTGTATCTCCTCTTCTAACCACGTACATTCTCTGATTATTTCTGAACACCTTCAGAGAGGTCACTCCTCATCTCATGCCTCCCTTCTGCTATTTCTCATCTCAGTACACACTATCACTATATCACTGTCTCTGTCATCCCGTTGCTCACCGATTTACTTGAGAGAGCACCAGTAACGTCTCTATTGTGAGACTAATTGTTACTGTTTTTGGCATATCTAATATGCCATGGGTAGCTTGCCAGGCTATGCTGTACGGGCAAGATACTCTCAGTAGCTTGCCGGGCTCTCTGAGAGGGACATCGGAATTGAACCCAAGTCAGCCGTGAGCAAGGCAAATACCCTACCCGCTATGCTATCGGTGAATTACAGTACACAGTATAATAAATTTATATATATACATATATGTATATATGTGTGTGAGTCTGTGTGTCTGTGTGTGTGTATATGTGTGTGTGTGAGTGTGTGTGTGTGTGTATGTTTCTATGTGTTTTGCTTTTTGAGCCACGTTCAGCTCAGCACTAGAAATAGCAAGCCTGGAATCAAACACAGGCCTCGCACATGCAGAGCAAGTGCCCTTCCAATGAGCTACATCCCAACCCTTATTTTAATTTTCCTTTGCTTTGTTTATTTGGGGGACTTGGAGTTCCTCAGGGTCTCTCCTGTAGTGATAGGGGAGTCCGGGGTTGGGTATGAACCCTGGCCACCTGCATGCAAACCTTGATCTATAGCCCCTTCCCTGACTCCCGAAACATCAATTTCAGAAGCAAATCAGATTATTTTCATTTTCTGTGTAAAACCCTGGTGGGTGCTGTGTATACACAGCACCAATCTCATTGAGCCTGGACAGACATTTTATAAAAGAGCTCAGCTGTTGTGTTGTCCCAGGTATTTTAGCAAACACCGCTGCTCCTAACACTAGTCAGTGTTTCCTAGGGCCAATCCTCAATGGTGAGATGGCATTCCAGAGCACCCCTCTGTCCCCCAATTTAATAGATTGAAAAAAGTTGGTGATATACCATGAGGCTCTCTGCACAAATTCCAACAGAAATACAAATTTCTGAGCAGACGTATAGTGAATACTCTCAGCAGTAATCAGGGGATATAACTAACTCACCACAAATTTTCCTCCTCCTAGTAATAATAATAATAATAATAAAAAATCCAAGAGATTCCGCAGATCTATTTAGAAAGGACTGTGAGAACAATTGCACACTTTCTGGGGAAATATATGTGCAGACTCTTTTACATAATTTAAAAATATGAAGGAAAAATGAGGGTGAAGGGAAAAGTCACAGCTGTGTACAACATGATGCAGGCTTTTAATGCACACCCAGTGCTATTGTTGAGGGAAAGGGGTGCATCGTTGGTGTTTGTGGGACAATATGATGGGAAGAGCATGTAAAGTATGCGCCTGAACCCCTGTACTTTTTCTCATGCGCATATAGTAGTTTTGAAAATGAGAAAATATAATGAAGAGAATTATAGCGGTATGGGAACTGGAAACTTTGAAGTAGTTCATTGAATTTTACTTCTCAGTTCCAGTACATTATCGTTATTTTGAGGGGCAGGGAGGACACCTTGGCGATGCTCTGGGGTTATTTCTGACTCTCCATTCAGGAATTGCTCCTGGGAACCTTATGAGATGCCTTGGATCGAATCCAGGTCCCCAATATGCAAAGCAAACGCCTTGCCCGCTGTACAATTGATCTGACCCAAAGTATAATTATCATTATTTTAATACAAGGCTGCCCTCTAGTGGTTGCTTTATTTGATTTTTCCATTTGTGCTTTCTGTTTTGTAGGATTTCTGTACAAAACTTTCTGTTTTGTAGGATTGACTGAGATAGGTTCCCCTATCCTGATTTCCTCTGGAACATTCTGAATCCTAAGGTTACTAAGATTCTTTTCAAGAATTGGGGCGTGAGCAATAGCATAGCGGGAAGGGTGTTTGCCTTGCAGGCGGCCGACCCGGGTTCGATTCCCAGCATCCCATATGGTCCTCTGAACACCACCAGGGGTAATTCCTGAGTGCAAAGCCAAGAGTAGCCCCTGTACATCACCAGGTGTGACAAAAAAAAATCGACGAAAAAAAGGGAAGTGGAAAACTAGAGGCAGGATCTCTGAGTGACCTATTCTAGAAGCTGGGCAAAGATGAGTAGGTTGTAAATCACAAAGGTATGATAAAAACAGAGCAAGAGAGAAAGTCTCATCGGGTTGCTTGAACAGGAATAGTACAGGGTCACAGAAACAATTAGTCCATACCTATATGGAACTTTTCCAAAAAATGCATTAACCACTGATTAAAGCACCAATCAATGTATCTTTTAGAAGAAAAACGTTTCTATAGAATCTACATACCCTATATCTGACCTAGTTCTTTGTGAACAATTTGCTGCCCACCAGGCCATGGGAAAGATGGGGAGATTGTGCAGAGGTCTGGGAGGGACCCTATGTGCTGTGCTGTGCTGAGCAGCCTTGGAGATCTCAGCCCCGGGGCCCCGCACACGTGGGTTCTTCTGCCAATTCCTTCATGCGTGAGGCTCGTCCGAATGTGTGGAGAGTGTCCTTGAGCATGGCTGTGCCTGGGTTCCGGAGGTCTTCAAAAGCCGGACCTCTGCTCCATACAGTTCCATGTATAACAATATATTTGGAAGTAGTAAGAACAACTTTGTAGAGGAACTGGAGTGATAGCACAGTGGGTAGGGCGTCTGCCTTGCATGTGGCTGGCCCAGGTTCGATTCCCAGCATCCCATATGATCCCCCGAGCACCGCCAGGAGTGATTCTGAGTGCATGAGCCAGATGTAATCCCTGTGCATCGCTGGGTGTGACCCAAAAACCAAAACAAACAAACAAACAAAAAAACAAAAAAAAACAACTTTGTAGAAGTCTTATCTTTTTTATTTATGCAGATATATTACAAGTCTGATATCTATTCATTAGTATCAGTGAAGCACAAATCGGATGCAATAAGCCTTTCACCTTAACAAAGACTACATAGAGAAATACAGATTGTTATATTTTAAATTTTCTCACTTCAATAAATACTAGAGAGAGATAGAAATAATATTGTCCAACAATAAAATTGTCCAACTGTGCAGGAGCTTTGTCACACCTGTGATCCAGTAAGGACACTTCCCAAACTCATCAGCTTGGCCTGGTCCAGATGAGAGAGGAAGAGAGAAACTGAGCAATTCCACAGGAGCATCTACAGACTATATATAGCCACTTTCTCTAGAGGAATTCTGAGTAGGAATATCAATGTTTATATACACTTAGGACAGGAGAAGAGAAATTGTTTTTCAAAAATTTCCTATCCTAGTGCCCCCTTTATGAGCACCATTGATTTTCAAATTCTGTATCAATGTCACTGTATCACTGTCATCCCATTGTTCATCAATTTTCTTGTGTGGGCACCAGTAACATCACATTGTGAGATTTGTTGTTACTGTTTTTGGCATATCAAATACACCAAGGGTATTGTCAGGCTCTGCTGTATGGGCGAGATACTCTGGGTAGCTTACCAGGGTCTCCGAGAGGGGTGCAGTAATTGAACCCGGGTCGGCTGTGTGCAAGGAAAATGCCCTACTGCTGTGCTATCACTCCAGGAAGATCTTTTAACGTATACTGTGCTGCTGATACTGCCCTGAAAAATCCTTCTGCTTTTATGGATCTTTGTTTCCTCAGCAGGTTCATCTTAAAAATACAAATGATAACAGAACATAGTTCAGAGCAAATCACAATTAGGAAAGAGCAGATGAAAGATACATTCTTTTACAAAACCATTATTGTTTAATAATAGGTTCACAATAGTGTTTAAGTCTATAAGATTGATGTGCAAAATTTGAGAGATGTTTACTATGGGTATAAGAGATAATCTCTCACACTCTACCCTCTTTCAGTTGATTTCTGTCACCTATTCCATATCCTTACAAATCAGAGTTTGGTATATGAAGTTCGCATAAAAGCAGATTTTTGAGATGAGGTTTAGCCACAAATATATTCTTACTCAAGTAGACCATAGAGTTTATCTGAATGTGTACAACTCTAAGTTTCGTCAAGAGGCTAGAAGAGATTAAACTTTGAACCACTTACTTCAAAACAATGTGCTGTATGCTAGTTCTTGGTCTGTCAGAGTCTTGTCTAAAATCGGTTCAAATGATTCTGGGAGTATGGGTACAAAGACCCTTTTCTAAGGTCAGAAAAGTGAGGGGTTGATATCTGTGTTTAACATTCAGCTAGGCGTGCTGATCTGAAAGCAGAGAATCCGTTACCAGGAGGTTTTTCTGAGAGATAGAATGGATGTATGTGGTGAGTAGAAAAGGAAGAGGGTCAAGGATTTCTGACGTCCCATTCCCAGATTCAGGCCATAAAGATTTTATCGTCCTTAATACAGGCTGTCCTTCTGGAAAATCTAAGTCACTTGCCCATGCTAGATCAGGAACATGATTACATTTATACTGAAATATTTAGTAATACCCATAAGATGCCATACCTTTGGCTGTGTGCTTAGGATCACGTTATGAAAAAAAATCTACCCTCCTGGTTTGTAATTCAATGTACAGAAGGAGATTGATGTCAAAGAAATTTCCACTGTGATGTTTACAGAGGGGAGAGAGTCTGAACTTAGAGAGATTATAGTGATGAAATGTCTAAGATAAGAAAGAAGAAACAGACCAAAGGAAAGAGATGAATGACAGAGTGATTTTGTTGGAAATTATAGATAAAGCACTCAAATAGAGGCAGAACAGGGATGGGTAGGAGGGAAACTGGGAGGTTGCTGGTGGGAAATGTACAATGGTGAAGGGAGGGGGGTTGGAACTTTGTATGACTGAAACCCAATCAATCATGAACAACTTTGTAACTGTAACAACTTTGTAACTATTGTAACACATAGTGATTAAAAAAATTAAAAATTGCATTCAAATATCATGGTGTTTGACAGATGTCAAACTGGAGAAAGTGAATGTACAACAGATGCTGAGCAGTCTATGGTGGGTTTGATGCAGAATAAAGGAACAGATGATTTTGCACTGGTGAAGGGCTGGGGAAGACCGGGACACATTCTAAACCTGAGGAACGGCTGACACATTTACCTGTGTGAGCTGTAGGAATGGTGAGTGCTGATGCCAGACCACAGGGCTGTCTATCTAGAGTATTCATGCCTCTCTTCGAGTCTGAAACCCAAGTCACTCTAAATAATTATTTCATGGGCTGAAGAGCTCAGTGGATGGGACTGAGTGCATATATTTGCTTGCAGGAGATCTGGGAGTGATTTCACAACAGTGAAGCCATCCAAAGAGCACAAGAACTAGACAGAAGAATCTAGCAAAAAACGAGGAGGGGAAAAAAAAGAAGAAGAAAAAAAGAACTCTCTTCAGAAAAACACATCATCATGTTTTCTGAAAATGTTTCAGAATATCAAGAACAACGAGATGTTATGATTCTGCCTGATAGACTGGTGATACATAAGCATTGTGCGATTTTCAGAAATATTCAGGAGATGACAATCTCAGGTCAATAATGGGATTTGATGCTGCCATTAGTTTTAGTAACTTAAACTCCTTGCAGTATTGGCCTAATGTTTTTTGTTTTCTTAATTCAGAGGCAAAACATAGATTAAAAAATGGATGCACTCTTTGTGAAATATAAAATAGCATAATATGAGACTGATACCCAGATAGCACAGTGGGGAGAGTATTTGCCTTGCATGCGACCTACCCAGATTCAATCCCTGGCATTTCATATGGTCCCCCGAGATACACCAGGAGTATTTCCTGAGTGTAGAGCCAGGAGTAACCCCTGAGCATTTCTGGGTATGACCCAAAAACCAAAAAAATAAAATAAAATAAAACGCATCTGAGTGTTTTAAGCATTACATATGTGGCATCCTTTATGTCTTGTGCAATTTATTTGTGAAGATAATTAAGAAGTTGATTCTGTATAGATACAAAGATGCAAATTATAGAGGTATCTTTGTATTAAATTCCAAAACCTTTGTGTTTACTTTTGTGAACACAAAGATTCCTTTCATAATGGTGGTATTCCCTACATTTTCTAGCCGTGGTTTCAGATAAGAGTGAAGAGATTGAACACTTTACTGGAATTATTTGGTTGATATTTGAAGGCGGTCAAGGCAGTCTTTGTGCTGATCATCTCAAATGGTAATCAGTTTTGTGTATATGTCAACAGAATGAACTATAAATATCTCTATTGTAGATTCAAAAGCTGGATCAATAGCACAGTGGGTATGGCATTTGCCTTGCATGAGATTGACCTGGGTTCAATTCCTCTGTCCCTCTCAGAGAACCCGGCAAGCTACCAAGAGTATCCTGCCCACACCAAAGAGCCTGGCAAGCTACCCTGTGGCATATTCAATATGCCAAAAACAGTAAGAACAAGTCTCACAAGGGAGACATTACTGGTGCCCGCTCGAGCAAATCAATGAACAACGGGATGACAGAGATACAGTGATACAATTAATTCAAACTAAAGTTTAATTAAAAGAAAACTGATCTATACTGTCACTCACTGTCATCCCGTTGCTCATCGATTTGTTCGAGTGGGCACCAGTAACGTCTCTCATTGAGGGACTTATTATTACTGTTTTTGGCATATCCAATATGCACGGGGACCGTGCCAGGCTCAGCCGCGCGGGCTCGATACTCTCAGTAGCTTGCGGGGCTCTCCGAGAGGGGCGGAGGAATCGAACTCGGGTCGACCTTGTGAAAGGCGACCGCCCAACCGCTGTGCTATCGCTCCAGCCCATAATTTAGACATCAAGTTTCTGTTCTCTGATGTTGTGGGGAGAGGGAACAATCAAGAGCACTTTGGGAAATGATGCTTGAGTGAAGCCTGGGCATACAAGACAAGTTGAGGAGCTGGGAACGCCGGAGGAGCCCGTGGCCGCCAGCACAGCTTAAGTTTATGGTGATCACTACCCTAGGGACAGGTAGCTGGAGCTCATGACTCTTGTAATGAAGAATTGAAAAGGACTAGAAGGAAAAAGTTTGGTCATTGTTTATTTTTTTGGGGGATCAGGCACTGCTGAGGCAGGCACTTTTCTAAATGTCCAATGATATTAAAATACAAAGATTAACTCTCAGTATGAAGAAAACAAAATGTGAGGAAGGAGAGGTAGCTCAGCATTTCTTTTTTCTCTCTCTCCTTCAGTGCATTGTGGTTTATAATACAGCTACTAAGCGGTCATTGTGTTCAGGGCACTAAATATTTTATCGGGAAGGTAAGGCTGGAGTGGCTTTTTGAACTGGGTGACAGCTTTGGGGTGTGGACATAACTCCTACTTTCCTGTATCTCCTCGTCTCTATGTGCTTAGATGTCACTCCTTTCCTACCTCTGACCCTTTAAGAACTTTCTCTCACCTCTCTATGGGGGGGGGAGGTAACCAGTAACAACACCTTTTCTGTGCTGTGTCTCTCATGCATAAACTTAAAAGGAATAAGCACAATCTGATTTGATCTTGCCCTCATGTCCATTTCTAGTACTTTGATTGTCAAAGAACTTTGGAGTCATAATAAAATCAGGTGGTGATCAGGTTTGAACTCTCAATTTGATTATTTAACACCTCTTTGTCTAACTTTATCTAAAAAACATTATCATTAATGTTCATACCTTTTATCTTTTATTATCCTTTAAATTTTTTATTGTTTATTATTTTTCAGCCACTCCAATAATGTTCAGGGGTTACTCCTGGTTCTATATCCAGGAATTGCTTCTGGTGGTGCTCTAGGGACCATATGGGACGCTGGTAATTGAACCTGAATTGGCAGTGTGCAAGCCAAGTGCCCTAAACACTGTACTAGCTCTCCACTGTACAAGCTCTCCTATCTTTTATTTTTTTTTTTGGTTACAGATTCTTACAATTTATTGCAATGGTATTCTGCATCAAATAAGGATGGGCTGGAGCGATAGCATAGCAGGTAGGGCATTTGCCTTTCATGCCGCCGACCTGGGTTCGATTCCTCCATACTTCTTGGAGAGCAAGGCAAGCTACTGAGAGAGTATCTCGCCCACACAACAGAGCCTGGGAAGCTCCCCATGGCATATTCGATATGACAAAAACAGTAACAAGTCTCACAATGGAGACGTTACTGGTGCCCACTCGAGCAAATATCGATGAACAATGGGAGGACAGTGCTACAGTTCACTACAATGGTATTAATTGTAATAAATAAATGCATATAATAAATAATAATAATAACTCAATAATAATATATAAATAATACCTATGATAAATACATTTATAGTTTTGGAATCTTTATCTAACTTTTATCATGGTCTTTATTTCAGTTGCTATGTCCAAAATGGCTAAACATAACTAGATGGAGAATACAAACATTCTCTTTATTAATAACATACTTTTGTCAAAAATATAGAAATTTAAAATATTATCACTATATTATGTGTTTAATTTTCAACTTTATTTATACTCTCTCAAATATATTTTTTCCTCCAGCTCTCATTTCCATAAAATCTTGTGCATTGACCCTAGAATGTCTCTATAGTCTTGACAGATGTTTCCATTGTTTTCCTTGTGAATTGTTATACACCCTCCATTTTAATCCACCTGAAAATCTTCATCACATAGTAAAGGGATGGTGACTCTTTGGCGGGGGGTGAGGTGTTGAATGTTTTATGCCTTGAATCTTGCTATACTCGTGATTACTGGAAAACACAGAGCTTAAAATTAAACTAAAATAAAACCTTAAACCTCCATCATTCCATTTCTTTAACATCTTGTCTGCTCTGCAAATGACTCCTCAAACAGAATCAGTGACATGGTTTGCAATTTTTCACAGGCCAACATAAGGAGGGACTCTTTTTTTTTCTCATCCAGAAAACGTGAACAATGTTTGATGGCAAGATAAAGTGTCACAACCTTCCGTGGTCTCCCAGCTGCTGGCAGGGCTTGCAGTTTCCAAGAGGCTCATCTAATATACAATATGCCCAGAGCCACAGTGTGGACCAATGAAATGGTTGTATTTTTCCAAGTCATACCTGGAGCTGGAGGGCTGGAGCAATAGCACAGCCAGTAGGACATTTGCCTTGCACGCCAACAACTTGGGTTGGATTCCTGCGCCCCTCTCGGAGAGCCTGGCAAGCTACCAAGAGTATCCTGCCCGCAGGGTAGAGCCTGGCAAGCTACCCATGGCGTATTCGATATGACAAAAACCGAACAACAAGTCTCACAACAGAGACGTCAATGGTGCCCGCTGGAGCAAATCAATGAGCAACAGGATAACAGTGGTACAGAGATGTCCGGAACTGGACGGAACCTGGGGCCGAGTGCAGCGGTGAGGGGGGCGGGGGCAGCGTGGGCGGATGCAGTCACTGGCAGTGATAGGATTAGAGTTAGGATCATTATATGTCTGAACCATTACTGTTAACAATGTTAAGTCAAAACATCGTGTCTAAGTGAAATAATTAAAAAATAATCTTATCTGGAGATGTCAGGGTACCCTGACTTAATAAGTCATCTGAGAAGAAAACAGACCACCGTCAGTCATTAAGTTGTGGTGCAAGTCAGCACTGTTGTGAGGGGGATTTTTCTCGGATGCCCCCCCCCATTTCTAAGTCCTGCCCATCTTTACTTTCAACAAACTTTGTCTTGTTTGTTACTTTGAATCTTGTGTCCTGTTTTAGGTGCACCTGGACCAATGCCTAGCACTCCCACCACAGCCACCGCTCTCTCGCTGCAATGCTTCAGAGACTTACACTAGTCCTTACCTGCAGCAGTCTCTTTGACTCTACAACTTTAAAACTGCAAAAAGTCCTGGATCCCCTCAAAACACCTTTCAACCTGCTTATGTCTAAGATTAAAAAAAGTCTGTGACTTCTTTCACCCAGTGTTCATGGGAAATCAAAGAAACGTCAGGTAGATAAGCAAAGCTTCTTAAACGGTGATAACCCATGTGGAGTTGCAAATGTGTGGATCTTGAAAATTTGATAACAAAAAAAGATTTCTGAATACTCATGGACCAAAATTTACTATCTTTTTTCTATTTTTGCTCTTCGGGTCACATCTGGCGATGCATAAGGGTTACTCCCTGCTCTGAACTCAGGAATCACCCCTGGTCGAGCTCTGGGGACCATATGGGATGGCTGCGAATTGGACCCGGGTCAGCCTCGTGCAAGGCAAACGCCCTATCACTGTGCTATCGCTCCAGTCCCTCATGGACCTAAATTTAATTCAATATTGAGTGTCCCATAAACATGACACATTTCTGGCAGAATTCCCAACACTTTCTGTAAAGACTACATATATTTCTATCATACTGTCCTATATATTACTGTAAAGCAGCATTCTTGGTATTGATGATTATAAAATCGAAGTATCTATGAAGCTTATCTATGCCCTTAAGTTTCAAATATTCATGCAATATTTATTTACGTGAAAATAAATAAGCACATATATCTATATCTCACTAGCATGTAATTTTGCTTATATTTTTAGTAAGAAGTAAAAACATATGTATGTAAAATAATTGTGCTACGGCCTACCCGGGTTTGATTCCCAGTATCCCATATGGTCCCCTGAGCACCGCCAGGGGTAATTCCTGAGTGCAAAGCCAGGAGTAACCCCTGTGCATGCCGGGTGTGACCCAAAAAGCAAAAATAAATAAATAAATAAATAAAATAAAAATAAAAAAATAATCGTGCTAAACTACAGAGTCATGTAGTTGTGACTTATTCTCAGTGAATATTTGATTTAAATACTTATTTGATATGCCTACATGCCTGGAGTCACATGAAATTTTCTTCTGGGAGGTCCAAGGATATGGGTCAGTGGTAGCGCACATGCGTGGCTGTCTGACGCCCAGGGATTTCCCACATAACATGATGCCTTGGGCACCACTAGAAGCAATTGCTCAGCACAGACTTGGAGTAGATCCTCCAAGTAGATACTTGGGAGCACTGCCATGGGTATCCTAAAATGAGCAAACAAAATTTCAGGAGAGCAAGGATCACATGTGGAAAAATTTAAGAAACTCCAATCTAGTGGTCTTTGGCTCAGAGGATTTGGTCTGATCCATAATTTTGGGAAGTGCAGATATGGAGGAGCCCGAGAGGGCTCTGCTCATAGACTCCGTCTACAGTAATGGACACCGACCAGTGCCAGGCCAGACAATGAATGAATGGCCCAGAATGTTCACAGAGGAGAATTTTCCCTTCTCTTTACATTTATATGTACTTGTATGAACTGGAGCACAGTGGGTGGGGCGCTTGCCTTGCACCTGGCCGACCCAGGTTCTATTCCTCTGCCCCTCTCAGAGAGTCTGGCAAGCTACCGAGAGTATCTTGCCCTCACGGCAGAGCCTGGCAAGCTCCCCATCGCGTATTCGATATGCCAAAAACAGTAACAACACGTCTCACAAGGGAGACGTTACTGGTGCCCACTCGAGCAAATCTAGGAACAATGGGATGACAGTGCTACTGCGCATGTGGCCAGAGACTTAGTACTGGGGTAGAGGCACTTGACTTGCTCTGTGAAGACTGCAGTGATCACTGTCACTGCCGATGGTTCTCTGAGCACTTACAGTAGTGACACCTGTGCACAGAGCCAAGAGTAAACCCTGAGCACCATCTGGTGTTACCCAGCTCTCTCCCCAAACTTAGTAAATATGTAATATTTGTTCATGATATTTAGTTATAAATTTTCAATGAAATGTTCCTCTTTTATACGTCACACATGAAGTATCATAATATCATGGGTTAATAACTAGTTTTTGTTGCCTTCAATCTGCTAGTGTTGACCACCATTGATATATTTCATCTGAGTTCATTTATTCTACAGCAGGTTACTTGAGGAATATCACTTTCCTAAAGTCAGAGTACAAGATTCCAATGCATAGTACATTTATGCAAATTAGCAGTGATTGTTAAAAAATGTTTTCATAAAGTTCTTCCTGACTATTAAACTGAAATAAAGACCCAAAGTAGAATTAATTTCATTCTTAGTATATAACTTAGTACCTAAGGGAAACCCAGTTTCAGCCAGAGGACCAAGTTTAATCCAATCCTATGGAAATACTCAATCCACTCTATACGAGTGTTTTTGGCAATACTATCTTTTCTTTAGCTAATAACTTCATTGTCCTATTTTATTTCTCCCCCTTGAAGCCATGTTTGTGAAGTTCTTAGGAACACTATTATTACATTTGTTAGACATGGTGCTTCCTTCTTTAAATTTTTTTTTATTTTATAAGGTAATTCACAATATCTGATTACGTTTAATATTCAAACACCAATCCCACCACCATTACACCTTCCCACCACCAAATTCGAGATGTTTCCATCTCAAGCCCCGATTTCTGTCCCAAGGCACAACTGAAATAATATGTTTTGTATTGTCTGTTATGAAGAACCACTGAAAATGCTTACAAGAAAGTATTCATATAAGAAACAGTGTGAAGATTGTTCTATTTTGGCAGGGCCATTAAGACATTCTTTAGGATATCACTAACACGTTGTTAAAGTTTGAGTGATGTGAGCTTTTGCATATATTTATGGAAATATGTATATATGCATATACATATATATACATATATATATTTATTTCTATGATTTGTTGCCAGGGCAGGAGCGATAGCACAGTGGTTGGGCGTTCGCCTATAACGGGGCTGACCCGAGTTCGATTCCTCCGCTCCTCTCGGAGAGCTCGGCAAGCTACGGAGAGTATCAAGCCCGCGAGGCAGAGCCTGGCAAGCTACCCGTGTGTATTGGATATGCCAAAAACAGTAACAATAAGTCTCTCGATGAGAGACGTTACTGGTGCCTGCTTGAACAAATCGATGAGCAATGAATGGTAAGACAGTGACAGTGATTTGTTGCCTACTATTTGAACCCAATCAAGTGTGGCGTTGTACTTATGGAGAATGGGTAGGGAGTGTATTATGATGTGTCGCATGGCCATGTGGTCCAAGAATATGTTCACTCATGTGTGAGGCTCAGCCCAAGCATGTGGGGAGCAGCCTTGAGTGTGGCAGCAGATGGGTTGTGGAGGCTTTTGGCTGCAGGGCCTGGGTCACTTGGGGCAGGGAGGGCTTTCAACCGCCCCCCTCTGGGGCGCCCCAAGTGAAACAGTCTAGCAGAATCCGGTGGCATGGCTATGGCAGGCTTCGTGTTATGTTCCTTCCCTGGAGAAAGATCTGGACAAGATTATCTGGTGCCAACAGGAGGTGGATAATGAGTGTGACCCCTGGGTTGCCAGAGATTGATGAGATGCTTCTTGACTCCTGATTCAGTTAGTAAGGCTGTAACCTATGGTTCTCTCTTAATCAAACAGAAGTCGTGCATGGTGATGGATGAAGAATTTTACTGGTAGCAAGCAGGCTAGTTAAAAGCTTACAGAGTCATATCCTCAAAATAACTATCATGCCTGCACAGTAACGAGAAGATATTAGTCATTTATTTGCGGATATTTCCCCCTGCAATGCAGCTGTGTGACATCTAATAGCCTAGTTCTTCCTCTTGGAGAACCTGGCAAGCTATTGAGAGTCTATTGCCTACTTGGGAGAGCCTGGCAAGCTCCCCATGGTGTTTTCATGTCCAAAATACAATAACAGATATATTTGAGCCCAGCAAGATACCGAGACTATCCCGTCTGCATGGCAGAGCCTGGCAAGCTACCCGTGGAGTATTCGATATGCCAAAAACAGTAACAGTAGGTCTCATTCCCCTGACCCTGAAAGAGCCTCCAATCGTTGGGAAAGTCGAGTAAGGAGAGGCTCTAAAATCTCAAGGCTGAGTGTAATAGAGACGTTACTGGTGCCTGCTCGAGTAAATCGATGAACAACAGGATGACAGTGATGATGATGATGATTTGCGGACTTTGGAACACCCAATTTTGCTTGAGTGTCATTCCTGGCTCTGTACTCAGGTATCACTCTTGGCAGTGTTTGGGAAGCACATGGTCCCAGGGATCAAAACTAGACCTTCTGCATGCAAAGAGTGCTCTTAGCTCTTTGAGTTAACATTCCAGCTCCCAAGAAGAGGGTTGTTTTTTTTTTAATAGAAACGGGAAGAGCATAAACACTTTGTTTTTGAAGGCTTGGTTGTAGATTGTCTTGGGCTTGGTCATCAGTACATTTCCTCAGGAACTGATCCCCTGAGGCACACTTCTAGTGTAACTGCAAATAGAGATTTATGGTTAGGTTTCCACCCTCTTACCCTTTAGGAAAAGATAAGGGGCATTTATAATATTTTCAACTCTCCATAACTAGATAGTTTTTTTTTCTGGTTTATAACAGTGAATTTCAGGTCTTTACATCTTTGGTAAGACTTCTAAGCTTATTAGAAATTTAAATAAGTTAATTTAGATGCTTTTGTTTCTAAATACCAGTTATGGATTGGAGAGATAATATTAGAGTTACTAGAGCATTAGATTAGTAGTAGAGTAGTAGAGTTATCATAGTAGTTGAATAATAGTGTTAAGGTGTTTGACTTGAATGCAGTGACTCTGGTTCAATCCCCAGCACCACATATGGGCCCCAGAGCACTACCACGATTGAGCGCTCACCATGCAGCCAGGAGTCCCTGAATACTTCTGGGTGTGTCCCCCAAATCAATCCCCTCCAAGAAAATTCCAGTTAATCATCTTTTTGAAAATTTTATTTTTTAAAACTTATTTTTATTGATTGAAGTTTTGTGATTTATAATACCGCTATTGGTGGTTTCCCAAGCACATAATTCCAATGACACACCCATCAGTAGTGTATCCATCCCGCCCACAAAGATAACTGTGCCCCTCCCTTTCAACTGGAAAATTTAAGACTTATTTTATAGTAAAGAGAAAATTCTTTTTCTTTTAATTTTTATTAGCAAATCACTGCGATGTACAGTTACAAATTTATGAACTTTTGTGCTTGCATTTCACTCAGGCAGTTATCGTTTACCCATTCCTCTACCAGTGCCCATTCTCCTCCACCAATGATCCCAGTATTCCTCTCACCACCGCCACATCATCCCCCACCACCCCACCCTGCCTCTGTGACAGGGCATTCCCTTTTGTTCTCTCTATTTTTGGGTGTTTTAGCTTGCAGGAGAAGTATTAAGCGGCTTTCATGTTCGGTCTATAGTCTACTTTTAGTTCGTATCTTCCAACCCGAGTGGGTCCTCCCGACATCCTCTACTTGGTGTTTTCTTCTCTATCTGAGCTGCCTTTTCCCCCAGCATGTGAGGCCAGTTTCCAAGCTGTGGGGCAGACCTCCTGGTCCTTCCTTATCTCTACTACTCTTGGGTGTTAGTCTCCCACTCTGTTATTTTATATTCCACAGATAAGTGCAATCTTTCTATGTCTCTCTCTCTATTTCTGACTCATTTCACTTAACATGATACTTTCCATGTTGATCCACTTATATGCAAATGTCATGACTTCATCTTTTCTAACAGCTGCATAGTATTCCATTGTGTAGATGTACCAAAGTTTATAAGAGAAAGTTCTTAAAACTCTTCATGCAGCAGTCCTTCAGCATCAATGTTATCACTATTTCAAAGACAAAGCAATGTAAGGCATTGTTTTTCAGAAATTTTCTTGCAGCTTTTTAAAAAGCCAGATTGCCTGAGTCAGTTCTCCTTTTATAGTACTCTCTCTCTCTTCTGTTACAGAAGCTTTTTTTTTTCTTTTTGGGTCACAGCCAGTGACGCACAGGGGTTACTATCTGGCTCTGCACCCAGGTGTTATTTTTTTTTTAATTTTTTATTGTGGAAAGTTACAAAGTTACAAAGTTTTCAGGTTTAAATCTCAGTTATACAATGCTCGAATACCCATCTCTTCACCAGTGCTCATATTCCACCACCAAGTATCCCAGTATAGCTCCACCCCGCCCCCTCACACCCCAAACCCCCCCTCGCCCCGAGCCCCCCCACCCTAAGCCCCCCCCCCCCCCCCGCCTGTGTAACTAATAAATTTCACTTTACTTTCACTTTGATTGCATACAATATTTCAACAAAACTCACTATTATTGTTTGGAGAGTCTCTCCCCTAAAGTCAGACCTGCTGAAAAGGAAGCATTAGATAATTTGTTTTCCATTGCTGAGGATGAAGAAGTATGAGGTCGAGTGACCACACTTAGCGGCCTCTCAGTTTTGGGTTTCTGTAATTTAGTATTTTAGTAACTAAGTCCAGAGAGATATCTGCCAGAAGTTGCATCGTTGCCAACTTGTACTTCTCAGTTACATTATATTCCACATATGAGTGCAATCTTTCTATGTCTGTCTCTTTCTTTCTGACTCATTTCACTCAACATGATACTTTCCATGGTGGTGCTCAGGGGACCCTCTGGAATGCTGGAATGGATCCTGGGTTGGCCGCATGCAAGGCAAATCCCCTACACGCTGTGCTATTGCTCCAGCCCCTCTTCTGTAAGAGAAACTTTTCAACAGGTTATCAGACCACTGGAAGATATTTCCTCTTGCTTTTTTTGGACTTTTCTTTTCCCAAGTGTGTAATGTAAAAATGCAAAGAATAACAGAACCAGGACATGTTCAGAGCAGATCGGCCCACAGTGATTAGGAAAAGAACAAGAAAATTTTGAGATCAAGACAAGAGACATTCATAGTCCTGTGGATGTAGGAGAAAATTTTGACATGCCAGCCATCATGTATCTCATAGCTTGAATGAAGCCAGATGTTTTATTTACTTGTATGTTTACATGCTAGAGGAAAAATAACTCGAAGTCTTCCAAGTAGCACTAAAGATTCTGAGAATGAGCAACATTTGTTTTGGTTTTAGCTGTATCTGGTGGTACAAGTACAGCTGTGTGCTCAGTGCCTGGGATTGAATCTCAGTGGAGAAGCAGAATTTATAAATCCAGTTAACCTTCCATGAGGGAAGAGTGAACTTAAAACACGGCCTGGTACTGCTATTTCTTCCTCCACCTGGATGGGATTAAGTAATGCGAGAAGGATAAAGGGAGGGAGGGGCACTGTGGAGATTGGATTTTCAGGATTAATGCCTACCCTTTGCTACCTGGCTAAATACTACTTAATCCTCACTTTCTGAGTATCCTCTCAGGACTAATTTGGATCCCTTTCCTTCTAACTGGTCTTTCCTCTAAAGCCCCACCCATCCAACAGAGTATAAAAACTTGGGTCGATCACGAACAGAGTGGCAGACTGGCTTCCACGGCCCTTCAGGGAGTCAGCTCAACATCAGCACCAAGTACTCAGCCAGACCAAGGTCACCGATCCAGGTAATAACCAATAAGGGATTATTGTGATAATGACCAATGTGGGTTTATTGGAGGCAGAGGGAGAGCATAATTTCCATAATTTCCTAGTCTCTGTTCTATGGAGACACTATTTTATTTTGCTTTTTTTTTGTGGGGGCTGGTGGGGGATCACATCTGGAAATGCATAGGGGTTACTCCTGGCTCTGCACTCAGGAATCACCCATGGCAGTGTTCAGAGGACCATATGGGATGCTGGGAATTGAACTTGGGTCACCCCCTTGCAAGGAAAATGCCCTACCCGCTGTGCTATCGCTCCAGCCCCTCTTCTGCTCGAGCCCGTGGAGACACTATTTCTATTGAGTATTTCTATTGAAGGAAATACTTCAGAGAGGATCTAATACCTGTTTGCTCATATGAAATATTGTATTTTAGCGCATATCTTTCTGGATTACGTTGAGTTCATTTCCCCATCTCCAGGATTTGGATCACAGCTGGGGACTGTCACTAAATAATGAAGGTTCTATTCCATAAAGCCCCACAGAGTTGACATCTTTGAGTGACTATGGGGGAGGAGAATCTGGTTGCCGTGAGGACTGTAAGCAGGGCTAAGGAAAGCTGGTTCTCCTGCTTCCTAGGGAGGGTCTTCTAATCCTCAAACCGTATCAGTTCTTTTAAAGCTTTAGATACTGCTGGCCAAGAGAGTTGCGGAGAGACAGCCCACCCTTCCCCAGTCCTTCCGTTTCCACACCTGAGGATGGAGGAGGTGTTGGCAGTCCTGGCCAGAATGCAGCCAGAGCTCATCTGTCCTGTCTGCCTGGATTACCTCAATAATCCTGTCACCATCGACTGCGGGCACAACTTCTGTGACTCCTGCATCCGCATGTCATGGAAGGACCTGCAGGACACATTCCCTTGTCCAGTCTGCCGGCAGCCCCGCCAGGAGAAGCGCGTCAGGGCCAACGCCCAGCTGGGAAGGCTGGTGGACCTGGCCCGGCTCCTCCACAGCTCCAGGAGCAGCGAGACGGTGCGGGGAGAGGAGCGCAGGTGTGAGGAGCACAAGCAGGTCTGTGAGGATGACCCAGACCTATGGTGTCCCGTGTGCGCCCAGAGTCCTGATCTCCAGAGATCTGTGGAGGAGGCCACATCTTATCACAGACAGAGGCTCAGCAGGTACATCAAGTCCCTGAAGAAGCGGTTGGCAAAGGTGCAGAAGCTAGAAGCCACCCATGATAGAAAGATCCTACAGCTGACACAGGAGGCCAGAATGCATAAGAGTCAGCTGGCCTCAGAATTTGAGCTGCTCACCCAGTTTGTGGAGCGCGAACAAGAGGCCGCTCTCCGCAGGCTGGCAGCAGAAGACAAACGCCTGCAGCAGCAACACAGTGCCAACCTGGAGGCCTACTCAGAGCATAAGTTGGAGCTGCAAGAGCTTCTCTGGGACATGTCCGAGAGGAGCGTGATGTCTGAGGAGATGGTGCTGAGGGGCCTGAGGGGCCTGCAGCAGCGCTGGGAGAGCCTGGAGCCCCCGGCCGTGCAGCCCCTACTCTTCCGCCCGGCGGCCTACAGCCTCCCTCCGCTGTGCTCGGCGCTCAGCAGCGTCATCCGGAAATTCCGAGAGCACATCAGCCTGGACCCCCGCACGGCCCACCCCAGCCTGCGCGTGTCTAAAGATAAAAAGTCCGTGACCTGGGTGAAGAATAGTTCCAACCCCGCTGGGAACCCCGGGCCCTGGGCAGATGCCACCGAGCTGGTGGTGCTGGGCCGCGAGGCCTTCGCCTCTGGCCGCCACTACTGGCAGGTGCAGGTGGGCGCCAAGCCCGAGTGGGCCGTGGGCGTGTGCACCGTCGCCCCTTCGGCCCAGGCCCCGCGGGCGCAGCCGGCCCCCAAGAGATGCTGGACGCTGCAGCGGCAGGACGGCGACTACCTGGCCGTGGGCGCGGGGGTCGTGCCTCTGGCCCTCGGGGACCCGCCCGCGGCCCTCGGCGTGTACCTGGACTGGGAGCTGGGCCAGCTTTCCTTCTACAACGCCGCCGACAGGGCTCACCTGCACTCGTTCACCGAGCACTTTGCTCAGGAGCTCAAGCCGTACTTCCGCGTGGGGCCCGACTGCGCTCCTCTCTCGGTGGGTGCGGGGAGGGCTTAGGGGATTTATCCCTGCTTCTCTTTTCCTCCTGCTAGAGTATTGACGATTATTAAATGATAACTGCATCTCAGTTAATTCAGTTGTCTTTGAATCTGGCATGATTTTTTTTAAAAAGTATTAATTTCACTTTAAGAGAATAATAACATTGTTTTCTTCTGTATTTTGCCTCTTGTTTCTTTTATTGGGGGGGCAAAGTGGGGCGAGGAAGGGCGGAGTGGGGGCGTGTGGTGAGTGGTGGGTTCCAGCCATGAGTGCTGAGATGTACTACCCGAAGGTGGTCTTGGGACCTCTTGACCTTTTGTTATGTCCCATGCAGGATTATATATATTTATTTTCTGTAGCTGAGCCATGCGTGCTCACCACTCACCCTCACAAATACGGGTGACTTTTCAGGAAATCCCTCACTGTGGAAATACGTTGTCCTGGTTACACTGGGCCTGAGGCCCATGTCCTTCCCTACTGTCCAGGATGGCAGACAGAAGAAGGCTTCATTTTTGGGGACCACTATTCCAACAAAGGCCTTTTCTATTCACTTGCTTTTTTTCCCCGGTTGTTTGTTTCTTAGGCTAGAATATAAAATTTCCTGTCTGAGTTCCCACAGTTTTCACATATGTACTTGAAATCCTTTAAAGTATGCTTTTTTTGGGATGACCTCTTTAAAAGTGTTTCAGGTGGGAACAAGATGAGAGATTAGTGAACCATATCTTCCCATGAATTGGGAGGGAGCCATTGAGCCCTCTAGAAAAACTAAGCGTTTATTGGGGGGGGGGGCGGAGAGGAGGAGGGGAGACAATGGTAGGTGGGGATGCCACGCTGAGGTAAGGGCAGTTTGGATTCCTGTCTTCTTTCAAAGCAAATGCCAGGGAGGTTCACTTTTTAAAGGGAACGTGATTTCTAGATTTTATTTCAAATAAGATTGAAATAACTTTATCCAGCTCAAAGATCTTTGTAAACTTGAGCTTCCTGGACACAGAGAGGGGAGTGCCTGTTGGCCTTCCCGTGAGTATGGACTTTGAAGCAAACCTCAGCTGCCTTTCCCCAGGGGGCAGGGGCTGACTCAGTGATTAACTTCTGATCAAGCAGCTTTATTCCCTCTGTCAGTAGAGAGGTATTTCTAGATTTAGTTTTTGCCTCTTATTTTTCTGGGTTCCAAACACATTTTGTGCTTTTCAGCACTCACACAGAAACCAGTTCTAGACACGGGCACCGAGCCCAGCCTTTGGCGCTGAGTGTCCACCATCAGAGCTTGTCCCGGGTGCCGTGCCTTTACAGGCTTGTCATCGGGAACCCTGACCCTTGACTGCGTTCTGAGACTTGTCTCTTCAGGAGAGTCTCCTTTTTTTAAAAAATTGTATTTTCTGTTGTGGTTGAGTCATTAGCACAGCTATTTAAGTGAACTTGCAGGAAGGTCCATGTTGTCCTTTGCAAGATATAGGGAACACATGTTAAATAATAGTATTCTCTGTTCTGTGGCAGAGGTGGGGTGGTGGGGGATGGGGTGGGGGTGGTGGGAGGGATACTGGGAAACATTAGTGGAGGAGAATGGGCACTGGTGGAGGGATGTAAACAAAATGCAAACATGAAAGTTCTAAGTTTGTAACTGTACCTCACCGTGATTCACTAATAAAAAATTTTAAAAAAAGGTATTCTCTGAAATCTAGAGTCATAACTAAATCTCCAAAGAGATGCCAGCCAACCCACTACAACTCATGACTACACCAACTTCCCAGCTAAAATCTCTGGGTGTGCCTTCGTGGGTAGGGGTAGGGGTGCTAAGTCCCTGTTCTCCCCAAGTCCTAGCAGCTGCCAAAGGCCCAACTACTGCTTCATGACAAATCTCTGCAGAGATACCAAACAGATGAAAAGTCCAAGTACACTTGTTTTTCAGGCTGAAAACTCTGGGTCTTCTCAGATTGGTGGTGGGAAACCAATTATTTTTTATAATTCTATTAGTCACTTAGACTAATGGACATTCCATTAGTCCATTAGTCATTGTAACAGGCAATAAAAATAAATTATTTTGAGCCTACTAAAGGGTCAGCTTAGGGAGTGGTTAGGAAATGGGGACAATGTGGGAGGGAAGGTCACACTGCTTGTGGGTTTGGTGTAGGAACATTGAATGCCCATAACAAAAGTATTGTGAACATCTTGGTAAACCATGGTATTTCAGTGAATTTTTTAAAAAAAGAACAGCACTTCTTAAATGAAGGTATGGACAGAGCTGTCAGATGCCTCACAACACTTCATACATTCTGTGCATTGAGTCAGCTCTCATTTCTCTGTACCATCCTGTTCTCAAACTGCCTAGACATTGGGTTCTCGAGTTTTCTACTCACTGGAGTTTGTGTGTCTACAATTTTGCCCAGTTCCCAGGTAACTTGTTATTTCTGCTTGGATTAATATGTTTACAGATCCTTGTTCCCAGTCAGGTGGAATCTCCAGAGAAATGTAAACAAATAGAACACAAAGTCCCCCCAATGACAAAGTACAGATGCGTGGAGACATTTCTGAGACTAACATGTATCATACAAGCTCTAAGCAAATAATATGACAAACATCAGTTATGAACTCCAGTTCATGGTTTGTTACCTCAGAACCATCCTAAGACTTTTTTATTTTATTTTGTTTAGGGGCCACACCAAGAAATCTCAGTGCATTCTTTCGGTTCTGAACTCAGGATTACTCTTCTCAATTCTCCATAGGGACCATATGGGCAGCCAGGAATTGAACCTGGGTTAGTTGATTAGTTTAATTAACAGTATTGTAAGTCCCAATAAAAATGAAAAGTTTAATTAACAGTACTGTATATTCCCCTCAATGGCTGTTCCTCCCAGATGGGAGTATAAATGAGGCCCACATAGCCATGCCACCAGACTCTGCGCCAGGCCGTTTTCACTCGGGGTGCCCCAGAGGGGGGCAGGTGAGAATCCTCCCTGCCCCAAGGAACCCAGCCCCGGAAGCCAACTTCCACTACCCAACGGCCACCACGCTCCAGGCTGCTTTCCAGACACATTATAAGACACTTCCTACCCATTTCCATAATTACCACACCATATTTGATGGAGCTCAAACAGTAGGCAACAAATCATAGAGAATAATATACATATATGAACATATATATATATTTATATATACACATATACCTCTCGGAGAGCCCGGCCAGCTACGAAAAGTATCCCGCCCACTCGGGCAGATCCTGGCAAGCTACCAGTGGCGTATTCGATATGCCAAAAACAGTAATGATAGGTCTCATTACCCTGAGCCTGAAAGAGCCTCCAATTGTTGGGAATGACAAGTAAAGAGAGGCTGCTAAAATCTCAGGGCTGGGAGGAATAGAGATGTTACTGGGTTACTGGTGCCAGTTCAAGTAAATCAACGAACAACTGGATGACAGTAATACAGTGATACAGTATATCCCTATAAAAGAGGAGAAAAGATGATCTCACATAAATACCTTTATGCAAATAAATCTAGAAGACAACCAGATTACTAATTCTTTCATATAAGTATATAAATTGTTTCATCTGCATTTATGCAAATAAACCTATACACTGACCAATCAGGTTGCATATGCAAATTAGGGTGTGTGAGATGATCATGATCTGGCCTCTCCCTCTGGGATCACTTCCTCTGAAGAGCATCACATGTCCTTGCCCCCAATATGCTTTTGAAAATCTGCCAAAGCCTCATACACCACTGGGTTCTAACAACAACCTTGCAGGGCCCTAATATTGAGCCTAATTCAACAGATATTGCTGGAAATAGTTGTATGTCCCCAGATCCTCTTTCTCATTTAGTGTACATGAGTGAGTCAAGACTGTGGTCACATCTTGCAGATGATAGAGAAGGTTACATTTAGCATAATAAATCCGTTACTAAACTTAAAAAAAAATGGTCCCTAAAACACCCAAATTACTCTTCACAAAGTTCTGGTGAGGGAATAATGAATCTGAACTAGCATACAAACACTCAGGTTTTGGCTCTTCCCTGAGGGTAAATAGCCCCTGTTATGGCTAAGCCAATAGTTGGTTCGGCTAAGGGTAGTAACAGTGCTTGATTCAGAAGATGGGTAATTTGTTACGAAGGAGTGGGGATATTTCTTTTAAATTAGTATGGGGACATGTGCCACTTTGCAAACATTTTACATTCATGGTTAACATTCATGGCTAATCTCTGAAGAGATATTGAGTCAAGCCAATGAAACTATTGGGTCTTCAGGCTAAAATCTCTGAGGAGAGTTGGGAAATCCTGGACTACGCAGGTGGTTTCCATGGGATTGCAAGGGTCTTGTTGGTAAGGAAGCAGGAATCAGTACGGAAGTAGGTCATGGGAGCCTGAAGCCAAGACAGATGGGAAGATGCAATATTGCTGACTCTGAGCATAGAGGAGGCTCATGGTCTAGGATGGAGACTCCAGGATGGGGAGACAGGAGAGGGAAGGGTTCTTCCCGAGGACTGAGTCCTGCTGGCACACTAGGGGTTGGTCAGTGAGAACTATATTAAACTTCTGATCTCCAGAATGACAAAAGAATCATGAGTGGCAGGTTTGTGGTTCATTTGTTAACAGCAATAAAATTATTTGTGGGAATAATTTTAGGCAACTCTCAGGGGACCATGTGATGTCAGGGATCAAACTCAGGCCTCATGTCGGCAAAACTTGTACTCCAGCCTGCTGAGCATCTCTCTAGTCAAAACTATTTTCTGCAGAGATAGATCGCAGTCTGTCTTTTCATTCTGAAGTAGGGCAAACGTCCATCTTACTGATGATGGCTGAGTTTGCACTTTTCCCGTGCTCGCGGAACTGGGCACCTCACCTATATTGAAGGACAGCTAGTAACATGGGCCATTTGCCTAAGAATTTCATGCAGTGGTGGTTCCGGCTCTTGACGCAGGCCATGTCTGAGGCCATCGCGGGGCATCCCCTCGGGCAACTGGTCAGCGCCTGGGACATCCCGTTCTGCTTTCCCCATGCTGTGGCAGGGTACACAGAGGGTGCCACACGTGGGCAGCTGGGGCAGTGCTGCATGCAGTCCTGGTCAGCGCTGATGGGCAGTTGCCCTACCCCGACACTTTGAATCTGGTGCCTCTGTATTGTTTTGTTTCTGAGCCACACCGGAAGTGCTCAGGATTTATTCCTGGCTCTATGCTCAGGGATCACTCCAGATGGGTCTCAGGGGACCATAGGGGGTGCCAGGGATCAAACCTAGGTCAGCTGTGCTCAAGACAAGTGCCATACCCATTGTACTATCTCTCGAGTCTCTATTTCAATATTTAAATAGGAACTAACTCAAACCTTTGGGATTTCATTATCCTGAGAACTAATCTTTTGTCATGAATGACCGGAATGTGGTGATGCAGTCAGACATATGAGCACAATGCCTGAAGACCTGCACAGCTGGTGTGGAGCACAAACAGGTGTGTAGGAGACCATGAGAGAAAGACTTTGAGAAAGACTTCAAAGGATGCCTTTATTATTAAACAAGAATCACTGTCATGAGAACTTGTGTTATAAGATAGATGAGCCTAGACCAGCATTGGTAGAAGTTAGCCAAAGAAGCACCATCAGCACAGCTGAAAATGCCAACTGCCTGGACAGTCACATGTGCCTTCGAGGTCCCAGTGCTGGTCCTCCACAGTTCAGCCTTTCCATGCGTGATGCCAGCTTTCATCAAGCCAGTCAGGGGGAATCTATCCCCAAATTATTTTAAAGCACCAATGAGGGAGAAGTCACCTATCTCTTTTGGAGGATTAGGGTGCCGTAAAGGAAAGTCAGAAACATTTTTTTCTTTTTTCTTTTTTTTTTATTGAATCACCAAAACTTACAAAACTACAGCCATTTGTGATTGAGTTTCAGGTGTATATTGTTCCAACAACCCCTTCATCAGTGCTTACTACCTTCCACAGATCTCTCTGGTTTTCCTCAACCCCCCCAGCCTGCCTCTGTGGCAGGTACATTTCCCTCTCCCCATTGAAGGACAAAAATCTTTATTAATCTGAGTATGGTGTAGTATCTTGGATTTCAAAGTTTTTGGGTGGAAGTGACAGCTTCCACTTGTGGGTTCAAATGTACTGCAAAGGCATTAGTGTTTAACATGTTATAGTTGCTTAACTGAAGCAAAACAGTAAAGTGATCTCTTTACCCCTGCTTACCACCAAAAGGAAAACCAAAGATCAGATTCAGCAGTCTTTCGAAAAAATAATACAAAGTCTTTTGAAAACAAAAAACACACAACAGGTCACAGAGAAAGAACCCAGGGGAGAGTGTGTAGTACAAAAACTAGTGCCATGCTGGAGTACCTCTCGTTGCTTTGCCCAATTTCGTGTGTTCCTCCTCATGGCAGTAAGACCTAGGACCAGCCCTTCATCTTGAGGACTGGACCTCCCATTCTGGGGCAGATCTTTCTTCTGGGGATGTTGAATAATTATCAACATCTGCTAGATACCCTCCTTAAACACCTCCTTAAATACCCCATAGGTAAGTGGGGGAGAGGGTTCTCCTGCTTTGGGCACCTGTGAACTTGGCCTCTCCCCCGTCACATTGAGCCCTCCTGCTGACCAGAGGAGCTGCAGATAGGGGACTCTGGCTCTAGTGCTTGTCTAGCAAAACTGGAGAGGGGGATAGGGACGGGCTGTGACTTGTGGGGCGAGGGGGCCTTCCCAGTTCATGCAAGACACAGGCTGGGTAGATTACAGAGTCTGAGGTCAGGCCTACGAGGGCAGGGGGTGGCATGAGCACATCCAGGTTGTCTGGGGCCTCAGCCACTGGGGATGGGAGAAAGCAAACTGGAGTGTGGCACAGGATGGGCTGGGTGGAGATGGGGCCTCTGGAGAAATCTGGAGAGAGATCTGGTGCAGGGCCTCTTGCATCTGTGCCTGCAGGTTTCTCTACTTTCCTATATTGTTGCTTCATGAGAGCAGGAGTGATCGGGATAGGTATCCCCAAATAACTGAGTTCATGGAAAAACAAGTAGCTAAGTTGATGGTAGTTCTTGGCTTGTATGAGAAAATCTTTAGCACAACTAAAGATTTTCTTTCCATAAGTTTTTCTCCTGCTCCAAATGTCTTGCTTAGTAATCCAGGAAGGTTTGACTCAAGGGGAAGAGAAAATTGTGAGTCCTATAGTACTTCAGCAGGTAGACAACAAATATGAACAAGGAACCTTATAAATCTTAAAAACTTCATATATAAACCTTATAAACAGTGTTTCTAAAAAAAAATCACTCAAACACAGTCCACCACAAATAATTCTCAAAGTAGTTCACCATTCCTTTGTGGCCAAACATATTGAAAATGAATTTGAAGAGGATCCAATAGCAAAATATGGTATCAGTTTTTCTGTGAATTTATCAGTCACTTTACACAAATACAACTTGTTATTCAAATTATAAACGGAAAGTTCTCCCAACTCATAGTCCAGAAATACACCAATTTGCATGCCTGGGTTTGTTCCGTTCATGTTTTGCTCAGTGTACTTCGCAGACTGTAAAAATGCCCAACAGCCATTCTCAGCGCTTGGTAGTATCATAGAATTTCTGTAGAATGATTTTTTACAAACACCTAAGGACCATTCACCCTCACCTGTGACTTCTACTTGCCAAAAATGCCTGCCTCCATCAAAGCCCTCACAGCTGAGCACAGCTGGATAAGGAGGAAACGTCTGGGAGTTGTCAAGAAATTGTGGTAGACTTGTTGTAGATACACTTTTCCTGTCTTTGGACACAATCAGACTTGGATGCGCAGTTTCAGGATCTAGTGTCAAATCTACCTGGAACGTGCTGATCATTTTGTGCAGACCAAAATAATGTGGAGGGAGGGTTAAACTCTCTTTCTTGAGTTCATACGAAAAGACTGCTGGGAGTGGTACGTCTTCGTGGCTACACTGCAAACTTTTGATGTCTGATAGCAACTCCAGCTCGGGCAGCAAACACTTTTCTCTTGCTTCACGTAGAAGATTTTTATGTGTGTCCACGTGACTTGAAATGTAGCTTTTGTTTTCGGTTAGTTTATCCTTCTCTTTGTTCTCTTCCAGAATTAATCTGGCATCACTTTCAAAATGTTCCCTTCTCAAAAAACAAATAAACTCTTTACATTCAGGATCTAATTCTCTTTTCTGGCTTTCCACGTTCCAGCTCTCCTCAAGAAATTTTGAAATTAGTTTCTTACAATCCATTTCAGTGGTTTCGACCTTCCTCTTCAGAAGCTCCATGTAGCTTCTGAGCTTCTTTCTTTGGCTTGCCGCAGCTCTCTCAGCAGGGATCAGGTGGTGATCCTGGTGGTCAGGGGCCGCCCTGCACTGGGGACACAACAGCTCGAAGTCCTTCTCACAGAACATGTCCAAGACCTCATTGTGCTTTTCACATAGTTTCTGTTCCCGCTGTTTCCTCTTATTCCCTCTGATGGGGAGCTGATTAATGATGTCAGTGATGTGACACAACTGGTTGTTTCTCTTGAAGTTCCTGTCAGGGCAATGGTGGAGGCAGACAGGACAGGGGAAGACGTCCTGTAGGTCAACCCAGCGCTGTTGAATGCAGGAGACACAGAAGTTGTGACCACAGTCTAGGGTTACTGGATCTCTCAAGTAATCTAGACAGAGAGGGCAGCTGGCTTCTGATTGGAGTATGGCCAGGGAAGCTAAAAAAGCCATTCTTGGAAGAAGGATGTCTGGAGATAAGTTTTTCAAAATATATGTAAAGAGAGGTCTTTCAGAATATGTTTTCTTCTTTTCTTTTTCTTTTTCTTTGTTTGTTTTGGGTCACACCCGGTAATCTCAGGGCTTACTCCTGGTTTTGCTCTCAGGAATTACTCCTGGCAGTGCTGGGGGACCAGATGGGATGCTGGAGGTTGAACCCAGGTTGGCTGCATGCAAGGCAAATGCCCAGTCTGCTGTACTATCACTCTGGCCCTGGAATGTAAGTCTTCTGAAGATACGTCTTTCAGAATACAGTTCAGTCCTCCAGTAACCGAGCTATAAGAATAAAATATATGCTCATCACTCACTTTGCTTAAGGAATCTGAACACTTTCCAATTTGCTAGCAAGCTCTGACAAATACTCATTTAACTCATTTTCCTGATACAAATGCATTTATTCTGACAGAAAAAGTAATGTAGAGCAATGCAGTGTTGCGCATCCAATTGTTACAAGTATTCCTTCTAATAATTATATTATGACTTATTGGCATTAAAACAGGTTATATCCATTAATTATAAAAAATTAGAATTTACACATGAAGTAATGTGTGGTCTGGGATTTGCTTCACAAGACTGAGGAAAAGAAAGCTGGAGTTACATTTTTTTTTTTTTTTTTTTTTTTTGCTTTTTGGGTCACACCTGGCAATGCACAGGAGTTACTCCTGGCTCTGCACTCAGGAATTACCCCTGGCCATGCTCAGGGGACCATATGGGATGCTGGGATTTGAACCCGGGTCGGCCGCGTGCAAGGCAAACGCCCTACCCGCTGTGCTATCTCTCCAGCCCCTGGAGTTACATTTTTATAGGTGGATTTGTTATGGTTATTGTAATATTTTTGTTTCATCTGCCTAATATGCTGTCTAGTAAAATATTAGAGCTAATCATTATTGTTACCCTTTTTCTAACCAAATCAAGTTTATTTATACTCCTTTCTATCTTATCTTTCCCCCTACATTTCAAATATCTGAAATTTCTTATCTTTTTTTCCCTACATTTTAAATATCTGAGATATCAAAATTTTTGAGTCTACAATTTTTCTTCAGAGATTACGCCAAACATCCCTAACCTCTTATCGTTCTTTTCACTCTATGTTCTTTTCACTCATGGTTCCTGCTTCTTAGATCCCATGTCAAACTTCAAATGAAGACAAATTAATTTAGATTAAGACCATGGGATGACAGTCAGGGCTGGACCTCTCTTTGACACATCACTGACTGTGTTCTCCCCAGAACCTGCCTACAATCACCAATCTCTCAGATCAAAGATGCTTTTTAAAAGCATTCCACGAACACTTCTGAGCTAACTCCCAGTTCTTGTGGGTCATGTGAAAAAGTTTTCTTTCCTTTTCTTTTTTCATTTCCAATCCCTTTTTGGCTGGTTTCTGACCTGTGACAATTTTATATTACTTTCAGTCTCTTCTGACCAGATTAGCACCCCCACCCTACCCGCTAAACTTCTTGTACAAGACCCATCTATGAATCCATACTGTCCATCTCCCATAACTATAATCCCTTGATTAATCCACTTCCCAGGTGATCACATCTTCCTGCTTACCTTGAACAGCTCCAGGATCCATAGTTCTGCGTTGCTTCAGGGCTGGTCTCTGACAGATCTTGAAGATGGTAGGATACCAGGCTGGTAGCAGTGTGTGCAATTCTGTTGTGACCAGGCTATTTATAGGCCACTGGGTGGGTCTAGGACATAGTTGCCACCCTCTAAGGTGTGGCGACTCCTCCCCCAGGAAGGAAAGCAGAACCAATTGGAGCTTAGAGGGTATTCTGAGCTTCTAATTAGTGATGAGGCACAGAAGAATCTCTCAGGATTAAACCCAGTACCAGGTGGCTGTGCTGTACTAAAATGGACCTTCTCACTTGCACTTAATTCCAATGCTAAGAAGGAAAGTGAAATCTGAAAGTCTATGTAAGAATGTTTATTTTGCCCCCATAGAAGTATTAATTGGACAAAACTTTTATCTATCTTCATAATCAGCAGTTTTCTATTGTCTAGAGGTTTTTGAAAAATTGCTTCCTATCTAATAGGTAAAAAATATTAATTGATTTAAAAATAATCTCCTCTGGGGCAAAGGTAATAGTATAATGGATAGGGGGCTTGCCTTGCACATTGCCACCCAGGTTTTGATCCTGGCATTCCGTATGGTTGCCTTAGCACTACCAGGAGTAATTCCTGAGTGCAGAGCCAGGATTAGCCTCTAAACATCGTTCAGTGGGGCCCCAAAATAAATAAATTAATCAATAAATAAAACAACCTTATCTGCTGTACTAAAACTTCTGATTTTCTAGTCTCTATGTCTCTGATAGAGTCATTTTGCTGAAGAGCAAATTTAGAAATCTCTGGAAGACTTTTTGAATTCTCTCTTTTATCAAGCTTAAGAAACGAATTCAACAGCAAGACCAGGAATCAGTTTGGATTTTTGGAAAGCCAAACCTAGCAAAGTTCAGGGGTTACTCCTGGCTCTGGGCTCAGGAATCATGGAGAGGCCTTTTGGAATGCTAGGGATCCATGTTCAAAGCAAGTGCAGGGAAACACTATATTGTATCTCCAGCCCATCAATTTTTATTTCTGTCTCAGCAAGAGTACCTTTGCCCTTTTTTGCCTAAGATTGCTCTCTGCTTCCTCCTACTCAGGGTCTGCATTCTGGCTCCATTGTTTCATAAGAAAATGCTTATGTGTTAGAAAGATTGCACTCATCTGTGGAATATAGAAAAACAGAGTAGGAGACTAACACCTGAGAATAGTAGAAATAAGTACCAGGAGGATGACTCCATGGCTTGGAGGCTGGCCTCACATTCTGGGGAGAGGGCAACTCAGATAGAGAAAGGAAAACCAAGTAAAATGTGGTTGGAGGCCATGCAGGGGAAGGGTGATGTGTGCGGAATGTAGACTAGAGACTGAACACAATGGCCACTCAACACCTTTATTGCAAACCACAACACCTAATTAGAGAGAGAGAACAGTGGCAGGGTGGGGTGGGGGAGATGGGATTGGGGAGGGTTGGAGGGATGCTGGGTTTATTTGTGGTGGAGAATGGGCACTGGTGAAGGGATGGGTTCTCGAACTTTGTATGAGGGAAACATGAGCACAAAAATGTATAAATCTGTAATTGTACCCTCACGGTGATTCACTAATTAAAAATAAATAATTTTTTTAAAAAAGAAAATGCTTATGTCAGTTTCTGCAAACGGTAACATGGCAGAGAATTAAAATTTATCCTTTTGGGGCTGGAGCGAAGCACAGTGGGTAGGGCATTTGCCTTGCACGTGGCCAACCAGGGTTCAATTCCCAGCATATCATATGGCCCCCTGAGCACCGCCAGGAGTGATTCCTGAGTGCAGAGCCAGGAGTAACCCCTGTGCATTTCCAGGTGTGATCCCCCCACCAGCCCCCGCAAAAAAAAAGCAAAAAAAAATAGTGTCTCCATAGAACAGAAACAAGAAATTATGGAAATTATGGTCTCCCTCTGCCTCCAATAAACCTGAATTGGTGGTGGGGCCGGAGCGATAGCACAGCGGGTAGGGCGTTTGCCTTGCACGCGGCCGACCCGGGTTCGATCCCCGGCATCCCATATGGTGCCCCAAGCACCGCCAGGAGTAGTTCCTGAGTGCAAAGCCAGGAGTAACCCCTGAGCATCGCTGGGTGTGACCCAAAAAGCAAAAAAAAAAAAAAAAAAAAAACCTGAATTGGTCATTATCACAGTAATCCCTTATTGGTTATTACCTGGATCGGTGACCCTGGTCTGGCTGAGTACTTGGTGCTGATGTTGAGCTGACTCCCTGAAGGGCCGTGGAAGCCAGTCTGCCACTCTGTTTCTTTCGACCCAAGTTTTTATACTGTGTTGGATTTGTGGGGCTTTAGAGGAAAGGCCAGTCAGAAGGAAAGGGATCCGAATTAGTCCTGAGAGGATACTCAGAAAGTGATGATTAAGTAGTACTTAGCCAGGTAGCAAAGGGTAGGCATTAATCCTGAAAATCCAATCTCCACAGAGCCCCTCCCTCCCTTTATCCTTCTCACGTTACTTAATCCCATCCAGGTGGAGGAAGAAATAGCAGTACCAGGCCGTGTTTTAAGTTCACTCTTCCCTCATGGAAGGTTAACTGGATTTATAAATTCTGCTTCTCCACTGAGATTCAATCCCAGGCACTGCAAATGGTCCCCCAAACACTGCTAGGGGTGACCCTGAGCACACAGCTGTACTTGTACCACCAGATACAGCTAAAACCAAAACAAATGTTGCTCATTCTCAGAATCTTTAGTGCTACTTGGAGTTATTTTTCCTCTAGCATGTAAACATACAAATAAATTAAGCATCTGGCTTCATTCAAGCTATGGGATACATGATGGCTGGCATGTCAAAGTTTTCTCCTACATCCACAGGACTATGAATGTCTCTTTGTCTTGGTCTCAAAATTTTCTTGTTCTTTTCCTAATCACTGTGGGCCAATCTGTTCTGAACATGTTCTGGTTCTGTTATTATTTGAATTTTTACATTACACACTTGGGAAAAGAGAGGTCCAAAAAAAGCAAGAGGAAATATCTTCCAGTGGTCTGATAACCTGTTGAAAAGCTTCTCTTACAGAAGAGGGGCTGGAGCAATAGCACAGCGGGTAGGGGATTTGCCTTGCATGCGGCCAACCCAGGTTCCATTCCCAGCATCCCAGATGGTCTGCTGAGCACCTCCAGGAGTAATTCCTGGGTGCAGAGCCAGATAGTAACCCCTTTGCATCGTTGGCTGTGACCCAAAAAGAAAAAAAAAGCTTCTGTTACAGGAGAGAGAGGGTACTATAAAAGGAGAACTGACTCAGGCAATCTGGCTTTTTAAAATGTTGCAAGAAAATTTCTGAAAAACAATGCCTTACATTGCTTTGTCTTTGAAATAGTGATAACTTGATGCTGAAGGACTGCTGCATGGAGAGTTTTAAGAACTTTCTCTTATAAACTTTGGTACATCTATGCAATGCAATACTATGCAGCTGTTAGAAAAGATGGAGTCATGACATTTGCATATAAGTGGATCAACATGGAAAGTATCATGTTAAGTGAAATGAGTCAGAAATAGAGAGAGAGACATAGAAAGATTGCACTCATCTGTGGAATATAAAATAACAGAGTGGGAGACTAACACCCAAGAGTAGTAGAGATAAGGAAGGACCAGGAGGTCTGCCCCACAGCTTGGAAACTGGCCTCACATGCTGGGGAAAAAGGCAGCTCAGATAGAGAAGGAAACACCAAGTAGAGGATGTTGGGAGGACCCATTCGGGTTGGAAGATGCGAACTAAAAGTAGACTATAGACTTATAGACTGAACATGAAAGCTGCTTAATACTTCTATTGCAAACTACAACACCCAAAAGGAGAGAGAACAAAAGCGAATTCCCTGTCACAGAGGCAGGGTGGGGTAGTGGAGGATGGGGTGGGGGTGGTGAGAGGGATACTGGGATCACTGGTAGAGGTCAATGGGCACTGGTGGAGGGATGGGTAAACAATAATTGTATGAGTGAAATGCAAACACAAAAGTTCATAAGTTTGTAACTGTACATCACAGTGATTCGCTAATAAAAAATTAAAAGAAAAAGAATTTTCTCTTTACTATAAAATAAGTCTTAAATTTTCCAGTTGAAAGGGAGGGGCATAGGGATCTTTGGAGGGGGGGAATGGGTACATTACTGATGGGTGTGTCATTGGAATTATGTGCCTGGGAAACCACTAATAACGGTATCATAAATCACAAAACTTCAATCAATAAAAATAAGTTTTAAAAAATAAAATTTTCAAAAAGATGATTAACTGGATTTTTCTTGGAGGGGATTGATTTGGGGGACACACCCGGAAGTATTCAGGGACTCCTGGCTGCATGGTCAGCGCTCAATCGTGGTAGTGCTCTGGGGCCTATATGTGGTGCTGGGGATTGAACCAGAGTCACTGCATTCAAGTCAAACACCTTAACACTATTATTCAACTACTATGATAACTCTACTACTCTACTACTAATCTAATGCTCTAATAACTCTAATATTATCTCTCCAATCCATAACTGGTATTTAGAAACAAAAGCATATAAATTAACTTATTTAAATTTCTAATAAGCTTAGAAGTCTTACCAAAGATGTAAAGAGCTGAAATTCACTGTTATAAACCAGAAAAAAAAACTGTCTAGTTATGGAGAGTTGAAAATATTATAAATGCCCCTTATCTTTTCCTAAAGGGTAAGAGGGTGGAAACCTAACCATAAATCTCTATTTGCAGTTACACTAGAAGTGTGCCTCAGGGGATCAGTTCCTGAGGGAATGGACTGATGACCAAGCCCATGACAATCTACAACCAAGACTTCACAAAAACAGTGTTTATCCTCTTCCCTTTTCTATTAAAAAAAAAAAAAACAAAAACCTCTTCTTGGGAGCTGGAGTGTTAACTCAAAGAGCTAAGAGCACTCTTTGCATGCAGAAGGTCTAGGTTTGATCCCTGAGACCATGTGCTTCCCAAACACTGCCACGAGTGATACCTGAGCACAGAGCCAGGAGTGATACTCAAGCAAAATTGGGTGTTCCAAAGTCCACAAATCATCATCATCATCACTGTCATTCTGTTGTTCGTCAATTTACTTGAGCAGGCACCCGTACCATCTCTATTACACTCAGCCTTGAGATTGTAGAGCCTCTCCTTACTCGCCTTTCCCAACGATTGGAGGCTCTTTCAGGGTCAGAGGAATTAGACCTACTGTTACTGTTTTTGGCATATCGAATACACCATGGGTAGCTTGCCAGGCTCTGCCGTGCAGGCGGGATACTCTTGGTATCTTGTTGGGCTCAAATATATCTGTTATTGTATTTTGGATATGAATACACCATGGGGAGCTTACCAGGCTCTCCCAAGTAGGCAATAGATTCTCAATAGTTTACCAGGTTCTCCAAGAGGAAGAACTAGGCTATTAGATGTCACACAGCTGCATTGCAGGGGGAAAAATCCGCAAATAAATAAATAATATCTTCTTGTTACTGTGCAGGCATGATAGTTATTTTGAGGATATGACTCTGTAAGATTTTAACTTGCCTGCTTGCTAGCAGTAAAGTTCCTCATCCATCACCATACACAACTTCTGTTTGATTAAGAGAGAACCATAGGTTACAGCCTTACTAACTGAATCAGGAGTCAAGAAGCATCTCATCAGTCTCTGGCAACCCAGGGGTCACACTCATTATCCACCTTCTGCTGGCGCCAGATAATCTTGTCCAGATCTTCCTCCAGGGAAGGAACATAACATGAAGCCTGCCATAGCCATGCCACCGGACTCCGCCAGACTGTTTCACTCGGGGCACCCCAGAGGGGGGCAGTTGAAAGCCCTCCCTGCCCCAAGTGACCCAGGCCCTGCAGCCAAAAGCCTCCACAACCCAACTGCTGCCACACTCAACGCTGCTCCCCACATGCTCTGGCTGAGCCTCACACATGAGTGAACATATTCTTGGACCACACGGCCATGCGACACATCATAATACACTCCCTACCCATTCTCCATAAGTGCAACGCCACACTTGATTGGGTTCAAATAGTAGGCAACAAATCACTGTCACTGTCACTGTCATCCCATTGCTCATTGATTTGTTCAAGCAGGCACCAGTAACGTCTCTCATTGAGAGACTTATTGTTACTGTTTTTGGCATATCCAATACACACGGGTAGCTTGCCAGGCTCTGCCGCGCGGGCTTGATACTCTCATTAGCTTGCCGGGCTCTCTGAGAGGGGTGGAGAAATCGAACTTGGGTCAGCCGCGTGAAACGCAAACGCCCAACTGCTGTGCTATCACTCCAGCCCTGGCAACAAATCATAGAGAGAAATATATATATATATATATGCATATATACATATTTCCATAAATATATACAAAAGCAAACATCACTCAAACTTTAACAACATGACCTCATTTTTTCTAACAGCTGCATAGTATTCCATTGTATAAATGTACGAAAGTTTCTTTAACCAGTCATCTGTTCTAGGTCATTCGGGTTTTTTTCCAGATTCTGGCTATTGTAAATAACGCTGCGATGAACATATGAGTGCAGATGTCATTTTGACTATACTTTTTTGCTTCTCTGGAATGTATTCCCAGCAGTGGTATTGCTGGGTCAAATGGGAGCTCTTGTCCATTTATTAATTCATAATTTTTATTCTTTGATTTGACTTTTTAGATAAAGGAACTATGTAAATAAACATTCATCCTACTCAGTTATAATTAATGTTCTATGATTAATATACCAAAATTTATCTGTGTACTCTAATTTCCATAAACACTGATGTTACTGACACAAACAAGCATGAAGACTTCATATTTTAATATTTGAAATGTATTTTGCGGTCTCTGGCATTTAGACTGTCTTAGACCTGTCCATTTCTGATATGATTAAGTCCATAAACTAAGGAAATAAGCCACCCTTACTTTTAAAGAGATTCAATGCAGAAGGGGCAGTGAGGTCTGAGCTTCAATTTGCTGTGCTCAAGAGAGGACGCCTAGAGCCAAAATTTCTGGAGGGAACAGCTCAGTAGCGCAGTTTTCACCCCTGGTCACAGAGGTGAGAGCAACCCCCTCTGAAACTGCAGGGAGAGATCATTTGTTCCATCTGCCTGAACTGCCTCAAGGGCCTCTTCACCATCAAATGCAGGCACAACTTCTGTGCTTCCTAAATTTTTGTGTCATGAAAAGGTCTACTGGACAACCTCCCTTGTCCCGTCTGCCGGCAGCCCCGCCAGGAGAAGCGCGTCAGGGCCAACGCCCAGCTGGGAAGGCTGGTGGACCTGGCCCGGCTCCTCCACAGCTCCAGGAGCAGCGAGATAGAGCAGGGAGAGGAACACAAGTGTGAGGAGCACAAGTAGGAGCTGAGCCTCTTCTGTGAGGATGACCGGGAGCTGCTGTGTCCCCTGTGCGCCCAGGGCCCTGCCCACCAGGGCCACCACGTCAGGTCCCTGGCCGAGGCAGCGTCTCTCTCAGAGAGAGGCTCAGTGGGTACATCAAGCTCTGACGAAGCAGCTGGCAGAGGTGCAGAAGCTAGAAGTCATCCAAGACAGGAAGATGCTAAACTGACAGAGGAAGTGAGAAGGCAGAGGCGTCAGTGAGCTTGAGAATATGAGCAGCTCAAGAAGTTTGTGGGACGTGAGCAAGAGGCAACTGTTGTCACATTGGAAGAAGAGAAACGCCTGCAGCAGCAGCTTCGGGCCAACCTGGAGGCCTACTCGGGCCACATCTCGGCGCTGAAAGACCTGCTCCGGGAGGTGTCCGAGAGGTCCGTGATGTCCGAGGAGAAGGTGCTGAGGGGCCTGAGGGACCTGCAGCAGCGCTGGGAGAGCCTGGAGCCCCCGGCCGTGCAGCCCCTGCGCTTCCGCCCGGCGGCCTACAGCCTCCCTCCGCTGTGCTCGGCGCTCAGCAGCGTCATGCAGAGATTCCGAGAGCGCGTCAGCCTGGACCCCCGCACGGCCCACCCCAGCCTGCGCGTGTCTCGGGACCTCACGTCGGTGACCTGCGTGCGGAAACGGCCCAAAGGGGACGCGGACCCCGGGCCCTGGGCAGATGCCACCGAGCTGGTGGTGCTGGGCCGCGAGGCCTTCGCCTCTGGCCGCCACTACTGGGAGGTGCAGGTGGGCGCCAAGCCCGAGTGGGCCGTGGGCGTGTGCACCGTCGCCCCTTCGGCCCAGGCCCCGCGGGCACAGCCGGCCCCCAAGAGATGCTGGACGCTGCAGCGGCAGGACGGCGACTACCTGGCCGTGGGCGCGGGGGTCGTGCCTCTGGCCCTCGGGGACCCGCCCGCGGCCCTCGGCGTGTACCTGGACTGGGAGCTGGGCCAGCTCTCCTTCTACAACGCCGCCGACAGGGCTCACATCTGTTCTCTGAGGGAACCTTTCCACAGTGCCGAAGCCGTACTCCTGTATCGGATGTGACTCTAAACCTCTGGCAATCTCTGTAGTAGATGATGAAGAATGAACAGTGATGTTTTTAATTGTCAACTGTAGGTGGAAATTTTTATGTTCTTCGAAAACCTAACATAGCGGGAAAAATGAGACACTTTTATGATTTAAAGAGGAGATAAATTGTTGGGTTTTGGGGGTCTGTGTGTGTGTTTGTGTGTGTGTGTGTGAGGAGAATAAAGGTTAGAAATAAGATCCACAACTTGATCTCATTAGAAACCGAAAACTTAATAAAATTAGATAACACAAAGTATGAGGGTGAGGTTCTAGTTTATGTTTCCGTAACCTAGAAACTCATTCAGAGATATGATGCCCTATACTTTTCATTCGGTTACTGACATAGTGTAAACCTGAAGAAAGTATGCCTTATCTTAGCCATCGGAAGAATGTGTGCTGCAACCACTGAGAAATTCAGGCAATTTGTTACTTTACCTAAATTGCCCATGGTCATAGAACACATTGTTCTTAAGTGTCTGAGAAGGAAGGCATGGACATTTTTACTCAATCAGTAATAAAATTAAATCACTGGCACTTAAAAATTGTTTTTTAAAAATTAGAGCCCCCTCCTAAGGATACTCCCCTCCCTAGATGAAGCATAATATGACTAATTGTTCATTAACTACAATATTCAAGAATTGAAATCCATTTTGCATTATGGGGCTGTCATCCCCATCATTTTTTTGCTAACCAAATGTTTGCTTTTTCACTAGGAAAGAATGGGTGACATTTTAGGGTAAATTTCTACAACTCTTAATGTTATGATCCTTTGCATTGTTAACAGTCAACGGTTTAATCCAGTCACTGCAAGACATCTGACTATTAAAGATTTGATTAACATCTTTCAATGTCTTCCTTCTCAATATAATTTTCCTTCACCTCCAAAGAAAGTAAGGGTGGAAGGAAGAAGAAGGTATCATTGCAAGAAGCATGATTAGAAGAATCAGGGGAATCAACGAAGAATCTGTTACATAATTCAGGCTTGATGATTGAGCCCTAAACCAAGTGGTGGGAAGTGATAAAAGTGTGTAAGTTCTGTGGACCAGAGACAAAGTACAGACGGGCTGTGAGCATCTCAGGACCCCGGGTTCCACCCCCGCACCACCACCCTATGTTCTGCCTTATTCCCGCCAGTCGCCTCCCAAGATGCATGAGACCCCCAGCCCTGCCCCACCCGCCCAAGCTGCTCCACCCTGACTGGAACAGAGATGCACCTGCTAACATCCCAGGACTGGCTGGGGGCGTGGCCTCTACAGCAGGGGGCGTGGCCTACGCAGAAGGGACATGCTGTTGTTTCCCCTCCTTCCCAGCACTCTGGATTTACAGCACAATCTCCATAACCTAATTCTGTGGAGAACACCCTGACCTTCTCAACCACAATAGGCCAATAGTCCAGTAGCCTATTTCAATCTCACCAAAACTAGCAGTGAACACAAGAAGCTGTATAAGCCAATATAAAAGAGCACATCCTTCAGAGCTTCACTTCAGAGGCCTCATGTAAGTCATGGAGGAGCGCCTGAGACTAAGAAAGTATTCTAGAAGAAGGAAAAGGTGACCACCACCGACTGGGCTAAACCAGAATTCATTCTCGTAGCAAGAGGGAATAGTGATAGGGAACTGGAAGGTTCCACCTCCATAATTCCACAACAATATGAATAAAGAGAGAAAATCCCCAAGATGAGAAGAGAATGGAGATTCCAGAAGCCCCAACAGGGGTTACGCACAAATACTATCTCTCCGATAAAGAATTCAGAGATGAAATGTTGAAGATGTTCAATGGACTCAGAGAAAGTACAGCCGGGAGGGCATTTGCTTTACATGTGGCCGACCTGAGTTGGATCCCAGGTACCCCATGTGGTGCCCTAAGCCCACGAGGAGTGATTCTTCAGTACAGAGCCATGAGTAAGCCCTAAGAACAGCCAGTGTGGCCCAAAAGAACCCCAATAATTAAAAAAAATCCTTTAAAAAAATACAAATACTGAATAAAATATACTTAAATTTTAATCCAATCTGTAGCACTGAAGCACTGTCGTCCCATTGTTCATCGAGTTACTCGAGCGGGTACCAGTAACATCTCCATTGTGAGACTTGTTCTTACTGTTTTTGGCATATGGACTACAACACAGGTAGCTTGTCAGGCTCTGCCGTGCGGGCTGGATACTCTTGGTAGCTTGCTAGGCTGTCCGAGAGGAGCGGAGGAATCGAACCCGGGTTGACCGCGTGCAAGGCAAACACCCTACCTGCTGTGCTATCACTTAAAAAACTGTTGTTGTTTGTGCTTCACTACACCTCACAAGTGCCATCTTTTGCGGGGAGTACTAAGGATCAACCTTAGTACTCCTTAGCAGATCACATGAATAGAATGCCCTCAGACTTTGATATAATTTCCCCTTTCCCATAACTAGCATGAATTGCAATGAGAAATTGGGAAAGTCCAGAGTTGGATATTAGAGCTAACCCTCTCCCCGTGTCTCCTATCTAAAATCTCACTCACTGGCTTCCTTAGCAAGAAAACAATCATAGACTCATTTTTCTTAGAAGAGTTTCCTGATTGAAAAATCGATGGTGTATTTCCAGCAGCCCTGTCCTGCTCTTGCCAGTGTCCTGCTACTTAATATTCCTCCCCCGACCCTCCCTTCCTCTAATGAAGTCTCACCAAACTAGGCCACTGGGATAATGGAACCAGCATATATTTTAAAATCTGAAGGAAATTGATTTGTTTATACCAGTCACCAGTTTATTGCTTCACTGTTATCTGTGATAGAATCAGTTTCAGTTTTGTTGATTTTCTTAGTTATTTCTCGGCTGGTTTTGGTTTTCTTTGGGGGGGAAGGCTTTAAATTCAAACTGTTGCCTGCAGAGGCAAGGCAAATTCTGCTACAGCTGCTACATCCCAAGCCCTCCACTCATTTCTGATTTTCAATTTTACTGATTCTACTACAATTTTGATTTTCTTCTCCTTTTAGATTTGATCTGCTCTTATTTTTAGTTTCCTTTTTTAAAAAAAATTGTTCGGGGCTGCACAGCAGTGCTCAGGTGCTACTCCTGAGTCAGTGCTCAGGGGTCATTGCTGGTTTTACTGGGGAACCTTATGCAGTGTCAGAAATCAAACAGAGACCTCCTGCTTACATGCATGCACTCTAGTCCATGGAGCTATCTCTCCAGCCCCTTGTTTTTCACTCCTTAAGGGAGGATCTTAGATCATTAAATCCAGAACTCTTATTCCTTTGTACATTTAATACTTTTAATTTTATTTCCTTTTTTTTCCTTTTTGGGTCACACTCAGTGATGCTCAGGGGTTACTCCTGGCTCTGCACTCAGGAATTACTCGTGATGGTGTTTGGGGGGCCATATGGGATGCCGGGGATTGAACCTGGGTTGGCCGGTGCAAGGCAAACACCCTACCCATTGTACTATCACTCCGGCCCCTCTAATTTTCTTAGACTACTGTGTCCTCCTAATACCCAAGCACAGTAGAAATGAGGGCCAAGAGGACTGGTTCATAGTGGAAACTTGCCACAAGCTGGGGATAGGTGTGTCCAGACAGAGAAGTGATCACTACGACAATGGTAGTTGGAAAAGATCACTCTGAACAAGAACTGAGTGCTGAAAGGAGGTAAAGGGATATGCATGATAGCCTTTCAGTGTCTGTATTGCAAAGCATAATGCCAAAAAGGGAAAAGATCACAGAAATGAGAGGGAGAGTGAGTGAGAGAGAGAGAGAGAGAGGCAGAGACAGAGAAAAAGATAGAGACCTACAGAAAGAGAGAAAAGAAAAGTGTCTGCCATTGAGGGAAGTTGGATGGGAAGAAGGGTGGTGGGAGGGAAACTGGGGACATTGGTGATGGAAACATACACTGGTGAAAGTATGGGTGTTGGAACATTGTATGACTGAAACCCAATGATGAACAAATTTGTAACTGTGTATCTTGTGATGATTCATCAATCACTTGTCATTTGTCATCCCGTTGCTCATCGATTTGTTCGAGCGGGCACCAGTAACGTCTCTCATTGAGAGACTTATTGTTACTGTTTTTCGCATATCCAATACGCACAGGGAGCTTGCCAGGCTCTGCCGCTCGGGCTCGATACTCTCGGTAACTTGCCGGGATCTCCAAGAAGGGCCGAGGAATCGAACTCGCATAAAAGGTGAACGCCCAACCGCTGTGCTATCTATCGCTCCAGCCCTGATTCAATCAATATATTAATTAATTAATTACATTTCCTTGTATATCATCTAGAATACTCTAGGATTTGAAGCTAAAAGATAAATAGTGGGAATGTGAGAGAATATAAATATAATAAATATATGACTGTAACAAAATTGTAAAATAAAATAATAAAAAAAATTTAAAACTGCATCCTTTTTGGTATTTTCATTTTAATTTGAAAGGTACTTAAAGATTTCCTGATACAAGGAGTGGAGACATGGTACAATAATTAAGGTTCTTCTGTTTCATAAAGCTGAATGGGTTTGAATCCCCAGCACAAATGCTCACCCAAGTACCTCTGTATGTCACTACAAAATCAGAACCAATAAACACGACCCTCTTCCCCAAATAGTTCCCCGAAATATTTGACCACTGGGTTGTTTAGATATATATAATTTTGAAATATTTAAGGATTCTACAATATTGTCCTTTTGTTCATTTTTATTTTTAATTCCACAAGTACATGAAAGAGCCTCCAATCGTTGGGAAAGACGAGTAAGGAGAGGCAACTAAAATCTCGGGGCTGAGTGTAAATAGAGATGTTACTGGTGCTCACTCAAGTAAATTGATGAACAACGGGATGACAGTGATACAGTGATGCAGTGAAGTACATGGATATTATTTACATGGGTCTGCCTCACAGTGATTCAATAAGAAATAAAAAATAACAACAAAAGAACTGAACTGAGCCCTGACATGGGGCCTGCTCATTATTCACCTCTACCAGAGACAGAAATTCACCTCTACCAGGTGAATTCCGAGCACAGAGGCCCAGGGGCACAGCAGTTGCCATCACAATTCATGGTGTGGAGGGCCTAGTAGTCCTGCATGTAGCGGGTAGTGCAGTCCATCTTCCCTTGGACACGAGATTCTCTTAGTTCAACTGGACTTCTGTCCAAACATGTCCTCTTCTACCACTGCAAAGGGGATAAGTGGGCTTCCATCTGTAAAGGATTTGTCCCCAGTCTCCAGTGTCTCTGGGCCAATACCCGCATCCTCACTCCTTTTTCCCACACCAGAGGGACCGTGTTGCCTTCTGGAAGTATCCCTGGCCTCTCCTGAGATCCAGCCTTCAACTACAGAAAACTAGGAGCTTTTGGAAAAGGGGTTAAACTGCAGTTGTGGGGTGTGGGCATTCCAGGAAAGGCATTCATGATTACCCTCCACCCCCCACCCCCAACCTCTTTGTCATCCAACTAAACTTGTGGAAACTTATGGAAACTTTCCAACACTGCCTCTTCAGCAGCCATGGCAGCTGCATCTTCTAGCCCTCTGGCTATTCCCAAGTGTCCCTGCCAGTTGTGAAAATGGCCAGCTCTCTCCCTCAGTGTGAGGCAAAAGTGGAAATGATATGTCTTGGGGTTACAATTATCCATCTGTATTGTAACCAGCTGTCTGGATACTAATAGACTTCTCCACACATTGCCAGGGCAGATAGATGTGGAGTTCAGAGTGGGGCTTGGCAAACATGGGCTAAGATCCATTTGGCTTATAGGATCTCTTTGCCCCTGGGTGGCACATCCAGCTGTGCTTAGAGGTTACTACAGGCAGGACTCAGGGAGCCATATGGGGTGCCAGGGATCAAACCTGAGTTGCCCATATGCAAGGCAAGAGCCCTACCTGCTCTGGCCTCTCATCTGTCTTTGTGCCTTTGGGAGAGTCGGACCTGGTTTCTATCCCAGCATCCATTCCCCCAACCCCACCAGCAGTGATACCTGAGCACAGCACAGAGCCTGAAGGAAGCCCTGAGCACTGCCAGGTATGGTTCCCAAATATAAAAGGAACAGAGGAAATGTTATCTACTGATGTTCTCTCTGTGTGTATGTATATATGTGTATATACATGTGTGTATGTATGTATAATATAATATATAATATATAATATATATACAGGATGTGTATATGCATTTACCAACTTGGGACTGAGGAAGATCCAGAATGTTATTGAAAATTGAGGTAATAGTGATTAAAATTGAAATTCACGGCCTCTGGAGTATACTCACTGTCCACTACTGAAAAAAGGTAAAAATTAGGAGTCTTACAATGGTTTACTTTTTTAGCAATGCAGCTTTTATTGAATGAAACTTGCTTAGAAAGAGGTGAGAGGAGAGAAAGAGGGGAAATGTACTCGAGAGAGAGCACAAGCTGCTCCCGAGTGGGAAGAAGCAAGCAAAGAAAGAGATGAGTAAGCGAGCAAAATACAGTGTTCAAGGGAGAACATGGGCTTGAAGAGCAAGCCTACAAATCACTTATTATTCAGAGTCGCTTACTGGACATATCATCAGGGGTTTGGGGTCAGTTCCAGCATAGAAATAAGGCCAAAGTGCATCCACAAAACAAACTTTAAAGGTATACAGATGAGATTTGTCACTCAAATTATAAAAGGAAACTTCACCCAAATCACAGTCTAAAAAAACGCCAATCTTCATAGGCATGACGACTGGCAGGAGGTCAATTCTTTGAGGCCCTAACGCAATATAATCACCCATATCCCAGCGTCCAATACCCCATAGTCCATCTTGTGCTGAAAAACCTTGATTCGGTGCATTGTTCCTTCCGAGAAAAGTCTCTTTACAGACACCCACGATCCATCCAACTTTGTCCTTCACTTCCACCTGCCAGTAGTGCCTGCCAGCATTATAACCCTTGGAACCCAGAACAGCTGGGAAGAGATAGAATTTCCGTGGGTTATGAGTTGAATTTTGCTGTGTTCTTCCATATCGCACAGTTTTCCTATCTTCTGAGACAGTAAGATCATGATGTGCTGTTTCTGGATCTAGAACTACATCTACTTCAAATCGCTTGATAATTCTGTCTAGGCCAGAATATTGTGGTGGGAAATGGTAACTATATTCCTTTAACTGAAATGAAAAAAGCTCAGGGGACTTTAAGGTTTTATAGGCATGGTAGATCCCGTTAACGTTTGTCAGTAATGCCAGCGCTGATTGACTCTTTATGTCCTTTAACAGACGATTTAATGAGGAGGCATATTCGGAACATTGTGTTCGGTTTTCACGCAGTTTGGTTTCGATGGCCATCTCCTCCTCTTCCAACTGCTGAAGAATAGTTTCTCGCTCGGTTTGGAGGTAGAATTTAAGTCGCTCACATTCAGACTGTATCTCGCCTCTTGCGTGTTCTACCTGTTTTTTCAACTCCAAAGCTTTTCTGTTTTGTATAATCCTGACTTTTTCTAGTTGTCTCACTTTCTTCTTCCACGACTCGGCACAACGTTCCAATCTTTTCTTAAAATAGGGAGCGGCCCTCTCGACAGGCCAAATGCGATGTTTCTTGTGATCCGAGGAGAAACTGCACTGTGAGCATAAAACCTCCAGGTCTTGCTCACAGAAAAAGGCAAGCACCAGATTGTGCTTTTGACAAACAACCTTTTCTTTCTGCTTCCTCCTCTTGCTTTTTCTTTTCTGGAGCAGTTTAGCAGCTTCAGCCAAATTACCCAGTTGGATGTTCCTCCTGAATTTCTTTCTTCGAAGGCAAATTCGACAAATAGGGCAGGGAAAGATACCCTTTAGATCCTCCCAGAACTTATTGATGCAAGAGAAACAGAAGTTGTGGCCACAAGTAATGGTCACTGGGTTCTTCAAGTAGTCGTTACAGAGGAAACAGCTAGCTTCTGCTTGGAGATCTTCCAGGGCTGTTTCCATCTCCGCTGACACAGAGACCATCGTGGGAAGTGGTATGTCCTTTTGCTCTCTAGTAGACAAAACCCAGTGAACAGTGAATATCCTCCTAAAGATATCACAAAAGGACCAGTTTCCAGTTTCACTGGCTTGACATATTAATGGCAGCCTCTACACCTTCAGCCCAATACCTTTAGAGCGTGTGGTCAAGAATACTCACTCCCACAGGCTATATATAGTTGATGGAATACTGGACTGTTGTCAGCTGAGCTGCTAGCGTTAGAACGGGATGATGTGAATGATGGCCTTCTTATTCAGGAAAAGAGCCTCAAGTCCAAGACAAAGAGTTCCCCTAAAGAGTGAGAAAAACATTAAGTTAAAAATATGATTCAATAAGTACTGACATATTAAAATGTTCACATAAGAATCAAATACAAGTGCTCAGATTGTTGGGTGGAAATTCTTTTAAAAAATATACAAGATATTCATGGACGGGGGCAAGACAAGAGAGAGAGATAGGGGCTGGAGCAATAGCACAGCAGGTAGGGCGTTTGCCTTACACACGGTCGATCCGGGTTCGATTTCCAGCATCCCATATGGTCCTCTGTAGCAATAAATGATCCCTATGTATTATTTTATAATTTGGGTTTTATATATCAATTTACAATGATTTGTAAGAGTAAAGGTCCAGATAAACAGTGCAGAACTTGAAACAAATGCTTTGCAAATATACCATTATGACCACTAGCACTACCGGAAGTTAAAATACTTGCCCCCACCCAATTCTCTCTCTCTCTTTCTCTCTCTCTCTCTCTCTCTCTCTCTCTCTCTCTCTGTCTCTCTCTCGTAAATCCAGGCAAAACTGTGCCTTTGATCATCCTTTTAAACCTTTTCTGAACATCTGAAATTTTCAAAATAAAGAGTTACAGAGAAAATTTTCTGGCCTTTTTTCAAGATACCCACTTGTACCCAATTTCAAATAAACTGAATTCCTCTAGGCTGTGAGACACCAGGGTCACACCCACTTCAATAAATCAAATTTTTTAACCAGAAATTTCAGTATTCTTTGTTTCCCATTCTAAAGGACACTTTCTCAACTATTCCTTACGCAGAACCTTACCCAGAATAGAACCCAAAGATAGTGGAAACAATACTGTACTGTACTGCAGCACTGTGATTTGCTTGAGTGGGCACCAGTAACATCTCCATTGTGAGATTTGTTGTTACTGTTATGCATATTGAATATGCCAAGGGTAGCTAGCCGGGGTCTCTGAGAGGGTCGGAGGAATCAAACGCAGGTTGGTCGCGTAACTATGCCACACCCTTCCCTCTTCCCTATCACTACAGGCCCATGCCCTGTCTCCCCGCTCTGTCTCCCAACCCTGACTCTCCACACTCCGTCAAGACTAATCTTTGCAAGCCCATGACTGTTCTGCTTGGGGGGCACATCCTGCTGTGCTCAGGGCTTCCTCTTGAGCATGAAATCAGAGATGGGAGGCCATAAGGGGTTCAGGGGATGGAACCCGGGATGACTGTGTGCTCTGCTCATGTACTATCACTCCAGTCACAGGCTCACGCTGGCTCTCCCTTCATCCTTAACCCGCCAACCCTCAGATCTGTCCAACTCAAATTCATGCTCCAGTTTTCACTTCTGCTATCAATTCTAGAGACCGCACTAAGCCTGAGTTTAGTTCGCGTAGCGACTCTCCAAATTCTAGATCAGGTAAAAATCTTGCTTAATTAAGGTACCCAGCACCCGCACCTTACTCTCCCAAGAGCCACCCGAGATACAAGAGACCCAGGGGGATCAACATGAAGCTAGCTCCAGCACACCCAAGAACACTCCGACAGCGTACCTGTGACAAGGGTCAGCGCAGCTCCTCTCCAGCAAGAAGCAGCAGGAACCTAAGATTCAGGTCCAGAGGTGAATCTGAAATCGAATTCGCAAGAGCTAAATATGCTAGCGGGAGGGGCCCAGGACACAGTCTGGACCGTGATTGGCTGTAACTCCGGAAGGACCCACCCTATCAGCCACACCCTCATTTCAGAGAGGATTGAAGGATTACACTTTGGAATGGAAGAGGTACATTTCCATCAAGAATTTCTTTGCATCTTAAACAGTAGACCCGCCACACCCAGTATATTCTGCCCCACCTCTGGATCTCCGAAATCGCATGAGAAAATGTCACTTACAGTAAAATTTCACTTAGTTGAACAAATCAGAAGTTAAAACATCTTTAAGACTGAAGAAATTAGCACAGGTGGAACTTAAAAAGAGATTGCTTTGGTTCACATCTCAAGGGGAGGGTCTGGATGTAGAAAAGAAAACGAAAAACTTGCTTTGTTGAGACTGATCAGATAGGCAAGAATCTTGCTGCCCCAAGGACTTGCAACCTTGAGTATTTCAGTTGTTTAGATTTTTTCTGTTTTTCTTTTTCTTTTTTTTAATTTTATTGAATCACTGTGAGATAGTTGCAAGCTTTCATCTTGGGTTACAATCACACAGTAATCAAACACCCATCCCTCCACCAGTGCACATTCCCCACCATCAATATCCCCGGTTTTGTTTGGGGTTCACATCCCTCTGTGCTCTGGACTCTAGGATAGAATGGTCTCCCACATGAAAGCATCTCTCCAGCCCTTTGAGCCACCTCCAGACCCAGATTTTTAATAGGTATAAAAGCCAGTGAACAATATATTATGATAACCTTGAATTTCGCATGGATGACAGGCTACATCAGGAAATAGATCTTTATTGTTGTTAAGAGATCCAAGATCAGCAGTTGAGCATGAGTGTAAGTTAGCACACACCCAAATATTAAAGACGTGACTTCTAAACCTTCATAATTGGTGGTGGCAGCTGTTGGTCCTATCTCTTCTTTTCCTGTAGAGTGAGTATATGGCTTTAATTTAATTACTGTTAGGGGCTGGAGAGAGAGTCCAGCGGGTAGGGCACTTCCCACCCTGGGTTGGAAAGAATCCCTGTGACTCCAAATGGGAAGGCCAGACTCCATTTTGTGCTCAGGGTCATTTGCTTGAGTGCTTACTCATTTGCTTACTATACGCTAGTAAGAAAAAACATGCCAGACGCAAAGGGCATGCACATAAACACCCAGACATCTGATCACAGGTAATAAGGATGAAACAAGATGTGTCAATGGCTCTGTTCTGCTGGGCTGGAGTGATAGTACAGTGGGCAGGGCATTTGCCTTGCACGCACCCGACCTGGGTTCGATTGCTCTGTTCCTCTCGAAGAGCCCATCAAGCTACGGAGAGTATCCCGCTGTCACGGCAGAGTCTGGCAAGCTGCCCGTGGCATATTCGATATGCCAAAAACAGTAACAAGTCTCACAATGGAGACATTACTGGTGGCCACTAGAGCATCAGTACAACAGGACAAGAACAGCGGGACAACAGTGCTACAGTGCTATTCTCCACTTGTTTGTCAAGGACACACAGGCATGCACCCAGGCACTTAGACAGGAAGGCATGGGGCTACAAAACCTCTTCTTATTTCTTTTTTTTTTTTTTTTTTTGCTTTCTGGATCATTCCCGGCGAAGTACAAGGGTTACTCCTGACTCTGCACTCAGGAATTTCTCCCGGCTGTGCTCAGGGGACCATATGAGATGCTGGGAATTGAACCCTGGTTGGCCGAGTGAAGGCAAATGCCTTCCCTGCTGTTCTATCATTCCAGTCCCTGAAAAACCTCTTCTTGAAGGTGATCAGTGTTCCAAGTCTCTTAGGTTTGTGAGCCTTCAGCTCTGAGTCCCTTGTATGCGTGTGTTTTAGGTTGTGAATAAAATCTTGAAATATCTGTCCTGTCTCTGTGTGTCTCAGTCAGCAGCTGAGCTCAGGCTTGTGGCCAGTTAACATTTGGAGGTTTCACCGAGATCTCTGGCATGTAACATTTGGAGGTTCCACCAAGATCTCTGGCCACCTAACAGGTTCTATCCCCAGTACCCAGTATGATCCCCTAGCACAGCCAGGATCGATTCCTGAGTGCAGAATCTAATCAATGCCGTGTGACCCAGAAACCAAAAAATAAAAATAATTACTGTTCACATCAATATACTAGATGTTCCTTTGCATATAAGTGGATCAACATGGAAAGTATCATGCTAAGTGAAATGAGCCAGAAAGAGAGGGATAGACATAGAAAGATTGCACTCATCTGTGGAATATAGAACAACAGAGTAGGAGACTAATACCCAAGAATAGTAGTATATAATACCAGGAGGTTGGCTCCAGAGCTTGGAAGCTGGCCTCACACACTGGGGGAAAGTCATCCCAGATAGAGAGGGGAACACCAAGTAATATGTGATTGGAGATCCTGTGCGGGAAGGGAGATGCGTGCTGAAAGTAGACTAGAGACTGAACAGGATGACCACTCAATACCCTTATTTGGAACCCCAACACCCAAAAGAAAAGAGAGGTATCAAATTGGAATGCCCTGCTACAGAGGCGGGGTGAGGTGGGGGGATGGGACTTGGTGGGTGGGAGGGATATTGGGTTCATGGGTGGTGGAGAATGGACACTGGTGGAGGGATGGGCTTTTAAACATTGCATGAGGGAAAAACAAGCACGAAAATGTGCGAATCTGTAACTATTCCCTCACTGTGACTCACTAATTAAAAAATAAGTTAATTAAAAAAAAACACATACTAGATGTTCCCTGTAACAACTCATAACACAAATGATTAGTAAAGACAGAAGTCCCATTAGTATTAAATCCTATAAATTAAATCCTGAAAGGCTAGCCACACTTTGATAACTATAGAATAATTCAACATGACAGATCAGTTTAACTGGTAGATGTAAATCCATCCATTGCACTCTGTTGGGGGAGAAAAAATTCTCCACTGCTTGTCTAGCTTCTTCTCAAACTAGTTGAATAAACAAATTAACCTCAAACAAATCAGAAGAAAAAAAATTATTCCTTACAATGAGGCAAAATGGAAGGATATGTCTTGAGACAAGGAAACATGCAGGATTGTCTCGAGTGATGGTAATACAGGAAATCGGGTTTTGGGAACACAGGAGCCTTGAATGTCAAGGAGAACTGCAGGGCACACAAATGACTAGGCAGTGACTCATATAGAAAGATCAGGTATCTTGTAATTAGATATTAGTTCTCCCATAAAAAAATGTTTCTGATAGAAAGGTTATTTGTTATTTGTTATAAAAGCTAATTTTATACCTAATTTGGGGGTAGGGCCCCCTGTTTTCATTCTTCAGGTGGTTAATGGAGTGATTTTTGTTGTTTGTTTGGTTTGGTTTTTTGAGCTATGCCCAGAGGTGTTAAGGGCTGACTCCTGGCTCTGTGTTCAGGGATCACCCCTGGCAGAGATCAGAGAATCATATGGGATGCTGGGAATCAAACCTGGATCTAAAGTGTACAAGGCAAGCTGCCTGTCACTGTCGTATGACTCCAGCCAGTGGAGCGGTCTTGTGTATGTCTACCGAGCCTTGATCCATCTCTGCTCACAGTAATCCACACGCCAATTTAGCACATCTTGGAAAGTCTGCTGTGAATATCTCGGGGTCTTTCCTTTAACTGTTATACATTAAGTTCTTCCTTCCAGCCCACTAATTTTAAGAATTTACTTTCCTGGGGCCGGAGCGATAGCACTGTGGGTAAGGCATTTGCCTTGCATTCGGCTGACCCGGGTTCGATCCCCGGCATCCCATATGGTCCCCCAAGCACCGCCAGGAGTAATTCCTGAGAGCAAAGCCAGGAGTAACCCCTGAGCATCGCTGGGTGTGACCCAAAAAGCAAAAAAAAAAAAAAAGAATTTACTTTCCTCCCTAAAGGACTAGAGGAAATTTGTGCTTCATCCCATTATTCCTTTCTAAGAACTAAAGTTAGGGGCTGGAAAAATAGTATAGCACATAAGGCACATGGTCTTGCATATGGCAGACCAGGATTCAATCCCTGGTCCCCCATATAGTTTCTCAAGCCTTACCAGAAGTGATCCATGGGCGCAGAGAACTGCTAGATGTGGCCCAAAAACCCAAAACAGAAACAAGTGCTTTAATTTTTAAGACAAAAAAAATTTTTCCTGCTGGCATATGTGATGCTTTATAGTCAAGCCTGACTACTCCATCTTGTTTTAGCTCTGTCTTCTCCCTTCCCCACTCTTGCAGCATCTATGTGAAAGTCTATAAGACACGTGTCAATCTTTTACCATGTATTTTGAAATATATGTATCTACATATTTCTGGGTTTGTGTATGAGTGTCTATATATTTCTGCAGCTAAAAGGAGTTAAAGAATACTGGGTGTGAGTCGGAAAATAGCTATTGGGGCTGTGAACCCACACTTTATATGCAAGAGTCCAGTTTCCATTTCCTTGCACTGCTAGGAACCTCAAGAGAGTGCGGATTATGTTCTAACCTTTAAGTCCTCCTAGAACTTAAAACCAGAACTCTGCCTCTATTTTGTGTGATCTTTGACAAGTTGCTTTCTCATGTCCTATTTTTTTCTCATCTAGTTTTAAAAGAAAGGGGGATGGCATCATGAGCACAATGTGCCTTAGCGTTCTTAGTGGTAAATACTTATATTTTGTTTGAGTTTATATGTTGCATTTGAACTATTCAAGATACTTGTAGGTCATTATACAAGTCATTTAATTAAGCATAAGTATTTGGATAATGAAACACAAAAGCATTTGTATATACTAATGTAAAAAATGGACTGGAGACAAATCTGGTCACATTTTTTGAGGACCACACAAATAGCATATAAAATAGTTATCTTTGTAAGCATCAACTAGATCCAAATGAAAGTCCTGAGTTATGTAAAACTTAGCAATGAATAAAAAGCATTTACTCAAGAAAAAAAAAAGAAATGGACTGGAGCGATAGCACAACAGGTAGGGCGTTTGCCTTGCATGTGGCCAACCCAGGTTTGATTTTATATATATAAGGTTTATATATAAAGTTTCTAAGATTTATAAGGTTCCTTGTTCATATTTGTTGTCTACCTGCTGAAGTACTATAGGACTCACAATTTCTCTTCCCCTTGAGTCAAACCTTCCTGGATTACTAAGCAAGACCTTTGGAGCAGGAGATAAACTTACAGAAAGAAAATCTTTAGTTGTGCTAAAGATTTTCTCATACAAGCCAAGAACTACCATCAACTTAGCTACTTGTTTTTCCATGAACTCAGTTATTTGGGGATACCTATCCCAATCACTCCTGCTCTCATGAAGCAACAATATAGGAAAGTAGAGAAACCTGCGGGTGCAGATGCAAGAGGCCCTGCACCAGATCTCTCTCCAGGTTTCTCCAGAGGCCCCATCTCCACCCAGCCCATCCTGTGCCACGCTCCAGTTTGCTTTCTCCCATCCCCAGTGGCTGAGGCCCCAGACAACCTGGATGTGCTCATGCCACCCCCTGCCCTCGTAGGCCTGACCTCAGACTCTGTAATCTACCCAGCCTGTGTCTTGCATGAACTGGGAAGGCCCCCTCGCCCCACAAGTCACAGCCCGTCGCTATCCCCCTCTCCAGTTTTGCTAGACAAGCACTAGAGCCAGAGTCCCCTATCTGCAGCTCCTCTGGTCAGCAGGGGGGCACGAATGTGACGGGGGAGAGGCCAAGTTCACAGGTGCCCAAAGTAGGAGAACCCTCTCCCCCACTTACCTATGGGGTATTTAAGGAGGTGTTTAAGGAGGGTGTCTAGCAGATGTTGATAATCATTCAACAGCCCCAGAAGAAAGATCTGCCCCAGAATGGGAGGTCCAGTCCTCAAGATGAAGGGCTGGTCCTAGGTCTTACTGCCATGAGGAGGAACACACGAAATTGGGCAAAGCAACGAGAGGTACTCCAGCATGGCACTAGTTTTTGTACTACACACTCTCCCCTGGGTTCTTTCTCTGTGACCTGTTGTGTGTTTTTTGTTTTCAAAAGACTTTGTATTATTTTTTCAAAAGACTGCTGAATCTGATCTTTGATTTTCCTTTTGGTGGTAAACGGGTAAAGAAATCATTTTACTGTTTTGCTTCAGTTAAGCATCTATAACATGTTAACACTAATGCCTTCTCAGTACATTTGAACCCACAAGTGGATGCTGTCACTTCCACCCGAAATCTTTGAAATCCAAGATACCACACCATACTGAGATTAATAAAGATTTTTTCCTTCAATGGGGGGAGGAAAATGTACCTGCCACAGAGGCAGGCTGGGGGGGGGTTGAGGAAAACCAGAGAGATCTGTGGGAGGTAGTGAGCACTGATGAAGGGGTTGTTGGAACAATATACGCCTGAAACTCAATCACAAATGTAGTTTGTAAGTTTTGGTGATTCAATAAAAAAAGAAAAAAGAAAAAAATGTTTCTGACTTTCCTTTACAGCACCCTAATCCTCCAAAAGAGATAGGTGACTTCTCCATCATTGGTGCTACTGTATCACTGTATTACTGTCATCCAGTTTTTTCATCAATTTACTCAAACAGGCACCAATAACGTCTCTATTCCTCCCAGCCCTGACATTTTAGCAGCCTCTCCTTACTTGTCATTCCCAACAATTGGAGGCTCTTTCAGGGTCAGGGGAATGAGACCTATCGTTACTGTTTTCGGCATATCAAATACGCCACTATTAGCTTGCCAGGCTCTGCTCGAGTGGGGCATGTATATATATATATATATATATACATATATATGTTTATATATATATATCTTACTCTCTATGATTTGTTGCCTAGTGTCTGAACTCCATCAAATATGGTGTGGTAATTATGGAAATAGGTGTTTTATAATGTGTCCGGAAAGCGGTCTGGAGCATGGTGGCGGTTGGGTAGTGGAAGTCCGCTTCCAGGGCTGGATCCCCTGGGGCAGGGAGGATTCTCACCCACCCTCCTCTGAGGCGCCCCGAGTGAAAACAGCCTGGCGCGGAGTCCGGTGGCATGGCTATGAGGGCCTCATTTATACTCCCGTCTGGGAGGAACAGCCGTTGAGGGGGATATACAGTACTGTGAGTTAATGGGATATACAGTACTGTTCATTAAACTTTTCATTTTTATTGTGATTTACAATACTGTTAATTAAACTAATCAACTAACCCAGGTTCAATTCCTGGCATCCCATATGGTCCCTATGGAGAATTGAGAAGAGTAATCCTGAGTTCAGAATGAAAAGAATTCACTGAGCATTGTTTGGTGGGACCCCTAAACAAAATAAAATTTAAAAGTCTTAGGATGGTTCTGAGGTAACAAACCATGAACTGGAGTTCATAACTGATGTTTGTCATATTAGTTGTGTAGAGCTTGTATGATACATGTTAGTCTCAGAAATGTCTCCACGCATCTGTACTTTGTCATTGGGGGGACTTTGTGTTCTATTTGTTTACATCTCTCTGGAGATTCCACCTGACTGGGAACAAGGATCTGTAAACATATTAATCCAAGCAGAAATAACAAGTTACCTGAGAACTGGGCAAAATTGTAGACACACAAACTCCAGTGAGTAGAAAACTCGAGAACCCAATGTCTAGGCAGTTTGAGAACAGGATGGTACAGAGAAATGAGAGCTGACTCAATGCACAGAATGTATGATGTGTTGTGAGGCATCTGACAGCTCTGTCCATACCTTCATTTAAGAAGTGCTGTTCTTTTTTAAAAAACTTCACTGAAATACCATGGTTTACCAAGTTGTTCACAATGCATTTGTTATGGGCATTCAATGTTCCTACACCAAACCCACCACCAGAGTGAACTTCCCTCCCCGTTGTCCCCATTTTCCTAACCATGCCCTAAGCTGCCCCTTTAGTAGGCTCAAAATAATTTATTTTTATTGCTTGTTACAATGAGTAATGGACTAATGGAATGTCCATTAGTCTAAGTGACTAATAGAATTATAAAAAATAATTGGTTTCCCACCACCACTCTGAGAGGACCCAGAGTTTTCAGCCTGAAAAACAAGTGTACTTGGACTTTTCATCTGTTTGGTATCTCTGCAGAGATTAGTCATGAAGCAGTAGTTGGGCAGCTATAGGATGTAGCTGCTGGGACTTTGGGAGAACAGGGACTTAGCACCCCCTAGCCCTACCCCCGAAGGCACACCCAGAGATTTTAGCTGGGAAGTTGGTGTAGTCATGAGTTGTAGTGGGTTGGCTTGCATCTCTTCGGAGATTTAGTTAATGACTCTGTAGACTTGGGACAATACTATTTTTTAAAATTTTTTATTAGTGAATCACTGCGAGGTACAGTTACAAACTTATGAACTCTCGTGTTTGCATTTCAGCCATACAGTGATCCTTTACTCATCCGTCCACCAGTACCCATTCTCCCCCACCAATATTCCCAATATCCCTCCCACCACCAACACCACATCCCTCAGCACCCCACCCTGCCTCTGCATCAGAGCATACTATTTTTTAACATGTGTTCCCTACATATTGCAAAGGATAACATGGACCTTTCTGCAAGTTCACTTAAATATCTGTGCCAATCACTAAACCACAACAGAAAATACAATTTTTGAAGAAGGGAGACTGTCCTGAAGAGACAAGTCTCAGAACGCAGTCAAGGGTCAGGGTTCCCGCTGACAAGCCTGTAAAGGCACAGCACCCGGGACAAGCTCTGATGGTGGACACTCAGCGCCAAAGGCTGGGCTCGGTGCCCGTGTCTAGAACTGGTTTCTGTGTGAGTGCTGAAAAGCACAAAATGTGTTTGGAACCCAGAAAAATAAGAGGCAAAAACTAAATCTAGAAATACCTCTCTACTGACAGAGGGAATAAAGCTGCTTGATCAGAAGTTAATCACTGAGTCAGCCCCTGCCCCCCTGGGGAAAGGCAGCTGAGGTCCATACTGATGAGAATGCTAACAGGCACTCCCCTCTGTGTCCAGGAAACTCAAGTTTACAAAGATCTTTGAGCTGGATAAAGTTATTTCAATCTTGTGTGAAATGAAATCTAGAAATCACGTTCCCTTTAAAAAGTGAACCGCCTTTGCGGCCCCACGCGAGATCGACCCCGGAGGCAACTGAACCACTTTGGACACGAGCGGCGCGCCCAAAATGCCTCCAAACTGTGTGCTGGGAGCTTCTGGCCCAGGTGTTGCCAGCGAGTGATGCAATTACCAAAAGAATTTTCCTTGGACTTCATATAGAAATCCACGCAGCCGCGCGACCTAATATCTTTTGATTGTTTGATTGTCAGCAACGTGTAAATGTTCCTTTTTGGCAGGGCTTAACGTGGGGGGAAACTCCAAACAATAGTACTAAGTTTTTTGTTAAAGGGTAAAAGATTGTAGCGATAGAGTTTTAGACAGAATTTTCCCTGGACTTTAAATATTGAAGGCCACCAAAGTGGTAGCCATCTCTATAGACTGAACTAAGCCATATCCCCACGCCGGCTGAGAAGAAATATCCTTCTTTCTCGGGAAGAAACGCAGCGTGGCATTAACCATAGTATGATGTCCATTAAGCTGACACAGACCTGGTGGCGTGGGAATCGGATACAAGGGAATAAATTATTATGTACTTGGAACAGCGGGACGCTGGTGGAATCTTGAGCCGGGGCCGATACCAGCGTATTACTTTTGGTTCCAGAAACTGCTTGCAGACATTCTACTAGACTATCAACTAAGCCAGAGCCCCACGCCGGCTGATGACGAGAAATAACCATCTCTTTTGGTTTGTTTTCCCTTTGTCAGGCAGCATGGTGATTACTAAACAGGCGTGATCTCGGTGGCGCGGGACGAGGGGGGGAAAAAAATAGAAAAGTTATGTAACAAACAGCGGGACTTAATATCTCTACATTCTCAGCAATGGAGAGCCATCAAAGGCTTCCTTGACAGTGGGACTGTCTTCTCTTTTTTGGGGGGAAACCCTAGCAACAATAGTGAATTATGTGTTGAAACATGGACTGTAACCAAGATAAAGCATAAACGAAGTGAAACTTATCACTTACAAGGGCGGGGACTGGGGGGGCGGGAGGGGGCTGGAGGTATAATGGGGTGGTTGGTGATGGAATATGGGCACGGGTGAAGGGAAGGGTGTTTGAGTACTGTATAACTGACATAATCCTGAGAACTTTGTAACCCTCCACATGGTGATTCAATAAAATTTAAATTAAAAAAAATAAATAAAAATAAAAATAAAAAGTGAACCTCCCAGGGTTGGAGCAATAGCACAGCGGGTAGGGCGTTTGCCTTGCACATGGCCAACCCGGGTTCGATTCCCAACATCCCATATGGTCCCCTGAGCACCACCAGGAGTAATTCCTGAGTGCAGAGCCAGGAGTAACCCCTGTGCATCGCCAGGTGTGACCCAAAAAGGAAAAAAAAAGTGAACCTCCGTGGCATTTGCTTTGGAAGAAGACAGGAATCCAAACTGCCCTTACTTCAGCGTGGATAGATCATCCCCACCTATCATTGCCTCCCCGCCCCCCATCCCCCACCATAAACACATAGTTTTTCTAGAGGGCTCAATGGCTCCCTCCCAATTCATGGGAAGATATGGCTCACTAATCTCTCATCTTGTTCCCACCTGAAACACTTTTAAAGAGGTCATCCCAAAAAAAGCATACTTTAAAGGATTTCAAGTACATATGTGAAAACTATGGAAACTCAGACAGGAAATTGTATATCCTAGCCTAAGAAACAAACAACCGGGAAAAAAAGCAAATGAATAGAAAAGGCCTTTGTTGGAATAGTGGTCCCCAAAAAAGAAGCCTTCTTCTGTCTGCCATCCTGGACAGTAGGGAAGGACATGGGCCTCAGGCCCAGTGTAACCAGGACAACGTATTTCCACAGTGAGGGATTTCCTGAAAAGTCACCCGTATTTGTGAGGGTGAGTGGTGAGCACGCATGGCTCAGCTACAGAAAATAAATGTATATAATCCTGCATGGGACATAACAAAAGGTCAAGAGGTCCCAAGACCACCTTCGGGTAGTACATCTCAACACTCATGGCTGGAACCCACCACTAACCCATGGCTGGAACCCACCACTCACCACACGCCCCCACTCCGCCCTCCCTCGCCCCCCTTCGCCCCCCCAATAAAAGAAACAAGAGGCAAAATACAGAAGAAAACAATGTTATTATTCTCTTAAAGTGAAATTAATACTTTTTTAAAAAAATCACGCCAGATTCAAAGACAACTGAATTAACTGAGATGCAGTGATCATTGAATAATCCTCAATACTCTAGCAGGAGGAAAAGAGAAGCAGGGATAAATCCCCTAAGCCCTCCCCGCGCCCACCGAGAGAGGAGCGCAGTCGGGCCCCACGCGGAAGTAAGGCTTGAGCTCCTGAGCAAAGTGCTCGGTGAACGAGTGCAGGTGAGCCCTGTCGGCGGCGTTGTAGAAGGAGAGCTGGCCCAGCTCCCAGTCCAGGTACACGCCGAGGGCCGCGGGCGGGTCCCCGAGGGCCAGAGGCACGACCCCCGCGCCCACGGCCAGGTAGTCGCCGTCCTGCCGCTGCAGCGTCCAGCATCTCTTGGGGGCCGGCTGCGCCCGCGGGGCCTGGGCCGAAGGGGCGACGGTGCACACGCCCACGGCCCACTCGGGCTTGGCGCCCACCTGCACCTCCCAGTAGTGGCGGCCAGAGGCGAAGGCCTCGCGGCCCAGCACCACCAGCTCGGTGGCATCTGCCCAGGGCCCGGGGTTCCCAGTGGGGTTGGGACTTTTCTTCACCCAGGTCACAGACTTTTTATCTTTAGACACGCGCAGGCTGGGGTGGGCCGTGCGGGGGTCCAGGCTGACGCGCTCTCGGAATCTCTGCATGACGCTGCTGAGCGCCGAGCACAGCGGAGGGAGGCTGTAGGCCGCCGGGCGGAAGCGCAGGGGCTGCACGACCGGGGGCTCCAGGCTCTCCCAGCGCTGCTGCAGGCCCCTCACGCCCCTCAGCACCTTCTCCTCGGACATCACGCTCCTCTTCTCCACATCCCGTATGAGGTCTTTCAGCGTTGAGATATAGTCTGCGTAGGCAGCGATGTTAGCCCGGAGCTGCTGCTCCAGGCGTTTGTCTTCTTCTGTCAGCCTGCAGAGAGCAGCGTCTTGCTCGCGCTCCACAAACTGGGTGAGCATCTCAAATTCTGCAGCCAGGTGACTCCGGTGCTTCCCCACCTCCTCTCTCAGCTGCACGAGGTTTCTGTCCTGGGCGACTCCGAGCTTCTGCACCTCTGCCAGCTGCTTCTTCAGGGCCTCGATGTAGCCACTGAGCCTCTGTCTGTACTGATGTGCAGCCTCGGCCAGGGACCTGACGTGGTGGTCCTGGTGGGCAGGGCCCTGGGCGCACAGGGGACACAGCAGCTCCTGGTCATCCTCACAGAAGAGGCTCAGCTCCTGCTTGTGCTCCTCACACCTGCGCTCCTCTCCCCGCGCCGTCTCGCTGCTCCTGGAGCTGTGGAGGAGCCGGGCCAGGTCCACCAGCCTTCCCAGCTGGGTGTTGGCACTGATGCGCTTCTCCTGGCGGGGCTGCCGGCAGACGGGACAAGGAAATCTGTCCCGCAGATCCTTCCATGACATGCGGATGCAGGAGTCACAGAAGTTGTGCCCGCAGTCGATGGTGACGGGGTCGTTGAGGTAGTCGAGGCAGACGGGACAGATGAGCTCTGCCTGCATTTTGGCCAGGGCTGCCGCCACCGCCTCCATCCTCAGATGTGGGAAGAGCAGTAAGATCAACGGGCAATCCTTATAGAAAGGAACTCCTCAGACTCTCTCCTACCAGAAAAGAGTCACACAGTTAGACCTATGTCGTGGACTATGTTTTTCTTTCAATGAGGGGTGCCCTCTGATGACCCAGTGCAAATCTCCAGTCTCCAGGGTGGGTACCCATCAGATATTCACGTACCTTGAGCAGTTGAGGCTGATGGTTGGAGACGTCAAGAGAAGTCAAGCTTAGCAACTCTCTGGACCCAAAATCTGTCAGGATTGTGTAGTGCTAATGAGTTCTCCTGAGGATGAGCAGATGAGGTCATTCATAACTCACAACCCATCCTAAGAAGGGATGGGATCATTCCAGACCTATATTCAAGCCATTCTAATGAGCCACTGATTACCCTCCTGCCCCCTTCCCCCCAGACCACCTCCAATCTCACCAGCATAGAAGGGACTCATGGACTACAGCTTCTGGAGAATTCCACCTCCATGATGTGGAATGGGGAAGTGACTCCAGCTAGATCAGAGTGATGGAAGCTAACACCTGGTATAAGGCACATTAATATCATATCATCTGTGAGGTACCCTCTAGACTTCACACAGTAAGCACTGAAGAAGCCGTAGGAGTTAAGCTTTGACCCCAAATAACTGCAAATCCCCTCATTGATTTCTACTCACAGCGAGTGGGACCTCATCTTGCAGTCTTCGGTGTTGGCGTGAGCTGACTCTCCGTGCCTGGCCGCGGAGGTCAGGCTACCACTGTGTGCTCCTGGCAGTGAGCATAGCTCTTATGTACTGTTCACTGGGTGAGTCTCTCTTCTTTAGAGACCCACCCAAGAAAGATAAATAGGGAGGGAAGGAGAAAGGGAGTGGTGGGACTTTGGGTGGATTTTCAGAGCTTTGATTGGATTGGGATATACTTTTCTAATAATTCGATCAAGGTGAATTTTGGGATCTTAATTAATATGCATAATCTAAATTCGTAAATTCTTCCCTAAATCCTTCTCAATCCTCCTAATTTTATCCTTGTCAGGAAGAAATGTGGTAAGCCATGGGATCTCAATAAAATAGAACCAAAAAAATGGACATAATAAACTTAAACCTAAGTTAAATGGTCATTCTCTCTCCACGGATGGGTACCTAGGTATGTCATCTTCTCCTCAGATTCTGCAGTGACATCATTTTTCCTCTAACATGTTAAAATTAATGCAGACTGGCAGCGAATGTATGTGCTTTTTCAAAAAAAGCACCGATTAGTCTTTACAGCTCAGTGACGGTGCCACCATTTTTTGGTTTGTTTTTCTCACCACATCTGGCAATGCTCAGGACTTAATTCCTGATTCTATGTTCAGGTACCATTCCTAGTAGACTCTGGGGACCCTATGAGGTGTTCAGAATTGAACCCGGATCAGCTGCGTGCAAGGCAAGTGACCTATGTGCTCTAATCATCAATTTTAAACCTTAGCCCTTCTCTGAGTCTGTGATGCTTCTGGGACATTATTTTTTCTTTAACATGTAAAAATTACTTCCTGAGAGACCAAAGTTCAAGTGCTTGCCTTTCATCCTGCTGACCCTTGTTTGAATACCCAGAACACTTACAGCTCTTCAGTGGCTAGGGGGAACTCCTGAGCACAGAGGAATAACCTCTAAACAGAGCAGGCTGAGGCCCAAAACCACTTCCCCTTATTATCTCCTGTTTGGTATCCAGCAATGATTATTCTTCACTTTTCTGTAATGATATCACCACGTATCTAACTAATTATATATGCAGACATTCTTGGAATCATCTTAAAATTCCCATTCCAAAATTCCCAGTCTACTCATGGCAAATCTTGGGTTTATTACTATGAAATGATGTTACCGCTATCCCATACCCCTTGCCTTTGATTAATTCTCCATGCTGGAAAGTGTGCTATTTGGATCTGAACTGCTTGTGTGAAACAACCACTCACAGTTAATATATGTGGTACCACAAGGTTGAACTAGTGAAGGATTTGTGTTACTGAAATAAACAGTTAATGCATTTTGTATGTCTCGGAACTGTCTAAAGTGGAGATAGTCTGTCATTTTCCACCCTGCCCACTTCCACCAAGTTTCTGGATTGGTGACCCTGAGGAATAGTGGAACCAGACTTTTGAGGTTACAGTCTTAATAAATGATTCATCAATCAAGCAGGATCTCATCTAACAAACAAAGTTATCAGTGTTCCTGGGAACTTCACAAACATGGTTTAAAATCTTAATTAAGGGGTAATTAATTAAATAGTAATAATTAATACAATAATATCTTCACAAACATGGGTGAAATAAGGTACGATAATGACGTTATTCACTGTCACTGTATCACTGTCATCCCGTTGCTCAAGCGGGCACCAGTAACGTCTCCATGGTGAGACTTGTTATTACTGTTTTTGGCATATCGAATATACCACAGGGAGCTTTCCAGGCTCTGTGTGCGGGCGAGATACTCTCAGTAGCTGCTGGGCTCTCTGAGAGGGATGGAGGAATCAAACCCGGGTTGACCGCTGCAAGGCGAACGCCCTACCCACTGCGTTATATGATTATATCAACAGATAGATTATGTAACTTCTCACTTACATCAGATGAGCCATTTGACAGGGTTCCGTTTTCATTTATGATAAGACTATTAATATAAAGAAGACAGAAGGAACATACCTAGTATCATAAAGGCTACTTAATACAAACTCACTAATAGTATAATTTTCAATGGTAAGAAAGCAAAACCTTCTTTTATAATCTGAAACAAGGTAAAATTGTTCACTCTTAGCTTTTCTATTTAATTTAATCTAACAACTAGTTAGCAACAAGAAATAAAAAGAACCCAGTTAGAAAAGAAGAAGTGGGACTCTCATTATATGTTGATGATATGATAGCACATAGAAAAACCTCAAGAACTCCACAAATAAATCCTCTGGCTCGGACAAGCCTCACCCACAAGTGAATCTGCAGAGGGGCCCAGAATTCTAGTTGAGTCACAGAGTTCCAGTTAAGTCATGAAGAGCTCCAGCTGAGTCATGACTCAGCTGAAGCTCCCCACGACTCACCTAAATTTTTTCGTGAACTCAGCTAGAATTCTCCATGACTCAGCTAAAATTCTCCAGTACTCGACTGGAATTTGCCATGACTCAACTGAAGTTTCCCATGACTCAGCGAAAATTCTTCATGACTCAGCTAGAGAATTCTCCATGACTCAGCTGGAGCCCCTCACAACTCAGCTGAAGCTCTTCATGACTCAGCTGCAACACCCCATGACTCAGCTGGAATTTCCCATGACTCAGAGTTCCTCATGACTCAGCTGAAACTCCCCAGACTTAGCTAAAATTTTTCCTGACTCAGCTAGAATTCTCCCAAGACACAGCTGGAATTCTCCATGACTCAGCTGGAGCTCTTCATGACTCAGCAAAAATTCTTCATGACTCAGCAGGAGCTCTTCATGACTCAACTGGAACTCTCTGTGACTCAGCTAGAATTCTTCATGACTCAGGTAGAGCCCCTCAAGACTCAGCTGAAACTCTTCATGACTCAACTGCAACACCCCATGACTCAGCTGGAATTTCCCATGACTCAGCCAGAGTTCCTCATGACTCAGCTGAAGCTCCCCAGGTCTCAGCTAAAATTTTTTGTGACTCAGCTAGAATTCTCCAAGACTTAGCTGGACTTCTCCATGACTCAGCTGGAGCTCTTCATGACTCAGCGAAAATTCTTCATGACTCAGACAGAGAGTTCTCCATGACTCAATGGGGTTATTAGCTAAAAAAAAGATTCTATTTTCAGAGAACACCTTTCTCGATAGGATTAGGAATTTCTACCCTGATCAGATTAAAATTCCAATCCTTTAGTTTGAATTGATTTCCTTAGGTATTAGGTCTACCTGGATAAAACTGCGTGGATGTTCGTATGAGAACACCAGCTATCCTGAGGGAAACTTCGGAGGGAACCAGCTGCTAGATGGTTTGATTAGTCTTTTGCCCCTATACCCAGGTCGGACGATCATTTTGTACATCAAAATCGTACAATTTGTACATCAAGTCTGCACATACAGACCTCCACCAGAGTTTCCTCTGGCTTCGCCCTGCCCAGGTATAGTTCACTGATAGCACAGCAGGTAGGGCATTTGCCTTGCACGTGGCCGACCCAGGTTTGATTCCTCGGCCCTTCCCCTGCCCATCGGAGAGCCCAGAAAGCTACAGAGAGTATCCTGCACACAGGGTGAAGCCTGGCAAGCTACCCTGTGGCATATTTGATATGTTAAAAACAGTAACAATAAGTCTCACAATTGAGATGTTACTGGTGCTCGCTCGAGCAATGGGATGATAGTAATACAGTGATTAGTTCTAACAATTTATTCTACTTTGGGACTTTATTTCTATTTAGCAGTAGGGAAGAGATTTTTGCTTTAAAAGACGGTTTATTTGTATAAATATACTATATATTTTACTTCTGAAGTAAGTTTTACTTTAAATAAGTGGTGTTCGTCAAGTAACTTACCACAGGGTATTTCAGTTAAATAAAGTATATTGATGGTGGTCAGCCCCGGCAGATTGAAGACAAAAACTTGCTATTGATATATGATGTTCTGATCCTTCATGTTTAAATTATAAGAGCTAATCCCAGTGGGGTATGAAATTGAAGACTCATGACTAAACATCAAGCACCAGCATGAGGGACAAGAACATTCCGTGCATCCCTCTATTATCCCAGCCGGGCAGGCGTCAGTGTCCACTATTGCATGTGGAGTCTATGAACAGGACCCGCCAGAGCCCTCACAGGATACACCACCAAGCAACAGTCCTGATTGGAGAGAAAACAGGGCAAGAGACACGGATCTAAGTCAACCACAAGAGTAATCTGGAAATTATTTCAGGCTTCAAACAAATTTATGAAACAGAAGCATCAGAGAAAAAGTCAGGGGATGTGCCACCAGCCATGGGGGTATAAAATACTAAGTTCCAGGCCCAATCCAGGATACTAGACACAGGGAGGTCAAAGTTTCAGGGACAGGGGACACCCGACCCCGCACCATACCAAAACTTCCTTCACCTCAGAAATTAGAACTAAAGAAATTAGGCCTTGTTCTCATCTCCCCCACGACCTGCCAGCCCTCCTGCCCTCAGCCCCAACCCCACTCCCTGGTAGTGGAGGGGAGATGAGAACAAAGCCTTCATTTTATATAAAAAATAAATTGGGGGTGGACAGGGGCTGTGGTGACAGTTGTCTCAGGGTTTTCTTTGATCTCTGACTCAAAGATCACTCCTGGCATCTCAGGGGCCCATGTGGGGTGCCAGGGATCCACCTAGGTCTGCCACGTGCCAGGCAGAATGCCCTCCCTGAAGGTCTTTATTGTAAACAAGACTGCCATCCTCTGGCTGTGGACTGAATTTCTCCCCTCTCAATATTCAAAAGCACTCTCATCTTTTACCATCTCTTGATATCTAGACCTATCTTCATCTTGATATTCACACACACTCTCGACATTCTCATTCGTCTTAACATTGCTTGAGCTCCCCAGTGAAAACATTTTACATTTGTTTAATAGACACTCTTAAGAATATGACAAATTTCTTTGTATTTCTGTATGACTTATGCCTTTTTTATTTGCATACAAATACAAATACCATAATACATATTTAACATTTACTATGTTGCTTGATTTATGAAAAATTTATAAAACTATAAAATATTGGAATGTTAATGAAAAATTAAAATATTTTATAAATATACATCTATAAAACATGTATATTTATAAAGTATGAAAATTTTAAAAATATAAATTATTGCCTGGTTTTCAGTAGAGTATAGCAGATAAACTAGTTTCTAATTGAATACATCACTCTTCTTAACGTGTCTATTAGCATGTTTTTTTTTTATGGTGAAAAAACATTATATTTAGGATTAGCCAGCGATACTGTTTAGTGATCCAACTTTTGCTGGAAACATCCAAGGTTCTATGGTCAGGAACCAGAGGAACACATGCCTTCTGCTCTCCATCATGCTTAATTAGTGTGTTGACCCTGTCCGCAGATGACACAGACCTTCTTCAGGGCCTGTCTAATCTGGTCCTTGTTGGCCTTGACATCCATAGTGAAAACAATTGTATTGTCTTCTATCTACATGGCTGACTCAATGGTCAGAAATAACTTGATGACGGCAGAATGGTCAAGCTAATTTCTCCAGGGGATGCTCTTTCCGAGGACATTTGGGCTACCTTCTTTCTCAGCTGCAGTGTTTGGCGTCTTTGGAAGGTGGCTGGCGTGTGGATCATCCCTTTGTGTCTGTGGACACCTTGCGCTGCTTTCTTGACCTTCAAAGCTTTGGCTTTGGCTTCAGCTTTGGGAGGGGCAATGGCTTCCTGCTTGCCTTCCAGGGTCTTCTTTGTAGAAAGGGTTTAGTCTATTACTGTCTCATGTTGTCTTCAGTCTGCCAATAGTCACCATCCACAACACATTTCTTTTCAGTGATTTACCTCAAGAAACACCAATTTATTTTGAAATTTTGCCCGTGATGCCAGAGAGATAGCATAGCAGGAAAGGTGTCTGACTTGAAGGCAGCTGACTCAGGTTCCACCCCTGGCACCCCAGGAGGGTCACCAAATCCTGTAAGGAATGCTCCGTGAGGGAAGGGCCAGGAATAAGCCCTGAGCACAGCTGGATATAATCCCCAAACCCAAATAAAATAAATAATAGCAACAATAACAGAAACAATTCCTTAATCCATGATAAATAGAATAAAGTTCCAATCTGGCTCAGCTGAGCTAAATCCCACTTGACCTAGTACTCAGTGCATAGAGTTGCTGCCTTCCTAAGGATTAACATTTCAATCAATCATTGTGGAAATTGCTAATCTTGTCTAGGAAAGTGTCATTTCAATCCTTCAAAAACTAGAAATTGAGCTTCCATATGACCCCTCAATATTACTTCTGGGAATATATCCCAAGGATACAAAAAAGCACAGTAGAAATGACACCTGTACCTATATATTCACTGCAGCACTGTTCACAATAGCCAAAATATGGAAACAACCCAAGTGCCCTAAGACAGATGATTGGTTAAAGAAACTTTGGTACATCTACAGAATGGAATACTATGCAGCTATTAGGAGAGATAAAGTTATGAAATTTTCTTATAAATAGACAGATATGGAGAGTATCATGCTAAGTGAAATGAGTCAGAAAGAAAGGGACAGACATAGAAGGACTGCACTTATTTATGGAGTATAAAATAATATCACATGAGGTTGACACCCAAGGACAGTAGATACAAGGGCCAGGGGGATTACCTCATAGCTGGAAGACTGCTTCATGAGTGGACGGGAGAAGGCAGATGGAATAGAGAAGGGATCACTAAGAAAATGATGGCTGGAGGAACCAGTGGGGATGGGAAATGTGTGCTGAAAGTAGATAATGGACCAAACATGATGACCTCTCAGTGTCTGTGCTGCAAGCCATAATGCCCAAAAGTAGAGAGAGAGTATGGGGAATACTGTCTGCCATAGAGGCAGGGGGAGGGTAGGACAGGGGGGCATATCGGGATATCAGTGGTGGGGAATGTGCACTGGTGGAGGGATGGGTGTTTGATCATTGTGAGATTGTAACCCAAACATGAAAGCTTGTAACTACCTCACGGTGATTCAATAAAATTTTTTAAAAATTTTTTAAAAAGTCATCCTCTGACTGTCTTATCTGTTCTTTTACTATTAGTCTCTCATTTGTGTCTACAAAGCCATTACAGGAAGTTCCTAAGAGCCGCCTAACATGCCAGGTTGCAAACTCTGATAAATGAACCATTAAGTTAGGCTAATTTTACAGTTAAATTTGTATGAATGATTTTGTTTTTAAACACGCTAATTATTTTTTGATGTTTTGAGGGGCTGGGAGTGTGGTGTCTCTCTTGCATGTGTGAGGCCCTACATTCTATTCCTGGTACCATCAACCCTCAAGTACTTTTTGAAATTTATTATCATTATTATTATTATTATTATTTGCTTTTTGGGTCACACCTGGCAATGCACAGGGGTTACTTTTGGCTCATACACTCAGGAATCACTCCTGTCAGTGCTCGGGGGACCATATGGGATGCTGGGAATTAAGCCCGGGTCAGCCTCGTGCAAGGCAAATGCCCTACCCACTGTGCTATCGCTCAGTGATTTATTATTACTATCATTATTATTATTATTATTTTGTCCTTTGGGTCACACCCAGTGATGCACAGGTGTTACTCCTGGCTCATGAACTCAGGAATTTCTCCTGGCGGTGCTCAGGGGATCATATGGGCTGCTGGGAATCAAACCTGAGTCAGCCGCTTGGAAGGCAAATGCCCTACCTGCTGTGCTATCGCTCCAGCTCCTGCAATTCTTTTTTAATTTTTTTGAGAATAAAGTATCACAAATTAAATGAAACAAGTTGAGAAAAACAGATTTGTAGCAAAGATGATAAATAAAGACAATTTTGTATACTTTTTGTTTTGTTTACATGTTCCTGGGCCACACCTGGCTGTGCTCAGGGCTTACTCCTGGCCCTGCACTCAGGGATCACCCTTGCTGGGCTTGCGAGACCATAGGTAGTGCTGGGCAACAAATCTGGGTCAACTGTGTTCACAGCAAGTGCCCTTTAGCCATTTTTATTTTTAATTTTATAATTGAAATTACAAATCGAAATGAAGAATCAGAAGAGCTATGCTAGGAGTATCACGTTTCACTCAAGTGAGAGAAGGAATCTGGAGTTCTGATCTCTGTAGACGGTAAAGGATCAGGGACGCTCTCTCTTTTGTCAAGGAGTCGAAAATCAGATGGGCCGGACACATAATGCAATTCAGAGACGACACCTGGACCAGAGCTATTACTGACTGGATTCAAAAGACCGTGTGGCCACCCACCAACGAGATGGTTCAGACTTCATCGTCAAAACCCTGAATGAACAATTTGAGGCTCTTCCTGTTCCTGGAGTGAGCAGATATTATTGGGCTACACTAGTACGCAACAGGGACAAATGGAGACGTTACCGGCACTCATTTGAGTAAATCGAGGATCAAAGGGATGACAAGTGACAAGTGACAATTTTATAATCATTGCTCCCAGCAGAATGGAGACAGTGATGTTTTCTCTAAGGGGATGGAGCGATAACACAGCAGGTAGGGCATTTGCCTTGCACAAGGCCGATCCAGGATCTGTTCCCAGCATCCCATATGATCCCCTGAGCACCACCAGGAGTAATTCCTGAGTGTAAAGCCAGGAATAACCCCTGTGCATCGCCGGGTGTGACCCCCACCAAAAAATAGTGCCTAAGGGTAGAGCACTAGTGACACACCAGTGGCCTTATAAGGTGTTTCTTGGTCTCAGTGGTGTTGGAGACACCAGGGACACCCCCTGTGCCACAGGATCTCAGGGCCTCGAAAAACTCAGTCATGTGCTCTGTACATGAGTACGCTATACTCCCAGCCTTCTGTGTCATTTCTATCTATATCATCTATGTGTAGCTGTAGATTTATATCAATCTACCTGTATCTCTGTGTGTATGTGCATGCTGTGAAATTATTATGCCTTTCTTGAATCTAATTTTGCCTCAGTGGAATTTACATTAGTCATGAGTTCTAAATTGAATATCATCTGTTAGGATTTATAATTTTGCATAACAATTTGTAGACATTTGTTTGTTTCATAGTAGTTGTTCAATAAAATATCTCATAGGACTTGAAAGATAATACAGGAGTTAAGATGCTTGTCTTAAACAGTCAACCCCTACAATTTTTGACACATTGGACCTGGCCTCCTGAGAACTGCCAGGAATCATCCCTGAGCACGGAGCCAGGACTAAGCCTGGAGCACCGCTGGATATGGCCCTAATCCTTCCCATGAGCCCCCAAATTAATAAATTTCTTCACATAGGAGAAATTTTCTTTAAGTAAAATATCTTCATTATTATGTTGCTTTTAGCACTTACTGCTTCTTTGATGTTAAATAAAATGATTAAAATTTTATTACATATCAGTCTATATAGTATGCATTTCTTTTTTTTTCCTAAGGAATCTTTTTTTTTTAAAATTTTAATTTTTTTATTGAGTCACCATGTGGAAAGTTACAAAGTTTTCAGGTTTAAATCTCAGTTATACAATGCTCAAATACCCAGACCTTCACCAGTGCACATATTCCACCACCAAGAATCCCAGTATAGCTCCATACCGCACCCCCACACCCCTAACCCCCCCACACCCCTAGCGCCCCCACCCTTAGCCCCCCGCCTGTGTAATATGCATTTCTTCTATATGTATATTTGTCATTTTTTATAAGATGTGTACACTTTGTAAATATATTTCTTATGAAAAATTAATGGTATTATATGTTTTTAATGTTTTTGGAATGTTTCTTCTTTTTATTTCAGAATACCAAAACAATTATTTTAACTCTATCTTCCCCATCAAAACTCGGGACTGCAGCCAAAGACATAGTACAGGGATTTAAGTGCTTGCCTTAAGTGCAACAGGCCCTGGCACAATCTCCAGCAAAAATATGGTACCCTGAGGCCTGCCAGAAATGAACCCTGAGAATGGTGCCAGACGCAATTCTTGAACACTTCCTGAGGTGTATCCCCAAAACAATCAGGACTTTGGGGCTGGAGTGATAGTACAGCGGGTAGGGCGTTTGCCTTGCACGCGGCCGACCCGGGTTCGATTCCCAGCATCCCATATGGTCCTCTGAGCACCGCCAGGGGTAATTCCTGAGTGCAGAGCCAGGAGTGACCCCTGTGCATCGCCGGGTGTGACCCAAAAAGCAAAAAAAAAAAAAAACAAAGCCAATCAGGACTAACTTTATCAGTGTTTCTGGTATCTACAGAAATAAAGGAAGAAACTGTCTTTTAGTTTTGAAATGCAAAATATAAATAAATTATTATTCCTGGATTACGAGAATTCCAAGGAAAAGTTGCATTAAAAGCCAAGTTATCTTTCTTATCACCAACCTGAGAATAATTATTATTCATCTAAAATTCCTTATCTTTGAGCCTAATGATGTCAAACATACATCAATAAAGAGGAGGAGACAAATTCTATGTTGAATATATAGTGTCTCTTTTGTTGTCCAGCAGAAAGGAGGACTTCTTACGGTCTAAAGGTTAAGCTGTATACAAAATTTCCAGGAATCCTCCTGGTTCACTCAATGGATTTGCTACAACACACTTGGTTTTGTTTCATGTAAAATTCAACATGGGGAAAGAGAACATGCTTGTAAAAAATACAATAGCCAGGATATAAAAATGACCCAAATATACTATGACAGATGAAATAATTAAAAAGCTGTTGTGTATATTTATAATAGAATATTATGCAGCAATAAAAAGTTTGAAATCTTGTAGTTTACTGCAACTGGGCTGTAACTGGAGGGAATCATGTTAAGGTTAAGTGGAATAAGTCAGAGGGAGGAAAAATACTGGATGATCCCATTCATCTGTTGTAGGCATATAGAGGAACATAACAGGGAAATACTGGCAAGGAATGATGACAAGCCCTTTGCCTTGGACTGTAAAAACTGAGATAACCAAGGAATTGGGAAAAGGATGATGGAGAAGGAAGAGCAGAATAAAAGTAATTACAATACAAACTAAAATTTGAGAAACAAAGGGGAGAAAGCATTGGTCCTAATGGAATAAAACCAGCTCAGTCATATGATATTAGTCACAGGAGCAATATTCAGATTTTTTTAGTTTCATAATTTTAACTATATTTCATAAGAAGCGGATAAAATTGTGTTAACAATATTTTTGATATACAAAGCTACTGTGGGCTGGAGCAATAGCACAGCAGTTGAGCTTTTGCCTTTCATGCTGCCGACCCGTGTTTGATTCCTCCACCCCTCTCGGAGAGCCCGGCAAGCTACCGAGAGTATGGAGCCCACACGCCAGAGCCTGGCAAGCTACCCGTGTGTATTGGATATGCGAAAAAAAAACAGTAACAATAAGTCTCTCAATGAGAGACGTTACTGGTGCCTGCTGGAACAAATCGATGAGCAACGGGATGACAGTGACAGTGACAAAGCTACTGTAACTTCATCACTACCAGTGTGCCCAAGGACTTTCAACAATTTAAAAAAATGTATTCATATTTTAACACTATGGTGTTGCCACACATAGTTCTAAGATCACTCAACTCCATCATTATTTCAAGGTCCCTTCTCTTCACACACCCTCCTCCCAGTGCTAGTGACCATATATCTAAGGGTTATAGGTTGTTTACTTATTTATTGAGGTTCTGTGATTTACAATATTGTTACAATTATTTCTTTTGCTTCTACTTCCAACACCACATTAATCACTAGTGTTATGATTATCTTTCCCCACGGACCCCAGTGGCCCCCCTTTTCATCCATGCTCCCAATTCATTCATATATCAGTTTTCCCATTGTGTTAACCTTTGACCTTTTTCTGCTAACTCACAGTGTACCTCTAAGTCCCACATATGAGAGATCATTATTTATCCCTTTCTGATTGACTTTACTCGGCACGATATCATCTAATTTCAGCCATGCTGATGCCAATTGCATGATTTTTTTTAACTGCACAGCATTCCATTGGGTATATATGTCATAACTTTTTCTTCCATTCATTCATAGTTTGGTATTTAAATTAGAACTTCCAGATATTATACTGAGACTCCAGATTGAAGACGAGGAGTCAAGGCAAGAGAGATAGTGTGGCAGGCCTGGCACTTGCTTCGCACGTGGTTGACCTGGGTATAATTTCCTAGTATTGCATTTGGTCCCAGAAACACTGTTAGGAGTTAAGCAGAGTCAGAAGTAAGCCTTGAGTACAATTAGATGTGTATCAAAAAACAAACATCAGGAATTGATAGTTTTCTCATTTTATTCTTTAAAGTTATTTGAAAGCCTCCACTTAGCTCAAGGGGGCTGAAGTAAATACACTAACGCAGGGTTTAAAAATAGAATTTTTCAGCACAACTCTTTTTTTTTTCTTTCTTTCTTTTTTTAATTTTATTGAATCACTGTGAGATAGTTACAAGCTTTCATGTTTGGGTTACAATCTCACAATGATCAAACACCCATCCCTCCACCAGTGCACATTCCCCACCACCAATATCCCAGGTATACCCCCCCTTTCCCACCCTCCCCCTGCCTCTATGGCAGACAGTATTCCCCATACTCTCTCTCTCTACCTTTGGGCATTATAGCTTGCAACAAGACACTGAGAGGTCATCATGTTTGATCCATTATCTACTTTCCGCATGCATCTCCCATCCCAACTGGTGATCCTTAGTTCCTTAAGTGACACCCAGCCCTTATTGTACAATGGAAAATCACATGGATTTACTAATATTCTGACCTTATCCTCAGAGCTGCTGATCCAAGATTCAGCCTAGGCATGGAGATTTTGAGAAACTCCCTTATTGGTCATAGTATGCAGTGAGTTTTGAGAACCGCTGCTTTCCTAGTTCCATCATTTCATAATCAACATAGAAGCAAGATTTCCTTGTCACCGATAAATGTATCTGTGCTGTGACTATGTTCAGGTTCTCAGCTTTTAGTTTCTCTGCTGCATTGCTTCTACAACCCCTCTCTCTAGGTTTCATAGTCAAAGCTCTGAAAACGAAGATTCTGTCACAATCTCATAGCAAGTGTCTCTTAGATAAAATTGAACATTATTGAGCCTCCATGGGGTTTACTCTTTTGTCATTCATCTGACTTAGTGCTGATTGCCTTTGACTAGGCCACCAAATCCCAGGCCAACAAGATGTGGACAAGGTAGCCATGGTGTGTCACATAATGTAATCAAAGATCCTTTCTAGAGAGCAAAGGGAAAAAGAAAAAGAAAATCATAATTTTTCTCTCAGAATGGCTTTGGCTTTGGATGCGGCTCACAAGCAAGATATATAAAGCATTTACAAAATTTAACATAAAAACACAGATTTATCAAACTATCGGGAGAAGAGCTGAACAGATCCTTCCTCAAAGAAAACCACACAGATTGTCAGTAAAACTGTTCTCTTTCTCACTTATTCTTTTTTTTTTAAAATTTATTTATTTTTAATTAGAGAATCACCGTGAGGGTACAGTTACAGATTTATACACTTTTGTGCTTATACTTCCCTCATACAAAGTTTGGGAACCCATCCCTTCACCAGTGCCCATTCTCCACCACCCGTAAACCCAGTGTCCCTCCCACCCTCCCCAATCCCATCTCCCCCCCACCCCACCCTGCCACTGTGGCAAGGCATTCCCTTCTGTTTTCTCTCTCTAATTAGCTGTTGTGGTTTGCAATAAAGGTGTTGAGTGGCCGCTGTGCTCAGTCTCTAGCCCTCATTCAGCCCGCAACTCCCTTCCCCCACATGGCCTTCGACTACAATGTAGTTGGTGATCGCTTCTCTGAGTTGACCTTTCCCCGGAAGGTGAGGCCAGCCTCGAAGCCACGGAGTCAACCTCCAGGTACTTATTTCTACAGTTCTTGGGTGTTAGTCTCCCACTCTGTTATTCTATATACCATAGATGAGTGCAATCTTTCTATGTCTGTCTCTCTCTTTCTGACTCATTTCACTCAGCATGAAACTTTTCATGCCCATCCACTTGACTACAAAATTCTTGACCTCCTTTTTTCTAACAGCTGCATAGTATTCCATTGTATAGATGTACCAAAGTTTCCTCAACCAGTCATCCGTTCTGGGGCATTCGGGTTTTTTCCAGATTCTGGCTATTGTAAACAGTGCTGCGATGAACATACATGTGCAGATGTTGTTTCGATTGTACTTTTTTGCCTCTCTGGGATATATTCCCAGCAGTGGTATTGCTGGGTCAAATGGGAATTCAATATCTAATTTTTTGAGAGTCGTCCAAATTGTTTTCCAGAAGGGCTGAACCAGTCGGCATTCCCACCAGCAGTGAAGAAGGGTCCCTTTCTCCCCACATCCTCTCCAACAGCGGTTGCTTTTGTTCTTTTGGATGTGTGCTAGTCTCTGTGGTGTGAGGTGGTATCTCAAAGTTGTTTTGATCTGCATCTCTCTGATGATTAGTGATGCAGAGCACTTTTTCATGTGCCTTTTGGCCATTCGTATTTCTTCCTTGGTAAAGTTTCTGTTCATTTCTTCGCCCCATTTTTTGATGGGGTTGGATGTTTTCTTCTTGTAGAGTTCAACCAGTGCTTTATATACCATTGATATCAACCCCTTATCTGATGGGTATTGTGTAAATATCCTTTCCCATTCTGTGGATAGTCTTTGTATTCTGGTCACTGTATCTCTTGCGGTGCAGAAGCTTTTTAGTTTAATGTAGTCCCATTTGTTGATCTCTGTTTTTACTAGATTGCTTAGTTCCGTGTCACCTTTGAAGATACCTTTATCTTCAATATCGTGGAGGGTTTCGCCGACCTTGTCTTCAATGTACCTTATGGTTTGTGGTCTAATGTTGAGGTCTTTAATCCATTTTGATCTGACTTTTGTGCATGGTGTCAGGTCAAGGTCTAAACCCATTTTTTTGCATGTGGTTGTCCAGTTGTGCCAGCACCATTTGTTAAAGAGGCTTTCCTTGCTCCACTTCACATCTCTTGCTCCCTTATCAAAGATTAGATGGTCATACATTTGGGGTTGTGTGTAGGGATATTCCACCCTGTTCCATTGGTCTACGGCTCTGCCTTTGTTCCAGTACCATGCTGTTTTAATTGTTACTGCTTTGTAGTAAAGTTTGAGGTTGGGGATGGTGATGCCTCCCATCATCTTTTTCCCAAGAATTGTTTTAGCTATCCTTGGACGTTTGTTATTCCATATGAATTTTAGGATTGCTTGATCCATTTCTTTGAAGAATGTCATGGGTATACTTATAGGGATCGCATTGAATCTGTATAATGCTTTAGGGAGTATTGCCATTTTGACAACATTGATTCTCCCTATCCACGAGCAGGGTATATGTTTCCATTTCCTCATGTCCTCTTTGATTTCATGGAGTAGCGTTATGTAGTTTTCTTTGTAAAGGTCTTTTACTTCCTTGGTTAAGCTGATTCCGAGGTACCTGATTTTCTGGGGCACGATTGTGAATGGGATTGCTTTTTTCATGTCCCTTTCCTCTGCCTCATTGTTTGCATATATGAAGGCCATGGATTTTTGGGTATTGATTTTGTAGCCTGCAACTTTACTGTATAAGTCTATTGTTTCTAAGAGTTTCTTAGTAGAGGTTTTAGGCTTCTCTAGATATAGTATCATGTCGTCTGCAAATAGTGAGAGTTTGATTTCTTCCCTTCCTATCTGGATGCCCTTAATCTCTTTTTCTTGTCTAATAGCTATCGCAAGTACTTCCAGTACTATATTGAAGAGGAGTCAGCACAACTCTTGATTCCAGCTAGATAGAAGTGAAATTTACAAGAATTATGAGTCAGAACTTTAAATTGGTCAAAATTTGGCCTCAGTTTTTTTTTATATTTTTAAAAGTACTCTCATTAATAAATTAATCTAGTCACGGTGCTCACAAATATCCTGGTTCTAGAGCAGCCAAGGGTCATGTACGGTACTCAATAGAGGTCACACTGCTGCTTCTAGTACTCAGACATCTTTAGCTGCAGTTCTTCTCAGGAAGCCAAGCACTTTCACTGATGCTCCCACAGATGTGGCAGAGGTTTGCCAGAGATCAAACACATTGTTGCGGACCTGAGAGATAGCATAAAAGATAGAGCATTTGCCTTGCATGCTGCTGACCCGGGTTTGATCGCCGGCATCCCATATGGTCTTCAGAGCACTGCCAGGAGTAATTCCTGAGTGCAAAGACAGTAGTAACGCCTGAGCATCGCCTAGTGTGATCCAAAAAGCAAAGAAAAAAAAATAAACAAAACCCCCCATATTGTGGCAATCTCGGGGTTTAAACAGCAGGATAAGTAGGACAACTCAGCACATGTAGGTAACACCAAGGTTCAAACTCAAGGCTTTATACCTTTAAGACAGTTGCTTTGGCCTCTGAACCACACCTGACTCACCTCATTTTCATATTAATCAACAACTTCCCATCACATATGAGACATATCTCTGGAGTAGAGTAGCATGTAGCACTGTCGTCCCGTTGTTTATCGATTTGCTCAAGCGGGCACCAGTAACATCTCCGTTGTGAGACTTGTTACTGTTTTTGGCATATCGAATATGCTACGGGTAGCCTGCCAGGCTCTGCCTTGCGGGCAGGATGCTCTCGGTAGCTTGAATAGAGTCACTGTCACTGTCACTGTCATCCCGTTGCTCATTGACTTGCTTGAGTGGGCACCAGTAATGTCTCCATTGTGAGACTTGTTACTGTTTTTGGCATATTGAATACACCACAGGTAGCTTGCCAGGCTCTCCTGTGCGGGTGAGATACTCTGGGTAGCTTGCCGGGCTCTCCAAGAAGGGCAGAGGAATCAAACCTGGGTCAGCTGCTTACAAGGCAAACGTCCTACCCTGTGCTATCGCTCCAGCCCTTGAGTAGAGTAAGTCATAAATTATTTTTCATGTAATTATCATTGCAAAATACTGATTATACATTAGATTTTTAAAAATCCCCAGTAGGGTTTGATTTATTGGGTTTAATAAATCCAAGCTTGCAAGGCAAACCTCTCAATTGTGAGAGCTCTGTAAATACTTGAGTGACATAGTCGAGGCCAGAGGTGGATGTGAGATTTGGTTGGGGGAATGGGAAGAGAGACAGAGACAGAGACACACACAGAGGGTGTGAGAGAAAGGGTGAGAGAGTGAGAAAGATCCAGGGAGACAGAGAAATACAGAGAGAGTGTGTGAGAAAAAGAAGGGGTAGAGAGAATTTCCCTTTACGTTATCAGGAGGAGTACAGTATTAAGTTACATAACTTAATATTATGTTAAATTAGTTAAATAACACAAATTCTCCATTGGTTCAAACGTCAGCTATCATAGCATATTAACAGTATATTCTAACATAGACACTATTGGTCCAAGGGCAGACACTCACAGACAAAGAGCCCCTAGGACTAATCCCAAGTTTTGAAATAATAAAATTTGCTCTACTGGAATTTTCTCTACAGGGCAATTCTCTTGGACAGTCAATACTTATGATTTAGAACAAAGTATGTGTGACTAAATTTTGGGATCTGCCAGTGCACACTTTTGAGGACCGGAAAAAAAACTTGGCGTATTAAAAAATGTATATAAATCATTATCTTACACAACTTTTTGACCTAAGGAATTTTCTGGCCTTTCTTTTTACAAAATTTTTTTGGTCTGGCCCACCTCCCACAGCCTCTATTCTATTAACTCACCCGCTGGCGCTGCTCTAAAAATTCAAGACTAAATCTTCAAGGAATGCAAACCAAACAGCTAAAATTCATGGACACATCAGTCCCCACAGTTGAAAACTCCAGGGTACCTTTGGGAGGTGGGATGATGTCTGGACCAACCTCTTATACTCTAGCCCACTTACCAAAGTAGCACACATTTGCTTGGTTTTAACATATTTGCTGGTATTTTCTCTGTCTCTCTTTCTTTTTTAATTGAATCACCATGAGATAATTACAAGCTTTCATGTTTGGGTCACAATCTCAAAATGATCAAACACCCATCCCTCCACCAGTGCACATTCCCCACAACCAATACCCAGAGTACACGTCCCCTTTCCCATCCTCCTTTTGCCTCCATTGCAGACAATATTCCTCATACTCTCTCTCTACTTTTGGGCATTATAGCTTGCAACACAGACACCGAGAGGTTATCATGTTTGGTCCATTATCTACTTTCTGCATCTCCCATCCCCACTGGTTCCTCCAGCCATCATTTTCTTAATGATCCCTTCTCTATTCCATCTGCCTTCTCCCCTCCACTCATGAAGCAATCGTCCAGCTATGGGACAAGCCTCCTGGCCCTTGTATCTAGTTTCCTAGGGTGTCAGTCTCATGTGATATTATTCTACACGCCACAAATGAGTACAGTCCTTCTATGTCTGTCCCTCTCTTTCTGACTCATTTCACTTAGCATGATACTCTCCATGTCTATCCATTTATAAGCAAATTTCATGACTTCATCTCTCCTAACAGCTGCATAGTATTCCATTATGTAGGTGTACCGAAGTTTCTTTAACCAGTCATCTGTTTTAGGGCACTCAGTTGTTTCCATATTTTGGCTATTGTGAACAATGCTGAAATGAATATATAGGTACAGGTGTCATTTCTACTGTGCTTTTTTGTATCCTTGGGATATATTCCTAGAAATGGTATTGCAGGGTTATATGGAAGCTCAATTTCTAGTTTTTGAAGGACTGTTCATATTGTTTTCCAGAAAGGCTGGACCAGTCGACATTCCCACCAACAGTGAAAGAGCATCCCTTTTTCCCCACATCCATTCATCCAGGTATCAGCCTGGGCCAGGGCTCTTTCCCGGAGCTGCATTTTTAACCAGTTCCCAGGAAAGCTGGTTTTCAGCCTTGGTCTGTGGGGGATGGGAATTGAGGGATACGGAACGCTTGTATTCTCTTATATGTGGGCTTAAATAACTCCACAATTAAATACAATAACCTTCACACACTTTCCCTTTATTGTGGTGGGAAGGTGCTTGGTGGTGGGAATGGTGTTTGAATATTATCTGTAATGAGTTATGGCTAACTACTTTATGAAAATAAAATATATAAAAATTTTAAAAAATTAAAAAATAAGACTGAACAATGTTTTTTTTTTAATTTTCAAAGGGGCATATACAGTTCACAGTCAATCAAGATGTGATTTACACATGCTAGAAGGAAATTCATTTCAAGATCTTCAGGCAGCAATGCAGACTCGGAGAACAAGACTCTAATGGACCCAAGTCATCCTTCCTTGGAGAACAAGTGAATCAGAAGCACATTGGTTATTACAGTTTCTTTCTCAACAAGAATGAAGGGACACTGGGAAGATTGACAGAAGTTTTCAATGGTAAATAAATAGACTTTGCACATTATCATAGCTCCTGGGCTCATCTGACCATATTTGCTTCAAAGCCACCATATCTGTGAACATCTTATCAGACCACACTTGTACCCTTAGTTTCTCCCTCTAGTTTTTTCTGGGTGGGTCCCAAGCCTCCACCCACCTGGCAGTAACTAAATGTCTCATTCACAGCTTGTGGCAGACAGGCTACAGAAAACCACAGAGAGACCCTTCTGAAGACTAGTTACGAGAATCCAGTCAGGGTCGCCAGTATCAGTGAATAGGAGTCAATATGGTGCTACATTGGGGAGATGGGGTTTGGAGTGAGGAAGGAACAGAGTGTAACATATAGGACTATATTAGCCTCTGTTTTGTTTAGGCCCTTGTAGTGCATCTTTAGATATTTTCAGATTTCTGTTTGACTTTACACAAAGTCCTTTACCTGGTTCCTATTCCATAGGTTCGAGGCAAGTCGTTTCCCTTTTCCCAGGGACTAGGGGGTTTCAGAAGAATCACCCACAAAATATCACCCACAACCCAAGGGTTTTAGTTCCAGGAAATACCCTTGAGATGTATTTGGTTGGAAGATGGAGGGCCAGTGGTAACCTGGAAAGGGACACTAGAAAGATGGCACCTTTCTGTCACTGTATCACTGTATCACTGTCATCCCGTTGCTCATCGATTTTCTCGAGCAGGCACCAGTACAGTCTCCATTGTGAGACTTGTTGTTAGTGGTTTGGGCATACCAAATATGCCACAGGGAGCTTGCCAGGCTCTGCTGTGCAGGCAGGATACACTCGGGAGCTTGCCGGGCTCTCTGAGAGGGACGGGCACCTTTCTTACATGCAGAAATAGCTTCTTCTCTTCAGGAACAAATTGACACCATAGAGTCTTTACAGACTTCTGGTCTCCTCACAGTAGCAGAGTTTTACTTCTCTTCACACCCACAAACATCTGGAATTGGCTGCTTGTGGTGAGGAGAGGTCTGCGGGGCACTGACATGTGCGTCAGAGGCCATACTGTGGAAGTCATGGAATGTGAAAAAAAAAAGGTGACATTGAGCAAAGGTCAGAGTTCTGAATGTTTGGCTTCTTTCTGACAGGAGAGAGTCTGAGGGGTCAAACCTTCTGAGAAAATTCACTTCAACCCTGCTCTTTCCACAGCTAAATATGGCAGTATCCTTAGTCTTCACACTGCAGGCAGAGGTCATCTGTCCCATCTGCCTGGACTATCTCAATGACCCCTTCACCATCATCTGTGGGCACAACTTCTGTGCCTCCTGCATCAAGATGTCATCGAAGAATCTACGGGACAATTTCCCTTGCCCATTCTGCTTTTATCCACAAGAGGAGAGGTATTTCAGAGTTAATTCCCAGCTGGGAAGGCTGGTTGATCTGGCCACACTCCTCCACAGGTCTGAGAGCAGCGAGATGAGGCAAGAAGAAGAAGACATGTGTGAGGAGCACAAACAGGTCCTGAGCCTCTTCTGTGAGGATGAACAAAAGCTGGTGTGTCTCCTGTGCATCCAGTCCCCTGCCCACCACGGTCACCTTGTGAGACCTGTGCAGGAGGCCGCCTTACACCACAGACAGAGGCTTAGTCATTATGTGGAGGCCCTGAAGAAGCAATTGGCAAAAATGCAGAAACTAGTAGTCACCCAAGACAGGAAGTTACAGGGACTAAGCTATCAGATTAGAAGGCAAAGAGATCAATTAGTCTCTGAAATGGAGCAGCTGAACCTGCTTGTGGAATGTGAGTGAGATGCAACATTCTCTAGGTTGGATGAAGAAAACGAACACCAGCAACAGAAACTTGGTGGCAATATCACCGCAATTTCTGACCACATTGACACCATGAATGATCTTCTCAAGGAGCTGGCAGAGAGGAGTGCGATGTGTGAGGGGAATTTGCTGAGGGAGGTCAGGAGTACCCAGCCCAGGTATGAGAATCTGGCGTCCCCACCTGTGTGTTCAGTTCAGTTCAAGAAGGAAGGCTATTGTCTTCCTCCGCTGTACTCGGTGTTTGACAACGTTGTTCAGAAATTTCAAAAGGAAGTGAATCTAGACCCCCACACAGCACACCCCAGTCTGTATATATCTGAGGACAGAAAGGTTGCCATCTATGTGAAGCAACGATCAAAAGTTGATGGGAAAACAATACTACGTCTTGATGATGTAAATGTCATAGGCTCTGAAAGGTTCAGTTCTGGTCGACACTACTGGGAGGTCCAGGTGGGTGACAAGCCTGAGAGGGCCGTGGGGGTGTGCACAGATACTCCTTCCAGCAATGACCAGTGGCCCCCGTCAGGTCAGAACCAATCCTGGATGGTCCAGTTGAAGGTTGGCAACTACCTAGCTGGAGGCTCTGTACCTGTCCTTCTCTCTTTGAAGGACAAACCCACAGGGATTGGCATTTACCTGGACTATGAGTTGGGCCAGATTTCCTTTTATAATGCCCGTGACAGGTCTCACATCCATTCTTTTCTGGAGAAATTTTCTGATGTACTAAGGCCTTACTTCTGTGTGGGCCAGGATTCTACTCCTCTTGTGGTATCTGCAGTAACAGATTCTACAGAATGAACTTTGCTTTATTTTCATCATGTAATTTGTTTTGGCAACCCAGTGGAAGATGGTTCTACTCTCAGTGAATAGCAATGCAATAGCAATTCAAACACAATAATTTCTTAAAATACTTGGAATGTGGTTTTTTTTTTTTTCGTTTTGTTACTCTTGTATTTAACAAATTGTTTCAATAAGGGTGATGAGATGTCCCTCGAGAGATTAAAGCACTGAAGTCATTCTTGGCCTACAGCAATTAATGATTGAAAGGTGTGTGCACGTTAGTGCCCCTGCCTTCTTGTCTAGCTGAGGCTAACTACTTAGGTAGAATACGGTCCTGAAGTTTGTGATTTGAAAAGTGTATCTACTTGCTGGAAACCTCCAGAACCCAGCCGCCCCCATGCTCATGGCCGCTCTCCACAGGTTCAGGTCGAGCTGCATCCACGAGTGAATGCGCGTTCCCCCGAAATCTCTCCAGCCCGCAGAAAGACAACAGTGGAAAGCGCTCCTAATTGGGTGGGTTCTAACAGCGGTCCCGATCTGAAAATAAAACTGGTGAGGTTAGTAAAAAGTGGCTCAAGACAACACATGCTGATCAAGAGCGGCTTTATTGGCAGTCATGCTGGTTTTATACCTTTCTTAGCAGGGGGTTGGTACATGAGTTGTCAATCATCAGGGAAGTGTCTTCTCAGACCAAATAAGGAAAAGTTCGGGGCGTACTTTGGTGGGCTTACAATATTCTCTAAGAGTCGGTTGAGAAATAGTGGGGAGGGGAAGACAAAGGTTTATCTGGCAGGAGCATCTGTCAGGAGGAATGTACAAGGCTTTTAGTGTAGAGGAAGGCATTCTACTTACGGGCTTTTTGGGGTCTGGTGATTAACTGCCCTGGGCTAATTTTACTTCTTGAGTTTAGCTATTTCCTTTGTCACAAGGGCACCTGTGCCTCAGGTTATGCAAATGCTGGTAATGGAATTTTCCGGTTTGTCCAGGGTAAAGGTTTCGGGGTCCTCTTTTGTTCAGGTTCCTGAACAGTCCCCAACAAGTGAATCTCCAGAAAAACCCAGGTATGCGGCACTTTGTGACTGAGAACTCTGAGTTTAACAGGACAGGGAACGGAGATCCTTTGCCTGTACCAGCGTATCTTCCTGATGACTAAGCAGTCACACCCATAAACCACCTCTGGCTGGTGCCAGATAATCTCATCATCGGCCACCATCCAGATCCCATGTCCTTCTCTCCTGGAAGGGAGCATAACATGACACATGCCATAACCATGCCACTGGACCCCCCTAGCCAGGATGTTTCACTCGAGGTGCTCCAGAGGGTTGCGGGTGAGACTTCTCCCTGGCACCAAAAACCTCCAGAACACAGCGTTTCCATGCTCACAGCCTCTGTCCTCTCTCTCAGGTAGAACATCACTCACTGGGTTACTTATTGGGTTATGTTGTCTGTCTGTTTTTTTGGGCCACAACTGGTAATGCTCGGGGCATACTTCTTGCTCTGTGTTCAGGGATTATTCCTGGCAGGGCTTGGGGGAACATATATGGCTATGGCTATTCAGGGTGTTTTATAATTTCATACAAACTTTATGATTGGCTGTTATAAGTTTTTTAAGGATGTCACCTGAATTTGGATGGGGATTGTGTTGAATCTGTATAATAATTTAGGTAGGATGGCCACTTGATAATGATTTTTCCAAATTTTTTTCTTTTGGGGTCACACCCGGCAATGCACAGGGATCATTCCTGGCTCATGAACTCAGGAATTACTCCTGGCGGTGCTTGGGGGACCATATGGGATGCTGGGAATCGAACCCAGGTCGGCCACATGCAAGGCAAATGCCCTACCCCCTGTGCTATTGCTCCAGCCCCCAAATGATTTTTCCAATTTTCAATCCATAAACATGGAAAATCTTTTCCATCTTCTAAGGTCTTTTCTCTCTTTATTAAGTGACTTATAGCTTTTATATCATATATCGCTTGAATATTTTAAGTTGATTCCTAACTAGGGCCAGTGATCTCAGCCAGAGATCAATCTCACCCGAAAGAATGGAGCAGCAAGCAGAGGTTTCCAAAATAAATTAATTTTATCTAGATTGCTATGCAGATGCAATAAATGATTAACACCAAAAATAGTACTATGCAATTTGCCCTTACCAAATGTCAAGCACTTTTTCAACATTCACTTTTTCAACATTCAACTCAGCAACATGACACATGAACTCTTTATATAATAATTCATTATACAGCAAGTACTAAAGTGCTGAAACCAATTGGTTTTTATAAGGTCACTTCAAACCTTGATGTAGTTAAGTACTTTTCTTTTTCATTTTGGTCTATCACACAGGGGTTCCAGAACGAAGTCGAGAGATTCTCTTTCAGCCAGCTAATGGCTCAATACAAGACCCCAAAGATGCCACATTTCTCAAGGCCTACAAAGTGGGGTTCACCAGGAGTACCCTGGTCATCCTCAGGACCCCGAGAGTCACACCCAGAACTGCCCAGGAGGCTACTTGGTGTTGGCAGTGGAACACTGGTCAGGCACATATGCCTGCACTCTCTACCCAGTCCTAAATGCTTTAGTGTTTACTCATTAAATGGTGAAGTTTTTTTGATTATCCACCAGAAAACAAATGTAGCAATGTCTGTACTTGTTTATATAATTTGTGTAACATACTTTCTATTTGATTGTTTGGGAACTAAACTCAGTGGTGCTCATGACTTAATCCTAGCTCCATGGTGCTCAGGGATCACTCGCTCAGGGTTTGGGGGAACATTTGAGGTGTGGGGCTTCAAGCGCTGTGCCCACCACTGTACTATCTCTCTCCTCCCATCATTTCTAATACAATTAGTGCCTGCAGAATCAACATGTCCTGGGGCTGGAGAGATAGCACAGCGGGTAGGGCGTTTGCCTTGCACTCGGCCGACCCGGCTTCAAATCCCAGCATCCCATATGGTCCCCTGAGCACGGCCAGGGGTAATTCCTGAGTGCAGAGCTAGGAGTAACCCCTGTGCATCGCCAGGTGTGACCCAAAAAGCAAAAAAAAAAAAAAAATCAACATGTCTTGAAAGGGATTGTTTTTAAAGATGTGTATTGAACTTAGGCATCAAGTAACTGAACTGGTGAATGAGTAGGAAGAATTCCAATGGAAATAGAAATATTAGACATAATGCCTCTAATTACTAGCACTACTCATTACCAGTGTAATTTGATCAGAACATGAAAGCAAAGTGAAAAAGTTAGAGGATAGGTTTGCATCTTTTTCTCAGAATTGCTACTTCTGTATCAAGTCTGTTTTCTTACATGTGTTAGTTAATTCTAACACACACACATACACACACACACCTATTTATAAAGAAAACAACCAACCCCTGTACGATTTCTCTGACCCAGATATTGACTTGCTAATATCTGTTAACTTTTTAACAGATATTAACTTCTAGTGAACATATATACAATGTAAATAAATTCACACTGCTCACAAAATAATTACACAACATACATAATATCCCACATGCAAGTTCACACTATTTTTCTTCAAACAAATTCATTCTCCCCTCTCCCTTTGTCCTATATTTTATAAAATTGTGTTGTGTGTGTGTGTGTGTGTGATATTAAGAGACAACAATACTTTATTATACAAGTTTCTGTTTGGCCGTTAATATTTGGAAAATATGAAATGAAGAGCTCAGTCACGTTTTCCAGATCCCTTTCACTAAGGTAAGAGGAATGCTATTTGCATAGATCAGGAAAGCCCTGATATGCTGTATAATCTCCATTATTTAACGAAACACATCTGGTTCTTCTTAATGTGAAGAGCCCCGAGGTCAGCAGGGCTCTATTCTGTTACTGACCTAGGGATGAAACTGCCTCAGTCACGTGACATCACACCAGGGTCACTGCAACCAATCAACAATATTCAAATGAGACACTAAGACCTCCAGGCAAAACCAGAAAGTGACACATGCTTTTTTATTTATTTTTTAAAAACCAATTGTAAGTCCTGAATTACCCCAAATAGATGAAAATATATTAGTGCCTGAAGAAAAACCACAGACCAAAAATCAACCTACTATTACCACAATTACTTTTATTTATTTACTTTTTTGGTCTTTATTATTTGTTTGGATTCATTTTAGTCTTTAGGTAAAATTTGAATTTTAAGATGCGGTTTTATCTTTTCAGTGCTTACTCTACTTGGGGAAGGGAATGCTATGATCATAAATGAAGTGGCTATGTAACAATATGTTTTTGTTTATTTTGAAAAATATACAGGTCATGGATTGGTCTCCTTTGTAGGACTTTTATCTTTCAAATGATCTTCTTTTTCCTCCTTCATATTGGTTGTTGAACATTTTGGTGGTTGCTCTAGTAAGTCTTGTTTCCATTTAATTTGGTTGCTAAGTAAGTATATCCTCCTTTATCTGCGTGAGCAGAAAATTGTGATTCCAGGGCAAAGAGATCAGGGATTAAGATGATTTCCTGCATGTGGTTGACTCCGGTTAGTTCTCTGGTGCCACATACGGGCCCCTGAGCACCACCAGGAGTGAGTGTGGACAAAGATTCTCCCCAACCCCACAAAAAATCATGATTCAATTCTCCAGGGAGCAAAGAAAATCTTGGTCTTGCTAGCGTAAGCCTAGCTCCCCCTTTGCTCATTGCTCTTGTAATCCTCATGAATTAGAATGAAGGAAGGCTAGAACTTTTTTGCAGTTTCTGGTTTCTAGAATCTGAAATTCATAGTTTCTGAAACTGAAGTACATAGTGAACTGCAAATGCAAAAATTCCAATAATCACTTCTACAGCCATCAAACTTGCCCCATTCTGGCCAAATTCCTTGTCCTGATGTCTGGAGAACTGATCTAGGCAAGCCCCTTGCAGGCAGGCATGATGCCTCATAGGCAGTCAGCCCAGACTTTACTATGAGAATGAAAAAGAAAAATTTCTCACATTTTCAATATTTTTCTTGGAAATATCAGGCATTTGCCTTGCATGTGGCCGACCCGGGTTCAATTCCTTGGTCCTCTCAGAGAGCCCAGCAAGCTACCAAGAGTATCTCGCCCACACGGCAGAGCCTGGCAAGCTACCCACGGTGTATTCGATATGCCAAAAACAGTAACAACAAGTCTCATGATGGAGACGTTACTGGTGCTCGTTGAGCAAATTGATGAACAATGAAACAACAGTACTACTAAAAAAATTATTTTTTCCCCCCACACATAAAGAGGGCACAGTAGTTTTTGCTATGTTTCTTCCAGTTTCAAATAACACAGTACCCATTTCTTTTTGAGTCTTTAGCATAGTCACCACTAACTTCCATATTTGTACCAATGTTTCTCCTGAGTAAAAGTATTAATTAAAATCAATTTATATTTTAGGCAGTGCCATCTGTATGTACTATTAATCTCACTATCTATGATATTGGTGAAAAATGCAGAAATATTCATTAGAGGTTAACTGATTCCTGAGAAAGTTCACTTAGATAATTGTCCCACATTGGTTGAATTCTTTTGTTGTTGTTGTTTTTTGGGTCACACCCAGCAATGCTCAGGGTTTACTCCTAGCTCTGCACTCAGGAATTACTCCTGACGGTGCTTCGGGGACCATATGGGATGCCAGGATCATACCTGGGTTGGCCCCATGCAAGACAAACACCCTACCCACTGTGCTATAGCTCTGGCCCCAGTTGAATTCTTTGAATAGATGACTGGAAGAACAGATATCATCAAGTTCTCTCACACATCAATTCAGTCACCTGACATCAAAGTTTGGAGTTCAATCGAAAGGTCTAGCAGTTGACCTTATTCCCTCCCACACTCTTCCAACTAGTCTCTGCTACACCCTGAAATCCAGGCAAGTCCAGTCCTCCCTCCTGAGGGGAGAAACCAAACTTTTTTTTTTTTTTCAAACCGAGCATGGTCTCAATATCTCCACCTCCCGGTGTTGTATATATGCCCTGGACACTTCAGAGACTACACAGACTGGTGCCTCACTGATGCTGAAGGTATTCAAAGACACTTGCCTCAATTTAGAGACCAGCTTAGAGAAAACAAGAGCTACGTAGAACTGCCATACTCAGGTAAGTAGGTAAGTAGAAAATGCCTCTGGGGAGGCAGGGTTATTGGGAAACCCTAACTTCCTGAGATCTTTGCAGGTGTAAAGAAGAGTACCTCTAAAATGATACGCAGTCTAATGAGTTTAAAATGTTTTTATTATGAATCCAAGTAAGTCAAGGAGATTAGATCCTTTCACAAGAATTTTTGATAATTACTAATACCAATTATTTCCCTGTCTGAGACCAAAAACAGTGGAGAGTATATGATATGTAGGGCATGAGAAGACAGAGAGCATATTTAGTAATATCTATAATATGACAAATCCTCCCAACTGAGAAGGACCTACAAGAAGCATTGGATATATTTATGACAAGTATGAACAGCACTCATGCCCAGGAGTCTTTATTTATGAATTCAAGAAAGGGAGCTGCACTCTCTCTCCACATTATTTTGGTCTGCACAGAATAATCAATGCATTCCAGGAAGATTTGACACTAGATCCTAAAACATCCCATCCAAGTCTTACTGTCACTGAAGACACAAGTGTGATACTTAGAATAAGTCTACCACTTTTTCTCCAGAATCCCAGAAAATATATTGCTTGTCCAGCTGTGCTCAGCCATAGTGCTTTGACATTTTTGGCAGGTAGACACTGGAGTACCAGTGAATGAACCTTAGAATTGTGTGCAGAATTTGTCTTCAGAAATCTTCTGGTATCACCAACCCAAAAGTAGTCAGTCTAGAAGGATCTAAAATACACACAGGACACTGAACAGAAAGAGCAAGTTTCAAGATGTGGTGTTTCTCTAGATTCTGACCTGAGAGAGTATTCAGGTTATAATTCGGATAATAGAACATGTCTCATTTCAACTGTTTTAAGTCAATGTTTGATATCTGACTTCTGAAAGACCTTAATATTCTTTATTTTCTCTTCCCCTTGATTCCAGATCTATTAAGGTTGATTAAAAAAAAAGACTTGTGGTAGGACAGACAAACTTTTAGCTTTCAGCAAGCAATATCCCCAGTTGTGCTAATATTCTCTTCACACTTCTCAGGAACCACTATAATTAACTTAGCTACTTTCTCTTTCTGCTTTTTCCTTCACTATCATTGTTTAGCTACTCTGATTGTCTTTTCTGAGTTTGCTTTATAAAATCATTCTGTAACTAATAAAAAGTTTTTATATAGCATCATGTGTGTGTGGTATCATCATTGTTGACATTAGAAACAACTTTGTGAGTGACCCTGATAAGCAAACTGTCCCCAATCCCTGGTGTAGTGGTGGGCCAACAGCAGGGTTTCACCCCTGGCTTTGGCTTGTAACTCATTCTACTGACAAGGTCAGTGGGGATTTTCAGTTCTCTGCTTTGTACTGTGTTGACTCACTGAACTGAACAGGTTGAACTGTCATATGTACTGACACTTTAAAAAATTGCTTTCCCTTTTAGGCACCATGGTTTATAGTTTTGCTAACAGTAGAGTTCCTGCATAAAATATTCAGCACCACGCCCTCCATCAATGTGCCCATGTCTTTCCACCACGCTCCAGTGTTCTACCTCATCACCCTCCCACGCCCCATTATTACCCCCTCCTTATTTCCTTTTGTCGTTGCCTTCCTACTGAAAACCAACTCTATTTAGGATCTCGGGGTAGATGCCAAGAAGTGGAATTGCTGGTTCCTATGTAAACTCAATTCCTAATTTTTTGAGCTGTGTCCATATTGTTTTTCCAAAAAGGCTGAATCCAGTAGACTTTTCAGCAGTGAATAAAAGTTCTCTTTTCCCCACATCTACATCAACACTGGTTTTTGTTTTTCTTTGTGATATGTGGCCATCTCACTGGCATGCCTCACTAGCATGAGATGATATCTTTGATTTGCATCTTCCTGATGGTAAGTGAGAAAGACCAAGTTTTTTATAAACATTTTTTTGTCATCCAAACGCCCTCTTTGAGGAAGTATATGCTTACCTCTTCACCTGATTTTTGAGGGATTTGCTTGACTTTTTCTTGTAAAGTTCTGTGAGTGCTTTATATATCTTGGATTTAAACCCTTTATCAGATAAGCAGTGGGAAAATAGAGACAATTTCCTCTTCTCATGCTGCCTCAAAAGAGTGTTCTGAGGCACTCTTGGCAGTGTTCAGGGAAGAAACAGGGACTCGGAGCCAGGTGGTCCTGCATAAAAAGCCTACACTCCAGTGCTATGAGTTATCTTCTTGGGCTGCAGGATTGTTGTTCCTTGAAACACAAGAGAGAATTTCTTAATATTTCAGTCTTCCATGAAGCAGCCCGCCCTACCCATTTTTCTTTCCACATAGTGCGTGGATGCCCCCTTGTGTCAATTCTTTGTTACTCAACCAGTAAAATGCTCAAGAATAGAGCAGCTAAGAATACACGCACACACTGGTCCAGCCCGCTGAAAACTCTGGGGTGCCCATGGGAAGGGGATGGGCCAAGTTCTAGACCTGCAGAAGTCCCGGAAGTCATACCCACATGCCCTGCTGTAGCCACGACAAAGGGTCATCTCCACTGCTTCATTAATACTCCCTGTAGTGACACCAAACAGCTAAAAAATTTCAGGTGTCAGGTGGCTAGACTGAGAACTCTGGGGTCTTCACCGAGTGGGGACGAAGCAGCATCCCTCGGCAACACTTCCAGAAGCCTGGAAGCCACTCCCACCTCCCACAGTCAGTGTTGACTAGCCAGTCCCCCGCACATAGTGGCCTTGCAACACCTCCAAATTTCTCAATACGGAAATCCTTTGCCTTGAGGACTTAGAGTTGCATTATTGCCAACCCAGAGGGCTCCCTTTGAAAATTTCCTAAGATCAACTAAAATTTTTTGAAAGGTTATAGAATATTTTATTTCTCTTTGAATTGTTCTTGTCTATGTAATTTACCACTGCAAGCATTGTTTAATAAAACACACTTCATGGCACTCAGCTTCTGAGATGTATTAAAGGGTAGTTGATATTTGAACAGAGAGCTGATTTCATTTAAAAACCTGTTTTTATTTTTCATTTGAGATATCAGTGTGGGCAGTGGGGCTTAGCTACTTGAGGTGTAGGGAGCTGGACATGTTGCAAGGAAACCTTCATTTGAAGTTTCACCAGATCCTTGATATTCAGAATTTTATTCATTTTTTTTCTCCTTTGGTTAAGAATTTGAGTTATATTGGCTTCCCAGTGAATCTGAAATGAATAATTTTGTCTAATTTCTGATGTCATTGGAAAGCTGTTTCCTTTTAATCCCTCCTTCTAAGACCCCAGGAGAGCTAGAGCCATGCTGGCCATCCTTCTAGCAGGTATAGGATTCTAGGAAGAGGGGCTGGTGGAAGCAGCACCAGAAGAACCCGCATGAACATACTGTCCTTTGGCTGTCTGGGAATTGGCCACAGCCTGGCTTGCCTTCCTGTTGGCAGCCTTGCTGCCCAGGCAGCCAAAGTTGCAGGCTTGCAGGGCCCGTCCATAAGAGAAACTCAGTTTCCAAGGTCTTGGTAGAGGGCACAAGTTGATGGCACAGAGATTGAGAGTAGCATCCTCTTTGTTCATGCTGCCAGACAAAAAGCAGATGCCAGGAACAGTCCGGTGGAGAGCCGCAATAGTGGCCATTGCTACTTACTTGGAGTATACTTCTTAGTGCAGGCATGTCCAGCAGTCACCATGTTAGGCTTCATCAGGGTGCCCTCCTGGTAAACATGATGGTCACTGAGGACCTTGTAGACAGTAGTCAGAACTTTCTCTGTCTCATAAGGGCAGTGTTCTAAATCATGGTCTCCATTAGGAATTATCTCTGGTTCAACAATAGGTACCTTGGGGACAGGAGCAATAGTGCAGTGGGTAGGGGGTTTGCTTTGCATGCAGCCAACCTGGGTTCAATCCCCAGCATCCCAAATGATCTCCTGAGCACTGCCAGAAGTGATTCCTGAGTGCAGAAGCAGGAATAACCCCTGAGCATCACTGGGTGTGACCCCCCCCCAAAAAAAAAGAGCTAAAAATAAAAAAACCTCAAAACCAGCCCATTCTCCTGACAGATGCAGAGGGCCAAAGCATTGGCATTCTCCTGTATAGTAAGGCTGCAGGGACACTGGTCAGCAATCCTTAGCACAGAATGCCACTTGTCAAAATCAGCATCATCTTTTTAATTTATTTTATTATTTTTTGTTGAATCACCATGTGGAAAATTACAGAGCTTCCAGTCTTAAGTCTCAGTTATACAATGGTCAACACCCATCCCTTCACCAGTGTACATATTCCACCACCAAGAGTCCCAGTATACCTCCCCCTCATCCCTACCCTGCTTGTGTAGCTGATAGATTTCACTTTACTTTGATTACGTTCAATATTTCAATAAAAACCTCACTATTATTGTTTGGCGTTTCCCCCCCAAAGTCAGACCTTTTGAAAAGGAACCATTTGATAATGTTTTCCATTGCTGACAACCAAGAGGTATAAGGTCGCGCAGCTGCCTCGGCCACGCAGTTTTGGATTTTAGTAGCTAAGTCCAGGAAAATTTCTGCCAGAAATTGCATCACTGCAAGATTTTACTTCCCTTTTGTGGTGCTCATAAAATGGAAAAGCCGAGAGAGAAAAACCCTTCCCATCCTGGTGCATCTTGGGGCAGTGGCTCAGTTCACAGTCTAGAGACATTTCTGCAAGCTGCTGGTGCCCAAAGTAGTTTAGCTGGCCTCTGGGATTATGCTCGTGCAGCAGTGGAAAGGCCAGCACCATCTTTCTTATGCTGAGCACAGCACTCAGAAAGGCCATTGAGCATTTGAGTGATGGTTGATATCTTTGTTCCTGCAAGGAGAGCCACTCTTTGGTCTAACTTGATTCCCAGCAGAATCCCCTTTTCCTTGAGGATGTTTCTGAAAAGTTTTCCCTGCTGTCCTTCTGGTAGAGAGACTTAGGGAAAAGGATCATGACTCTGATGCTCTGGTTCTTGGAAGTTTCCAATGTGAAGAGGATTCCTCGAACGTCCTGCGATTGTCCTCAGTGTTCTCCACCTTGGTCCTCTGTTGGTGATTTCCCATGGTGACCACAGATTCATCTGCACCTGGATCCCCTCCCCAGTGGCAACAAGGGGCTGGGCAATAGCTGAGAGTTCCTTCTTATGTCCTGGGGTGACGACTGAAAATCTGTGAGCCATGGTGACAAGGAGTTTAGAGAAGAGTCCTAGATATCAGGAGCAGTGATGAGATAGCAGCTGCTGAAGAGGGATCAACTAAATTTTTAAAAGTTGAACTTTTACCTTTAATAAGAAAATTTTGCTTTAAAATATTGATAGCAAATATAAGTTCTATTATGGTTTGTAGCACATTGATAGTTTTGAGTACCATTGAAATTAAATTTTTACATAAGGCAGTGCTGGAGGTGGGACACGCAATGCTCAGACATCCACGTGCTAGACATGTGCTCTGTAACTGGAACTCTCCCCCTGGTCTAAAAATAAGCATTTGTTTTGTTTTGTTTGGGCCACGCCCTGTGGTGCTCAAGTAAACAGGGAGCAGCGCTTCAGCATGTAAAGTACGTGCTCAGCCAGTTCTATTATCTCTCTGGCATTAAAAAAAAAAAAAACCTAAAACCATACTTTTTTTCCCTTTTCTTTTCTTTTTTTGGGGGGGAGGGGAAGGATCACACCCGGCGATGCACAGGGTTTACTCCTGGCTCATGCACTCAGGAATTGCTCCTGGCAGTGCTCTGGGAACCATATGCTGGGAATCGAACCCGGGTAGGCCTCGTGCAAGGCAAACACCCTATCTGCTGTGCTATCACTCCAGCCCCCAAACAGACTTTTTTTTTAAAAAAAAGGAAATAGAGCCTAAATGGCAGTGGAGAGTAGATGTGCTTAAAGAGATAGAGGTAATTAGGATTTATGTGAAAAAACTTTTGTCATGTGTGTGATCATTCATTTAGTCAAAGTTGGGAGATTTGGACCACAGGTGGTTGTGCTTAGGGCTTATTTTGTGCTCAGTGATTACTTCTGGTACTGTGCCTTGGGGACCATATGCATTGTTATGTTAGGAATTGAACTAGAGTAGGTTGCATGCAATGCAAGCACTTTATATGATCTCTCCAGCCCCTTTTCAATTATTCACCAACACAGGGACACAAAAAGTCTGAGGGGTACAGCTTTAATTCATTTAATTAATTTGGTGGGGGACACACAACCATGCTCAGGGACTCCTCCTGGCTCTATACTCTGGATTGCTCTGGGGGACTGCTGGGAAACGTGCAATGCCAAGGATGAACTCAGGCTTCCTGTATTTAAATCAATCACTCAGACCATTGAACCATCTCTCTGGCCATGAGTTGCTTTCTTATCTCTTACAACTATTGGCAATGACTTCAATATAAATACTTTTGTGCAGTTCAGTTAGATTATAAAATGGCTTAAACTACAATGATAAGAAAATGATCAAAGACTCCAATGAAAAATTGTGGAGGTCAGGGGTGTAACTTTTTTTAAAAATTTTATTGAATCACCATGTGGAAAGTTACAAAGTTCTCAGGTTTATGTCTCAGTTATACAATATTCAAACACCCATCCATTCACCAGTGCCCATATTCCACCACCAAAAACCCCAGTAGACCCCTCTCCCCCGTCCCCCATCCCCAACTGTATAACTGACGAATTTCACTTCATTTTCTCTTTACCTTCATTACGTTCCATATTTCAACACAAAACTCACTATTGTTGTTGGAGTTTCCCACCAAGAAAGACAGCCCTACTACCAAGGAAGCATTTGATAATTAGTTTTCCATTAAAAGATTGTATGTTTTCAGATTTTAGAAAAGGTCCCTCGTTCATGTTAGTTGCTGCTCAGTGTCGCCGGGGCTCCAACTGGAGAAGGTGTGCTGGCTGTACCTCCTCCGTCTGGATCCAGGGGTGTAACTTAGATTGCTTGACCTGTATGTGAGAAGGAAGGAAGAAAGGAAGGAAGGAAGGAAGGAAGGAAGGAAGGAAGGAAGGAAGGAAGGAAGGAAGGAAGGAAGGAAGGAAGGAAGGAAGGAAGGAAGGAAAAAAGGAAGGAAGGAAGGTGGAAAAAGAAAAGAAAGAAGGAAGGAAGGGAAAAGGGTACACAAAATGCAACAGTTCTCATGCTCTAGAAAAAGTGCAATGGGGCTGGAGCAGTAGCGCAGCTGGTAGGGCATCTGCCTTGCACACCGCGGACCCAGGTTTGATCCCCTGCATTCTTTATGGTCCCCTGAGCACCACCAGGAGTAATTCCCAAGTGCAGAGCCAGGAATATCACCACCAGGAGTAATTCCTGAGTGCAGAGCCAGGAGTAACCTCTGAGTATCCCTGGGTGTGACCCCACCCCCCCAAAAAAAAAGAAAAAAAAAGAAAACAACAAAATAAGTACAAAGAATGTTTTTAAGGTCACAGTTCCGTGACCACTCTATGATACACTCTTTGCCAGCATATCTGAATTAAAGCTCTAGAGCTCATTTTCAATTTATGGGGAAACATATGGGCTAGTGGGACAAAATACCAGTATGATCTAAGCTATCATATAGAGAATGTATTACAATCTAAAAGGCCATGGGGATAGGCATTTAAGCAAATGAATGTTTTTTTTTTAAAGATAAAGAAGTATACATGTGGTCCAGATTCAAAGAGATCCCTGAAACAGAACTACTCGGATAGCCGCACTTAACTTAATTGGGAGCAGTCTGAGCCCAGTTGCCGCTGGGGGTCCCGGCCGCCGCCTTCCGTGGACGCTCAGCCCCAGCCCGATCCCCCTGCTCAGGAGCCCGAGTCTCCTCTCCCAGGAGCTCCATGATCAGGACCCCCGACTCCAGCGCCAGGGGCCAGCCCTCGCTGTCCAGGATCCGGGCCCCGTGGGTTCCTGCCTCCGGGATCTGGCCGTCGGGGATCTGGCAGACAGTCTACTGTTTGGAATGCGGAGCCTGGCTCAGCATCCAGCCGGAGCACTTCCCCATCTTCTCCTCCCAGGGGCCGGCGGGCTGCCTACTTTTTTTTGGCATGCCCCATCCCCCTTCTACCTTCATCTCCCCCTCCCCCAGCCAGCAAGCGCTATCTGAGCTGCCTCCGCGGTCCAGCCTCGGGGGCTGGCGCGCACCATTTCCCCTCGCCCAGGCTGCAAAGACCCAGTCCCCGCGTCCCCTCTGGCCCGACTGCATGGTCTGAGATCAGGCACGTCGCGGGAAGGCAGGATGCCCAGAACACTCGCAGCTTTCAGGTGCCAAGGAAGCCCCTCCGGGGTGCGCCTCCCTCCTCCGATGGTGGCTGATCCCCACCAAGGACTACCCCAAGGGGCGCGCAAGGGCGAAGGCTGCAGCCAATGACACCGGTGGAGGTGATTGTCCGAGGGCGCAGCTGCCTGCTTGCCAACCCGCATGCCAACTTGTACCAACCTGCAGGTGCTGCAGCCCGCGGCTGCGGAGGTGGCGGGCAGGGTGCGCTGCCCGCAGTGCTGGAGAGACGCAGTGCTGGGAAGCAGGACCCCTCGGGTCTGGCCGCCTTCGCCTTTCCCAAAGAGTTAAAATACAGACTCAAAATACAGACTCATGAGCACAGTGGCCACTCAACACCTTTATTGCAAACCACAACAGCTAATTAGAGAGAGAGAACAGAAGGGAATGCCCTGCCACAGTGGCAGGGTGGGGTGGGGCGGAGATGGGATTGGGGAGGGTGGGAGGGATGCTGGGTTTACGGGTGGTGGAGAATGGGCACTGGTGAAGGGATGGGTTCCCGAACTTTGTATGAGGGAAGTATAAGCACAAAAGTGTATAAATCCGTAACTGTACCCTCACGGTAATTCACTAATTAAAAATAAATAAATTAAAAAAAATACAGACTCAGAAACAAAACCCCAAACTTAATTCGGCCATAGGGTCAGGAACTGGGTAACGAAGTATAAAAGAATTTGGAAAATAATTGGAGAAAATTTAAAAATTGAACACATTTGAATGCCCTAATGGCTTTATTACTCCTTTTCTTATTTATGATAATAGCATGTCATTGGGTAAGATATATACTTGTTTTGAGAAGAATTATGTCTACACGTATGAAAAATTTATTTCAGTTTAGTTTCAACTCTTACAAAAAGGAGTAAGAGCATGGTTACAAACATTTCACACAAAGCAATAAATAAAATGTAACGAATAATGGTTAAAACATTGAAAGGTATTTATTATACTTTCCTTCAACATTTCTCCATGGCTTAAAATTGTTGTTAAATAAGAAGTTTGGGAAAACGTAGTCATGATATTCTTAGATCTATGTTTTAGTTTCTGACACACTGCAGCGTTCAGTGAATCTTTGTCCAAAGGCTGCGTTAGACTGCAGTTCCTGTTTATCTGAAATCTGAAGTCGGGAAAATTACTTCACTTTTCTGGGCTTTAAGCTTCTCTTTAGCCACCCAGTTCCAGGCAGGGAAAAAGAAGTTTGCAAGGTTTGTAAATTATTCACCTGCATAAACCATAACTGAATGTCTCCAAAATCACAAATTTCCTAACCCATTCGAATCTTTTCCTCAGAAGCAAATATTTTCACCAGGTATAATCATTTGCAATGAACAGAACTCCATTTATTTTCTTCTTCTTCTTTTTTTTTTTTTTTTTTTTTTGCTCTTTGGGTCACACCCAGAGTGCACAGTTGTTACTCCTGGCTCTGCACTCAGGAATTACTCCAGGCAGTGCTGGGAGACCATATGGGATGCTGGGAATCAAACCCGGGTCGCCCGAGTGCAAGGCAAATGCCCTACCCGCTGTGCTATCGCTCCAGCCCCAAATGGAACTCCATTTCTTAATATCAGTTAAGACTAGAAATCTACAAGAGACGTTTGAGTTCTATCATTTTTAAATTCCTTTTTTTTTTTTGACTTTTTGGGTCATACCCGGCGATGCTCAGGGGTTCCTCCTGGCTCTGCACTCAGGAATTACCCCGGCAGTGCTCAGGGGACCATATAGGATGCTGGGAATCGAACCCAGGACAGCAGCATGCACCGCAAACACCTTACCCGCTGTGCTATCACTCCAGCCCCCTCATTTTAAAATTCTTGTTTTCAATAATTGTCTGTTTATAAAGCCAAACAATAGAACTATGCTAACATTTTTGGAGTAGCAGAGGAAGTGCATTCTTTAAAACTTTCTTTTCTTAAGTTTTGTTTACAGATAAAATATCTTTGAGGGGCAAATTTCATACCTCCTCCAAGTATTAATAGCTCAATCACCTCCAAAGTCCCAAATTCTTCTCCTCAGTCCATTGAACCTCTGTTATTTGATCACCTTCCCTTCCATCTTCACTCTCCACCTGTGGTCTGTGTCCATGGCATTCTTTGTTTGTTGCTTTCAGCGCACATCCACTATTGCTTGGGACCACTCCCAGCTTGGGGCTCTGGCTCACTCCCGAGTGCTCCTGTTAATGAACAATGTGGGGATATAATGTAACCCCAGCCTGTTAGTCTAGCTCCCTGCCCTCTCCATGGGTTTTTCTACATCATTTCTGTCTGTTCCTACATTACCACAACTTTTTGTGGGAGTAGGGCCCCCAGATGGTAATAAGGGGTCACTCCCAGTTATTCTCTATCAACCAGGCCTGCAGTCAGTGTGAGGGCCTGAGAACGCAGTGCCCCACTTACCCCAATATAAAAAAAAAAAGGAGGGGTATCAGTAATTTTATGTCTGGCAATTAATCCCTTTGTCAGACCCTTTTAACTTTGTTCCTTCTTTTCATCTCCCAAACTCAGAACTTCCTAGTGTTAGGAAAAGCTGAAAATAGACTGAGGCTTATAGTTTGAAACTGTGACAGCTTCTCCAGAGAGATGCTCCCCTGTTGCTTTCTCTTGGCTCTGATTGGACCCAAGCGGAACATTAAGTACCATAAGGACACCAGGTCCCTGGCTCGTCAGTACCAGTCCATGGAGACTGCATAGTTTGGACCTAGCATCTCCTTGTCCTTCATTACCGTATATATATATATATATATATGTGTGTGTATATATATAAAGAAATAAATAAAATGTAATGAATAATGGTTAAAATATTTACATATACATATTTACATATAAATATAAATATTTACATATAAAATACATGCATATAAACCACTTCTCAATAATGCCTGTTCGAAATGTTCTCTACCTCTCATGTTTTTTGTATCTATTTCTATTGTGCATGCTCCCTGTCCTGTTCTCCCTCATGAATACCTATGTGTTTCCTGAAAATGACTAGGTTACGTATAAATTATTATCTCACTCTGTCTCTGCTGGGCGTCAAAACAGAGCCTCTCTACTATCTTTGAAGCTTTTTTCCAGGTGTGCTGGTGGGCATCCATCCCAACTTGAAGTGTTTCCTTGCCATTAAAGCCCCTCTTTTACATTAATTACTCCTGGGCTATTTTATAGTCCCACCTTGAAAAAACTATTATCTTTTCATGTCAGGTAGTGAGATTAAGGATTAATCAAAATTCTCCACCAGAAGATTTTATATCTATGCACATGAACAAAATCATTTTCACTGAGTGATGGGAAATCCTCAAGGGAGGGACTAAAGAGGGAAAAGAACAGGCAATACTAAGTAGAATTCTGACATTTTTATATGTCTATTTTAATTAATTGATTGAGGGGTAGGGCTCAAGACTCAATCCTGGTACTGTGTTTAGGGATCGCTCCCAGCAGGGATTTGAGGATAGTGTGGGGTCATGAGGATTGAAACAGGTTGGATTTGGTTAGGTGCAAGGCAAGCCTCTTATCTGATATCTCTCCAGTTCCCCATGTGCTAAACTATTTCTAGGACCTCTGTTGGATTGATTGGAGTTAAACAATGAAAGAATTCCAAGATAATCCAGTGGGTTTTCTCTTTGCACCTAATTTCAAAATATCTTGAGCAACAAGAAAAAATATATACTTATTTTTAACTATTTATTTTATTTTGGTGGGAGGGGAACACATATCATAATGTGCAGGGCTTACTCCTGGTTCTGTGCTCAGATCACTGCTTATTGGTGAATGCTTGTGATGCTGGGAATGGTACCTGAGTTGACTGCCTGTAAACCAAACACACCAATCACTGTACTATCACTCTGAAATTTAAAATTTAATTTTAGAAATATTTAAACAGATATACAAGAGACTAGGGTAGCGCATTTCCATGAGTCACTCTTTTCTAATATTTCTGCTACATGACCAATCATTTGATATCTCCCTGTGAAAATCCTGATACATTTTCACTGAGATTATTTTGATATAATCACCTAGGTGAGTCATCCCAGCATTTCATTCCAAGTATTTCAATAACTTTAACAGAGAAGGACCTTATCTAAAGTAATCACACAATTGCACCCATATAAACGTGGTGTAGCTCCAAGATCATGAAACATTTTTTTCTCCATCACCAAAGACCTCATATCTGTGTATTGAAGAAGTCCTGCATTTATATTTCTGGGTATCTTCAGGAATGGTGATCGAGCAACTTCTTTTTTTCTTCTTCTTCTTCTTTTTGGGTCACACCCCGTGATGCTCAGGGGTTACTCCTGGCTCTGCACTCAGGAGTTACTCTTGGCAGTGCTGGGGTGGGGAGGGGGCATATGGGATGCTGGGAATCAAACTCGGGTCAGCTGCATGCAAGGCAAGTGCCCTACCCACAATGCTATCGTTCTATGATCAGTGTTCCTTATCTAACCCCTGCTCCATATCTACCTACCTGCAACATGTGAATAACTCCACACACGTAAACAATAACCCCTCATTGAGGCTTCCTAGGAGATTTCACACGTGGAATTCTTTCTTTCCAGCAGTAACAAGTTTGACCAGGCAGGGAATAATTTAGCTGCAGGAAGGTGACTATGTTCCAGGGAAATCTGATCCTTCTCTATCTTTTAGCATCGCCTTGGCGTAGTCCTGGACTATGAGTTGTGTCAGATTTCCCTCTAAAATCTGAGAAATGTTCTAACATTCAATATTTTTTTTGTGTCTTCTGGTACCATCTCCACCAAGGGTGTAATTAGGAGCTGCTCAAGGGTTGGTGCTTCAGGGTTACTCCTGTTCAAGCTCGGGAGAGCATGGACATCGCTAGTGGTCTGAGCCCTTTTAAATAGTTATTTTACATATTTTGATGATTTTTTATTTGGCGAATATCTGTTACTGAGTGTTAAATTTTCTTTGTATATAGATTGACTGTTATAAAATGTTCTCCATATTTTGTGACCTTGAACAGAGAATTCTTTGGAAAGGAGAGAGGTAAAGGTTCACATCCTCGGGTTAGATGCAGGCCAGTCCCACTTAGAGGCGAGCAAGAACTCCTTTAGTTAGTGTTTGTGAATGAAGTTTTGTGCTGACTTATGGAATGTGAGTGATAACCTAGCTAGATGAATTGTTCTTATTTGGATTCTGCTTCATTTATTGTGGTAGGTATATCATGCCATTCCCATCTGTTTTGCAGTATTTAATTTGAAAGATATGTCACTATTCTTTTTTTTTTTATGGGGACTGCTATTAGGTGAATTTTGGTGAATTTCTTACTGTTCTTTATCCTAGGGCTCTTGCCTTTTCGTTTTTGTTGTTGTTGTTGTTGTTTCTTGGTGTTTATCTGTTTGAGTTTATTTAGTTTGGGGCTCTATGAGCTTTTTGGATCATATTGAGATCAGCACTGTTTTCAGACTGGGAAAGTTTTCAGCTATGATTGTTTGTGTCAAAATTTTTTTTCCTGGTGTTTGGAGGGTCCTCTTGAGATGGAAAATGCGTGCCGAAAGTAGACTATATACCAATCTTGATGGCCATGAAATATTTTCATTGCAGACCACAACACTCTAAAGGAGAGAAAAAGTAAAAGGGAATGTACCTGCCATAGAGGCGGGGTGGGGATGGGGGTAAGGGGAGCATTGGGGGGAATACTCGGAACATTGGTGGTGGAGAATGGGCACTAGTTGAGGGATGGGTATTCAATCATTATATGACTGAAATGCAAGCACTAAAGTTTGTAAGTCTGTAACTGTACCTCACGGTGATTCATTAAAAAATAAAAAAAATAAATAAATAAACCCTTTTCCTTCCAAAATCAACATTTCTAAAAGTATGACAAACTTCTTTGTATTTGTCTTGTTTTGTCTATTGTATTTGCATATAGGAATACCTTTCATCCAAATGTTGTATTGTTGCTTTATTTTTAGTTTCTGTCCTTAGTTTTGGCAGTTGCAAATATAAGTTCTCAAAAAAATTTTCTCTTACTTTTTGTTTATTTGTTTGTTTGTTTGTTCTGGTCTTCAATATGCCAGTAGTCACCAACACCAACCCATTTTGATTTAGTGACTTGAAGATCATTTATCTGGAGTATGATTTACTGCAGGGCTCCAGTAAATAGCATTTCAACAAATACATTGCATTCTTTTCACTTGTAAATACTTAATCCCACTGTTAAGCAGAAACACAGGGCACAAACTAAACTCACCTGAGTAAAGTTAGTTTCACTTTACCTACCACCTAGGGCATATGGTTTCAGCCTCTCTGTGAACTGGAATTTTTATCAAACATTGATGAAACTGCTGAGCCACTCTAGGAAAGTGTACTTCTCTATGTTATCTCTTCTTTTGCTATTGGCCTTCCCATTCTGCCCTATTTGAGCCTACAAAAATCATTGCTTGATGTTCCTTATATATGTCAGCTGTGATGCTGTGTGATTCATTCACTATTAAGTAAGGATAATTATATGTTTAGACTACCTTGGATGATTTTGTTTCTAATCACCATTTACTGATTTTACTGTTCTGACAGGCTGGTGATGTGTTTCAGATATAAAGCATGTGTAAGTCTATTTGACTTAACAATATTCCAAATTTTATTTTAAATTTATTTTTTAGAAACTAGAGTAGTACAAATTAAACACCTTAATATAAAATAAAATAAACAGATTTGCAAAAAATATATATAATACTATACTTTATATATTTTAATTTTTATAGTGACCTCTCACAGCGGAATGAAGGGGGGTCCTTCATTCAGTGATGCCAAATGAACTGATGAATATTCTATTATATATTGTCTGTATAGTATATATGCCACAATGTATTAATTTAATTTTAATAAAATGTGAATATATTTTTGAATAAATATTGTGTGAGAAATTACTCAAAGGGTATAATTTTAATATTTTAAATAAATAAAAATATAATTAATTAATTAATTAATTATCCTTATTTTAAAATATCAAAAAATTATTCTATTTCCATATTTTCATCAAAATTCTGGGAATCAAAATGAACAATTTTAAGCAAAATAGGAATTGAGCTCCCATTTAACTCAGCAATTCCATATCTTGAAATATGCCCTAAGGGATCAAAAGCACAATGTAGAAAAGACATTTGCATTCCTATATTCATTGTAGCACAATTCACCGCTGCCCAAATCTGGAAACAACTCAAACATCAAAAAATAGATGATTGGGTAAAGAAATTGTGGTGCATATACACAGTGGGCTATTACTTGGGCTAAGAAAAGGTGAAATCATGCAATTTGCCATTACATTGATGAATCTAGAGAGAATTATGCTGAATAAAGTGAGTGTGAGAGAGACATGACAACAAACGATCTCCCTCATATGTGGGATATTAAGAAACAGTTGGTAAAGAACAAATGTTCAAAAGCAATAAAAATGAAGAACATGAGAGCTAGTCTTCAGTAGGAAGCTTGCCACTTTGGGGTGAGGGGATAGGACAGGGAAGAGAACACTATGACGACGGTGGGGGGAGTGACCACTCTGGAGGAGGGGGGATAGCTGAAGGATGGCAAAGTGTCAAGCATGAAACCCTCTCAGAAAGATTCATGGGAACCACAATGCCTAAAATTTCTAATTAAAGTGCCTGTCATAGAGGCAGACTGGGGGTCGGGAGGAGAAGTGGGGACATTAGTGGAGGGAAGTGCACAGTAGTGAAGAGATTGGTGCAAGAATATTGTATGCCTGAAAATGAAACATGAATAACTTCATAATTCACAGTAATTTAATATTTTTTAAAAGCAATCTAAGTTATTTTTGTGAACATAACGTGAGAAAAATCAATCTCAAACTAAAATTCTTAATTTTGGATCCCAAAGATACCACACATGCACCAAAAAATGGGGTGGAGTGGGGTATATGTCAAATACGCAGTGTGTCTTTTGTGGTCCTGCAAGAAGGCATGCTTATGGTCTAAAAGTGAATCTGATAAGAAGATCTCCAGGAGTCTTTCTGATTCATACAATGGTTTTGCAAAACACATCTGGTTCTGCCTCATCTGAAATGCAATGCATGCTAGAAGAAGATGCTTGTACAAAGTACAATAGCCAGGATATAATAACAATTCAAATTCTCAATGACAGATAAAAATGACTCGACATGTATTTGTAATGGAATATTACACAGCAATAAAAAGATGAAATCTTGAAGTTCGTTGAAATTTTGATAGAACGGGAGGGAAATTAGATGAAATAAGAGGAAAAGCAAACACAAATATCAGTGGTGATAGACAGTAGGTGATTAATAAAACAAGCAAATAGTGCAGAATGATGACAAACTCTTGCCTTGGATTACAAAACTAAGATAACCAAACAGTTGGGGAAGGGTGGGGGAAAGAAGTAAAAACCAGATTAGAAGAAGATACAATGTAAATTAAAATTTGCTAAGAAAGACAGAGAGCGTTGCTACATTATTCATCGGAAATAGAACTCCCTCAGTCTTGTGACCTCAATCAGAGGGTCGCTGCAAGGAGATGAACAATAACTAGATAGCTTCTTATTTCCTTTCTTCTTTTTTAAAGTTTTAGTTTAATGACAATTGTAGTTTAGGTAATGAGGGTAAGCGTGTGTTATATTTTGTTGGGTACATTGAAACTGATGGTGGTGAAGTTCCAGTTATTTTGTGTATAAAAATATAACACACGTTTACTCTCATTACCTAAACTACATACTTGTGGCGTTGTTACAACATGCCAGCAGCAAAGTAACAGGATCTCTCCACTCTAACACTATCTCAAGGTCACTTCCCATCCCTCTGTCCCTCCAGCTGGCTCCGATCACAGCTATAGTGATCAGGTCTTAGGGTGAAAACATCCAGATGTAACACTGAGAGGAAAGATTTAACACCAGGAATTGACCCAGGTTTTCTTATTTCATTCTCAAAGGTTACCTGCAAGGCACAATTAGTTCTGGAGAAGGGGTGAAGTGAGATTGTGTGTTGTGTGGGGGGGGGGCGGGGAAGTTGAGGGGGGGCAGCATTGCACACATTAACATGAGGTTTAAAATCCATTTTTTTAACACAGTGCTTGATTTCAGTTAGATGTCAGCAGAATGTACATGAAAATGAAAAGGAACTCAAAGTGGTTTGTGTAAAAAACTGGCCTTTGCTTTTTCCCTTCTCTGAAGAAGTCTTGTGTTTATTAACGTTTTTAGTTGTGCTCACATATGTTCTGGTTGTAGCCCTGGCTGAGGGTCCCATCCCCTCACGGACCTCACTGGACCTGGTGCTCAGACATCTTTAGTTGGAGTGCTTCTCAGGGAGTCAGACTCTTTGCCGGAGGTGCTCCCGCCCATGCGTTGGAGATCACACATTCCATGGCAGTGCCAGCGGTTCCAAACAGCAAGATGTATCCAGACCTACTTATTTCTTTAGGGAAACCCTGATCCAAGCCGGTCACACTTGAACATCCAACCAGCTCACGCCCTTTCATTCTCCCTCTAACCTTTGCTGGGTGAGCCCCAAAGCCCCACCCACTTTACGGTATATAAATATCCTGCTCACAGGAAGAGCACACAAAAGTGAGTAGCTAACAGGCTACAGAAGCCCCCAGGGAGATTCACCTGAAGACCAAACACCAGCACCTGGGCAGATCAGGGTCACCAGTCTGGGTGAGTGACATCCACGTGTCGCTAGCTGGGAGAGATGGGGTTGGACTGTGAGGTACTATTTTGCATATTAATGCACAGCTCTCTAAGTGTTATCCATTTTCTCTTTGACTTTTCAGGAAGCTCTTTCCTTGACTCCCATTTCATGCACTTTCATGCACGTGAGGTAAGTCATTTTCCTTTGCTCAGAGAGTAGTGATTCTAGAAGACTCTCACACAGTCCCAGCAGCTCTTGTTCCAGGCAAGGTCCTTGAGATTGAGAGGCTGGAGTTGGCAGATGGTGAGGGAGAGGAGAGTCAGTGGTTGTCTTTTTTTTTTTTTCCTGCTTTTTGAGTGGGTCACACCCAGTGATGCACGGGGGTTACTCCTGGCTCTGCACTCAGGAATTACTCCTGGTGGTGCTGAGGGGACCATATGGGATGCTGGGAATAGAACCCTGGTCGGCCGCGTGCAAGGCAAACACCCTACCCACGGTGCTATCTATCCATCCCCCAATGGTTGCCTTAAAAGCGGCAGTGAGCAGGGACTATGGGAAGATGGTGCCCCCTCTTACAGGGGGGAATGTCTTCTCATCCTCCAAAATAAATTCATTTCTAGTCCTTGTAGAAATGAATTCATTTCTAGTCCTTGCAGAAATGACTGCTCTGCTTCCTTTCTCTTCACATCTCCAAACATACATAATTGGCTGATCTGCTGGGCACCAAACCCCTGATTTCGAGGCTAGAGATGTGGAAATCGTTACAGAGCTGCTGTCTGTGAGAGATATCGGTCACAGGACAGAGGTCTGAGTTTGTGACTTGTTTCTGACAGGAGAGAGTTCTGGGTGACTAACCTTTTCACACCTGAAGATGGCAGTGTCTTCCGTCCTGGCCACAGTACAGGCGGAGATCATCTGTCCCATCTGCCTGGAATACTTCAACAACCCTTTAACCATCAACTGCGGGCACAACTTTTGTGCCTCCTGCATCAAGTTTTCATGGCTGTATCAACGGGAAACGTTCCCTTGCCCCGTCTGCCGATATCCACATAAAGAGATACACTTCAGTACCAACCCCCAGCTGGGAAGGCTGGCAGACCTGGCCCAGATCCTCCACAGCTCCAGGGGCAGTGAGACGGCATGGGAAAAGGAGCACAGATGTGAGGAGCACAAACAGGTGGTGAGCCTTTTCTGTGAGGATGACCGGGAGCTGCTGTGTCCTTTGTGCGCCCAGGGCCCTGCCCACCAGGACCACCATGTGAGGTCTGTGGCCAAGGCAGCGGCTCATCACAGACAGAGGCTCAGAGGGTACATCGAGCCCCTGAAGAAGCGGTTGGCAGGGCTGCAGAAGCTCCTGATCACCCAAAACAAAAACCTCCTAGAACTAAGGGAGCAGGTAGAGAAGGAGAAACTGCAATTAGGCGCTGAGTTTTCAGAACTGAACCTGTTTGTAGAACACGAGCAAGAGACAACATTTTTCAAGTTGGACCAAGAAGACAAAACCGTTCAACAGAAACTCACTGCCAACTTCACTGCAATTTCTGGATATATTGACACCCTAAGTGGCCTGCTCAGTGAAGTGGCAGAGAAGACTGTATTGTCTGAAGGGAGAATGCTGAGGGAGGTCAAGAGCATCCAACACAAGCATAACACCCTGGAGTTCCCATCTTTGTGGACTGTTCATTGGAGGCCGGAAGGCTACAGTCTTCCTCCGCTGTGCTCACAGCTGGACAAAATCATCCAGAAATTCCAAGAAGAAGTGACTCTGGATCCCCAAAAAGCACACCCCAGTCTGCACATGTCTGAGGACAGGAAGTCTGTGGTCTATCTGAGGAATAAGACAAAAACTGATGAGGAACCAGAGCGATACCCTGCTGATGTAGCAGTTCTGGGCTCTGAAGGATACAGTTCTGGCCGACATTACTGGGAGGTGCAGGTGGGCAACAAGCCTGAATGGGCTGTGGGGGTGTGCACAGATGCCCCTTCCGTCAAAGGGCAGCCACCCCTGTTGGGTCAGAACAGATCCTGGACGGTCCAGCTGCAGAATGGCACCTACCTAGCTGGAGGCTCTGTACCTGTCCTTCTCTCTTTGAAGGACAAACCCACAGGGATTGGCATTTACCTGGACTATGAGCTGGGCCAGATTTCCTTTTATGATGCCAGTGACAGGTCTCACATCCATTCTTTACTGGAGACATTTTCTGACGTGCTAAAGCCTTATTTCCGTGTCGGCCAAGATTCTACCCCTCTTATAGTGTCTGCGATAAGAGATTCTACAAAATGAGCTCTGTGTTATTTTCACCCAGTAATTTTTGGACAGCAAGTGGAATATTGTTCAATCCTTGATGAGAAACAACAAGTTTACAAAATACAAATTTGACTTAAAACACCCAAATAGAATCTTCCCTTTAAATTTCTTTTAAATTTTATCATCCCGTTTTTTTATTTGATGACATGCTCATAATTGGCAGATTTAAATATTGATTTTGTTCTTGGTCTGTAGCAAATAATTACTGAAGACTTTGAGAGAGTTAGTACCACGGCCTTCTGAGATTGATCGCTCAAGATGGAAATGGTAGAATATTGTCTCAAGGTTTGCAATTTGGAAGATGTGACCATCTATCCCAGCATGTGCCAATCCTTGCTGAAAGGGCATTGGCAGTGAATCATTTTTTGGTGTGTTTTGAGTAGATAAGGAAGAAATCTTACAAAGATCATTGTGTAATGCAAACCCTCACACCCTTGTCTGCATAGAATTGATTAGTAGAGATTATTCTTTGGATCCTCTCTCTCTGATCAATTTTATCTTCATATACTGAATGTATCACCTAGATGGTGTTTATCTGCCATTCTCTGTATATCTTATAGAAAACTGTATAAATTTGTTACATGTTCCTCAATCATGCTTGCCCATCATTAATCTTGATGAATATGGGTAACTTTTTAATAAAAATTTTTTAATTGTAGAAATGCTTATTTCATCCTCATTATACTGGACTTGAAGCTGTGTTCCTTAATCTTTCAGTCTTGCTTATGATTGAGTTTCAGGATGTACGTGTCTTTCTTTCCAATAAAGAGTTTCTACTAAACCAGCCTATCATTTTTTTGACGAGTAGAGCATAACATTACTTTGACACGACTTTAATAGTTTTCATGTACATTTGCACCAATCCCAATGAACATATATCTCTGTTTCACAATTATTCCAACATGATGCCTGAGAAAAGGACAATTACAGTAAAGTCATCTTGGGCATTGTTTCGTATTATCACATGAGTTGGGAGGGAGACACTGACCTCTGTGGAGTGTGTTTGGATAATTAAGGGGAAGACCTTGCTGGATTAATATGGTTTTTTTAGGCAGAGGCAAGTCATACTGGTTTCCTGTCTCCTAGGAGTCTTGAAAACTGTACTTAGTTTTCTGAACAATGACTGGAACATCTTTCATTATGTGTTGACAATCCCAGGTCCACACACCCTGAAGAATGCCTTATCTCATTTCAAGGGGGCAGATGCGAGAGTTTGTGATAGTCCCTTCCTTCTCAAGTAATTTAAAAGTAAGGGAAATATTTCCAGTTTAGGCTCATGCCTTTATTTTCTGGATCCCAAGCTAGTCCTTAACCTTCACAGTAACAATAATCAGTTATAAACATGGTCCCAGTAGAACCATGGCCCCTTTTATTACTCATTGTGGTGGTGGGATCTTTACAGAGGTGTTGGAGAAATGGGCAGAGGGGCTAGCTCATCAAGCCAAAATCAAGAGGATGAATAGATGCCCTAGTTAGAATGAGGAGCCTGAGCAATAGTACAGGGGGTAGGGCATTTGTCTTGCACATGGTCAACCAGGGTTTGATACCCAACATCCCAGGTGATCCCCCGAGCACTGCCAGGAGTAATTCCTGGGTGCAGAGCCAGTAGGAGTAACCCCTGTGCATTGCTGGGTATGACCCCAAAAGCAAAAAAAATGTAGCAATATAATTTTTTTCCTTTTGAAGACCTAAGCATAAGAGCTTCTGTAAAAGTAAGTCCTACTTTTATCTTTTGGCTATTTTATGATTCTAAAACCTCTATTTCACCATACTAGTTTTAGGCTACTACCTAACTTGTAGAAAACTCCACCTTTAGGCTTAATATCTGCCAATTTATTTCCATTAACATGTGCAATCTTTACATAGCATCCCATTTATGGGCTATATGCTCATGTATTCATCCAACACATGTGTAACATGTTCACTATGCATGAATCTGGTAATAGCTTGGGAAGAACCACACTTATGGTCCCCCATCATCCACCTTCACCACCCCTCAGAGATTGGGACCTATCATCCATAAAAGAGAGAAAACTTAGGTGCATAGTGATTATTCATCCTTTATAAGCACTGTAGCACTGTTGTTCTGCTTTTCATCGATTTGCTCGAGCGGGGACCAGTAACGTCTCCATTTTGAGACTTGTTGTTACTGTTTTTGGCATATTGAAAAGGTGGGACACTTTCAGTAGCTTGCCAGGCTCTCTGAAAGGGACGGGGAATCAAACCCGGGGAATCAAACCCGGTCAGCTGCGTGCAAGGTCAACGCCCTACCCGCTGTGCTATCGCTCCAGCCCTTATTTTGTTTGTTTTTGTTTTATGACCACACCTAGAAGTGTTTAGTTCTACTCTTGCTCTGGAGTTGAACTCCGGAGCAAGTTCCGGGGTCAAACTTAGGTTTCCAGCATGCAAAACACACATTGCTATTTATTGAGGCATCTTCCCTGCTCATATTTTATTTTAATTTTTTGCTTTTTGGGTCACACCCGGCAGTGAACAGGGATTACTCCTGGCTCATGCACTTAGGAATTACTCCTGGTGGTGCTCAGGGGACCATATGGGATGCTGGGAATCGAACCTGGGGCAGCTGCATACAAGGAAAACGCCCTACCTGCTGCGCTATTGCTCTAGCCCCCTCACATTTTCTTTTATGTATTATTCTATTTTATTGAGTTAACCTCCCCGCCCTGAGTGGAGCTCCCATAGTTGAAGAAGATGAGCCCCTCTCCACACTTTCGGATGAGCCTCACACATGAAGGAACTGGCAGAGGATCCCAGGTGTGCGGGACCCGGGGCTGAAATCTCCAAGTTTTCTCAGATCGGGATTGGGCCTCTTCCGCCAGATTCCCCATTTTCCAGTAGTGAGGTGGTCACACCCAGAAACTGCCCCTGGCACCGTATAATCCCGTCAATGACTTTCATCCAGACACTATAAAATCAAGCTCTCAGAAGCGATATCTTATAGCCTAGTTCTCCCCCTCGGAGAGAAGAAGTTTCCTGCCCACATGAGAAAGGCTGGCAAGCTCCCCATGGTGTATTCATGGTGCCAAAACTATGATGGGTCTCATTCCCCTGACCCTGTTAGAGCCTCCAATGTGGCACCGTTGGGAAGGACAAGTAAACGGAGGCTTCTAAAATCTCAGGACTAGGACGAATGGAGATGTTACTAAGACCGCTCAAGAAAATTAATGATCAATGGGATGATGATAATGATGATGATGATGATGATGATGATTTTCTATTTATTTTATTTTAGTTTATTTTGCTTTATGGGTCACACCCAGTGATGCTCAGGGGGTTACTCCTGGCTTTGACTTAGGAATTATTCCTGGTGGTTCTTGGGGGACCATATGAGATGCCAGGGATCAAACCTGGATCACCCACGTGCAAGATTAATACCCTACCCACTGTACTATAGCTCCCGCCTCTGTGTATTATGTATTATTTTAAAGAAAATTGATTTTTTTCCCCATCCTCTTCTCTAGATATTTTCCTCAAATAAGACCTAAGTCTAGTAAGGATATTTGTGTTAAAAGGGTGGTGATAATATAATAAATTCATTAAGATATAGTAGCATTTACTTTTTAAAAAAATTAAGAGCAGGTAATAACAAACAAAACAGTGGTCTTCAAACCAAATGAAGGCTTTGGTATTTCCTTCACATTGGTCAATTGCTCCAATAATAAAGAACATCTATTTTATGTTCAAGCATGTTAATCTATGGTTAGAACATAGTCAGGCATAATTTCAAGGTTGTTTAATTGGAGATTTTTATTATTTAGGGTGGGTCAACTTTTAGACAAAAAAAGAATAAGTTAATCCTGTAAGATTTATAAGGTTATAAAAAATTTCTTTTGCAAAATATGCTACATGTGGCTGTGGACTATCACTGTCACTGTCCTCCCCTTGTTTATCAATTTGCTTAACTGGGCACCAGTAATGTCTCCATTGTGAGACTTGTTGTCACTGTTCTTGCCATATCAAATACGCCATGGGTAGCTTGCCAGGCTCTGCTGTTTGGGTGGGATACTCTTGGTAGTTTGCCGGCTCTCCAAAAGGGATGGAGGAATCGAACCTGGGTTGACTACGTGCAAGGCAAACACCCTACCCACCTTGTTATCTCTCCAGCTCATGGCTGTGGGCTAAACCATCAAAATATAGTATAGGAGAGAACTAAGTATTTACTCATATAAGTAATTAACATGGCTAGTTATTCCTATCCTTTATACTAATAGTTGACAGTAGAGAATAACATTTGCCCAGCAGATGAACTTAGTCTAATAGAGAAATTCTTGCTTTGACCACAGCTTTCTATGCTTATGGGTTCAAAAACAAACAACCACTCTTATCTTATAATTTTATTTTTTAGGGGCTGGAATGATAGAACAGCGTGCCTTGAAAGTTCCCACAGGGTTCAATCCTGGGCATCCCATAGGGTCCCCTGAGTGCTGCCAGGAGTGATAATTTCTGAGTGTAGAGCCAGGAATAAACCCTGAGCATGGCTGGGTATGACCCCAAGAGCAAAAACCAAACAAAAAACCAAATCAAAACAGGGGTGATTACAAAAATACTTAGGATTGGGGGTTTGCCATGCAAACGTCAGATGTGGGTTTGTTCCCCGGCAACCATTTAGTTCCCTGAGCCTGCTAGAAGTGATCTCTGAGTTCAGATCTAGGAATAAGCCCTGATCTCCAGCAGACATGGCCCTCAACACAAAAAATAAATAAACCAAAAAAGAACAATGTGGGGCGACCCAAGTTTGATCCTTGACATCCCATATGGTCCCCTGTATACCGCCAGGAGTAATTCCCATGTGCAGAGCTACACCTGGGCATCGATGGGTGTGGCCTTCCAAACCATAAACATAACAAACAAACAAACAAATACCTATAGGGCAGGGTAGGGTACTCCCTTGTTATAAACTAGACATTGTCGAGAGGTTAAGCTGCTTACTTGCGTGTGAACTAGCCCGACTTATTTTCCCCTACCTTCAATAGGAATGTTCTCGAAGCACAAAGCCAAGAGTAAGTCGTGAAGCAATGTCTCACGTGGTTTCAAACCAAAACAAACATAAAATTATCTCCATGTTAGTAAGAAGTGAAACCAGCTGATTGCTTGAAAAACCCTTCTATTTTGTTTGTGATTTTGGGCCACACCCAGAGGTGTTCAGAGTTGACTCCTGGCTCTGTGCCTAAGGATCACTCCTGGAGGACTGGGTGGGAGGAGGGGGAATACAGTGAGTGTAGGGGATTGAAGCTGGGTCCGCTGTATCCAGGGAAAATGCCCTACCCCTATACTACCTTTCTGGCCCTAAGATCCCCATTTTTAATATGTTCTACTTTAAAGTGTTATTTTTTAAAGTTTCATCCATCTCTTTGCAATTTTCTAAAATTACTATAATCAAAGAATGTGAATAAAGTTTACTGAACAGTGGTTACAATCCATAAATAAGACTCTTAACTTTCTGATTGGAAATGCTAACCGCATACAGAATATCATCAAACCATGTGATCTCCCTCTGGTCTCTGATCTATTGGCTTCCTGACAGTGAGTCCAGATAGAACCATTTTCATCTGAGACTACTAGCCCAGTGCTTCATATAGATCAGGAACTGATAATGAATCTGCTACTTAATAACAGGAGATCCTTATCTTGGCTTAATGAGATCAGGAAGAACCCATGCGCTTCTGATATACACATCTGACAGTTTTCAGTCTGTGTGGATGAACTTACTAGAAGAGTTGTGTAAAATGTATTGGGACTCTCACCAGATCCTTAACCCATTTGTTATTAAACTCTTTTTGATATTGATGTTTTCTATAAATCTTCTAGGAAAACTGGATGACTTTCCATTCCCACTTTGCTTTTCTGAATATCGGTGCAGTGTAATGGCAGGGGGTGGAGGTACGTACCATAGGGTGGATGGATGTCCTTTCTGCGTCAGATCTCTGATGAAGATCAAAAGTTGTGAATAATATTATAGTCCTAAGAGGAAATCTGGAAATCATGAACACTTGAATTGCAAAGAGAGTACAGTGAAATCCATTAAAATAATGAGATACCGTGATCTAAGACCAAACAGGAAGAACCAAATCCTGAGATTTCAGGTACAATAAAATTCACAGAAACACTTTAAAATTTGTATGTCAGGTTAATAATACTTGGAAATATTGGCTCGTTCCTTAGAGACCAGACACACAATTTTACAATTTACAATGGTTACAGTTTGGAGCGATAGCACAGTGGGTAGAGTGTTTGCCTTGCACGTGACTGACCTGGGATTGATTCCTCCTCCCTCTCTGAGAGCCTATCCCGCCTGCACGGCAGAGCCTGGCAAGCTCCCCGTGGCATATTTTATATGTCAAAAACAGTAACAAGAAGTCTCACAATGGAGACTGTCACTGGTGCCTGAGTGAGCAAATTGATGAACAAAGGGAGGATAGTGCTACAATGATTACAAAATATTTACACAAAGTACATAAAGTACCAGACACAATTTTACATTTCTTTTAAGAAATTAAATTTTTCCCTTACATTTTATAAAACTCCGTGTGTGTGTGTTTGTGTATGTGTGTAAGTGTAATCTCAAAAGACCACAATTCTGCTAATATTTGGAAACTATGACATGGAAAGAGGCTTAGAAGAGTTTTCAGCCTCCTTTCATTGTGAGAAGAGTATCCCTGCTGAATGGATTGGGACGGGCAAGATTTGTCTGAATCATTGAGGAAATACATCTGCGTCTGCTACATCTTTCCATCAGGTTGCCTGAGGGCCCCAGGACACTGTGCTGATTCCCCTCCCAAGAATGGAACTCCCTCAGTCATATGACATCACGCCCTGCTCACTGGAGCTAGTGAAACATTCAAGTGGACCACTAAGATCAGGAAACAAAATGAGAAATTGACACATGGAAAAAAATATTTCTCAAGAATCAGTTGTAAGTCTCTTTACATCAAATAGATGAAAAAAAGATTGTGTTGTTTGAGACAAAAACCACAAACCAAAAGTCAATCTGTTACCATAATTATTTTTTTATTATTGCTTTTGTTTTGCTTTGTCTTTATTGATTTGTTTGGTTTTATTTTAATCTTTAGCTAAGATTCTAAGTTTAAGGTGCTATTTTCTTTTTACTGTTTATGATAGGTGTTCTCAGAAAAATGCTATGGCCACAAATACTATAGCTCAATGTAGAGCATAGGATGTTCTAAAAAAAGTTTTAATAATTTTTTTTTAAATAAAGTCAACCTATCAATCTATGCTAAATTTTGATTTAGAAGATGAGGGATATCTTTCTTAGTTTATTTCTTGTTCCTTTTTAATTGAAAGAAATTAGTTCCTAAGATGTGTTATAACTTTTTTGCGGGGGGGGTCACACCCGGCGATGCTCAGGGGTTACTCCTGGCTCTGCACTCAGGAATTACCCCTGGCGGTGCTCAGTGGACCATATGGGATGCTGGGAATTGAACCTAGGTTGGCCTCGTACAAGGCAAACGCCCTACCCGCTGTGCTATCGTTCCAGCCTCAGATGTGTTTTATATTAATAATTCATTTTTATGGATCTTCAAAGTATACACTAGTATTGCAACTCCACCAAGCATCAATACTCCTGCACCCCAGTCCATTCAACCTCTCTCTCCCTTAGTTGTTTCCTCTCCTTTCTATCGTAAATTTTTCATAGGCAATTGTGACATTTGCATTACCATGAGTTCTAAAATGAAAACTTGCTAGTTAGAATAAATTAAAAATAAAAACTGATAAAATGTTGCCTCAACCTAATAGTTGTTATTCTAAACTTCCCTCACATATCAGGATTTTGGCTTGCAAATTATGTTTCTCTCCACCCCTCAGTCCCACCCCACCAATGCTCCCTTAAATGGTGGTAGCTTGAAGCAAGACTCTTGCTTCTTTCCATTTATTTTGGTTGCTAAGTCAGGAAATTCTCCTTTATCTGTGTGGTTAGAAGTTCATGATTCTGACCCCAAGAGACAGTATAGCATTTAGCTGCTAAGACGTAGTTCACTTGTGTTTCATTCCTGGCACAACATACAGTTGGTCCCCTAAGCACCTTTAAGAGTGATCCCTGAGTGGGGCTAGAGCAATAGCACAGCGGGTAGGGCACTTGCCTTGCACGTGGCCGACCCGGGTTTGATTCCCAGCATCCCATATGGTTCCCTGAGTACCGCCAGGAGTGATTCCTGAGTGCAGAGCCAGGAGGATCCCCTGTGCATCGATCCCAGAAAGCAAAAAAAAAAAAAAAAGTGATCCCTGAGTGAAGAGCCAGGAGTAATCTCTGAGCATTTCTTGCGGGGCCTTTCCCCTAATCTTGATTCTTCAGTGAGCTTTTATAGTCTTATTATTTCTATAAAAGCAAGCTCCTGGAAGCACATGGCTGCTTTGAGGCTGCGCGATATCTTATAATCTACTTCTCCCTCTGGGAGAAACTGGCAAGTTACTGAGAGTTTCCTGCCCACATGGGAGAGCCTGGCAAACTCCCCATAGTGTATTCATATGCCAAAACCAGTAACCAGCTGGGTCTCATTCCCCTGACCCTCAAAGAACCTCCAATGCTACATCGTTGGGAAGGACAAGTAGAGAGAAGCTTCTAAAAATCTCAGGGCTAGAATGAGTGGAAACGTTACTGAAACTGCTCGAGAAATTCGATGATCAATGGAATGATGATGATGATGATGATGATGATGATGATGATGATAATTTCTATAAAAAGGCCCTTATCAAAACAATATTAGCTTATTCTCTCTTCATTTTCCACTCATTTTCTCCTTGACTGTCACATAAAAGGCTAGGAGTTTATATCTCTTTTGTGGTTTCTGTGATGACTTGCTGTAGAGGTTTCCAAATGTTCTAGAAGTTTTCAAATGCATCGTGAACTGCGAATGCAAGAATTTCAAAAACACCATTCTTATAGCTATCAAGTTTCTCTGCATACCATTCATGGTCAATGTTGGTATCCTGACATCTGGGGGAGTCCTGAGAGAATTGAGTTTAGTGAAGCCCCTTTGCCAACGGGGCTACACCTTGCAGGCATCAGTCACTATGAAGTACAGAGAGGCTCAATCGAGCTATCTCTTCTTCACTGCATACTTTCTTAAAGTCCATCAACTAATTTTAACTATTTTATATTACATATTGCCTAAAGATTTCAAAAACCAAAATATTTATTTCTTTGTGTTTAACTGCTCTATTTCTCTATTTATATTAAGAATTTACTATGAGCACCCAAAAGAAACCCACCCACACCTTCTTTATTTTTCAGCTAGATCTCCAAGTTAATGAATGGCAAATTCTGTTTGCTACACATAAGTAGGACATAATAGCTTTGCTTCAGGTGTAGTAAGACTCCTCTTCCAATGACAAATAACATTTCCTTTTGAAATTTCATTTCCTTTTGAACCCTCACATCTGCACCATCGACTCCCATGTTTGTACCAACATTTCTCCTGGGCACAATATAAGTAATCACTAAGTGCTTAATTACTAAACTAAATTTGCTACATAATCCAAACTGTCTTATTATTCTATTAGCAGACTATAAGCAAAATGCAGAAATACAACAGTATAAACTGAATCCTGAAGCTGACTTAAAGGAGTAATTGTTCCATGCTGTGTGAGGTTTTAAAATAAATAACTGAAAAAAATGGCATCCCTACATACTCTTCACAAATCACTTTAGTCATCTGACATGGAAGCTCGGAACTGAAACTGTGTTTTAAGGGATGGGGAGATAGTACAGTGGGAAGGGTGCTCATCTTGCATCTATGCTTTGTCCCTGACATTCCATATGATCTCTAAGCCTCAAAGGAGTGATTCCTGAGCACAGTGCCATGAGTAAGCACTGAGCACCGACAGGTATGACTCAAAAACAAAACAAAAATGAAACTGTTCTCAATAATTTCCTAAGAGATTCGGCAGTTAATCTTTATCCCTTTCTCATTCTAGCTAGTACCTCTGAATACACCCTAAGTCTCAGCGAAGTCCTGTCTTTCCTTCTAAGGGGGAGGAGCCAGGATTGCTTGCTGGGTCTCCACCCATCCAGGGTTATTTATATAAACGTCCTGGGTACCTAAGAGACCACGTGAACTGTTGCCTCACTGGTGTAGAGAAGTTTCAAAAACGTTTGTCTCAGAGACCAACTTAGAGAAAACAGAGCTGCCGAGAAATTCCATACCCAGGTAAGCAGGAAATATAAGTGTGGGCCCTAGGGAATCAGGGGCACTTAAGCCCTGTTTTCTTGAGGTTTCTGCTCTGCACGGTTACAAATCTGAACCTCCGAAGGAAATTCAGTCTCTATTTGATTTATGAAATAAATCCACTCCACTAATTATGAATCTCAGTCATTAGAGAAGATTAGTCTTCGTTCACGTAAATTCTTGCTGACTACTGATACTAATTTCCTGCACTTTCCCGGGATAGAAGATTTGGGATGTGAGTGTGGGGGAATTTGTTGTGTGAGGGTATGGGTTGACAGGGGGTACACTAAGTAATATCTACAATCTGACAAAACCTTCAGAGGTGCTGGTCTGAAGCCACATGTGAAAGGTCTCTAGAAATTTCTGTAAGGGGTGTTGTTTATATGTAGGTAGTGGATTCATTAAACATTAAAGCTGTAATCATTCTGTAAACTTTGGGCTGGAAAGCTGTTTGGTGAGGTACTTAACATACTAGGACTGACTGGAGCTATAGCAGAGCCGGTAGGGCGTTTGCCTTGCATGCAGCCAACCCGGGTTTGATTCCTCCGTCCCTCTTGGAGAGCCCAACTAGCTATGGAGAGTATCCTGCCTGCACAGCAGACCCTGGCAAGCTACCCATGGAGTATTCAATATGCCAAAAACAATAACAAGTCTCACAATGGAGACATTACTGGTGCCTGCTGGAGCAAATCAATGAGCAACAGGATGACAGTGATACAGTGATACTTAGCATGCTAAAGGAGACCATTATCACTCTGCTAGGGTATATAAAGCGGATTCTCTGGATAATGAGCTAACTAGCTTTAAAGAAGTTGAAACCCAGCCCTGATTGTTTATTGTCACTCTGTAGCATCAGCTGCTAGAATCCTAACACTTGGTCTTATGCTTGCCTCTGACTGAATTCACCTGATTGGTAGATTCATATTGTGAACTAAGAAATAGGGACTCTTGGAGAGAGAAAGTGTCAGGACAGTTTGGAAGGAAACTGAAAATAAATGGGAAACAAATGAAAATATCAGACTTTCGAATAGAGGAAAAGAGAAAGTCAAGAAAAAGGGAAGAGGAGGGTAGAAGTTGGCATGGCTAGAATTGGAGCAATGGAGCACAACAGTAATGATAATAAGCTTTATTAATTTTATAAAAGAAAATGATAAGCCTGCCAAACAGCATTGTATAGAGTACAATAAACCAGATAAAACCATTTGTAAACATTCCCCTTATCCTGTGTCTTCTCAATATCATGAAGCAATCCAAACCACATGTTAGTTTATGTACAGATGCTGTGCATAGACTAGAGACCTGTATCACATGGGGTAGGGTCTGTTTTAATCCTCAGACCACAATACCATAATGTCATCTTAAATAAGAATATTTTTATTAATGAAGTATTCAGCATTTAATTTATTTGCAATCATCTTGTGTAAGGACAACATGTATTTGCATATGAATATTTATTTATAAATAAATAAGCCTTACTGAAAATTCATATACTGTATATACTTGACCTTGACTCATGTAATGCATGTACATATATTTATATATTAATTTTTGATTTGTGCAATGTGTGCATAATGCATACATATATTAATACATACATATTCAATATTTATATATGAATATACATGTGAATATATATATTATACCCTGATTTTTGAAGAGGACATTGTCCCACACAGATCCTTTATGTGTCTTAATTTAATAATTTATTAAAACTGTGTATGTTTTGTCAAAGAGGAACCATTAACCAAGATGAATTGAATAATGACATGTCAAATTCAGTGTATCGATGATTTTTGGCCCAATCTCCTATAATTGTTGCTTCAAGAGCTAAAGCCAAGGAAGGAGAAACAGATTAGTGGGTTTGAAGCTCGCTGGAAACCTGGAGGAGTTCAGATCTCCTCAAGAGAGTGAGTGCTAGCTAATAAGATAAAAGCTTCTTGGAGCTGGAGTGATAGAACAGCAGGTAGGAGCGATAGCACAGTGGGTAGAGCGTTTGCCTTGCATGCAGTCGACCCAGGTTCAATTCCAAGCATCCTATATGGTCCCCTGAGCACTGCCAGGAGTGATTCCTGAGTGCAGAGTCAGGAGTTACCCCCGAGCATAGCCAGATGTGACCCAAAAAACAAAAACAAAAACAAGATATAAGCTTCTCTAAACTTATACTTGCAGGCGAATCATAATTTTCTAAAGGGCATTTCACCACACAGAGTTCTTCCAGAACAATGGCCTTTGCAGCCTCCTTAACTGAGCTCCAAGAAGAAGCCAGCTGCCCTCTCTGTCTGGATTATCTGAGAGATCCAGTAACCCTTGACTGTGGGCACAACTTCTGTTATTCCTGTATCTACCATCAATGGGAAGATCTCGACGATATCTTCCCCTGTCCTGTCTGCCTCCACCACTGCCCTGACAAAATCTTCTTCAGGAGAAACAACCAATTGTGTAATCTCATTGACATCGTTAAGCAGATTCCCATCAGAAGGACAAAGTGGAAACTTCAGGAAGCAGAATTTCTGTGTGAGACACACAATGAGGTGGCGGACCTGTTCTGTGAGGAGGACCTGGAGTTGTTGTGCCCAAAGTGCAGGGTCTCCTCTGACCACCAGGACCATCTCCTCATCCCCACTGAGGAAGCTCTTCTTAGTCAAAGAAAGAAGCTCAAAAGATGCCTGAGGGTTTTGAAGAAGCGTATTACAGATGCTGAAGCGACTCAACTTACACAACTTTCTAAAGTCTTTGAAGTGCAAGAGAAAATGGAAAATTGGAAGATGGAATTAGAGCCTGAATTTGAAGGCATTACATATTTCTTGAAAAAGGAGCAAGTTTCAATAAATACTACTTTGCTTTTGGAAGAGAAAGATGTGGAGAAAAAACTGAAAAAACACAAACTCCAAATTGCAAATTATATATCCACCCTTAAAAATCTGTTAAGTGAAATAACAAAGACGTTTTTGCAGAAGGACATGGATTTGTTAAGAAGTGTTGGCAATCTTCACGATCAGTATGAAAAGCTGTCAGCTCCGGGAGTCTGTTCACATGAATTCAGGAAAGAGAGTTGCACTCTCCCCCCACATTATTTTGGCCTTCAAAATATGATTAGCAAATTTCAGGTAGATTTGACACTTGATCCTAAAACTGCCCATCCAAGTCTTACTGTCTCAGAAGACAGAAGAAGTGTGATCCAGGGAACACGTCTACCATCGATACTTGATAATCCAGGAAGATATATTGCTTACCCAGCTGTGCTCAGCTGTAAGTCTTTTGATAGTGGTAGGCATTTTTGGCAGGTAGAAATCAGAGGACCAGGTGAATGGGCCATAGGAGTGTGCACTGAATCTGTCTTCAAAGACCATCTGATATTGCCAAACCCTCAGACCAGTTTTTGGTCATTTCAGTACTCTGGGGCGATCTCAAGTATACGAGAACGACAAATTGTGAGTTTGGGTATGTTTCTTGATTATGAATTGGGAGAATATTCAGTCTATGATTTGTCTGATAGAGCATGTATATATAAATACACTTCTGTATTCACAGAAAAACTGACACCATTTTTTGCTATTAGACATTCTTCAAAACGACTTTCCATCAGTTTGCCCACAGAGGAATGAAGTACTACTTACAGGATGATTTTATGTTTGTGTATATTTTCTTCTCCTGATATTGAAAGGAACACAGTTTATAAAGGGCTTGAATCCATATTGAAAGACTGTAGCATGCATTTATTTATTTTTCCCTTGATCTCAGACCTGGTAAGGTTGCTAAGGAAGATCTTTGGAGGGTCCTGAGAGATAGTATAGTGTGGAGGGTGCTTGCCTTCCATGTGACCAATCTGGGTTCAATCCCAGGCACCTCCTACGACCCTCCAAGCCCTCTAAGGAGTGGTCCCTGATCACAGAACAAGAAGTAAGCTCTCAGCACTACCGAATGTGGCCCAAAAGCAGCAACAACAACAAAAAAGTCTCAAAAACCAAGGAAAATCTTCGGAGCAGGTAAAAAGCATACAGCAAACATGTCCCTTGTTGTATTCACCCTCTCCTGACTCCATCCAGTAACCACCATCAATATTTTAGTTACTTTTTTTTGTTCTGCATTATCATTTGGGACTTACTCTGATTTCCTTTTGACTTTTGTTTTCAAACTTTGTTCAATATTAGAGCTGCATTGTATTTTATTGTATTCAATCAACAACATGGATAGAACTAGAAGATATCATGCTGCGTGAAGTCAATCCTGAAAAAAGGGGATAGGTACAGAATGATCTCACTTACATGTGGGACTTAAAGATATTTATCAAGGTAGCAACAAAGGGTCAAAAGCAACAGAATGAGATAAATAACCCACATAATATAGTTGATGCCGAGGGTTGAAAGGGAGGGACATTGGTGTCTCTGGGGGAGGAAGCTGTGTCTGTACACTGGGGATGAATGTGAATTATGTGAAATGGAAATAATCAACAACAGTCTTGTAAATCACAGAACTACATTCAATAAAAATATAATAAAAATTAAAATTTGATCTATGATTAATAAAATTTTTCCTAACCGTACATGTATGCAGCATTGTCACTGCTCATATTTTAAAAAAAATTGTGTTTGTGAGTGACCCTAATTTGCGAGCTGTCTTAGCAGCTGGTAATGTGAGTGTGAATACAGAGATACTGAGGACCACCAGCAAGGTCTTTCTCAGACTTTGGCTGTGAATCCTTACCTGTGTGCCAAGGATGGTTGGAGCTTCAGCTCACTGCTTTGTGCTGCTATTGTCTAAATCCTAGGAACTTATCTTGCTCACAGAGTTCTGTGGATTGACATTTAAAGATAAAAGCATATCTGGCTCTTTCTCTTCTTTCCTTTTTTTTAAGTTGAAAATATATTTATTGAGCCCTTCTATTTGATTAATCACTTTTGAAGATATGTATTATAGTTTAGAAGCAATTTTTTTTTTTTTGCTTTTTGGGTCACACCCAGTGATGCTCAGGGGTTATTCCTGGCTTTGCACTCAGGAATTACTCTTGGCGGTGCTTGGGGGACCATATGGGATGCCGGGGATCGAACCCAGGTCGGCCTCGTGCAAGGCAAACGCCCTACCCGCTGTGCTATCGCTCCGGCCCCTAGAAGCAATTTTTATTCGGTGGCAGGAAGGCATTGTTTGATAACACACCAGTTTTTCCAGAGATAATGTGAAAAAGTTCAACGCCATTTTGATTCTTTCTTTTTTTTCTGTAAATTTTCTTCACATTCATTCTATGTTTTTACTTTTTAAATTTTATTTTTATAAAGCTGTTCACCATAATTTATTCCATTCAATATTCCAACACCAATCCCACCACCATTACACCTTCTTATCACCATAATTTCAATTTTTTTTACCAGTACCCAAACCTGCACCCAAAGCAGGTCCTAAATAACTTATTTTATATTGCTTGTTATGAATAATCTGCTAAAAATGATCCAAAAAATTTGAGGAAAGTGTGTGAAGATTGTTGTATCTCACTCTGGCTGAGCTCTTTCTTAAAGTGACTCTTTCTTGTGTCTCAGTACAGACCTAAGTGTTTTTCTTCAGATAAACTGACTAGATCCTGATATTAACTGTGGTGCTTGTTGTTAATAGACTGCCATTTATAACTTATTGTGTCACTCAACTTGATATTGACTCCTGTTCTGCAAGCTCCATAGAAAATTTTACAGCCATGTAATATGCAGTCTATTGTTAAGACATTTCTATGAAGCAAGGATAATTGCTATATGTAATATACATATTTATGTACATAGTTGAATTACTGATTGATGGCAACACTCCTAAAACAGAAAGTTCATTAGAATCCTGAAAAATATCTTTGTTTCTGCTATTAAGGTTAACTAAGCTTTTTTTTTATTAACAAAGTTAATAAACTTTAAGTTTTTTAATTTAAAAAGAAATTAAACCATTTTTATTGAGATACTGGGGAAATAAAGGGATATCCTGATTATGGATTTAGAGTTTCCGTGTTGGATGATGACAGAGTACTGGAGATCTACTGCACAATATTATCATTACATTTACATTAAAAAGTATATAAAATGGATACTATGGAATATATCCATGGAATTGCGGAAGGATAACATGGCAATATAATGCCATGATTTTTACCACAATGGGAAGAAGATTTAAAACATATTTATAAATTAAAGTGGTTTCTTAATTCTTGGACATATGTTTTCTTACAAAAAATCATATGCAGAATTACATTATCAACCTGAGATTTAATCTTCGTTCCACAGTAATGGAGACTTGTGAGGAGACTGTTGAAGCAATGTTTTTCAATGTTTACTTCTTACCAGGAGATTTTTATGCAAATATATTTATATAAGTCTGATATTAAAATACTTTTCACAAATGTTAAATCTAAATAGCGATCACTGTATAATTGCTATAATACTGAGAACTGTGCACTGTAGCATTGTCATCCCATTGTTCATCGATTTGCTCCAGTAGGCACTAGTAATATCTCTATTGTGAGACTTGCTGTTACTGTTTTTGGCATATTGAATATGCCATGGGTAGCTTGCCAGGCTCTGCCGTGCGGGCGCAATACTCTTGGTAGCTTGCCGGGCTCTCCAAGAAGGATGGAGAAATCGAACCCAGGTCAGCCGTGTGTAAGGCAAACGCCCTACAAGCTGTACTATTGCTCCAGTCCAATACTGAGAGCTAACCCTCATGAAAGCATTCAATATACTGAGGATAGAATCCAAACACACTTTTCCCTCTAGTCTCTGATCTGTCAATTCTCGAATGATGGGGATGCCACAGGGATCTTTCTATCACAGCTACGAATCAGTGATCACATCTAGTGGGCTGATAAAGGGTCTGTTGCACGAATAATTAAATGATGTACCTAGATGGGATTCATCAGATCAGAGACATCTCAGTTAAGAAATTCAAAGTTGAGAACAGGAGGGAGCGCTCAAAGGGCTACTGCGCATGCTCTTATGCAGGAGGCTTGAGTTCAGTATTCACACAGCAGCATAGTCCCCTTCGCACAGCTTGTAGTGATTGTCATATACGATGCAGTGAGCACTGCCCGTGAGCACTTGAAGTACACCCCACCTGCCAAACCCAATAAACAAGCCCTTACAGTTGTTAAACTATTTAGCGTAATCACATACTAGCCCACTGAAAATCAGTGGGAAGAATCTCAGTGGAATAGACAGAGTAAATGTCTTGGGAACGTTTCTGGAAGAGGAACACTCCTAGTGAGGTCTCTCCAGAAATTGGAGACACATTTCTCCTGAATCATGAGACATTTTGGATCAAAGCTCCAGATAACAGAGAGTCACATTATCTCAGATAAATGCAGAGACAAACAGGCAAGAAACAGCCGAAGGGGAGCCAGAGCGAGAGTACAGTGTGTAGGGCGTTTGCCTTGCACCACTGGGTGTGACTCTAAAAACAAACAATAACAACAAAAAACAAGAAACAGACAAGGGGTTGGAAATAAAAGATTTCCTGTATTCTTGTTGCTGGAAGTGTAGGGACCCATTTGATATATCCCATGTCTTCCAGCATAATCCACGTTTAAGGTGAGAACAGACTATTTGAGCCAGTCATCCTTGAGTGCAGGCAGCTGGAGGGTAAGGCATTTGTGAAAATACCTTAGAAATAAATGAGTCAACTCTGGCATTATGTTTCTTCCCTGTAACTAACCTTGTTTTATTTAAGGATCCCATTTTACAATTATTATTATCAATTTATTTTGGTTCTCGGGCCACTCACAGTGATGTCAGGGCTTAATCCTTGCACTGTGTTTATGATTCACTCCTGGCAGTACTTGGGGACCATACAAAGTTCAGGGGATCAAAATTTGGTAGGCTAAGGTCAATGCAAGCACCTTACCCAAGATAATATCGCTGTTGCCCCAAAGATCTAAATAGGGGTATACTGGCGACATTGATGGTGGAGAATATGCACTGGTGGAGGGATGGGTGTTCGATCATTGTATGACTGAAACTCAAACATGAAAGCTCTGTAACTGTATGTCACGGTGATTCAAGGAAAAAGAAAAGGGGGCAACAAACAAAAACTTTTTGCCATGTGGTGTGATTATACTCCAAAGACGTAGTTCCTAGACAGGTTTCCGTTGGGCTGCACCTTTTGAAGATTTAGATTGTTGGGGTCTTAGCAGCTAGCCTGAGACCCTGGCCAAATCCCCTGCCCTTAGAGACAGAAACAGGCTTTCTTCAAATAAGGCCCTAAGGCCCTGTGCCAGCACTCCACCCAGAAAGGCTCCCTGGTCGAGGAGATAGTGGGATGAAACTTGAAAGTTGCCACTTGTCTGAGCTAGCATACCCGGCCTTGAAAGGAGGGGAACATAAGTCATTAGTTAACATCTGTAAAGGGCCCAGAAAAATGTTTACTTCAGAGCTGATAACCAGGTGTCCATAATGCCCACTCCTCCCTAAAATTTCTTCTTTAAATATTGGCGTGTGAGCTTAATAAAAATGAGAGTTGCTTGACCTCCAACTCTCCCCCCTCTGCGTGGTTCTTTCTCGGTGGTGGTGGTAGGGTGGCCGAGGTGCACAGGGGGGCAGGGCAGAGGCTTCTTCCCTTCCCACTCCCTCTCCTATAGGGAGTAAGTCCGGTGGCTGGGGGATCATACTCCTGTTTGCCGGAGTCTAATGGCCAGGACCCTGACATCGATAACAGAAACCCCAAATCAGGGCTATACTAGAATGGAGAAATACCTTCTAGATCCTAAGAAACTCAAAGCTGTGAAGAAGTGATAACCCAGGAATGTAAGTCATAATGGCTTGTGCAATATTTTAACTATCGGCCTCTAGGTTAATCTGGGACTCAAAATCATGAGTGCCCCAGGGGGCCCTGTACACTAATACCAAAGGGGTCATAGTGAAAACCAGAAGTTCATGGTCACAAGTGCCTGAAATCTCCCAAGATTCCCTGCTGAGGTCACAGTTCAGAGTGTGGCTGTCATCCTGAGGGTATGCTTAAGAAGTGCCTGGAACCTCCCTCAGTTAAAGAGTATGCCCCCTTGCGGCTGGATCGATTGCACAGCGGGTGGGGCATTTACGTGGCCAACCTGGATTCAATTCCCAGCATCCCATATGGTCTCCTGAGCACTGCCAGGGTTAATTCCTGAGTGCAGAGCCAGGAGTGATCCCTGTGCATCAAACGGTGTGACCCAAAAAAGAAAAACAAACAAACAAACATAAAGAGTATGCCCTCCAGGACTGAAGTGGGGCAAAACAGGCAATGGGATTCCTCCCACCATCTGGCTCTTTTGGAGGTCTTCTAGAGCTTTCTTACACTACTGTGTTTTTTTTTTAAATGTTTGAAACTTTATTTAAACACTGGGATTTACAATGTTGATCATAATACAGTCATTTCAGGTATTCAATCTTCTAATACCAATCCCACCACCAGTGTAATTTGCCCTCTGCCAATATCCCCAGCTACCCACTCACCCCCACAACCTGCCCCCTTAGCGGGCACCAAATAGTTGACTTTATATCGCATGTTTCAACATATACCCCATAATGGTGTTACTCAAGTAATTGTCTTAGTATTTACTGAGATGTCAGGTGACACTTCTGTATTATGACTTTTGTTCATTGAGCTTAGTGGGCCTCTGGGGAACTTTTCCATTTAATCTGCTGTGCCACTACTGGGCTGTCTGACCCTAGAGTTTGCGCATTTTACTCTAAAGCAGTCAGACCTAGACAGGGAACAACAGTTTCACAAGGCTTAACCCCAGGTTGTTCTGCCTTTTGTTTGGGTTGGGTGGAGCTCATATCAGGAATTTGCCCTCAAGGTGTTTGGTTCTAAAGAGATGAAAGATAGTCGGTACCTGCAAAATCAGAGGTTCCTGAATACCACATACTCTATAGCCTCTTAGGAATAAGATTGTAGGACTGCGTGTTGGTTTTTGGCTCAACCCCCACTTTCCCAGGCTTGATAGAGATCTATTCCTTTCTGTTGATCATATCTCCATCTTTCTGTTTCTCTCCACAAGGTCGTATATTTTAGTCTTTGATTCAGGTTTCCTCCTGGTGCTCCATGATGGAATTTATCTCTTGCGTAGGAAGTCTCAAGATACCTTGTGTTCTATTAGAATGGGTGTTCGACAAAATCTTTTATGTAATCACATTTCTCTGTGATCATAGAAGAATATTGTTGATCACAAGAGATTCTTCCTATTCAGTCATTATGAGGCTACATATATAACCTCATATTTTGGAAGAGCCCCATCCATGTAGAGTTCCTGTGAAAACTCCAGGAGACTTCTGTTTAAAGCTTAAAGTACAGGGACTCTATTAGTACAGTACCTAATGAATGGAAGTTTTGTTTGGAAAATATAAGGGTAAAAACACTGGAGGAAACACCAATAAAGCAAGAAGAATGTCATTGGATCTTCAAAAATAGCCCAGTGTTACTACTGATTTATTTTCCATTTGCAACTCTAGCATATAATTCTAGATTCTGTTTATTGGCAAATTCCAGAAGACAGGAATTTATGTTGCTGAACAAAAAACAGTCCTACCACCCTCTTGAATGGATGGTCCTTACACTAAAAACCTATAGGGAAAAACCTGCATTGAAAGATGTTTTCTGTCCTCAGAAGCTCAGTTGCCTGGTCAAGACACTGGTTATTGCCTCAAAACTCCAGTGGCTTTCAATACCCCTATTGCAAACCACAACACCAAACTGGAGAGAGAGAGAGATCAAAAGGGAGTACCCTGCCACAGAGGCAGGGTGGGGTGGGGGGGAGATAAGATTAGGGGGGGGGATACTGGGTTTATTGGTGATGGAGAAGGGGCACTGGTGGAGGGATGTGTTTGTGAACATTGTATGAGGGAAAAACAAGTTCTAACATGTGTGAATCTGTATCTGTACCCTCATGGTGATTCACTAATTAAAGAATAAAATAAATTAAAAAAATAACAAAAAACTCCAGTGGCCAAATTAGTAAGTGGTAGGGCTGGATGCAGAGCTCAATTCGATGACCTCATGCTTTGCATAGGGGAGACCTGGGTTTGATCCCTAGAATTTCATGGTCCCTTGAGTACTCTTGAAAGTGACCCAGAGTAGATAGCTCGGAATATTCCTGCCACCTTCCCACTGAAATACTACCAGGTGTAGTCCCAAAACCAGAAAGTGAGTTGCTAAATATTTATGAATGGAGGAAAGCTGATGACATAGAAATGAGCACAGAGGATAGAGTGTTGGCCTTGCACATAGCCGGCCCGGGTTCAATTCCTCCGCCCCTCTCAGAGAGCCCGGCAAGCTACTGACAGTATCTTACCCGCATGGCAAAGCCTGGCAAGTTACACATGGCATATTTTATATGCCAAAAACAATAACAAGTCTCACCACGGAGATGTTACTGGTGCCTGCTTGAGCAAATAGCTGAGCAATGGGATGACAGTTATACAAGGATACAGTGACATTTATATATTAAATGATTCTTAAATGAGTACATATATTAAATTAAAAGAATCTTGCACGGCAGAGCCTGGCAAACTCCCCATGGCATATTCTATGTGCCAAAAACAGTAACAACAAGTCTCATAATGGAGACATTACTGGTGCCCAGTCAAGCAAATTGATGAGCATATAATATGTTATATTATATAAATAACATTATATATTAATATATAAATATATACTGTATAATATATAACACATAAAATGTTATATAATAATATTATATCATGCACATATATACATGTACATATATGTACACGTGTGTCTATATATACATGTATATACATATATGAATGGTGAGGCCACCTCATGATGCTCATGGCTAATTTCTGTCTCTATGCTCAGGCATCATACCTGGTGAAGATTGGTGTGCTGAGAATTGAGCATCAGTCAGCTGTATGCAAAGCAAGTTCTTTACCCACTGTATTATTTCTAGAATTTGGAACGAGAAATTTGGTCATTTTTTCCTTTGTTTTTGCTTTATTTTTTATTTTTTTTTGCTTTTTTTGTTTACACCCAGCGATGCTCAGGGGTTACTCCTTGCTTCCTTGCTCTGCACTCAGGAATTATGCCTGGCGGTACTCGAGGGACCATATGGGATGCTGGGAATTGAACCCAGGTCAGCCGTGTGCAAGGTAAATGCCCTATCTGCTGTCCTATTGCTCCAGCCCCTGGTCCTTTTTTTCTTAAATTAATCACTTAACTTTGTTTCTGGCTCACAGTAGATGCACAGTTAATCTTTTCTTATGAATAGGTATTGTGTTATATTCCAGGCTAATTTTTATCATCTGGAGTCTAAAACATTTTCCTTTTTTTCTCTGAACCTCAGCCTGCTTCTCAGTAATTACCCAGTTCCAGGTGGGTATAAGGAGGATTGTACACCAATTTTCAGCCTACTATTTTCTGCCTAAATTATGCACAGGCATTTCTAATGTGACAACTAGTTGGGCTAGAGAGTACACGGGTTTTCTTGTCTTGCACGTGGTTGACCCTTGTTCTGTTCCCAGCACCACTGACTCCTGAGCACTGGTGGTTATAGCCTTAGGAAGACCCCCTAAGTACCACCAAGAACAACCCTTACCTAAAGAGTCGGAGTAGCCCCGAGCACAGCTGGCTCTGACCATCTTCCCTCAAAAAGAAATGCAAATAGGTATGTGTAGTGCAACATTAACTGTATTCACTGTATCACTGTATCACTGTCATCCTGTTGTTCATCCATTTACTCAAATGGGCACCAGTAACGTCTTTATTCATCCCAGCCCTGAGATTTTAGCAATCTCCCCTTACTCTCTTACTCTTACTCGCCTTTCCCATTGATTGGAGGCTTCTTTCAGGGTCAGGAGAATGAGACCTGTTATTGTTACTGTCTTTGGCATATTGAATGCGCCACGGGGAGCTTGCCAGGCTCTGCCATGTGGGCAGGATATTTTTGGTAGCTTGCCGGGCTCTCGGAGAGACATATATATTTATTTCCCTCTATGGTGAGGTCTGGGAATATGTTCACTCCTGTGTGAGGCTTGGCCCAAGCATGTGGAAAGCAGCCTGGAGCATGGCGGCACTTGGGTAGTAGAACTCGGCTCTGGGGACTGGGTCCCTTGGGGCGGGGAGAGCTCTTACCAGCCCCCCTCTGGGGCACCCCGAGTGAAAACAGTCTGGCGCAGAGTCTGGTAGCATGGTTATGGGGGCCTCATTTTATGCTCCCTTCCAGGAGAAGCAGCTGTGAGTTCTCATTAATTGTATTAATAACAAAAAATAAAATTAGTAAAAAATTGAAAAAACTAACAAATGAAATCAGTACTACTCTGAAAATGTCTTAAAGATAAGGGAGCCATATTTGTAAATATGTTAATATTAGGGAAGGATAGTAGAAATATGTACTATACATGAATTTTTGTAAAACAATTATTTTTATATTTTAAAACGTGATGGTTTTAAAATGTACTAGTGATGCTTTGCAGGCAGGAGTCCTGAGTTTGATTCTTAAAGCAACATGTTTCACTCCACTAAGAACTGCTAGGATTGTCCCCCTCCTCCAATATTCTCAAATAAAAATAAAATAGCCAATGCATAGTAAGTAAGCAACAAATTCAAAGGGCATCATAACTGAGCTAACCTGGTGTGGAGGTACTGGATAGCTGAGGTCTGTGGGTCATGGGCGGAGGGAAGTGGACATTGTCATGCGCGTGTGGTGTTGGAACAACATTTGCATGACACTATCATTAACAATATTGTAAGTCATGGTACCTCAATACAATGGGGGAAATATAAAAGAATGTTAATTTGTATTCCTTTATTCTTTCTAGAGATGTCACTTTTAGATCTGCAAAGCAATTATTCCATTGCCAAATGTCCTCCTTAAAAAAATTGGGGACAGTAAAAGAAATGTTATAGGAAATTATAGGCTGTCAGGGCAGTTTGGGAAAACGATAAATTTAATGATAAATCATAATCTTATAAATTATAAACTGCCAGGTAGTTGTGAAAAATACCATTTCCTGATCAGAATATTACAATAATTAATTTGGAAATATTATTTTTGTAATTAAGTTATTTTGTCTTCTGATCGGTAAACATAATTTGTAACATGCAACTCTGCTATAGTTTGATATATAGAAAACTGAATAGTTTATTTCCAAATGTACTTATTGCCCTAGAAAATTCCAAATATCACTGGCTTAGTAAAACCAAGATTCTACAATCTTACAAATAAATTTTATTTATTATTGTTATTATTATTATTATTATTATTATTATTATTGCTTTTTGGGTCACACCTGGCAATGCACAGGGGTTACTCCTGGCTCTGCACTCAGGAATCACCCCTGGCCGTGCTCAGGGGACCATATGGGATGCTGGGAATCGAACCCGGGTGGGCCGCGTGCAAGGCAAACGCCCTACCCGCTGTGCTATCTCTCCAGCCCCAGTTATTATTATTATTATTTTGTCATGATAGATATCAAACCCAGGATCTCATCATGCAAGTCAAGCACTGTAAACTGAGCCATATCACTGGCACTCTATAGTTAAAAAACGTAAAGCAAAAAGCTCAGTATAAATATCAACCAACAAATATTACAGGAAGGGCTTTCCTGTCAAGATAGGACATTTTTGTAACTACCTGAAAAACATGAATAATTTTGCTAAAATAAAATTGAGACTTTTATGTGAGAAATGCAAATAATTACATACAACTTTATTCATTTATTATCATTTTTATAATATATTATTTTATGTATGAGTTCATACCAGAAGTACTCTGTCATTATTCCAGAATCAGTTTTGGTGATTATTTTGTGATGCTTGGGGAAATTACAAGTTGCTAGTAATTGAGCTAGAGTCAATGAGCTAGACGCGATACTCCAGTCAATATCAAGCCCAGTAGTGCAGACCAGCTATCTTAGTGCTCTACCTATCAGTTTGGCAGTTCCAAGGGGTATGTATGTCACTCAGACTCTGTTTAGAGGGTCGTTCCCATGACTGCATCTGGTGGTGCTCTGCATGGAGGATCATGCTGTGCCATGGATCATATTTTACAACCTCAAAACTGTCAGGCATATTTTCCACCCCTTAGAGCCATATGTCCCGCCAAACAAGATTGATTGGTTGATTCAGGTTCGGGACCACACTGTGAGATGCTCAGCAGCTACTCTACACTCACTGTTGAGAGGTCAGTCCTGACAATGCTCAGGGCACCATGTGATGTTGGTTTTCCCAAATGCTAAGCATTCTCTCTAAACCCACAAAGCTATAGCTCTGATCCCAACACACAGTACACATTTGTTTTCTTCATTCAGAATAACTAACTATTCATGAATTAAATGTTCATTCCTTTTACTGCTGATATATATGCATACACACATATACTTTATTGAAACACGGATCATGAACAACTTTATAACTATGTATCTCAAGTGAGAGAAGGAATCCAGATTTCCGACCTCTGTCAACAATCAAGAATCAGGGATGCTGGAAAACAATATGGACGATTCTTAAAAAACTAGAGATTGAGCTCCCATTTGACCCAGCAATACCACTGCTGGGAATATATCCCAGAAAAGCCAAAAAGTATAGTCGAAATGACATCTGCACTTATATGTTCATCGAAGCACTGTTTACAATAGCCAGAATCTGGAAAAAACCCGAGCGCCGTAGAACAGATGACTGGTTGAAGAAACCCTGGTACATCTATACAATGGAATACTATGCAGCCATTAGAAAAAATGAGGTCATGACGTTTGCATATAAGTGGATCAGCATGGAAAGTATCATGCTAAGTGAAATGAGTCAGAAAGAGAGAGACAGACATAGAAAGATTGCACTCATCTGTGGAATATAGAATAATAGACTATAAGACTAACGCCCAAGAACAGTAGAAATAAGTACCAGGAGGTTGTCTCCATGGCTTGGAGGCTGGTCTCTCATTCTGGGCAACTCAGGGAAGGGACCACCAAGTAAAATGTGGTCGGAGGTCATGTGGGGGAAAGGTGATGCGGGCCGAATATAGACTAGAGACTGAACACAATGGCCACTCAACACCTTTATTGCAAACCACAACACCTAATCAGAGAGAGAGAACAAAAGGGAAGACCCAGCCATAGTGGCAGTGTGGGGTGGGGGGAGATGGGACTGGGGAGGGTGGGAGGGATGTTGGGTTTACTGGTGGTGGAGAATGGGCACTGGTGAAGGGATGGGTTCTCGAACTTTGTATGGGGGAAACATGAGCACAAAAATGTATAAATCTGTAACTGTACCCTCACGTTGACTCACTAATTAAAAATAAACTATTAAAATAAATAAATAAATAAATAATTTAAAAAAATAAAAAAAAGAATCAGGGATGCTGTCTCATCTGCCAAGGCATCGAAAATCAGATGGGTGGACACGTAATATGATTTAGAGATGACCCCTGGACTAGAGTTGTTACTGAGTGGATTCCACAGGGCACCAAAAGACCATGTGGCCGCCCACCTACCAGATGGTCAGACTTCTACGTTAAGACCCTGAATGAACAGTTTGAGGCTCTTACTGTTCCTGGAGTGAGCAGATGCCATTGGGCTACACTAGCACACGACAGGGACTAATGGAGACATTACTGGTGCTTGCTCAAGCAAATCGATGAACAACGGGATGACAAGTGATACAAGTGATCTCACAGTGATTCAATTAAAAAAAAAAAGATGACTGTGTTTCAGTCATATAGTCTCCCAACACCAGTCCTTTTACCAGTGTATACCAGATGCTTTTTTTCAGTGTGAACCTGTATTCAGAGATTTTGACTTTGTTTGCATGCAGTTATTCCTGCGTTTTGGTGTTGGGGGAGTGCACATTCTCTGTATGGCACTTAGGGGTCACTCTGGCTGGGGGACTATGTGAGGTCTGGGACTGAAACTGAATCCAAATCATCAATAGCTTTGTAATGGTCTATCTCATAGTTCTTCTTCTTCTTCTTTTTTAACAAAAAGGGAACAAAAGCAGAGAAGAAGAAAGCTATTGACAGCTCAGGCCCATCTCCCCTCCTCCCACCCCTCCCTGTCCCCTGGCCAAAGCAAGGATAAACAGGAGGGGCAGCATCATACAGGCCGGCATGCAAGGAGCAGCAGGGGAGGCAATGGCCAGGCACGGTCAGCTTGTCTGGGGACTTCAGCTCATGGAATGGGAGAAAGCAGGCTGGGGCTTGGCACAGGGGTGGCTGGGAGGGCCTCTGCTCTGAGGATGCCTCCTGCCCTGCTGAGAAATCTGGTGAAGGGTCATCTCAGGAAGCTGGTGGGGGCTGGGCTCAGGCTTCTCACAGGACACGGAGGTCTCCCAAGGCCCTGTCCAGCTGCTGGAGCTGAGGGCTCAGCGGTAGGAAGTGGACATCATTACTATGGTTATAAAATTTTATTATACTCAGATTCTGAAAAGTTTGATTCCTCTCAGGTAAGGTCTATGAGGAGAATGGGAAGGCAGAGTAGGTCTCCACTGATTGAAAATACATGGAAAAAAAAAAAAAAGGAAAGAGAGATATCAAATTGGAATGCCCCACCACAGAGGCGGGGTGGGGTGGGGTGGGGGGGATGGGACTGGGGGAGTGGGAGGGATACTGGGTTCATTGGTGGTGGAGAATGGACACTGGTGGAGGGATGGGCTCTCAAGCATTGCATGAGGGAAAAACAAGCACGAAAATGTGTGCATCTGTAACTGTATGTACCTTCACTGTGACTCACTAATTAAAAAATAAATAAATTAAAAAAAAAGTTGAGTCCATAGATCCAAAAAAAAAAAAAAGAACAAAAATACATGGAAAAAGAGAGCAGCCACCATGCTTAAAGTGCTTATTAGCTGGAGAGGAGATCGTACTACTAACAGTTTGTCAGTTTGTTTGCTGGCAGCTTTTATTCTGTTCCTAAGATCATTCTAATCAGTGTCGGCAGGTTCAGACTCAAGGGAAAAAGAAAAGGGTGAGTGCTAAAGGCTTTCATTATCTCAGACAACAAGGGCCAGAGTGATAGCACAGCAGGTAGGGTGTGTGCCTTGCATGCGGCCAACCTGGGTTCATCCCTGGCATCCCACATGGTCCCCGGAGCACTGCCAGGAGTGATTCCTGAGTGCAGAGCCAGGAGTACCTGTGAGCCATAAAACAAACAAACAAACAAAAAACACTATACACAAAACAAACAGACTTTAAAGCTTTATAGACAGTGTTCCTTCCAGTAGTAGGCAAAAAAAAAATAAATACACAAACACAAATCATCCATTAGCTGATGGTAACCAAACTAATAGAAAAGTGTTTAGAAGAAGCTCTAACAGCAAAATATGGCATTAGTTTTTCTGTGAATATACCGGTGAGTTTATGCAAGTATGATCTTCTACTCAAATTATAAATAGAAATTTCTCCCATCTCATAGTCCAGAAATACACCAATTTGCACACCTCGAACAGCTTGTTTAGTGGCCCTTGTGGATTGTTCAAATGACCAACAGCCATTTTCACGGGTTGGAGACATCAGAGTATTTTTGTGATAGGATTCTTCACATACCCCTAAGGACCACTCACCTCTGCCTTTGACTTCTACCTGCCAAAAATGCCTGCCTCCATCAAAGCCCTCAGAGCCAAGCACAGCTGCATAAGGAGTAAATGTCTGTGAATTGCCAAGGTCTGGTAGACTCGTTCTAAAGATTATGATTTTTTTATTTTTGGAGATAATAAGACTTGGATGGGCAGTTGCAGGATCCAGTGTTAAATCTGCATGGAATGTGCTGATCATTTTTTGTAGACCAAAATAATGTGGAGGGAGAGTGAGACTCTCTTTCTTGAGTTCACGTGAAATGACTGTTGGGGATGGCAGGTCTTCATAATTTCTGTGAATATTTTCTCTTCTTGAGAGTAAATCCAGGTCATCCAGTGAACATAAAACGATAACTTCACTTAAAAGATTTTTAAGTGTGTCCATATGGTTTGAAATGTGACTTTTGTTTTTGGCTAGTTTATTCTCCAGTTCTTTCTCTTCTTGCATCAACCTGACATTGATCTCAGCTTTTTCCTTTCTCAAGAATAATTTAAATTCCTCAAATTCAGGATGTAATTCCATTCTGCAATTTTCCATCTTCCTGCTCTCCTCAATGAATTTTGAAACTTCATTTCTGCAAGCCACTATGTTTTCTTCAATCTGCCTCTTCAGAAGCTCCCTGCAGATTTTGAGCTTCTTTCTTTGATTTTCTGCGGCTCTCTCAATGGAGATCAGGTGGTGATCCTGGTGATCAGAGGAGACTCGGCACTGAGGACACAACAGTTCAGCATCCTCCTCACAGAACTGGTCCAACACCTCGTTGTGCGTCTCACACAGGCGTTCTTCCTGCCGTTTCCTCTCAGTTCTTCTAGGAACCAGTTTAATGATGTCAATGATAAGATGCAATTGGTGATTCCTTCTGAAGTTTCGATCAGGGCAGTGGTGAAGGCAGACTGGGCAGGGGAAGATGTCCTCTAGATCCTCCCAGCGCTGTTGAATGCAGGAGTCACAAAAGTTGTGCCCACAGCCAAGAGTCACCGGGTCTCTCAGGTAATCCTGACAGAGAGGGCAGCTGGCCTCGGCTTGGAGCTCAGTCAGGGAAGCTTCCAAGGCCATTGTTCTCAGAGAAGTATGTTTTTGAGAAGTTTTTCAGAATGTCCTGATTCTCCTTTAACTTGGAACTATGAGAAGAAAATATCTTTTTAGCAAACACTCCCTCAATAACCCTAAACTTTTGATATATTGCAGAAACTCCAACCTCACAAACACGTTTCTGCTTCTTTCCCTTTAGTCCTAAAGAAGATCTATGGAAGATTTGACTCAGATAATCATTGATTTCTGCTTTGGATTGCCTTTACTCAAATTAACTTGGCTAGTTGGTCATCTTTGGCAGAAAGCAGCCAGAACTTCAAAAAATGAAATTGTCTCATTTAGAGAACTAATATGTTGTCTAGGATTTGCTAGATGTTATTAAGTAAAGTTAAGAAAAGGGGAATTTTTATAACTAGCTTGGCAGTGTTTATTAAAATATTTTCTGTTCGATGGGCTTAATTTGTTGTCTACAAATCAAAACTAACCATTACTGGATTTGTTTGAGGGGTGGGGCATTTGACTACACCCAGCTCTACTCAGGGTGTACTCCTGGCAATGTTAAAGGGATTATATGGGGTGCTAGGGACCAAACCTGGGTTGGCTACATGCTAGACAAGTGCCCTACCATCTATACTATCGCTCTGACCCCTAACTATTATTATTAATGTAGGTTTCTGTTCTTCTAGCCAAGTGAAGTTTTATCTCACTATTTCTGTCTTTTTTTTTTCTTACATTACAAATGGGCTGGAGCAACAGCACAGCGGGTGGAGCTTTTGCCTTGCACAGGGGCCAACCTGGGTTTGATTCTTCCGCCCCTCTCGGAGAACCCGGCAAGCTACTGAGAGTATCTCACCCGCACGGCAGAGCCTGGCAAGCTACCCGTGGAGTATTCGATATGCCAAAAACAGTAATAACAAGTCTCATGATGGAGACGTCACTGGTGCCCGCTCGAGCAAATTGATGAGCAATGGGATGACAGTGACAGTGACAGTGACATTACAAATATCTGAGATTTCTGACACTGCAGTTTTCCTTCGCAGATTGCTCCAAACATCCCTAACCTTTTATGTCTCCAAGTTCTTTTCATTCCCTAGTTCTTCTCAGACTTCATGTCAATCTCCACATCAAGAGAAATTCATTTAGATTTCATTTAGATGCCAGGCCATGCCGGAGACCATGGTGTGACCATCAGGGCTAAACCTCCCTTTCACACACCACTTATGGTGTTTTCCCCAGAACCTGATTACACTCACCAATCTCTCAGACTAAAGGTGCTCTCAAAAAGAATTTAAAAAACACTTCTGAGCTGACTCCCAATTCCCCAAGATCTCATGAAAAGTTCCTCCCCCCACCACCATTTCCAATGCCCTTTTGGCTGGGTCCTGACCCCTAAGAGCATTATACTTTTTTCAGGTTCATCTGGCCAGGTTAGCCCCTCATCCCACAGCTGTCTTGAATGAAACTCATCTATATTTCATATATGACTGAGATGACTGATCCTGGAACTAGAATCTTTTGATTAATCTATTTCCCAGGTGATAAGACCAATCTGCTTACCTGGGCAGCTAGCTCTCCATTCCTTCAGGGCTGGTCTCTGAAAGATCTCCTTAAAGTTTGCTGAACCCAAGCTAGTACTAATTTGTGATCTGTTGTGATGGGACATTTATAGACTACTGAGTGGGTGGGGTTATTGCTGTCACACCCAGTAAAGAATGATGGCTCCTCCCCAAAGGACTAGGACTGGACCAATCTGCAGGTAAAAGGAAATACAAAGAGACTATTTAGTAGTGAGGTGAAAGAACTGAGTAGCTGGGGCTGGAGTAATAGCACAGCTGGTAGGGCGTTCCCTTGCATGCTGCCGACCCAGGTTCGATTCCCAGCATCCCATATGGTCCCCTGAGCACCGCAGGGAGTAATTCCTAAGGGCAGGAGCCAGGAGTAATCCCTGTACATTGCCGAGTTGACCCAAAAAGCAAAAAAAAAAAAAAAAAAAAGAAGAATTGAGTATTGAGGAGCTGTGATATGCTAAAATATACGATCTCATTTGAATTTTCTAGTTCTCCCTTCACCCATTCAATGCCACTGCTAAAGTCACCGTCATCCCGTTGCTCATCGATTTGTTCGAGAGGGCACCAGTAACGTCTCTCATTGTGAGACTTATTGTTACTGTCTTTGGCATATCCAATACGCCACGGGTAGCTTGCCAGTCTCTGCGTGTGGGCTAGATACTCTCAGTAGCTTGCCGGGCTCTCCGAGAGGGGCAGAGGAATCAAACACAGGTCGGCTGCGTGAAAGGTGAACACCCTACCACTGTGCTATTGCTCCAGCCCCACTGCTAAAATAGAAAGTAAAATTCTATATTAGACTATGTGAGGGACCCGAGTAGGAATGGCACTTGCTTTACAAACAGCCTAATGATTATGCCAGGAATAATTCCTAACTGTCAAGACAGGACTAATTCCTGAACATCCCCCAAACAAGCAAATAAATAAAAAGGCTATGTGTGACATATTCATTTGTGCAACACTTAAGCATTAACTGGATGCATCACTTTTACCTATATTCACAATCTGAAGTCTCTTGCTGCCTACTGGTCTATAAAATTATTTTTCATCCAACAAATAAACATAACAATTGATTTGCAAGTGACCCCATCTGTTCTACTAAAAACTACTTATTTGCTAGTCTTTACAACCATATGATGAAATGAATGTTTCATTAAGAACAAACAGATTTCCTAAGACTTTTTGAACTATCACCTTCACCATATGCAAGGAATCAATAACACCAATTTTTGAAATAAATCTGAATCCATTCTGTAACAAAGAGTCCTTTGCTCCCTCTTTGCCTATGATAATCACCTTTGTTTTCTTCCTCCTCATGTCTCCCATTTTGGCTACATTATTTCATGGGAAAATGTTCAGATGAGTCCTGACAATCAGTGACCTGGATAGAGAATAAAGGTTTATTTTGTCAATCTCTCTGACAAGCATCACTGTATCACTGTATCACTGTCATCCTGTTGTTCATCAATTTGCTCGAGTGGGCACTAGTAATGTCTTCATTTGTCCCTGTTGCATGCTAGTGTAGCCCAATGGCATCTGTTTGCTCCGGGAACAAAAAGAGCACATTGTTGTTACTGTTTTTGGCATATTAAAAATACTTCATGGGTATCTTGCCAGGCTCTGCCATGTGGGAGAAAAAAAATTTTTTTCCTCCAGGAAAAATTGCACCGCTCTCTTCCGGGAGCTTTGTGTTATAGTCTCTGGATCTTGGCCGTTGATGAGATTACATGGTGTGTGTTGGAGGGTAGGGAGGGAGTTTGTGGGTGTGGCGGCCAAGCTACTGGAAAACTGGGGATCTGGGTGGAGGAGGCCCAGTCTCAATCCAAGCAGGTTTGGAGATCTTTGCCACGGGGTCCGCATACCTGAGTTCCTCTGTCAGTTGCTTCATGGGTGAGGCTCATCTTAGCATGTAGAGAGTAGCCTTGGACATGGCTGTGGCTGGATTCTGGAGGTTTTCAACTGCTAGGGCTCTGCTTGGGGTGGGCAGGGAAACTCAACCCACCCCCTCTGAGGGGGCCCAGTGAAGACAGCCTGGTTCTGGGGCAGGAGATTCTGCCAAGATTCTGCCAATATTTCTGACAAGCATAAAAAATAAAATCAAAGAAAACTTCTTAAGATAGTTTAAGAAACTATGAAAAGTTTCCATTGAGCTCTGAGCTTCAGTATCACATGGCTTTAAGTTGATGTATGAAAGAGTCAAATATCAATTTTAGTCATCTTTTCTAGGTCTCCAACCAGTATGGAGCAACTATAGTAAAATCAATTTTGTTAGGATTCACTTTATCCCTGCTGTGTATTTCTTCTCTTTCACCTATATTAAAGAAAATGTAACTTTTGTTTGGGAAGGGTTTTCCCAACAGTGCTCAGGAGACCAGAGCTCCTATCAGCGATTCTTGGCCCACGGGGCCATTGGTTCAATGCAAGTAGTTGAAGATGTGATGCTGTTCAGGCCCTGTGGTTTCAAGAGTACCTGGGCTACCTCAATGTTTTTGAAACCTGGGTCCCTTCAGTGCTAACACTGGGGACTATCAGTTTATTAGGGATTAAACCAGATTGGGTACGCAAGTTAATCATGCACATTACCACTTTACAATCTCCCGGTTCCCAGATCATGTAACTTTTAAGATGCATATGTTGTACTCAAAAATATGCTAGCACAAAGATGCCTATGCTGAAATCTCAGAAGGAGATGAGAGACATTTTATTTAAAACTGGAAGGAAGGAGAAAGAGTCTTGCTATATAGTAGAAGCAACACACCTTTTGTGTGGAAAGCATAAATCTTAAGTCATGAACTTTGACACTTTTCTAAGTTTTCTAGTCAAAGTATTGTTCATTACTTATATAAGTATAGCTTATATAATAAGTAATTATATAGGTATAGCTTATGTTTCTTTCTTGTTTATAATAATTTGAGTTAAAGAATAATTGATTAGTAAAGCAAAAATGAGCCATAATTTATGATCTGTGAGATCTGCAACCTGTGAAAATTACAAAAAATGCAAAATTTTGGAGATTTATGCTCAGTAAATGTGCATTGGCATGACCCGATTGTAGGTGTACAATTTTTACTGGTGATGAAATCACCATGGTCCATCCACTCTCACTGCCTGGGATCACTTCCCTATGCCTAGAGACTGTGACTTCTCAGCATTATCTGTATGTTGAAAAGTTGATGGAGTGTGTTATTAGCTCCTCCTTAAACCTGATTTTTCTACTCCTCATAGTCATTGAAGGGAAACTATATCTGAGTGTCTGTATGAATTTCTAATCAAATCATATCTCAACATCATCCTTGGGCTTTGCCTTATCATCTTAGTCATCTATGGAGCTCTTGGTACTTATCCATACAAGCTGTTCTCAATTTAGCATTTCTTTTCTTTAACTCAAATGACAATAGTTCTTCAGTGTTTTTTTCTAATGAGTCATGACCAAATTTGAATGGTAATGCTTTATAATTCTTGCATTTAAAGTAAGTTTATTTTTTTAAACTGAGTAGAGTTATGGTCTATGTAAGGGAATTTTAAAAAAAGCTGCTTCAATATTGAGTCAAACTTTTAAACAATTTCCTTATCTTAAACTTAGTTATATTTGGATGACTTTAATGATTAGTACAAATTAAACATGATGAATGTTCATTTCACTTATATATAATTGAATTGAAAAATGGAGTAGGGGGTTGGAAGGAGAGTTCAATGGGCTTAGTATATACTTTGCCTGTTGGATGTCTCTGGTACGGCATGGCTCTGAGCACCCTGGGGAGTGTAACTCCTGACCATCGAGCTGGGAATAGCCCTGAAGCACTGCCAAGTGTGCCTCCCTACCAAACACACACTCTTCCAAAATAATTAAACAATCAAAAATAAATATTTTGGTAAGTTTTGGTAAAAAACACAAAATCAATGAAAACAAACCCCTGAATTTGGACTACAAAGCTGTGGATGAAGGAAAAAGATCATAGCGAGGGTGTTGGTCAATGGTCTGTACCGGGGGGAATACTGGAACTTTGGTGGTGGTTCTAGTGGGGCAAGGAAACTTTTTTTTTTTTGAGGTAAGATATTTTGACAAATGAATTTATTGGAACTCCCAAAAGGTATTCAGGTTTACATTTACTTTTTTTAATCAACCAAGTTAGTCTGTCAGTTCTGGGGTCTTCTAGGGTTCTATGTGACAATACTCAGGGTCCAGATAGTGCTGATGCTAAGCACATACCCTAACCACTGTTCTGTTTTCAAACCCCCCAGTAACAAAATTTGTGAGGCATGACATTATACTCTTAAAACCATCCATTCCCAAAGTAGAGAGAGAATAAAAGGGAATGTGCCTGCCACACAGGCGGCAGGAGATTGGGGGGGTGTGGCGGGAGGAATACTGGGAACGTTGTTGGTGGAAAATGGGCACTGGTGGAGGGATAAGTACTCGATCATTGTATGACTGAAACATAATCACTAAAGTATGTAAATCTGTAACTGGATCTCATGGTGATTCATTAAAATTTTTTTTTTTAAATCACCCATTCCCATAAACTAATGTAGGCTCAATTAAAAAAAATCAAATAATGAAAAATATCAAGGATTCATCTCATTCTCTATGCCAAAATTTTAGCATAATTTCATAGTTTTCAAGTAAATTTGGTGAGGGGAGTTGGTTTGGGGCTAGTCTACATTTAGTTCTTGGATTACCATGCAGGACAAGAACTGATAACTGAGCTTCTGTGTGCAATGCATGTTCCCTAGTTTCGTTTTGTGTGTGTGTGTGTGTGTGTGTGTGTGTGTGTGAGATTTCCTTGAGCCCTACACTTTTATTAAAAATAAGCATAACAAAATTATTTGTTAAAATAATATATTAGTGATATTATGAAGTATTTCAAATTGCAATTAGGTCATCTATATCTCAGAATACTAACTGATGGGCCCAGGAGATAAGTTTAGGGTTGAGTATGTACCTACACTGACCAGGCGTGAGCCCTGAGCACAGGCAGGAGTGAACAAGACAAGAGAACCTATAATAAACACCAAAAGGAAAAGATCATCTTAAATTAGACCCTTAACTAAATTAACAATAAAATAATAATCATTGTAACATTCATTTATTTATTTTTCCCTCAGGTTAAAAATTTACACTTAATATATATGAAAAAATCAAATATGGTAGTTAAATGTAGAGTAAGAAATAAGAAACAAACATGTTCACTTCCTGGTGTTGCCTGGATATCTCAGTGGGCCATCTGAGTGCTCCTTGTCCAGCTGCAGTGACCTTGTGTGTGATGACACATGACTGTGGAATCCCATTCCTGGGTGGGTGACGGAGCAAAGTCCTGCTGACCCTTGTTGACTCTACGTGAAGATGCACCAGGTGTTGGACTGAGAGATAACTCAATAAACTGAGAGCTGCTGTTTTGTGGAGGAGGCTTGGGTACCATATGGTCTCCAGAGCTCTGCCAAAGGAGATGTTAACAAGGACACCTAGGTACATTGGTGATGTTAAGGAAGGATAGAGCTAGATATCCAAACCACAGAGTCAACAACACTGAAAATGCAAGACCCAAACTTTAACGACCAAATTTTAAAGGTGCCTGTTAAGATGCTGGGCTGAGGGCGGGTGAGTCAGAGAGGGAATCTGGGAACACTGGTGCAAAGAAGTGGACACGGGAAGTGGGACTGGAGATAGAACATTGTATGTCAAAAACCCACCTATGAATAATTTTGTAGTTTATGGTTATTTAATATATAAAATTTTGGAGAAAATAAAATAATGGAGTTAGGAGTAGCTCCAGAGCCCAGGTGAGCATGGCCCCCCAGAACAAAACCACAGCCTCTCCCCAACCATGCAGGTTTTACCTCTACCTTATTGTATAGGTCTGGAAATCTATCTGAATTTTTTATTGCACTCATTTGTGGGATATTAAAAATATATAGTATGAGACTAATATCCAAGGACAGAAGAAACAAGGGCCAAGAGGACTGTTCCAAGGTTGGAAGCTTGCCACAAGCTGTGGGGGTGGGGGAGGGCTGGGGGGCACGCTAGGGGGGATGGGCAATTTGGGATAGAGAAGTGACCACTATTACAAATAATAGTTGAAAATGATCCACTCTGGGCAAGAACTGAGTGCTGAAAGGATGTGAAGGGATGTACATGATTACCTCTCAGTACCTATATTGCAAACCATAATGCTTAAAAGAGAAGAGAGGGAGAGAAAGAAAAAAATTGCCTGCCATAGAGGCCGACTGGGCAGTTTGGTGGTGGGAGGGAAATGTACACTGGTGAAGGCACATGTGTTAGAACATTGTATGACTGCAATCCAAATCATGAACAACTTTGTAACTGTATCTTATGGTGATTCAATTAAAAAAAATGGATTAGGTTTCAGTCATACAATCTTCCAACACCAGTCCCTTCACCAGTGTACCCTAGATGCTATTTTTAGTTTGAACGTGTTTTCAGAGAATTTGACTTTGCTTTCACTCAGTTATTCTCGAATTTTGGTGTTGGGGGTGCACATTCTGTAGTGTGGGGTTTAGGGGTTGTTCTGGTTTGGGGACTACATGATGTCTGGGATTGAAACTGGTTCAGACATGCAAGGTAAACACCTTTGCTTCTGTTCTACCTTTGGTTTCATTTTGGAGAATATTCTTGAATAATATTCCTAAAAATCTCTATTCAAAAGAAAGCAGTTCCTTCTTTTTTCAATGAAAATTCTCATTTGAAGTAGATTATAATTATCCCAATTAATTTCCCATTTTCTCCCTTCATCGTCAGCACCAGGTGACTTTGATTTTCCTCCTAGGACCATCGGCAGCTCTGCCAATGTGTGCTCCGCACAGCTCCTCACAGAATAGATCTGGAAGGTGATGGTGCTTCTCACAGTAGGTCTCTCTTGTCATTCCTCCCCGGTTAGCTGCTTAACCATGTCAGGGATGTGAGACAATTGGGTGTTCCTTTTGAAATACCTGTCAGGAAAGTGGGGGAACAAGGCAAAGAGCAAGGCAGAGAATCCTGTAGGCTTTCCCAGTGCTGTAGAGAAAGGAGTTATAGAAGTGCCCATTGTCGAGGGTCACCTAATCTTTCAAGTCCTCCAGGCAGACGGGACAGTGGGCCTCTGCTTCTCAAACAGAGAAGTTGCGAAGGCCATTGCTGTGGGAAATGTTTGTTTGGGAATAAGTGTTTCAGAAAGTCTCAGTTCTTCATCTACTTTTAATGTGAGAAGCATGAACTGCATCAAGACACTTTCCCGAGGAGACTTGAATGCTCCCTGAGTCCCAATAAGCTCCGACTCTACAAACTTTTGCTGCTCCCTTCCCTTTGGATATGGGGTAATGTGTGATTCATAATTTCCTTGACTTGCTGTTAACTACAAAACCACCAGACCTGTGATTTCAGGGATGCCTTAGTTTTCCTTGCTGTAAACAGCCTCAATGTAGTCACAACTGTAACTTCCTCCTTATCCTATTTTGTCATTGATGTAGTTAATGCCATATTGTTAACTCCAGTGACTGTGCTGGTGTCTCATTCTAGATAAGAAGTCACATGTCTCAGATGCTCTACGTAAGTGCTCTTGGAATTCCTGCTCTCCAGCGGATACCTTCAGGTGCTGCCTTGGCAGGTCCTCAGCCCAGCCAGCTCGTGTAGATAAAGACCTCCTTGTTTGACTGCCAAATCTCTGTTTTAAGGTTCTTGATTAAGTGAACTCTCATTATAAAAACAGAAACATCCATGCTCAGGGTTTATTCTTGACTCTGTGCTCAGTGATTACTTCTGAAAGTTCTTTCTGGGCCAGTGACAGGGATTGAACCAGAGTGTACTGTATACAAGACCAGTACCTTTATCGTGTTGTACTGTTGGTCCCTACTCTTTTTATACCACAAAACTAAAATTCTATGTCAACTAAACATTAGTTCTTTTATCGCTTTTTTTCTATAGTAACAAGACTTTATACTTTTTGCTTTTGTAATTACTTGATTAACTTCTATGTTACCTGAGTAGAATAATGAAATATATGGGGTGTTTTTTGGGCTATCAGGAGTATTCATCTGAAACAGTGATAGGACTCCTTCCTTTTTTCCTTTCTTTGTATGGTTCTAGATGTTGAACCTAACAGATAGATACAAGGCATGCGCTGTGCCTCTGAGTCACAGTCTTGGGCAGGGATTTCCTTGTTCATAAAAGCCGGATAACATTTGGGCCAGAGTGATAACACAGCCTGCACACAACCAGTGCTATTCTGATTCCCAATATCCCATAATATCTCCAGAGCACCACCAGGAGTAATTCCTGTATGCAAAGCCAGGAGTAACGCCTGAGTACTGCCAGGTTTGGCCTCAAAACAAACAAAGAATCTGGAAATTATTCGATTAAAGGTATATTCACTTCTTTACTTCTTTATTCATTTCTTTATGCATCCATTTGTTTGAATGCATTTGTGCATTCATTGATTTGTAGATATTACATTGTTAGATTTTTCTACAGAAAACAAAACAAAAAATTTAAATAGAATGGAAAACACAAGAGATGCAATTTGGGCCTGAATATCTGATCTTAAAAATGATTCTGAACATAGTTGTGAGAATAATATTTACGATTAAAGAAGATAATAAGAAATTGAAGACATTCAGTGTTCCAAGACACAGAGAACAATAGTGATATGAATAAAATATGTATTAAACATTAATTTCTGAATGTGAGATACTGGGACATGTCATAAGTGTTTTATTCATGTTCTAGCTCACCCATCTCTAGTTGTTTTTCCTAAAAATACACTTCTCTCTTTCTTTCCTGTAAAAGCCCCATCTCATGACGATGCAGACAAGATTGCAGAGAGATCTGAGTCTGCTCTCCTCCACTCTGTCTATATAGCCCTTACTCCACTTGTCAAGGTACCTTGATTGTCTGGTGCTGGCCCTTCATGGTTATAAAATTGCCTACTCTCTCTTACCTGAAACATTTTACATAGTTATGAAAGAGGAAAATGGTATTATGGGAAAAAGGCAAATGCTTACAAAACTTACTTGTTAATTTTATGCAATAGTACAATGAAGTTAATTTGATAATAGTAGAATTAAGAAACACTTAATATTTATATCTATATAATTCCTCCAAACATGAATAGAATAAGTATCTATTATTTCATTATTCCACGAACTTCCTCGGTATTTTTGTTGCTGTTGTTGTAGGTTTGTGCCACATCTGGCAGTGCTCAGGGATTTCCTCTGGTACTGCACTCAGAAATTACTCCAGGGAGGACTCTGGGGACCATATGGGGTGCAGGAGATTCAACCTGAGTCAGCTGTGTGCAAGGCAATCACCTTAGACTCTGTACTATCACTCTGGCCACAAAACAAACAAACAAACAAAAAAAACCCTTCATTATAATTAAAACAAATTAAAGTGATTTTTTTTTTTTAGGAAGAAGGGGCGATAGCACAGCGGGTAGGGCGTTTGCCTTGCATGCAGCCGACCTGGGTTCAATTCCTTTGTCCCTCTCGGAGAGCCCAGCAAGCTACCAGGAATATCCCACCCACCTGGCACAGCCTGGCAAGCTACCCGTGACAAATTTCATATGACAAAAACAGTAACAATAAGTCACACAATGGAGACATTACTGGTGCCCGCTCGAGCAAATCGATGAACAATGGGAGGACAGACAGACAGACAGTGCTAAGGAAGGGGAGTGTGGAGGGGAAGTATAGCTGATAGGGCAATTGCCTTGCACGCCGCCAACCTTGGTTCAGTCCTGGGCAATGTGATCCCTGAGCCGACCAGCAGTGAGCCCTGAGCTCAGCTAGCAAAAAAGAGAAATTAAATGAGAACATTTTTAATGTGTTCAAGTCAAGTTAGGTTTCCTAAATTTTGTATTCCCTTCCGGGTCAGCCCCCCTTCCTCCAACACTGTGAAATTCTGAAAAAACTCACCCCTTCTCATTAAAAAAACAAAATAAAATGTTGTTACGTTCATGGAAAATTGAATAATCTTCTCCGTATTATCTATGAATTAAAGGATGAAAATAAAGTAAACCCAAAATGTATACATTAAAAATATTACTGCAAAATGTATAAAGAGGGATAAAATCCTGGAAAATTAAGATTTTTGTTAACAAATGGGTGCGGTTGTTCCTACTTGAATGAGAGCCCACATCCCCAGACTCCTTCTAGAAAGACTAGATGACAGGTAAACATGGGGCCCTTGGCCAAGACGTTTTCTTTCTTCTTTTTTAAGAAATTTGCCATTTGCACACACAGCACAAACAAGGGAGGGCAGTGGGCAACCCGGGAAAACAAGATGAAAAAAAAAAAAAAACCCTCCCCCACCAAAACCTGAAACACTTGGAGGGTGACCCAGCTACCTTCGGACTGTGTGGGTGGCTGGAGGCAGTGGGAAGGGACTGGATTAGTAGAGGGGAGCACTGAGAGGAGGAGGAGGAGGAGGGGTCAGTCCCCAGGAGCTAAAACCCTGAGCATCGCCCTTAAAAAAAAAAAAAACACTGGCGACCCCTTCATGGCCCACGTGGCCTGATCACCACCAGGCCAGTGTCTCCCCTTTATAGTGAGCCAAAGAGCCACACCAGTCGCCGCTGCTGGTGCTGCCGCCCAGAGACAGACAAGACCTTTTCTCTCGGGAAAGAAGTTGCCCGGTCACTGTGAGGGCGGGATACCCGAAAGACCACACAAGACAATGAGCTTTGTAGTATAAAGTTTTATTCGGCACAAATCAAGAAAGCTGAGAAAGCTGACCGGTCAGGGCCGTCCCCTCTAGTAGGAGAGCAACCCCCTTCTTTGTTCTCTCACCTTTTTAATTCCTGATTGCTGCAAGTTGCCCAATTCTTGGCAGTCTAGCTAACTTCCTGATGACCTTTGACTTGACTGGCCGCCGCCACCTGGTTTGCTTTGGGCAAGTGCTGTGTCAAATTCTCGTTGGTTTGTTATCATCTGAAGGGTTCAGTCTCATCTCTCTCAGACTGACTCGCCACAGGTTTCTGCATCCTGCCGTGCCTCTGGGTTTCCAGCTAACTCTGCAGTCCTGAGATATGCCTCAAGGCCTCATTCATGGCTGTACATACAAATTTTACACTAAGCAACTTTGGGTGGTGCAGAATAGCTGCCTCTTCAAAATGATGATGCTTATGCTATGCTGAATAATACCTATTTTCTCTCAGGTAGTAGTGGAAAGGGCCCCACGGTCATCAGCCCTGAAGATATCCAGAAACAGGAGAGCAGGAACTCTTCAATTTGCAAAGAGCTCTCTGAGATATTTGGAGATGCAGAAAAGATATTTGGTGATCTTAGAAGGACATTTCATTGACATGGGTTCAGCTGAGTCATTTCTCATCGAAGAAGACTCCATTCTGTTAGTTATTGAAATAGCTTGACATCACTTAATGATGTCACTTAACAAAAAGAATATATGCTCTTGTTTCTTGTTGCTGAGAATATTCTGAAATTAGGAGAACCACATATGGTTTCCTAGAAACTCCCAGGAATGACCACCTGAGGCCCACTAAGTAAAGCCAAGAGAAAGAGAGAGAGAGAGAGAGAGAGAGAGAGAGAGAGACAGAGACAGAGACAGAGAGAAAGAGAGAGAGAAGCAAAATGATTATTGCATTAATAAAATAAAATTGGATTTAAAATACTAAAACAGTTCATAAGTTATAATCCAATCAGACATAAAAATTGGATATGGTTTCACTCAGATATACTTCTTTCCTTCTCCTGCGAATGTCTGCAACAGCATAGTTAGATGTTTTATTTGCATTATTTCTAATATTTCCCAAATGTTCTATTAAAGGATATGTAATTTCTACTTAAAGAACATTCTTTAAATTTTCAACTTAAGGAATATTCAAATATTCTTCCATAAGATTTTTGATAATAAATAAAATAATAAAAGAACTCTAAATTGAAATAAAGCGTTAAAGTGAAAAATTCCCACCTTATAGATAATGTTATAGGTGAACTTTTTATAGTTTTCTTAAACAGTCTGTTGTAGTGAAATATGAAACATACAATTCATTAAAATTTCACTTTATTAAAAGCAAATTAAAAGACCAAATTGATTCATTACTACACTAATTGTGAGAAGGGAACAGTTTTGCCCCATCTTCTTCAAATGTGAACATTAACTTAACCAGTTCCACCATCTACAACATCTTACCAAAATTAAGCCAGGGTAGTGTCACCGTCCTCAGCCCTCCCCGCGCCCACGGAGAGAGGGGCGCAGTCGGGCCCCACGCGGAAGTACGGCTTGAGCTCCTGAGCAAAGTGCTCGGTGAACGAGTGCAGGTGAGCCCTGTCGGCGGCGTTGTAGAAGGAAAGCTGGCCCAGCTCCCAGTCCAGGTACACGCCCAGGGCCGCGGGCGGGTCCCTGAGGGTCAGAGGCACGACCCCCGCGCCCACGGCCAGGTAGTCGCCGTCCTGCCGCTGCAGCGTCCAGCATCTCTTGGGGGCCGGCTGCGCCCGCGGGGCCTGGGCCGAAGGGGCGACGGTGCACACGCCCACGGCCCACTCGGGCTTGGCGCCCACCTGCACCTCCCAGTAGTGGCGGCCAGAGGCGAAGGCCTCGCGGCCCAGCACCACCAGCTCCGTGGCATCTGCCCAGGGCCCGGGGTTCCCAGCGGGGTTGGGACTTTTCCTCACCCAGGTCACAGACTTTTTATCTTTAGACACGCGCAGGCTGGGGTGGGCCGTGCGGGGGTCCAGGCTGACGCGCTCTCGGAATCTCTGCATGACGCTGCTGAGCGCCGAGCACAGCGGAGGGAGGCTGTAGGCCGCCGGGCGGAAGCGCAGGGGCTGCACGGCCGGGGGCTCCAGGCTCTCCCAGCGCTGCTGCAGGCCCCTCACGCCCCTCAGTACCAGCTCCTCAGACATCACGGCCCTCTCGGACACCTCCCGGAGGAGGCCTTCCAGCGTTGAGATGTGGTCCGAGTAGGCCGCCACGTTGTCCCTGAGCTGCTGCTGCAGGCGTTTGTCTTCTTCTTTCAGCCTGCAGAACGCGTCCTCATACTCACACTCCACAAACTGCATGAGTTGCTCAAATTCTGAGATTAACTGACTCCTCTGCCTGTGCATCTCCTCTCTCAGCCGCAGGTGGTTTCTGTCTTGGGTAACTGCAAGCTTCTGCACCTCTGCCAACTGCTTCTTCAGCGGCTTTATGTACCCACTGAGCCTCTGTCTGAGATGAGCTGCTGCCTCGGCCACGGGCCTGACGTGGTGGCCCTGGTGGGCAGGGCCCTGGGCGCACAGGGGACACAGCAGCTCCCGGTCATCCTCACAGAAGAGGCTCAGCTCCTGCTTGTGCTCCTCACACCTGCGCTTCTTTCCCCGCGCGGTCTTGCTGCTCCTGGAGCTGTGGAGGAGCCGGGCCAGGTCCACCAGCCTTCCCAGCTGGGCGTTGGCCCTGACGCACATCTCCTGGCAGGGGTGCCGGCAGACGGGACAAAGGAATCTGTTCTGCAGGTCCTTCAATGACATGTGGATGCAGGAGTCGCAGAAGTTGTGTCCACAGTCGATGGTGACGGGGTCATTGAGGTAGTCCAGGCAGACGGGACAGATGAGCTCTGCCTGCATTTTGGCCAGGGCTGCAGATGCCTCCATTCTTAGATGTGGGATGGGTATACTTGGCGGAACTTTCTCTGAAATTGGAGCTCTCTGGGCTCTTTCCTGTTGGAAATTAGTCACACACTCAGACCCCAGTCTTAGATTGAGTGTATCCAAGTATGGGTGGGTTTCTGCTCACCAAGAGGAACCGTTCACAGATGGATGGAGATGTGAAGAGAAGCCAACCTTAGCCACCTTGTCGCTGAGAAATCTGTGAGGTCTGCAAATGGCAGAAATCTGTCAGGCGAGTAAAGTACTTTTCTGAGCGACTCTGAGAAGCTGCTCCTGCATCTCCCAGTGGGCCTGCCCATGCCAATATCAATACTAAGGTCATTCTTCCCTGCTGTCGAACAATCTCCCCACAGGAAAGTCAGCACTGAGGGGTCTCAGGTGATAGGATGCAAATACTCTACTTCAGTAACCTGCTTTCTGTAGGTTCTCAGAATTAAGACAGGATTTAGTTGAGAGCAAACAGATAACAGATAATCGAGGATTTTTCTTTGTTTTCATTTGGGGGCTCACCTGAAAATGCTCAGGAATTACTTCTGGAGGCTCTTGACCCCATACTGAAAGCCACCGATAGAACGAGGGTCAACTGCATGCAAGATAAGTGCCCTATGCTGTACTCACTCCATTGCCGCTCCTCACTTGGGTCCAGATATCAGATCATCAGACCCCGTTTTCATACTACAGGACCTGAGGAATTCATGGAAGTTATGCTTCACCCCACCCCCCATAACTGCAAATTCCCTGATTGGTCACTACTCACCCTTTGATGGTCCTTTTCTGGCAGTGTCTTTAGTGAGTTGCCTCTCAAGGCCACAGAGACCAGCTTGGAACTGTGTGCTCTTGGCAGTAACCATTGCCTTATATACAGCTCAGAAGGCGGGGCTTTGAGACCCACCCTGGAAACATGGACAGGGAGGGAGCCTGAGTGTTGGTCAGATTTTCAGTGATTGGATTGTCAGAGGTGACAGTACTTTCCTGACTAAATTGAGTAGGGTGTGTTGGGGAATGGTGTTAATTTGCATCATCTAGTTTTATCCTCAAATCCTCCTCCTGATCCTTAACTTCAAGCTTCTCAAAAAAAGAAAATTGAAAGGTTGACCTGAAAGTTCACTCTGGCCAGGGAAGTGAAATTTTCTCCTTGGATTTTGCAGTTCTGCAACAAGGAAAATTGTTTCATCTTCTAACATGTAAATTTTTTTTCCAAATTTGGAGACTAATTCATATACTCTAAAAAACAAAACAAAACAAAAAAAACCCACTGGAGTTGGAATAATACAACAGGTAGGGGTTTGCCTTTATGTGATCCTGGCATCCCACAGGCTCCCCCAAACACCATCAGGAGTAATTCCTGAGTCCAGAGCCAGGAGTAATCCCGGGTGTGACCCCAAACAGAAATTGCCTGTAGCACTGTCATCCCATGTTCACTGATTTGCTCAAGCGGGCACCAGTAACGTGTCCATTGTGAGACTTGCTGTTACTGTTTTTGGCATATTGAATATGCCACGGGTAGCTTGCCAGGCTCTGCCGTGTAGGCAGGAAACTCTTGGTAGCTTGCTGGGCTCTCTGAGAGGGGTGGAGGAATCGAACCCAGGTTGGCTGCATGCAAGGCAAACGCCCTACCCATTGTGCTATTGCTCCATCCCCAAAACAGAACCTCCAAACAAGCTCTCAAGGTCCAAGCAGAAAGATAAATAAACAAATAACCCAACCAAACAAAAGAAAAAAACAAACAAACAAAAAATAAAAAAAAAACTGATGAGTTTTGATGGCTCTGTGATGAGGCTACCATTTTATTTTTAAACCTAACTTTTTTCTTTTAAGAATATGCAGTTCTTCCTGGAGCTTCATGGCACTACTTTTTCTCTAAAATTAAACATTTCTACCTGGGGGACCAGGAGATAGTACTAGGATTAAAAAGCTTATCTTGGATCCCACTTCTGCAGTTTGAATACCCAGCTGTATTTTATGGCCCTTCATGTGCCAGGAGACATTCCTGAGTACAGAGCCAGAAATAAGCTTCTGAGAACTGCAGGGTGAGAACAAACACCCTTTTTTCCCACCAATTATTTGCTGTTTGGTAACCAAGTGTGTACACAGTCAACATTGGTCAGTCTTCACAGTTCTGTAATGGAACCACCATTTATATATTCCGTGCTAAAATTCTTGAATTCATCTTTGGAATGAAATTTGAATTCTCATTCCAAAACTGCAAACTACAATTAGCCTATCCAAGAGCAAATACTGGTTGACATACTATCAAATTATGTCCTTATTTTTCTACACCTCTTTCCTTGCTTTCCTTGCTCTGTTCTTCCTCCTCAGACTGCTTTTAATGCTATATAGATCAATGCTCCAATAGCTTAATCAGTTATTGTACATCAGTTGGAAGAGTATAAAGCCTGTTCCAGTGTTTCTGGAAAAGAATTGGAGTTATTTTCTAATTCCACTGCCATAAAGAAACAATACAGGCAGAATGAAAAGCCACCAAATAATATTAACTTCCAGACTTATTACAATATTACTTTAAATGGTTTCACTGGAGCCGTAAGCTTCAGTGTCAGATACCTTTGAGTTGAAGTGTAAAAACAAGCAAAATATATCAGTAATTCCAATCACCTATTTTTGGAGATTCAACCAACATTGGCAGTTTTCTTTCTCTGATTTTATTAGGCCACACACAGTTCCTTGTTTGGGTAACTCTCCACTAGGACCAGGTGGTACTCAGAATTGATCCTAGACCTCAGGCATAAAAAGAACGCATTCAATCCCTTGAACTATCTTTGACCTGCAACAATTGCCTCTTTAAATAAATTTCATCACAATTCTTTATTTTATCCTGTGTATTTCTGTATTCTGGGTGTTTTCCTTTCATGCGACCGACCTATGTTCGATTCCTCTGCCCCTCTCGGAGAGCCCAGCAAGCTACAGAGAGTATGGAGCCTGCACGGCAGAGCCTGGCAAGCTACCCATGTGTATTGGATATGCCAAAAACAGTAATAATAAGTCAATAAGTCTCTCAATGAGAGACATTACTGGTGCCCGCTCGAACAAATAAATGAGCAACAGGATGACAGTGACAGATTTCTGTATTCTACTTATACTCATCTCATATGCAGAGAGTCTCTTGCCCGCACGCCTGGCTGTCTTCCCAGGGCGCCCTTGGAGGGGATGGGCTCCAGCTTCCCTCCCCGCCTCGAGCAGAGCTCCCAGCAGCCCGAAGACCACTGGAACCTAACCACAGCCATGCTCGAGGCCCCTCTCCACACGTTGGGACAGGCCTCATGCATGAAGGTACCGGCAGAGGAACCCTGGTGTGTGTAAGCCCATCAACAGCCAACATCCAGAGACTTAAAAGCAAGCTCCCAGAAGCGGCCATGCAATATCTTATAACCTACTTCTACCTCTGGGAGAAACTGGCAAGCTTCTGAGAGTTTCCTGACCACATGGGACAGCCTTGCAAGCTTCCCATGATGTATTCATATGCTAAAGCTAGTAACAAGCTGGATCTCATTCCACTGACCCTGAAAGAGCCTACAATGCAGCAACGTTAGGAAGGCCGAATGGAGAGAGCTTCTAAAATCTCAGGGATAGGATGAATGAAGATGTTACTGAGCCCGCTTGAGAAATAGACGAACAACGGGATTTTGTGATTGTGATTGTGATCGTGACTTATACTCATCATGGGATTAACTAGCCCATTTGGCAGCTTTCAATACATGTAATAAATTAAAAATTGTCAAACTTATGTACTGTCTTCAGTCTGAAATCTGAAGATTAAAGGTACTTATGTGGTGACATGAAGAAGATGTGGAATACTATTTGATGCTGAAGAAATGGACATTTCAGCTGTAAAATGGCATAAGTAATAGCCAAACAGTGTTAAAGCTTGTTTGGAAAGCAGAACACTGAGAAATTTCAATATTTAACTGTGATTTTCAAGTAAATTATACAAGGTAAAATGTGTGTGGTTCTTTTTCCTAATAGGAAAATGTGAAAAGAAAAAGAGAAATTGAAGAAGCAGTTAGGAAGAAGAACCAAAAGAAAATGGAGGAGGAAGAGGGGAGGAGGAAAGAAAGAACCAGTGTTCATTAGTTACTATAGCTTCACTATATCCAACTTTTAAAAGTTACCCAAATTAAAGGACAGAAGAATTGTACAACAGGTAAGGTGTGTATCTTGCATATGGCCAATCCAGTTCAATCTCCAGCATTGCATATAGTCTGCTGATAACTTTAGGAGTAAGCCCTGAGCATCACTGGACATGGCCTCAAAGTCAAAAGTTAAAGTTAATTAAAATATAATTCCAAATAAAAGATTCCACTCCTTGGAGGTATGCACTGGAGAGACAAGAACACTGGTTTTAGCTGCACATGTCTAATTATTCCTAAAATTATCACATGGTACCATCTTGTATCTGTGGAGTCATGTGTTTGATTCCCAATCCCACCCAAAAAAAAATTAAAATTAAACAATCAGGGACACTGATTAAACAAATTGTTGACTTGAACAGAACAAATTCTATTACGTTTTGAAATCTGGGATTAAATCTCTGAATTAGAGAATGTGCTCTTTAGATCCATATTGCTGATCTTAAACAATCACTCACAGCAAATATACAATTACCTGAAGATTGAACTAGTAGAGAATCTGTGTTACTTAACTAAAAATGTAGTGAACTTTGTATTTCTTGAATGATATAAAGGAAAGTTATATCTCTATTTGTATGTGTAACTCAGGTCTAAAAAAACTTCACCCCCCAAAAAAAAAAAATAAAATAAATAATAAAAAAAAAAAAAAAAAAAAAAAAAACTTCACCCTAGCTCCTGGCCTTAGCTATGTCATGCTGGTTATTTCCAGAACATCTGTCTGCATCTCCACAAATTCTTTCCCAGTTGAGAAGTTGTTTTTTTTTAAAGCTCAGTGTGCTGTATATTATCCATAGGGATTTGTTTGTTTAATGATTTGTCAGTATTTTATGGTGATAATCCTTTACAATTCTCCCAGATGAAGAATATTTTAAGACTTACTTTACTTAGACAAAATGTCTCATATGTGAGAGACGTGCTGAAGAAATGCTAAGTAAATGAGGCAAAGTTCTCATCAGTTTCTTTTCTTTTCTTCTTTTTCGGTCACACTCAGTGATGCTCAGGGGTTACTCTTGGCTCTGCACTCAGGAGTTACTTCTGATGCTGCTCTGCTGCTCTTGGACCATATGGGACACCGGGGATCGAACCCTGGTTGGCTATGTGTGAGGCAAAGACCCTACCCAATAGTACGTGTTTCTTTATTAAACTCTAAGTTATAATTAACATTCATGATTCATGTCAATTCCATTAATACCCAACTGGATTAAAGAATCGTGGTAACATACTCTTTCTTCTTCTTCTTCTTCTTTTTTTTTAATTGAATCACCATGTGGAAAGTTACAAAACTTTCAGACTTAAGTCTCAGTTACACAATGCTTGAACACCCATTCCTTCACCAGTGCACATATTCCACCACCAAGAACCACAGTAAACCTCCCCGACGTCCCCCAACCCCCCTCCTGTGTAGCTGACAAATTTCACTTTACTTTCTTTTTATTTTGATTACATACAAACAAAAAACTCCCTATTATTGTTTGGAGTTTCCCCCCACCCCAAAATCGGACCTGCTGGAAAGGAAGCATTTGATAATTTGTTTTCCATTGCTGAGAATGAAGAGATATGAGGTCCTGTGGCCACAATAGCGGCCTCGAGGTTTTAGATTTCTGTACTTTAGTATTTTAATGTCTCCCTTGAACACATTTCTTGCTTGCTTGTCTCTATGTTTCTCTGCTTGTTTGTCTCCAAGTCTGTGTTCTCTCTTGAGCATTATTCCTTTCCTTCCATCCCTACTTACAACATCTCTCAAAGTAAGTTTTATTTAACATAAATTACCTTGCTTAACCGTATCAATTCCTCCTGAAATTCTTTTCTGTAAGGGAAGGACACAGATACAGAAAGAAAGAATCCAAAGAAAAGAGAATTAAGGGGCTGGAATGATAGTACAGTGGGTAGGGTATTTGCCTTGTGGTTGACCGGGTTGAACTCGGCTGACCTGGATTTGATTCCCAACATCCCATGTGGTCCCCTGAGCATCTCTAGGAATAATTCCTGAGTGCAGAGCCAGGAGTAATCACTGTGTATCGCCGGGTGTGACCCAAAAAGAAAAAAAAAGAAAAAAAAAGAAAAGAAAGAAAAGAAAAATAGAATCAAAAGAATTATATAATAGTAGGTTTCATCTTCTTAAACCTCAATTTTACATATATTCTATTCTTTTCAACCCCCTGGAGCTAAGTAGAGGTGTGTGGAGGTTTTCTCTTTTTACCACAGATGCATGAAAGTCTCTTTGTCTTCACCTCAAAACATTGTTGTTCTCCTTTCAATCACTGTGACCTGTTCTCTTCTGAGCACACTTGAGTTCTGCTAGGCTCTGCATTTTTCAGGTTGCAGTCTGGGGAAAAGAGAGGTACAGATCAGCAAAAGAAAATGTCATTCCAGAATCTGCAGTTTGATACCCTGTTGAAAGGTTTTCCATAGAGAAGATAAATACAGAGGGTACCATAAGAGGAGCACTGACTCAGTGTTTTACAAGGCAATTTTTGAAAATGTTCTATAAGCTGCTTTGTCTTTTGAATAGTGGTAACTTGATGCCAAGGGACAGTTGCATGGATATATTTAAGACCTTCTCTCCACAATAAAATCCATATTAAAATTTCCCCAAACAACTCTAGTGACAACTCTAGTTATTTTAGGCATCTATAGAGCTTGAAATCAACTCCTAAAGAAACCATAACAAACAATACAGTTAGGGTAGTTGAAAATATTCAGAATGCCCCTTATCTCGTTCTAAAGGATAAGAGCACTGGAAACCTTTATAATACCATGCATTTGCAGTCACATCAAACGTGTGCCTGGAGGGATCAGACCCTGAGGGATTTCACTGATCACTCAGGTGCTCTCCTGCCTGTAAACTACTTTCTCACAAATGTGCTTTCTCTTCCCTTTTCTGTACAAATATCTTCTTGGGTGCCTGAGAGTTAGCGCAGAGGGCTAAATGTATGCTTTGCATGCCAGAGGTCTAGTTTTGATGCCTGGTACTCCATGTTCCTCAAAACACTGTTGGGGAGTTGGAGCAATAGTAGAGCGGGTGGGGCTTGTGCCTTGCACCTGGCCCAAACCGGTTTGATCCCCAGCATGCCATATGGTCCCCCAAGCACTGCAGGATTAATCCCTTCTATACCCATTTTGGTGAGAGTTTTCATCATAAATGGGTGCTGGATCTTGTCAAATGCTTTCTCTGCATCTATTGATATGATCATATGGTTCTTATCTTTTCTTTTGTTGATATGATGATGGATTATGTTGATTGATTTCCGGATGTTAAACCATCCTTGCATCCCCAGGATGAATCCCACTTGGTCGTGGTGTATGATCTTTTTGATGAGTTGTTGAATTCTGTTTGCTAATATTTTGTTGAGAATATTTGCATCCGTGTTCATCAGGGATATTTGCCTGTAGTTTTCTTTTTTTGTGGTGTCTTTGTTTGCTTTTGGTATTAGGGAGATATGAGCCTCATAAACTGTTTCTTCAATTTCTTGGAAAAACTTGAGAAGAACTGGTAATAGGTTCTCTTTATATGTTTGGAAGAATTTGCTAGTGAATCCATCTGGACCCGGGCTTTTGTTTTGGGGAAGAATTTTGATTACCGTTTCAATTTCGTTGATATTAATAGGATTGTTCAGGTATTCCAGGTCTTCTTGATTCAGCCTTGGGAGATTATAAGAATCCAGAAATTTATCCATTTCTTCTAGGTTCTCTTGTTTGGTAGCATACAGATTTTCAAAGTAGTCTCTGATGATCTTTTGAATTTCTTCAGGTTCTGTTGTAATATCCCCCTTTTCATTTCTGATTTGGTTTATAAGGTTTCTCTCTCTCTTTCTTCGTGAGTTTTGCTAGTGGTTTATCCATCTTATTTATTTTCTCGAAGAACCAGCTCTTGGTTTTACTGATCTTTCGGATTGTCTTATGGGTTTCCATGTCGTTGATTTCTGCTCTAAGTTTTATTATCTCTTTCCTTCTGCCTGGTTTGGGCTCCTTAAAAAGCTCTTTGAACACTTCTTGCAAAACTGGCTTCAAGGCTATGAATTTCCTTAGCTCATGTCTGTCTTGAAGCTCTATGTATAGTTCCTTCAAATCTGCATGATAAAGTATTCGTGGTGAGGTGTTAATTTCATTACTCATTATTTAATTCATTACTGAATATGGCTTGTACGATATTCATCTGTATTCTTCCGGCTCATAAAGTTGCATTCGATAGATCTCATTTTATGAGCTTTCCTTTGTATATAAGTTCCTTTTTGATCTTACTACATTCAATAGTCTGTTTCTATTTTTGGATTTTGTTATTTTAAGTGTAAGTATTTTGCAGTTTTCCTAACTGAGTATTTTCACTGGGACCCCTTGTGCCTCTTGGATCTCAGAGCCTATAATTCTCAACACGGGGAAGCTCTTATCAATGATTGTTTAAGTACTGTTTCTTCAACACATTTACCTTCCAGCTCTTTAGGGACTTTGGTGATTCTTATATGGTCCCTCTTGAACTCATCCCATAGTCATCAGGTTTGCTGTTCATTTATTTCGGGCTATTTTGTACTTTCTTCTGTTTCCTAGTGATTTCTTCTTTCTCATCTTGGAGCTCCTTAATATTTTGCTCAGCATCTGTTATTCTGCCATTCAAAGCTTTTATTGACTTTGTTGTATCACCCACCATGTTCTTTATTTCTCTAATTTCTGTCTGTAGTGTTTTTTTCATTTCAGCTCTCATACTTTCTTGTGCTTTGCTGACTACCTATGCTATTGTTTCATTGAACTCATTGAATATCTTTATCATAGTGTCAGTAAAGACACTCAGGATTTACTGGTGCTATTTATGTCTTTGGTTTTCTCTCATTGAGCTTGGTGGGCTTTTCCAAGTCTCCACATTGGTATTCTAGTATTCCTGTTGTGCTGGGGGTGAGTCTTGGAGTTACTCCCTAACCCAACCCCTACCAGAACATACGGGGGATTAAGCTATATATTGCTCTCTGTCTCTCCTCCTGCCTTCACAGGAAGTGTATGACAGGAAGAGTTATCTATGAACAGCATGCAGTTTGTTGATTAGATCTGTGTTTCAGGCTCTTAATATAACACAGATTGATTGTAGGGGCTCTGGTACCCACCTGGCAGGGAGGGGCTCTGCCTCCCATTCTGGAATAGGCCCAGTGATGTCAGTCAGAGACAAACTTGCCTGAGATGGTGGAGCAGCAAGAAGAAGGTCTCATTAGGCATTTAAAAACTATTTAATTTTTAATTTTTATTTTAACACCATGGTTTACACAGTTGTGCAGAATACAGTTGTTTCGGACATTAACTATTTCAGCACCAATCCCACCGCTAGTGTGACCATCCCTCCACCATTGGCCCCAGTTTACCATTTACCACCTCAAACCCCAGCCTGCACTCTAGCTAGCTAAGCACAAAATAATTTATTTTTATATTGCTTGTTCCAAAAATTGGTAAGTGGAGTTATCAAAAAATAGTGCAGCAAAAGAAAATTCATGAAAATAGTTATATCTCACAATGAACTATAGATACTGAGAAAAAGTCAGTATCTAAGGATGTGCTGAGCTGTTTGGAGTTAGTTAAATGTTTTCCATTATGGTTTTTGGTTATTGAGCTTCACTGGCATCTCTGCTACTTTCCCATAGGGTTCACTGTGCTCCTACTGGACTGTCAGAAGCTCCAGAAGCTCCAAGATCTGGGTACCTGGGTTTTTCATCGGTTGAATGTCTCTTCAGAGTTTAGTTGTGAAGAATTGAAATTGGGCCATTCTTATGGCAGCAGCTCTGGGGGATGGATGTGACTTCCCAGGCTTTGGCAAGGTGGGGACTTGGCCCGCCTCCCTTCCAAGGGCACTCCAGAGTTTTCAGCTGGAAAACCAGTATACCTGTGAGTTCTGTGGGGTCTTACATCTCTTCTGTGATTAGTTATAAAACTGTGGAGCAGGGACTGGAGCAGTAGCAGAGCGGGTAGGGTGTTTGTCTTGCATGTGGCCAACTCAGGTTCAATTCCCAGCATCCCATATGGTCCCCTGAGCACCAGCAGGAGTGATTCCTGAGTGCAGAGCCAGGACTAACTCCCCTGTGGATCGCTAGGTGTGACCCAAAAAGCAAAAAAAGAAAACCAAAACAACAACAACAACAAACTGTGCACTCCAACCAAAAATAAATTATTTTCTGCACAGTTGTTAGGAAAGATGTGGTCAGAAAATTTGCTTATAAGTGGATGAACGTGGAGACTATCATCCAAAGTGAAATGAGTCAGAAAGAGAGGAGCAGATATAGAGTTACTGCACTCATTTGTGGAATATAAAATAACAAAATATTAGACTAACACCCAATGATAATAGAGACAAGGGCCAGGAAAATTGTTTCACAGTTGGGAGCCTGCCTATGAGCTGAGGAAGAAGGCAACTGAGATAGAGAAGGGACCACTAAGTCAATGATGATTGGAGGGATTGTTTGGGATGGGAGGTGTGTGCTGAAAGTAGATAAAGGACCAAACATGATGGCTTCTCCGTCTCTGTATTGCAAACCATAATGCCCCAAAGTAGAGAGAGAGTAAGAAGGAAATTGTCTGCCATAGAAACAGGGGGATAGGTGGGATGGAGGGGAGGGATACTGGGGACAGTGGTGGTGGAAAATGTACGCTGGTAGAGCATTGTATGACTGAGACGCAAACATGAAAGCTTTGTAGCTGTATCTCACAGTAATTCAATAAAAATAAATAAATAAATAAAACTGGTGGGGCAGTGTTTGGCCACTCTGTTGGAATAATAAATAAATAAATAAATAATTTCTGTAAGATAGCACACTTGATTCCTACCCAATAAGCACAGGTACATGCTATATCTGGGAGTACACGGGGTGGGGTGACACGCAAAGAATCTGGCAGTGCTCAGGGCTTACTCCTGGTTCTGCGCTCAACAATCGCTTCCAGCAGGGCTCAGGAGAGCATATGGGATGTAGTGGATCAAATCCGGGTCTGGTGCACACAAGGCAAGCACCCTGCCACTCTCCAGTCCTTAAAGTATTTTGCTTTCTTCATGACACACTTATACATTTTCTTTAGAAGTATACTCATAAAGAAGCATTTGCTATTTTTATTTATTTATTTATTTATCTATCTAGCTATTTATTTATTTATTGCTTTGGGGATCACACCTGGTGATGCACAGGGGTTACTCCTGGCTTTGCACTCAGGAATTACTCCTGGCGGTGCTCAGGGAACCATATGGGATGCCGGGCTCAAACACGGGTCGGTCGCATGCAAGGCAAATGTCCTACCTGCTGTACTATCACTCCTGCCCCCTATTTGCTAGTTTAAAAAAATATTTTACTTATTATAATGTAGGAAGTTATAAGAGTGTTAAAATAAATGGCATTGATATACAAACTTACTGACCCCAATCCCTCCAACTGCTGGACATGGAGCTGGGCAGGAGCGACTCCATCATGCCTGGTCTCTGCTTCACATTTTGTTTTCCTTAAAACTTTTTGTTTCTCTTAAAACTCCACTTTTTCCCCATGGCCATCTGCAAAAGAAGGACAACTGGACTGAAAACTCAGCGTTGGCAGTTTCATAACCGCTATTCACTGTCTATAGAAGCCACCCAGACACAAGCAGGGTGGGTCGCTGTCAGAATGTTCTGAAAACATGTTTAGATCACCTATCTGTAACTGCTTGTTTGTACGATTTGAATGCATGTTTTATTCTGAATCATGAAACTTGCATTTTCACTTATGTTTTTGTTAAAATTCATAAGTGCAGGAGATGATGTGAGCACTGACTATAAAATTTGCAGCTTTTCCCTTGTTCGGGGTCTTGCTTGGGCCTGCGTGCCTAGAAGCTTGACCCCAGCTGGCTAGTTTAACAAACTCTGCTTGTGTATCTCATTTCTGGCTGAACTCTTTGTGCGGGTTCGGAGAGGAGTAAATCATCGGCGCTGGACCCTAACACAACAGACTCCTGACCCACCAGCACTGCCTGCTCTCAGCTGACCTGCTGTTCTTCCCCCCCCCCACCACCTCTATCTGGAAGTTGATTTTGCATTTCAATGTGGAGGGTTTGTTCAGTACTGTCTATGTTCTTACTTTGGTTCTCTATATTCCACAGATAAATGATATTATCTTTCTTTCAGGAAAAAGAATCACTGTCACTATCACTATCATCCTGCTGCTCATCCATTTGCTCGAGCGGGCACCAGGAACATCTCCATTGTGAGACTTGTTGTTACTGTTTTTGGCATATCAAATGTGTGACGGGGAGCTTTCCAGGTTCTGCTGTTTGGGTGAGATGCTCTTGGTAACTTGCCGGGTTCTCGGAAAGGGGACGGAGCAATCGAACCTGGGTCGGCCGCATGCAAGGCAAATGCCCTACCACTGTGCTATTGCTCCAGCCCAGGAAAAAGAATATTCTTGAGTTTTTGTTTGTTAAGTGAGGCCCCAAAGCAGGGTCCTCAGTCGCCATGACGAGCTGCAGCTAACATGAAGTCTCAACTATGCCTCTGTTTCTGTTTCCCCAAAGCAGGACTTGCAGTTTCTGGTAAACTCCCAATGGAGTAATTCACCTAGATAAGAAACTGGGCAGTTGGACCTGGCCAGTCATGAGGGGTCACCGTACCCTTCTTGTAAAGAACCCCAAACCGTTATTGGTACCTGCTATCTAATTGCTGACCACTGTTGTAATAGGGCAATGCTAAAAATAGACTAGTCTATAAACCGCTTCTTAACTGAACCCTATATAAACTGCTTGTGATTTGGAGTTGGGGTCCTTTTGTCAAGACTCCACTGTGTTGGATGAGACTTGGACCCTAGCTCGAGCTAGCGCTGGCTCGGGCTAGTAATAAAGTTCCTTTACTTTTGCATTATCATGTGTAGAACTGGGTCTCTCCGCAATTGGGGATTTGAGACTTGGGCACAACAGTTTGTATTGTCATTGCATCCACTTTAGGGGCAGAGAGATAGTACAGAGTGTAGGTCACTTGCCTTCAGTCCCCAGCATCCTATCTCGTCCCCCAAGCACTGCCAGTATTCATTCCTGAGTGCACAGTTAACTCTGAGCACTGCTGGGTGTGGCCCAAAAACAACAAACAAAATGATTAGATCACTTTATTATTATTTTTTTTCCTTTTGGGTTACACCCAGCTACGCACAGGGGTTACTCCTAGCTCATGCACTCAGGAATTACTCCTGGCGGTGCTCAGGGGACCATATGGGATGCTCGGAATCAAACCCGGGTCAGCCACTTGCAAGGCAAGCACCCTGCCTGCTTTGCTATCGCTCCTGCCCTGATTAGACCACTTTAGTCTGGAGATGTAGCCTGCTTTGCATGTGTGAGGACCTGGAATCAATGTTCAGCACCCCAAACAAGAAGAGTGATCCTAATAAAAATATTAATGAAAAGACTATGTTTGTGTTATAAGGGAAAGAATATATAGTGTTTACACACACACACACACACATTTTTTTTTGAGCCAGCCCTGGTAGTGCTCAGTTTTACTTCTAGCTCTGTGTTCAGGCATCACTCCTGGTAGTTCTGGGGGACCATATGGGGTACTGGGAGTTGAAGGCAAGTGCCCTACCTTCTGTACTATCCCTCTAGCCCCTAAAATGGACTCAGTAACAAAACAAAGAAACAAAATCCCACATCAACCACATGGAGGCAAGCATCTTGCCTGCTGTATTATCTCTCTGGATCCAATAAATAATTTCTAACTGTGCTAAAGAGGCTGGAGTGATAGCACAGCAGGTAAGGCATTTGCCTTGCATGTGGTTGACCCGGGTTTGATTCCTCTGCCCCTCTCGGAGAGCCTAGCAAGCTACCAAGAGTATCCCGCCCGGACAGCAGAGCCTGGCAAGCTACCGGTGGCGTATTCGATATGCCAAAAACAGTAACAAGTCTCACAACGAAGACGTTACTGGTACCTGCTCGAGCAAATTAATGCACCAAAAACAGTAACAACAAATCTCACAATGGAGAGATTACTGGTGTCTGCTCAAGCAAAATCGATGAACAACTAACAGTAGACTTTTTTACAAAATTGAAAGTATCTGAATCAGGTCAAAATCTTACTCCTATCATTATGAGGTCATTGGTCTGATCACCAGGGCTGCCCATATGACAAGTACAGACCTGGCAGCTCTCTGGACATTAACAAGGATATGACTGAGACACAGACGGATGTGTAGGAGCAAAGTGACTGGGACCTCTGGTAGTGCTCAGTTTTACTTCTAGCTCTGTGTTTTGGGAAGCTCCCAAAAGAGGTCCCAGGAGGGTCAGGATGATAATTTTCTGTGAGCACACGTCTTGCACTCCAGTGGCCCCCAGAGAGCACGTCAACCAGAATATGCAGAATGTGTAGGAACACAGTGAAGGGAATGTGACACCCAGTGAGCACATGTCCAAGCACTACAGCTAAAAATGTGCAGCCCCTGTCACACACAACCAAGTGTTTGAGCACCATCACCAATGGTGTGTATGTGACCAACAGATACCACAGCATAAATGATGATGAGAAGTAAAGAGAATAAAGGAACATCTAAATCAATAATCCTTCAGAATATCATTTCTAGGTAAAAGAATTGTGACTTCCTCTTCTGTGTGTCCGTGTTTAGGTATTATAAAACTATTTCTATGGCATTTATGAAGCAACAGTATTCATATTAGTACAGAATCTTCTGAGATAAGCATTTGAAAAATGTTCAGATTTCATCTGTGCTTTTTATTGTTTGGGGGACCACACCCAGCAGTGTTCAGGGCTTACTACTGGCACTGTACTGAGGGGACATTGCCTGTCACTGTGCTCAGCAGGATATAGGAGATGCCAGGATGTGAATCAGGATCATGGCTGCCGTCACATGCTAGGCAAGCACCTTAACCTTTGTACTATCTCTACAACCCTCCATTTAATTTTACGTGACACCCATAGACTCATCCCAGGTGGATGCAAATACATAAAAATTTGCCTACTTCGGTAGTCCACATGTGAGATGCCCATGTACCTCCATCTTCTTCCAATCTTAACCTTACCAGCTCATTCCTTTACTCCTCCACCCCACACACTTTACCACTCACATAAGAGCTTAATCATTGGACTACTGCAATATGGAGGCAGAAAGAACCAGTGTTCAAAACAAGACATCTGAAATTCTAAGGAAAGGAGACAAGTAGCCATGAAGGATGGTTGAGGAGAAATAGTATAAGTTTTCTGTTCCAACAGGTAGTTGGGGGAAAATCCTATACACCAGAGTGGGGTATTGTGTGCCATCTGCTGGAAAATTGTTGAACAATCCAAAGAACATAAAACAGTAAAAATTCACCTAGACGGAAAATGAGGCTGGTTCACTGAGTCCTAGGGTATGGCCTGCTATGGCACATTAAGGTCACGAGCTGTGCTGTTTCTACTCTGAGGCTATCCTGGAAGTGGTATGTGACATACAGCCTGTGTCCTTCCAAAGCAAAGGACAAGTGCTCTCCTACAATTTCCACCGAACCCTCTTTTAAAATGTATTTGTTTCTTTTTATCTTTATGAGTTATCATAGTTTACAAAAGCAATAGTGTTATTCTGTAGTTTCAGAGCTATTAAAGCACCTTCTGTTCAGTTAACACATGGGATTAGGGGCTAGAGAGATGGTACAGTGGGTTAGGAGTGTGCCTGGCACAAGGCCAACCCAAGTTTGATCCCCAGTAAACTCTATGTTTCCCTGAGTCCACCCAGAATTGATCTCTGAGCGCAGAGCGAGGAGTAAGCTCCGAGCACCACCAGCTCTGCTCAAATGAAAAACAAAACAAAACCGAAAATAAACAACAGCAGCAACAACAAAACATGGTCTTAGAAATTTCCCCACAGCAGCAGCATTGATATTTCTTGGGGGGAAAGGGGGCAGTGTCACCTTTAACAAAATTCCAACTGACGTTATGTATTTCTGGTGAAAATAGAGGGCTTTGCGGAGATCCAGTGACATTTATTTCTGGGAGATCACTCCACATGCTTTGGCTTTCTTATTTTCAATTTAAATCTTTCACCAAATGCTTGACACCATTAGCACTCTGTTCTCTACTCAAATACCTTATGGGCTCTTCCCAAGAACTAGTCAAAGTATTGTCTCTCATCAATTAAAGTACGGGGAGACTGAAAGGCGAGTTACGTAGGATCACCAAGAAGGAACCTCACTTCCTATCTTGCTATAGCACTCTTTCCTTTCAAAATAATTTCTGGTCTCTGGTTCTGTACCCTTCTAGAGTATAGTCCCAGCTGGAGTCATAGTTCAGAGGGTAGTGTCTTTGCTTTGCACTTGGCGGATGAAGTTTGACCCCTTGGCATCTCATGCAGTCCCCTGAGCACTGCCAGCACTAATTCTTGAGTGCAGAGCCAGGAGTAATCCCTGAGCATCACGGGGTGTGATCCAAAAAAGCCAAAAAATATGTAGTCTCAGAAATATTGTGATAAGAGGAAAACTAAGTATATACTTTTACACTGTATCATCATTGTATCATTGTATCGTCCTGTTGCTCATGGATTTGCTTGAGCAGGCACCAGTAACGTCCCTATTGTGGGACTTGTTATTGTTTTTAGTATATTGAATACAGTAATTATCAAGCAGGAAGATTAGAAACATTCCAGAGCCACAGAAACTGAGCTGGAACTTCAGCATGATCTCAGCTATATTAAATGGCTCTAAAAATAAAAGCAAAAGTTAATTTCTCTGAACCTCAGTTTTTTCCTATGACAAATGAAAAATGAGACTAACAGTTCTGTGATGAGGTTAATGAATGAAGTAATATTTTATCCAAGTAACAGGCATAACATAGTTACCCTGCAAGTAGTATTAGCATAACGTCAACGTCCCATAAGAAACTGGAAATAAGGAGAGAAAGAGAGAGGGAATGTAAACATCTCAGGTCGAGATGAGGCTGAATCACTAAGGTTGAGAGATGTGCCCGCATCCCTTTACACGGTAGGGCTTTTCCCCAAATGCTCCACCCAGGACTTTGTTACCAGGATGTGGCCAACATCATTATTTTCCTTCTGAAACTCCAAGTGTTCTCCATTTGGCAGTAGATCTCTACACTGATTCCGTACTCAGTGTCCCAGTGGGCAGGTCGTAGCGAGTCTCTGGACACGTGCTGCTCTCTCGCCTGACACAAGAGATTCATTGCCATCTTGCTCTTCCCCAATGGCAGGCCCAGAGACAACCATCTCCCAATGACACCAGGGATCCTTTGAGCTGATAAAGAATGTTTTGAAAATCAGTATCTGTGGCTAGAGATAGCTCAAAGGGCTGGAGCACAAGCACAGCAGATGTCAGGTGTCTAGGTTTGATATCTGACACTGCTTGGACCAGGGAGGACTGCCCTGGAGTGACCTCCAAGCACAGTGCTCAGAATAGCTTAGGAGCACTTTAAAGTCTGGCCTTCCCCTCAAAAAATCAAGCTTTAGGGCTGGAGTGATAGCACAGTGGGTGGGGCATTTGCCTTGCACACGGTTGATCCAGGTTCAATTCCCAGCATCCCATATAGTTCCCTGAGCATCGCCAGGAGTAATTCCTGAGTGCAGATCCAGGAGTAACCCCTGAGCATCGCTGATGTGACCCAAAAAGAAAAAAAAATAATCAAATTTTGAGCCAGGGATGTCGGTTAGTAGTAGTGAACTTGCTTGTGTGAGTCTCTGGGTTTGATCCCCTAACCTAAAGCAAGCAAACAAACAAAAAATCAAGCTATGAGAGGATAAATACATTTTAACATTTGATGGAGTAGTAAATTTGTGGTGTAATATGTTAAAAATGGAAATAACTGAGATTTACCTTATTTATTTATTTGTTTGGTGGGGGAGGATGCACACATGACAGAATTCAGGATTATTGGGGAGATCACATGGGTCTCAGAGAGGTCAGTGGATGACATCATCCGTCTTGGATCAAACAAAAGACACCTTATGCCAGCACCATTTGTTGAAGAGGCTTTCCTTGCTCCACTTCACATTTCTTGCCCCCTTATCAAAGACTAGATGATCATATATTTGGGGTTTTGCGTAGGGATATTCCACTGTGTTCCATTGGTGTGCGGCTCTGCCTTTTGTTCCAGTACCATATTGTTTTAATTGTTACCGCTTTGTAATAAAGTTTAAGGTTGGGGAGGGTGATGCTTCCCATCATCTTTTTCCCAAGAATTGTTTTAGCTATCCGTGGGCATTTGTTGTTCCATATGAATTCCAGGATTGCTTGATCCATTTCTTTGAAGAATGACCTTGACCTGACACCATGCACAAAAATCAGATCAAAATGGATTAAAGACCTCAACATCAGACCACAATCCATAAGGTACATCAAAGATAAGGTCGACAAAACCCTCCACGATATTGAAGATAAAGGTATCTTCAAAGATGACACGGAACTAAGCAATTAAGTAGAAACAGAGAAAAACAAATGGGACTATATTAAACTAAGAAGCTTCTGCACTGCAAAAGACACAGTGACCAGAATACAAAGGCAACCTACAGAATGGGAAAGGATATTCACCCAATACCCATCCGATAAAGGATTGATATCAAGTGTATATAAAGCACTGGTTGAACTCTACAAGAAGAAAGCATCCAACCCCATCAGAAAATAGTCTGAAGAAATGAACAGAAACTTTTCCAAGGAAGAGACACGAATGGCTAAAAGATGCATGAAAAAAATGCTCTGCATCACTAATCATCAGAGAGATGCAGATCAAAACAACCATGAGATACCACCTCACATCACAGAGAATGGCACATATCCAAAAGAACAAAAGCAACCGCTGTTAGAGAGGACGTGGGGAGAAAGGGACCCTTCTATACTGCTGGTGGGAATGCCGACTGGTCCAGCCCCTTTGGAAAACAATATGGACGCTTCTCAAAAAATTAGAAATTGAGCTTGCATTTGATCCAGCAATACCACTTCTGGGAATATATCCTGGAGAAACAAAAAAGTATAGTCAAAATGACATCTGCACTTATATGTTCATTGAGGCACTGTTTACAATAGCCAGAATCTGGAAAAAACCCGAGTGCCTGAGAACAGATGACTGGTTAAAGAAACTTTGGTACATCTACACAATGGAATATTACGCAGCTGTTAGAAAAGATGAAGTCATGAATTTTGCATACAAGTGGATCAACATGAAAAGTATCATGCTAAGTGAAATGAGCCAGAAAGAGAGGGACAGACATAGAAAGATTGCACTCATCTGTGGAATATAAAATAACAGAGTAGGAGACTGATACCCAAGAATAGTAGTATAGTAGTATAGAATACCAGGAGGTTGGCTCCATAGCTTGGAAGCTGGCCTCACATGCTGGGGAAAAGGCATCTCAGATACAGAAGGGAACACCAAGTAAAATGTGATTGGAGATCCCGGGCGGGAAGGGAGATGCGTGCTGAAAGTGGACTAGAGACTGAACATGATGGCCACTCAATACCCCTATTGCAAACCACAACACCCAAAAGGAGAGAGAGAACAAATTGGAATGCCCTGCCACAGAGGCAGGGTGGGGTGGGGGGATGGGATTGGGGGGTGGGAGGGATATTGGGTTCATTGGTGGTGGAGAATGGACACCGGTGAAGGGATGGGCTCTCGAACATTTTATGAGTGAAACACAAGCACAAAAATGTGTGAATCTGTAATTATACTCTCATGGTGACTCACTAATTAAAAAATAAATAAATTAAATTAAAAAACAAATAAAACAAAAAACAAAAGACACCTTCTTCCTTCCTTCCTTCCTTCCTTCCTTCCTTCCTTCCTTCCTTCCTTCCTTCCTTCCTTCCTTCCTCTTTCTTTCTCTCTCTCTTTCTCTCTTTTTCTTTCTTTCTTTCTCTCTTTCTTTCTTTCTTTCTTTCTTTCTTTCTTTCTTTCTTTCTTTCTTTCTTTCTTTCTTTCTTTCTTTCTTTCTTTCTTTCTTTCTTCTCTCTCTCTTCTTTTTTTCCTTTATTCTTTCCTTCCTTCTTTCTCTTTCTTTCTTTCTCTCTCTGTTTCTCTCTGTGTGTCTTTATTTATTTCTTTGTCACACCTGGCAATGATCAGGGGTTACTCCTGGATCTTTACTCAGGAATTACTCCTGGAGGTACACAGGGGTCCATATGGGATGCTAGGCATTGAACCTGGGTCGGCCTCATGCAAAGTTAACTCCCTACCCACTGTACTATCGCTCCAGCCCCCAAAGGCACTTTCTTATTCATAGCACAGCAAGAAGCAAAAACTTAATTTTGACTTATGTCCCTCACGTCCAACTCCCGCCCCATCATGTCCTGGAGGTGTGGGGTGTGGCTATTATGAATCTTCCTCAGTAACCCTCAAATTCAGGCTATCACAACCTCTGTGCTGAACTTTGTGAGCTTCCCCACCCTCTGCCCATATGGTGAGATGTTTATTATACTATACAACAAGCACGCCTTGCTCTGCTCTAGAGAATGAGTCCTCCTGAACTTTCTAAATAGCTTGATGAACAAAAGGTAAGAGGCAGAATATGCCACAATCAGTGCCAGACTGGCATGTGGATAGTTCTGAGTTGAAAGCAACTGAACTCTGAGAATACCCACTCAATAAACTTAGTTTTATCACCACATTAAGTGTCTATGAGAATTTAGAAGAAGATGAGGTCCAGAAAGAAAGCTATTCCCATAGAAGTTGATTTATTTTGATAAGAGCCTCTCTACCAGTGAAAATCTTTTTTCTTAATAGGACTTTAGGCCTCGTCAAATTTTCTGGGTAACAACTTCTGGTTTTGTGTACAGGAGCCACTCTTGGAAAGCCCAGAAGACCACATGCATTGTCAGGATTGAATCAGAGTCTGCTGCATGCAAGGCAAATATACTGTTAGTATCTCACCAGCTACCTCTATATGGTGTAAAGTTACAAATGTACATCATACCAGAGTTCCAGTCCAAAGCAGGATGCAATTAAAATATTAGATACAATGTATATATGACAATGACATGGTCTCTTGAGCACTGTCTGGAGCGATTGTTCAGTACCACTGTATCACTGTCATCCCGTTGATCTCCAGTTTCTCGAGTGGGCACCAATAATGTCTCAATTTGTCCTAGCCCTGAGATTTTAGCAGCCTCTTTATTTGTTCTTCCCAGAGGTGCTGCATTGGAGGCTCTTTCAGGGTAAGGGGAATGAGACCCATCATTGTTACTGTATTTGGCATATCAAATATGCCACGAGAGTTTGGCAGGCTCTGCCGTGCAGGCAGGATTCTCTTGGTACCTTGCCAGGTTCTCTGAGAGGGAGAACTAGGCTATAATTCATAGCTTTGCGCTTCCAGGAGCGTTGTTTTATAGTCTCTGGATCTTGGCCGTTGATGGGATTACACGCCTGCAGGGGGCAGTTTTTGGATGTGACTGTCAAGTTACTGGAAAATGGGAGGTCTGGGGCCCAGTCCCTAACCAAGCAGGCTTGGAGATCTCAGCCCCAGTCCTGCACACCTGGGTTCCTCTGCCAGTTCCTTCATGTATGAGGCTTGTCTGAACGTGTGGAGAGGGGTCTTGAGCATGGCTGTGGCTGGGTTCCAGAGGTCTTCGGCTGCTGGGGCTCTGCTTGGGGCAGGGAGGGAAACTCAACATGCCCGGCTCTGAGTGGCCCTGGTGAAGACAGCCAGGCATGGGGGCAAGAGACTCTTCAGCAGCAAGATATGATAATATAACCAGAACAAAACTGGACAATACTTCTGTAGCCATAGAAAATTTGAATGATAGATGGAGGAAGTTAATCCTGCCAAGCTGCAATTCCTGATTTGTTATATCAAGAACACACCTAAATACATTGTTACACTGACAATAACTCAAAATAGAAAAATTACCAAGCAAAACTTTGCTTAGACTTATTGAAAATGCTTTGTGTCTGTTTATTTTTTTAGAATCATGTCTACATAATATCTTCAAAATGTCACAATTATTTATTTATTAGTGAAGTAATATAGTTTTTATTGAACAAAATTTACTTAGGAAGATGTGAGGGGAGAGATAGAAGAGAAACGTAGATTCAAGAGAGAACATGGGAATCTCCAGAATGAAAGGATTGCAAACAAAGAGACATAGATAAGCAAACAAGATGTGCTTCATGGACAACACAGACTTGACAGAGCAAAAGCTTGTGAAGGTAAGAGACACAGGGACTAGTGAGTGAGATACTTGTTTAGAAAGAACACGGTCCTCAGAGAGGAAGCCACAATTAAAAAATATTTAAATTATGTTTTCTTGTGTGTGTGTGTTTGTGTGTGTGGTGCTAGTGATGTCTTTTTCCTTTTTATTTTTTGAAGTTCATTTCTATTTATTTTTATTTTTTTAATTGAATCACTGTGAGATACAGTTACAAAGTTTTCATGTTTGAGTTTTAGTCATACAATGATTGAACACCCATCCCTCCACCAGTGCACATTTTCCAGCACCAATGTTCCCAGTATCCCTCCCCCCCCCATCTCACCCCTTCCCTGCCCCGGTGGCAGACAAATTGCCTCTTACTCTCTCTCTCTACTTTGGGGCATTACAGTTTGCAATACAGATACTGAGAGGCCATCATGTTTGGCCCTATGTCTACATTCAGCACAACCTCTTATCCCGAGCGATCCCTCCAACCATCAGACTTACTGGTCCTTTCTCTATACCAGATGTCCTCTCCCCCAGCTCCTGAGGCAGGCTTCCAAACCATGGATGGTGCTAGTTGAACCAGCACCTCACACATGCAAGGTAAATGCTCTCTCTGAGCTGCATCCCTGATCCAAGACAACAGTATTGGGCTGTATTGCCTCATGTTAGGTCAGGCTCTTAAAAATGTTTATCAAGCGAGAAAGAGGTTCAGGTGAGCTTTCCACGTGCCTCACTGAGGTAAGAGTGTTCCTGTCAGGATCAGTAGGACCCCGCTGTGCTCTGTGATCTCAGTGACTAAGCAGGACACACCTGGTACTTCTGTAAAGAGCATGTGGGTCAGCATGGCACTGTCCACCACCTACCCTAAGGAAGGGTTTCCCTCAGTGAGGGGACATCTCACACAGGGACCCTGCAATCAGAAGGAGCGGTCGGATGTTACACTGACAATTCAACAACAGCTAGAAAGCACACACACGACCTCTCATTTTCTCTAAAATTGTTAAATTGTTTGCAAGTCCACCCACCCCCATCTTAAACCTACTGGGTTCAAAAGAATACTTGATGATACTTGAAGGAAAAGATCCCAAAAGTAAAAACAAAACCACAGAGATTTTATTTTTAGTATTTAAAAATTCTTAAGAAAATTACTGATATTTAAAGTATTTCATAATTGAGATTCTGTAGTTTACTGTTAGTAATGTTTTCTCATGCATGTAATTTCAACACCATGCTCATCACCAGAGTATCTCTCTTTCTCCCAAGGAACCCAACACCCTTCCCGCCCACCTCTCCTCACCCCTACCTGACACTCAATTGTCTAAACAGTTCTCTCCCATTAAGCTTTTTTGTTTATTTGTTTCTTTGTCATGCCTGACAGTGATCTGGGCTTCCCTGCTTGGCACTCAGGATCACTCCTGGTGGGGACAAGGGCACCATTAGGTCCAGGTCTGCAATGCAAACTCCCTACCTGCTGTGCTATCACATTGAGTCCCCAGTGCTCTATTTTTAAAAAATTAATTAATTAATTTTTATTTTATTTTTACAAAGTTCTTCCCAATAATTTATTACATTTAATATTTCAACACCAATCCCATCATCATTACAGCTTCCCACCACCATTATTTCAAACTTTCCCACCACCACCCAAGTCTGCCCTAAAGGCAGATCAGAAATAATTTATTTTGTATGGCCTGTTATGAATAATCCACTAAAAATGATCCAAGAAAGTTTACTTAAAGGAAAGTTGACAATGTTGTATCTCACTCTGGAGTCTTTAATACTTTGTATAAGACAGCGATAGCACAGCGGGTAGGGCATTTGCCTTGCACTCGGTCGACCCGGGTTTGATTCCTCCATCCCTCTTGGAGAGCACGGCAAGCTACTGAGAGTATCCCGCCCACACGGCAGAGCCTGGCAAGCTACCGGTGGCGTATTCGATATGCCAAAAACAGTAACAACAAGTCTCACAACGAAGACATTACTGGTGCCTGCTCGAGCAAATTAATGAACAATGGGATGACAGTGATAAGACATTACTAACATGTTGTTATCAATGTTCTAATTTTAAAAATGATTTTTCCCCACAATATGTCAATATTTATTCTTTCTAATCATAAATGGGAAGTCATAATAGTTGACTTAATTTCTTCTATATTGTATTCTAATATATTTTGTCTAATCTTTGCAATTAAAAATTAATTTATAAAGCTGAAGAATGCAATGATACTAAGACTTTGGAACAGTGAAGGAGATGTCCATTTCATAGTGTGTTTTCATATTTTCTTTCCTTCTATTTTTTTTCCTGTGCTTTAGTTTTGTTTACAGATTGCATATGTCCTAGGGGTCAAATTCACACCCCTTCAAGGTATTGATCACAATCACTAGACAAGTCCCATGGCCCCTACCTTGCCCTTCTGCCCACAGTGTAATTTGATGCCCCTCCCTCCTCAGCTTTATAATCGGAGCCCAGGGCTTCTCTTGTTTGTATTTTCACTTTGTTTTTACTTTTGGACATCACCCACCCAGCATTGCTTGGGATATTCCCATTTTGGTTCCCAAATTGCTACCTACATGTGTACCTGTGGAGGGGACACTGTGTGGGTGTAGAATGTGATCCAGCCTTTGACCCATCTCACCGCCCCCTCCATGGCCTGTTTGCCATTATTTCTGTCTCTTCCTCTGTTACTACCGTTTTTAGGGTGGGAGTGGAGCCTCCCTAGTGGGATGCAGGGACGGGAAGAATCATTTCAATCCCAGTGATTCTTAGTTGACCTGCAGTTTAATGTGAAGAATGTGAAGGTCTGAGGATGCAGTTCAGGCCCTGCAGTACCCAATTACCCATGCCACCTAGCATGGTCAGGAGTCGCCAGACCACATCCAGTGACTCTCAGAGGACCACACACTGACCAGGACCCATTTGGCCACAAGCAAGGAAGGTACCTTAATCCCTGGACTATCTCTTTGGCTTTAGCACAGTTTGTTCTGGCGTCACACCAGTCTTCGCTCTGTGCTCAGGGATCATTCCCGGAGGACTTGGGGCACCAACTGTGCTGCCAGGAATTGAATCCTGGTCTGCTGAATGCAAGGGACAGAACCCCACCAGCTGTGCTGTCGTGCTGGCTCTTAAGGGACAATTTTTAAGATCATTCTTCACAGCTGAACTTTACATTGATCTTGGGACTAGCATTGAAACTATCACATTATAACTTGCTTAGCATAGATATTAATAAAAAAATCTTTGTCTCAGTATTATAGTAGCCATTCCCGCTCATGGAATATAACTTTTGTCAGTAAAATGGGATTTTTAAGAGTCTTTCATTGATACAAATAGAAAACATTATATTGTGAAAGTTTGGTGATTCTTGTTTTTTGTTTTTCTTTTTGGGTCACACCTGGCGAAGCACAGGGATTACTCCTGGATCTTGTGCTCAGGAATTACTCCTGGCGGTGCTCGGGGGACCATATGGGATGCTGGGAATCAAACCTGGGTCGGCCGCATGCAAGGCAAACGCCCTACCCGCTGTTATTGCTCCAGCCCCAAGTTTGGTGATTTTTGAGCAAAGAATTATTATAAGTAACTGTTGCCACACTGTTCTTAAAGTAAAGAAGATCTTACTTGGCAGAGGTTTGTATGGGTGAGAGCTCAGGGGTACCTGAGTGACTGGGGTGAAAGGATGAAGTTCCAGGTCAGCAGAGGTAGGGGGTTGTGATTTGGCCAGAAAACTCACACAGACATATGGAGACATGGTTTCTCTTTGCATTATTAACCAATTTGTTTCTTTACTTTCAGAATTAAAGATAAGCAGCTTGTAGGAAACAAAACACACCAAAAATAATTTCCTGGAAAATATCTGTCAAATGCTAAGCTTAAAATTTCATCTACATATTCAGCTATGTACATAAAAATCAAGCACCCCTATGTCTTTTCCACTATAAAATGACACTTTCCTTTCTTCTACCTTTAAATAACATTTTTTTAATCTGTGTCTGACCCCTCTCAATAACACCTTTAATGTCTAAGTTTGTATGAATATTTCTCTCCACTACAATATATTCTATCAGGCTAAACTTACATGTTAAATAATCTCAGATAGGTGGTGTTTTTTTCTTTATCTGCAACATAGGCTAAAATGCAGAACAATACAGCAGAGATAAAATAGATATTGATGGGATGGGGTTGACTTTAGGAGAGAACACCAGGACTGGACCTAGTACATCTCTCAGGTCACATGAAGGGTTCAAGCAGCATCTCATCCCCGGGCCCTTGCACTGAACCTCCAGCAAGGTTGGCTAAGAATTGCCAGTGGGGTTCACATATGGCATGGGCACCACTTGTGGGGTCCTTCTGCCACACACACATACACACACACCTGCCAACAAAGAAAAAGAGGACTAGAGAGATAGTACAGTGGATAAAGCTCTTGCCTTGCAGCAGCCAAGCCAGGTTTTATTACGTCATCTCACATGGTTCCTTGAGCACTTGCAGGAGTAATTCTTGAGTGCAGAGCCAAGAGTAATCCCCTCAGCATTCCTGGGTGTGCCCCCCCAAAAAACAACCAAAGGGGAGAAAAAGAGAGAGAAGAAAAAAGAAGTTTCACATTGTAATAGGTAACTTGATAAACTATTTTTGTGGACATCTTTTTGTGGTTTTTGTGTTTTGGATCACACCTAGAACTGTTCAGGGATCTCTCTTGGTGGTGCTCAGGGTACCGTATGTGGTGCTGAGGATGGAAATCTTTTTTTTTAATTTTTAAAATTTTATTGAATCACCGTGAGATAGTTACAAGCTTTCATGTTTGGGTTACAATCTCACAATGATCAAACACCCATCCCTCCACCAGTGCACATTCCCCACCACCAATATCACGGGTATACCCCCCCTTTCCCGCCCTCTCCCTGCCTCTATGGCAGACAATATTCCCCATACTCTCTCTCTCTACTTTTGGGCATTATAGCTTGCAACACAAACACTGAGAGGTCATCATGTTTGGTCCATTAACTACCATCCCAACTGGTTCCTCTAGCCATCATTTTCTTAGTGATCCCTTCTCTATTCCATCTGCCTTCTCCCCTCCGTTCATGAAGCAGTCTTCCAGCTATGGGGCAGTCCCCCTGGCCCTTGTATCTTCGGTCCTTGGGTGTCAGCCACATGTGATGCTACCCTACACTCCACAAATGAGTGCAGTCCTTGTATGTTTGTCCCTCTCTTTCTGACTCATTTCACTTAGCATGATACTCTCCATGTTTATCCAAATTACATGACTTCATCTCTCCTAACAGCTGCATAGTATTCCATTGTGTAGATGTACCAAAGTTTCTTTAACCAGTCATCTGTTTTAGGGAACGTGGGTCATTTCCATATTTTGGCTATTGTGAACAGTGCTGCAATAAATATATAGGTACAGATATCATTTCTACTGTGCTCTTTTGCATCCTCAGGATATATTCCCAGAAGTGGTATTGTGGGGTCAGATGGAAGCTCAATTTCTAGTTTTTGAAGGATGATCCATATTGTTTTCCAGAAAGGCTGTACCAGTCGGCATTCCCACCAACAGTGAAGAAGCATCCCTTTTTCCCCACATCCATGCCAGCACTGGTGCTTTTGTTCTTTAGAATGTGTGCCAGTCTCTGTGGTGTGAGATGACATCTTATTGCTTCTTTGATTTGCATCTCCCTGATCACTAGTGATGTGGAGCATTTTTTCATGTGCCTTTGGGCCATTTGTATTTCTTTTTTGAGGAAACTTCTGTCCATTTCTTCTCCCCAGTTTTTGATGGGGTTGGAGGTTTTTTCCTTATACAATTCTACAAGTACCTTGTATGTCCTGCATATTAATCAGATGGGTATTGGGTAAATATTCTTTCCCATTGTGTGGGCTCTTTCTGTACTTTGGTCACTGTTTCTTTTGAAGTGCAGAAGCTTCTTAGTTTGATGTAGTTCCATTTGTTTATGTTTGCTTCCACTTGCATGGTCAGTGCTGTTTCATTCTTAAAGATGCTTTTAGCTTCAATGTCATGGAGAGTTCTGTCTACATTTTCTTCTATGTACCTTATAGATTCATATCTGATATTGAAGTCTTTAATCCACTTTGATCTGAGTTTTGTGCCTGGCATTAGGCAAAGGTCAGAGTTCATTTTTTTGCAGGTAGCTATCCAGTTTTCCCAGCACCACTTGTTGAAGAGGCTTTCCTTGTTCCACTTTGCATTTCTTGCTCCTTTGTCAAAGATTAAGTGGCCTTATATTTGAGGATCTGTGACAGGATATTCAACTCTGTTCCAGTGGTCTGCAGGTCTGTTTTTGAGGATGGAAATCTTGCCGTCCGTGTGAAACTCAAGTGCCCGACCCATGGTACCATAGTTCCAACCCTTCACAAATGGACATCTTAGACTCTGTTTATCAACTTAATGTCATCTAATACAGAAGCTTACAACTCAGTAGAAACTAATTTTTGTATTTCAGGGGCATAATGCTTTGCATTGTGCAGCGTGTGTTGATTTGGAAATATGCTTTGCATGCACCTACCCAGGTTTGATCCTTGGCATCACATAGCCTTCAAAACAATGGAGAATGTAGATAACCTGGGGGTTCCCCTACCCTTGGATCCCTAGCACTGCCAGATGTGGTCCTAGAGGTTCCTCAGTGTGACCACATTGGCTGTGGTGATCCCCAGCATTGTGACCTCTGTATCCCCCTGAGCACTGCTTGGGAGGACCCCTTGCAAATCATGAGAAAGAAAAGACATTTAGCAATTTTATGCCTATTAATTAATTCTTTTTTTTTAAATTTTTTGGGTCACACTCGGTGATACTCAGGGATTATTCCTGGTTCTGCATTAAGGAGTTAATTACTGCTGGTATTGCTCATGGGACCATAAGGGATGCCGAGGATCAAACTCCGGGTTGACCACATGCAAACGCCCTACCTGCTGTACTATCACTTCAGTCCCTAATTAATTCTTTTGTCCAAGTTTTTTTTTATAAAACTTTACCTCTTTAGATGGGATTGGTGTTGGAATATTTAATGTGATAAATCATGAACAGCTTTATAAAAATAAATAAGTTAAAAAAAACTTTACCTTTTTCATCACAAAAATTTAAAAAGACTTTCTGGACTTAGGAAAAAACTACAACAGGCTGGTCGGAGACTTGTAATTCAGAGAGTGTGAGCACCTCTGGGAGAAGCTGCGGTTGTATTCCAGTAGTTCTGACGGGGTGAAAGCAGAACTTCCAGAACATTTGACGTGTTGAACATCCAGGCCTCCGAAGACTGCACGATAGTGCCCATTTCAACCACTAACCTCCTGTTCTTCAATTCTAAGATTATTACCTTTAGGTAATATAAATATCACCTTTCCTATGATGTTTTCTTCCATTCAACAAATGTTCCTCATAATATGTAACTTTGCTAGGCATGCTCTCAATTCTGTTCTTCCTCATAAATATGTATAAATTTCATTAAAAATTCAAGGTTATGTATAATTTCTTACATCACTCCATCCATGCTGGGCATCAAACCAGGCCCTCTACACCTTCTCTTTGAAGTTTTTCTGCAGCCTGTGCTAATGGACATTTTCCCCAACTTAAATTGCTTCATTGCCAGTAAGCACACTCTTTGATGTTATTATTTCTGTGTTGTTTCTAAGACAACTCCTTGAAAAATATTGTATCTTTTCTGTATTTGGTAGTGAGATCGACATGAATAACTGAAATCCCTACTGAATTTCTATATGCCTGGGCTCACGAACATTTTTCACATCAGTACTAGAGGTGTGACAGTTTCAAACTGCACTAAAAAATTCTATTTGACTTATTGGTTATACGTAAGAAATGTATGTATGTATGTATGTATAATCAGGCTGGAGCAATAGCACAGTGGGTAGGGTATTTGCCTTGCATGCAGCCAACCTGGATTCGATTCCTCCGTCCCTCTCAGAGAGCCTGGCAAGCTACTGAGAGTATCCCTCCCTCAGGGCATAGCCTGGAAAGCTACCCATGGCATATTCGATATACCAAAAACAGTAACAAGTCTCACAATGGAGACCTCACTGGTGCCTGCTCAAGCAAATCGACCAATGGGATGGCAGTACTACAGTGCTACATAAGAAATGAGAAAATTCTATATCTCCAATTGGGTGTTGTGGCTTGCAATAGGGGTATTGCGTTGCCATTGTGTTCAGTCTCTAGTCTACTTTCAGCACATATCTCCCTTCCCACGCGGGATCTTCAATCATAGGAAATACCCTGCCACAGAGGGAGTGTGGGGTGCGGGGGAGATGGAATTGGGGGGTGGGAGGGATACTGGGTTTATTGGTGGTGAAGAATGGGCATTGGTGGATGGATGTGTTTGCGAACATTGTATGAGGGAAAAACAAGCTCGAAAATGTGTGAATCTGTATCTGTACCCTCATGGTGATTCACTAATTAAAGAATAAAATAAATTAAAAAAAAGAAATGAGAAAATTCTAGACACATCCAAGTATTTCTAAATTTTCTCTTGGTCAATTATTGTTTCCATCATGGTGATGTGGAGAATAGGATATAAATAGGGTGTTGAAATGGAAGATAAAGTTGAACTTATGAAGTTATACACATATACACACATAAGTATGTGTGTGTTTGTGTGTGTGCATTGTGTACACATGCACTTTGGGACCACCCAGAGGTGCACATCAGGTATTTGTGACTCAGTACTCAGGGGTTGTTCTTGTTGCTGCACAGGGAAACACACGATGCCAGAGATACAAAACATTCACTCAGCCAATTGGTCTATCTCTCGCCCCCATATATACTAAGATGTGTTATACCAGTTAGATAGAAAGCAATTTCAAACACCATGAAGTAGGACTGGAGACTGCAACCATTGAAGACAGGGTGAGAGTTATAAATGCCATTAATACTGCAGTGGTAAAAAAAATGAACATGTCTCATACAGCCTTTCAGATTATACTTCTTTGTTAAGCAAATGAAAAGCTACATTGAGAGGAGGAAGGGAGGATGATGAAGTTATAGATGATATTCCATTAGCACAGAACGTATCTCTGGACTTCAAAATTTGGCTCAATCCTGAGAGTTCCTCCCCCATATAATCTGAACATCCTCTAGCTCCAGGAAACTCTGGTCCTCTCTCCTTGGGAAGAACCAGTAATTTTGCTAGGTGTGGTCTTTCTGACTTCATCAACTGCTGGTATAAATAGCCTGGTTAGACCAGAGACAAACTGTGGGTGAGCAGGGAGAGGTGATGATACCCTTAATTCTTTTTTTTTAATTTTTTATTAGAGAATCACTGTGATGTACAGTTACAAACCTATGAACTTTTGTGTTTGCATTTTACTCATACAGTGATCGTTTACCCATCCCTCCACCAGTGCCCATTCTCCTCCACCAATGTTCCCAGTGTCCCTCTCACCACCCCCACCCCATCCCCCACCACCCCACCCTGCCTCTGTGGCAGGGCGTTCCCCTTTGTTCTCTCTCCTTTTGGGTGTTGTAGTTTGCAATAGAGGTATTGAGTGGCCATCATGTTCTGTTTATAGTCTACTTTCAGCTCGCATCTTCCAACCCGAATGGATACCATTAATTCTTGTGGACATTGGAGAGGTAAGAACATTGAAGGATTCCCTCTTCTTGCGTTGTTTTTCCCTACAGAAATAGTGATTCTACGTCCCAAGAAAAGATAATTCTCCTCTATTTATTTCTAAACACAGATCATTCACTCTGGATCCCAGTTATCTCTGTGAGTTTTGTCCTAAACCTGATGTTCTTATTAATCATAAGCCTCCATTTACTGTGCTTCTCTAGAGTTAGGAAAAAAGGGGACGTGGGGGGCTCTACCAAGTGGAAGGTAGGTAATATTTTAAATATTACAAAGCTCCCTGAGATGTTATTCTGTCAAATTTGTAGAGAAAGTCTCAGTGAAAGGTGGAGATATATGAGAATCGATGGTGATCGGGCAGGACACTGAATGGATTAAGGAATTAAAGCAGAACACTGAATGAATTCAGGGATTAAGGTTTTTAATCTGACCATGCATAGACAAAGAGAGAGGCAGTACCCATGTCACTGTCACTGTCACTGTCATCCCGTTGCTCATCGATTTGTTTGAGTGGGCACCAGTAATGTCTCCATTTTGACATATCGAATATGCCACGAGTATCTTGCCAGGCTTTGCAGTGTGGGCGAGATACTCTCGGTAGCTTGACGGGCTCTCCGAGAAGAACAGAGGAATCAAACCCGGGTCAGCCGCATGCAAGGCAAACGCCCTACCTGCTGTGCTATTGCTCTAACCCAAGGTTCTGATTCTAGTATTTCTTATCTTTCTGTTTCTTTCCTTATAAGTCCTATTGCAGCCAACCTGGGTAATTTGTCTGAGACTCTGTTTCAAACTAGCTTTTTCCTTTCCTGTGACTCCCCTATCAGGCCACACTTGCCAGAAACTTCTCCATAACATGCAGTGAGGACCAGCTCCTCCTGCAAGTCTGAACCAGCCTTCTGCTGCTTCAGATGAGCAGACCTGACCCCCAAGCCTTCTAGATTTTTTCTCCACCCTTCCCAACAGAGTTCCCTGTCCAGTACACCATGATGCTCACCCTGAGTACCTATGAATCTTCCATTGATCCCATCAGGCCTCTCAAACCTAATGCAAGTTCTTTCTGCCTCACCCATTTAGAAGGTCCCTGATGCGCCCATTGCAAATATCACTCCATTGGCCTTTAGTTACACATTTGTTTGTGTTATAAGTTAAATCATTAAGTCTATGACTCTTCAAATATGTTGGAAGGCACAGGAGGGCAGGTACAGTGTTATCATACTTCCTCTGTGTGATCCTGAAGCCCTGAGCTGTGAGGGCTGGTTGTGCATCTATGATGGATGATATTTCTTTTCCAGAAGGAGGAGATTACAAAAAGAGACAGGATTGAAGTACACTTGCTTGAATGCACAACACGTTTGCATTAAAAGTTTTTGACAAACCCCCAGTTAACATGGCCATGAAGAAACTTGAAGCCAGACAGATGTTTATGGTCACAGAAAGGGATGCATTCTCTCTCACATGCTTTCACATAACTGGTCTCTGTGGCCTTCTAAAATGTTTTTTTTTTTACAAAAATTGCTAAAAATTTCTAGTTTATGCTCAGAAGTTACATTATAGAGATTTAAACCTTTTGATGTCAAATTTAGTGCAGAATGGGGTTATGTGGCAGGGGTTACACATTTATTTATTGTCAAACAACTTGAAAGTTGGAATGTAGAGCAGGGTTGATGTTCTCCCTGAGTAACTATGGGATAGTACAATACAAATTAAAATTGGAGGAAAAAGAAAGAATGGGGAGTGGGGTGGGAAAGAGCTCTGCTGCATTACACAACCCAGAACGGGGTTTCCCAAGTCATGTGAAACACTCAAAGGGTCACTGCAAGAAGGCAAAGAAGATCCAGTTGTTTTTTATGTGTGTGTATGTGTGTGTGTATCTGTGTGTTTCTCTTTTAAAAGCTTAGGCAATAATGTTATAATACAATGGTGTCAAGTTTTACATCTTAACATACAAAATTACTATACCTTTATCACTACTGATGTGCCCAACATCTTCCACTACAGTTTTTTTTATTTTTATTTAATAATTAAAGATTGTTCCACTGTTCTCACCACTACTGTACTGAGAACACTCCATATTTGTCTTAAGGTTCCTTTTCTCTTTCCTGCCTACCACCCCGAGATTGTATTTCTACTGACCATCTCTCAAGGTTAGGACATCCAGATATTACATTAAGAATCCACGCCCAACTCCAGAAAGCAACACTATTTTTCTTGCTCTCTAAAATTATTTATAAGACCAAACTTATATCAAAGTAACTGAAATAAATATATTAATCTGAGGCTTAAAATTAAAAAAATAATTTTACCATAATCATTGATTTTATTTATGTATTAGTGGAGTTTACAAGACTCATGAATCCCAATTGAAACTTGAATTGGTAAAAATTTTACCTCTGTCTCTTTTTGCTTCCTTGAAGAATTCCTCTGTTTAATAATGAATATAGTTGTGCTTACACACATTCTCCTTGTAGCACTAGATGAGGGTCCTCTACTTTAGATGGTGCCTACCCTGTACAGGGTACTCAAGTGTAAAACTTTCAGTTCTTCTTAGGGATTTTTTTTTAGTTGAGGTTTGCCAGATATCACATACTCTGTAACAGTGTCTGCTGCTCCAAAGGGCAGAGTAATCAGGATAGACAACTCAGCATATGACACTGGCACCAGAGATCAAACTCATGGTTTGATGCTTGCAAGGCAGTTACTTTTGCTACAGAGCCACACCTGGGTCCCATCGCTTTCATAGTAGTTATCCAACAATGTCCCCTCACATATGATACATCTTAAAATGTTTTCAACCTCATTATAATTTCAAAATACTGGTGATACCTTTGATTTTAAAAAAATCCCTGAAACATTCAATTAATTGAGTTTAAAGAAATGACCTCTCAGTTGGGAGAGACCTCTATATACAAGCTTTCATAAGAGAGAGAAGGCTTTTACATGGTTCGGAGGAACCACATGTTTAGTTAAATAATCCAAATCCTCTACTGGTTCAAACTTCAGGTACCATACAATACTGTGAGCGACTATCTAAAACAGGCACAATGACTCCAGTGACACACTCTCTAGCGGTAGAAACCATAGGACAATCACACGTTTAGGAGCAATAAAATTTGCTCTGTTTGCCAAACCCCACTCTGTTTTATTTGAGGCACCTTGAAGAGGGGCAGGTGAGGCCCCTCCCTGCCACAATGTAGTTAGCCCAGGCAGCCGAAAACCTCCAGAACTCAACCACCACCCTGCTCACAACTGCTTTCCATATGTTTGAACGGGCCTCCATGAGGGAATCTATTCCTGGACATCTCATACTTGATACCACAAATCTACCAAGAGTAGCACATCACATTTGATTGGGTTTAAAGTAGAAGGCAACCAGTCTTAGGGGAAATTTATTTTTTTATATATGCATATATATGCATATATATATATGTAAGCATATAAGCACACAAGGCTCAACCTTTAACAATATGTTACTAATCTTTTATAGAAGGGCTTAATGGCTCCTGGGTGAAATACAGCAATCTTCACACACTTTCCTCTAAAAAACCTTTTTTGTCTTGTTTTTGGTGGATTCTTCATAATAAGCAATACAAAATAAACTATTTCAGTTCTTTTGGGGGGGCAGGGTTTGGGATTCGGGATAGAAATATGGTGGTGGGAAGGTGTAGTGGTGGTGGGATTAGTGTTCAAATATTAAATGAAAGCAAATATTGTGAATAACCTTATAAAAATTAAAAACTACATAAAAAATTATTCTGTTGGAATTGGCAATTATCTGATCACCATCCTTGATGACCTTAAACAAAATATGTTCAACTAAACCCTGATGTTTTTGAGTATATTTTTGAGAAGTGAAATCTATCTAACTTGGATTATTTTTAAAAACTAGATAAGGTGAAAATCTTTCACAGTACTTTTTTCACAGTACTTTTTTCTCTCTTCACATATTTTCCTAAAAGCAGCAAGATGATACCAGATTACACCTGGCACCCTTTGCTTGAAAGCATCAGCTGAATGTCCAAGTTTCTTAAATTCTGCTTCCCACAATATCTCCCCTTTGCCACTCCACGCCAAGATTCTCTATTTCTCTAGTATCAAATAATTTGTGTCCCAAACATAAGACCTTTATGTTTCAGGCTTGTGCTGGTATTTCCTGAGGATAGTACATGAATTTGATAAATCCAAGTTTATGTGAAGTTTTGGGTTCTTTTTTGGGCTGTCTAATAACGTGATCTGTAATATAGACGCTGCAATATAGGACAGAGAAAAGAATACTTGCTGAAATTGATTTAAAAACTCATTAATTCCACATGGGTTTAGGCTCCTGAAAAAGATGACCAAAAGAATTGAAATTTTAGGGGCTGGAGCGATAGCACAGTGGGTAGGGCGTTTGCCTTGCACGCGGCCGACCCGGGTTCTAATCCCAGCATCCCATATGGTCCCCTGAGCACCGCCAGGGGTAATTCCTGAGTGAAGAGCCAGGAATAACCCCTGTGCATCGTTGGGTGTGACCCAAAAACCAAAAAAAAAAAAAGAATTGAAATTTTAGTTTATCTTCACTCTTCAACTCAAAAACTATGTCATTTTATAAACCTGACAGATAATAACATCCAGTATTTTCTCTTTCTTTCTTTTTATTTTTCACTTTTTGAGTCACACCCAGCGATGCTCAGGGGTTACTCCTGGGTCTGCATTCAGGAATTACTCCTGGCGGTGCTTGGGGGACCATATGGGATGCTGAGAATTGAACCCGGGTCAGCCATGTGCAAGGCAAACACCCTCCCAGTTGTACTATCACTCCAGCCCCTTTATCAGTATTTTCTTTTCTTTACAAATTGTGCCTACTCTTGGCAGATGGATCAATCTGGAATCTACCATGGATCTCTGTAGATATCTAAATGCTTTCCAGGGAACACCTAAACAGAAACTTCGTACCAAAGATTGATGAGGACTGGGGAGGATGGCACAGAGCAAGAGATATAAACAAGGGGTAAAAGAAAGCACTAACTTAGTTTCAAAGTAATGTCCATAGAATTTTCTCTTGGGTGGAATGGAATAAAATAAATAAAATGTTTATGGATATGAATTTAGGTAAATAAATGATGAATGGGCTGGAGTGATAGCACAGCGGGTAGGGCCAACCTGGGTTCAATTCCTCCACCCCTCTCTGAGAGCCCAGCAAGCTACCGAGAGTATCTTGCCCGCACGGCAGAGCCTGGCAAGCTACTCGTGGCATATTTGACATGCTAAAAACAGTAACAAGTCTCACAATGGAGACGTTACTGGTGCCCACTCTAGCAAGTCGATGAGCAACCGGATGATAGTGACAGTGGCAGTGAAATGATGAATATCACAAAGCAGTGGAGACTAAGATATACACATATGTGTATGTATATATATATACCTGTATATATACATATATATAATTGGCTATCAATCAGGAGATAAATCTTATATGTCAGGAAAAATAATTTCAAAGATATTTAGGTTGAACCACAAATAGTAGGAGAAACTTCTTTTTCTTTTTCTTTTTTTTTTTGCTTTTTGTGTCACAGCTGGCAATGCTCAGGGTTTACTCTTGGCTCTGCACTCAGGAATTATTCCTGGCAGTGTTTGGAGGACCTCATGGGATGCTGGGAATTGAACCTGGGTCAGTCACATGCAAAACAAACACCCTTCCCTCTGTACTATTACCCAAGCCCCAGTGGAAGAGACTTTTAACCCAATTATACTTCTCTTGAGATACTGAGCCTGCCACAAAGTCTCCTATCTCAGTTTCTTCCTTATCTAGGATGGAAATAAAGGGCATTGAGATTAAAGGAGAGTATTCATAGTGGAAGCAAGATTTTGCATATGAGCACAGTTCCTCCAGGGTCTACCTGGATTTATTTATTCAGGAAAGCACTGCCTAAGTCAATCATACCTCCAAATATCCTATCAGATCCAGGCCAGCAGCCTTGTTATTTTCCATTTAGCTTTGGCTGGGTGGGTCTGGAAGCTCCACCTACTTAATAGTATATAAATATCTTGCTTACAGAAAAGCAAGCAAGATTGACTATCAAGCTGCAGAAGTCCATGAACTACAGAAATCCACAGGGAGATTCAACTGAAGACCAGCCACAGGAAGCCAGGCAGAACAGAAATATCATTTTGGGTGAGTAGCAATATTATAGCATTATATGGCAAAGATTAGGTTGGAGTCAGAATGATGTCAAGCATATAATTTAGGACTACAGTAACACCTGTTTTGGGTAGGGCCTTATTTTACCTATCTGAATATTCTCTATCTACTATTGTGCTTACAGGAAGCCCTTTGACATTCCCATCCCATTGGTTTAAGGTAAGCCCTTTCCCTATTCCCAGAAATTAATCAGGTGGCTTTGGGAGAATCTTACCTTGTACCAGGGGTTTTATTTCTAAGAAACACCTCTGAGGTTGATGGGGGTGGATGTGGATTTTACTGGTGTGGAGGTTTAAGCAGTGGTTGCCTTGTAAGTGGCAGTGGGCAGCGACACTGGTAAGTTCCTATCCCTTCTTGCTCATCCTCAGAATAGCACTTTAGCATCCTTACAGACATCTGTGCCCTGGAATTTCTGAGCTTCACTTCTTTTACATCACCAAACATCTGCAGTTGGCTGGTTTGGGTGAGTGGAGATCTGCTGGGCACTACCTGGGACTGGAAATACAGATGTTGTCACAGAGCATGTCATTGAGAAAGAAACATTCAAAGGGCAGAGTACTGAGCATGTTCCTTGTTTCTGACAGGAGAGAGCCCTGAGGTGACAAACCTTCTGAGAAAACCCACTTCAGCCCTGCTTTCTGCTTCCTGAGGATGGCGGTATCGGCAATACTGGCCACTGCGCAGGCGGAGCTCTTCTGTCCCATCTGCCTGGACTATTTCAATGACCCCGTCACCATCAACTGTGGGCACAACTTCTGTGCCTCCTGCATTCATATGTTATGGGACAATCTACAGGACATGTTCCCTTGCCACGTCTGCGGGCACCCACATGAGGAGAGGCTCTTCATTGACAACCCCCAGCTGGGAAGGCTGGTGGACCTGGCCAAGTGCCTCCATGGCTCCAGGAACAGCAAGATGCTGCAGGAAGAGGGTCACTTCTGTAAGGAGCACAACCAGGTCCTGAGCCTCTTCTGTGAGGATGACCAGGAGCTGCTGTGTCCCCAGTGCATCCAGCCCCCTGCCCACCAGAGCCACGATGTGAAACCTGTGGTGGAAGCCGCCTTTCATCACAGGCAGCGGCTCTGTAGTTACAAGGAGCCCCTGAAGAAAAGGTTGGCACAAGCGCAAAAACTATTAGCCACCCAACACAGAAAACTACTGGAACTGAAAGAACACATTCAAAAGCAGAGAGGTCAATTAGTCTCTGAATTTGAGCGACTAAACCAGATCGTGGAAAAAGAGGAAGAAGCAACGTTCTCCAGGTTGAATGTACAAAACAGAGACCTTCAACAAAAACTCCGTGCCAACTTCACTGCGATTTCTGATCATGCCAATACCCTGAAAGACCTATTCATGGAGGCAGCAGAGAGGAGTGTGATGTCTAAGTGGAGTATGCTGAGAGGGGTCAAGAGTATCCAGCACAGCTCTGAGAACATAAAGTTCCCATCTGTGCAGACTGTTCAGTTCAAGAAGGAAGGCTTTCATCTTCCTCCCCTGTACTCAGAGCTCGAGAAAATCATCCAGAAATTCCAGGAAGAGGTGACTCTGGATCCCCTAACAGCACATCCCAGTCTCCGTATGTCAGAGGACAGAAAGTCTGTGATCTATATGAAGAAAAAATCAAAAGTTCATGGGAAACCAAAGCAATATCCTGATGATGTGGTGGTGCTGGGCTCTCAAGGATACCATTCTGGTCGACATTACTGGGAGGTACAGGTGGGTGACAAGCTTGAGTGGGCCGTGGGGGTGTGCACAGACGGCCCTTCCAGCAACGGGCAGCTGCCCCTGTCAGGTCAAAATAAACGCTGGTTAATACAGCTGCAGAATGGCGAGTACACGGCGCAAGGCTCTGTACCTGCCTGTGCTTTGAAGGGCAAGCCCACAGAGATTGGAATTTTCCTGGACTACGAGCTGGGCCAGATTTCTTTTTATAATGCCAGTGACAGGTCTCACATCCATTCCTTCCTGGAGACATTTTCTGATGTACTAAAGCCTTACTTCCGTGTGGGCCAGGATTCAACTCCTCTTAGAGTGTCTGCAGTAAGAGATTTATCTACAGAATGAACTTAGCTCTATTTTTATCTTATACTTTTTGGACTGCAAATCGAAGATTAATTCAGTACCAATGAATATCAACATGATTTCTAAAAATATCCTGACAAAAACTGAGTGCTGAAAGGCAGTAAATTGATATTCATGAGATCCCTTTAGTAGCAGTATTGCAAACCACAGTGCCTAAAAGAAATATAAGAGAAGAAAAATGAGAAGAAAAATGTCTGCAATAGAGGCAGATGAAACCAGGTGGTGGGAGTGGGGAGTGGTGAGGAGGGTGGACGGAGGGAAACTGGGGCCATTGGTGGTAGGAAATGTACATTGGTGAAGGATGGGTGTTGGAACATTGTTTGAATGAAACTCAGTTATGAACAACTTTGTAACTGTACATCCCACAGTGATTCAATAAAAATTATTAAAAATACTCATTTGATTTAAAATACACTTCAAAAGAGTTTTATCCCTTTATTTATGTGCTATTTCAATATCTGTTTCAATATGAGTATTGATATTTTGGTAACTGACACGATGCAGAGATTAAGGGGTTGATTTCATTCGCTACCTGTAGCCGTTACATACTGAATAACCTGTGCAAGTCAGTCTGTGTCCTTGTCCTCTTATCCATCTGAGACTTACTATTCAGGGTGAAGTGGTAGAATATTATCCTGAGGCTTGTTATCTGGAAGACATGACAACCTAGAAGAGAAGCATCTGCAGTTTTCTGTTTTGAGTAGATCAAAATAAAACCTTTGTGGAGCCCCAATTTCTTAGACTGTACTAAGTTGGTTTATGAAGATTGCGTCATGGATCTCTCCTCTGAACAATTTCATCTTCCCTGCACTAAAAATACCCCAGATGACATATTTCTGCCATGGTCTGCACATTTGATGTAAATTATGCAAATATGTTGTATGTACTTAATTATACTTGACCATCATTTACTCTCATTACGATGAGTGAGTTTTTAGGAGAAATTCCTTAATCCATAGAGATGTTTATTTCATCCTGATTATACTGAGCATGAAGCCCACTCCATTCCCTTCTCATTGTCTTGCTCTCTGCCTGTGGTGGTAGATAAGTTTTCCTGTTTGTATATTATCATTTTTCTAATAATGACCTTCTTTCTGCTAAAACAAACTGTAGATTTTGCATGAGTAGAGGATAAAATTGCCTTGCCTCAGCTTCAGTAGTTTTCATGAGCATTAGCATAAACCCTAGATGAACACCTTTCCCTTTCCATATCTATCTAAAGAATTTCAGGTGGAAGAGAAAAGGGCAATTACGATGAATCATCTTAGCCAGTTTTATATTTCTGCATCAGTTGGGAGGGAGACGTTGACCTCTGTGGACTGTTTCCTAATACATCTTTACAGGAATAGGGCCTGATGGTGGAGATGGTCTCTCAGGCAGAAGGAAGTCACATTGGGTTCCTGACTCTTTCCAAGGCAATAGTCAGAGTTTTCACTCCGTTTTAAATTTTTAGGTATTTTTTTTTTGCTTTATGGCTATAATTTATAAATGCATAAATGGCAAAGGAAAAGATGTTAGAGCCTGCCCCAATCCCCAGAGCACAGGGAAATCTGGGGAAAGGAAGGGCTATATAATCACTATCATCATCACTATCATCCTGTTGATCCTCCATTTGCTCGAGCAAGCGGACCCAGTAACGTCTCCATTTGTCCTAGCCCTGAGATTTTAGCAGCCTCTCTTTACTCATCCTTCCCAACGGTGGTGCATTAGAGGCTCTTTCAGGGTCAGGAGAATGAGACCCATCATTGTTACTGTATTTGGCATATAGATATGCCACGGGGAGCTTACCAGGCTCTCCTCTGGGGGTAAGAAAACTTGGTAGCTTGCCAAGTTCTCCTAGAGGGAGAACTAGGCTATAAGATGTCCACGGCCTCGTGCTTCTGGGAGCTTGGTTTTATTGTCTCTGGATGTTGGCCATTGATGGGATTACATAGGCCAAGAGCAGTTTCTGGGTGTGACCACCTAGCTACTGGAAAATGGGGGATCTGGGTGGAAGAGGCCCAGTCTGGATCTGAGCAGACTTGGAGATCTCAACCCCGGGTCCCAAACACCTGCATTCCTCTGTTCCTCTACTGCTTCCTTCATGCGTGAGGCTCGTTGAAATGTGTGGAGAGGAGCCTTCAGCATGGTTGTGGCTGGACTCTGGCTGTCTTTGGCTGCCAGGGATCTGCTTGTGGTGGGGAGGGAAACTCAACCTACCCCCTCTGAGGGGCCCCAGTGAAGACAGCCAAGCGCAGGGGCAAGAGACTGAAATAAATCGATAAAGGCAAGGGAGCCAGTGGTACCATTTATTGCACTATGTGAGGGCTCAGGACACGCACTGTAGTGTGCAGGTTACTTCCTGCTAAGATTGCACACTTGCTTGCCGGACCCCCTGAGGCCTGACACAGCCCTGATGCACCACCCCCTCTGCCACCAGGCTCTGCATTCACTTACAGTTTCCTGTGGGACCCCAGAACCTACGGATGAGTGGGGAGCATGTGAAAGTCAAAAAGCTCCACCAAATACTATTGAGCCCCAAGGAAGTGAAGAATCATGCCTTCTTTCCCCCCCCCCCCAGGGCAGGATGCTAGTACACTGAGAGGATGTTTGCCTTGTATGCTGCTGTGATTGAAGCCAGTATCCCACAGGATACCCTGAGGACCATCAGGAGAGATCCCATATAGACATTACTTCTTTTTACAGTTGTAAAAAAAAGTCACTTTTCTTCAACTTTTAAAACACCTGCCCAAGGCAGGGGCCAGGGGAGAACCCCGTTTCATAAAGGAGTCATTCTCCTTTTTAAAAGGAATGTGACTTTGAGCGCCTAGTGTCAGTAGGATCAAAATGTCTTGACAGGGAATTGGGGGGGAAAAAAAAGTATGTAATGTACTCACCAGATCATCAGTAAGACAGAGAAAATTCAATGGAAAGAAAAAATCTAGTTATAATGCCTCGACTAACTACTAGTATAACTAATTTACAGTGTAATCAGACCAGAGCAGGAAATCAAGTGAAACAGTAAATTTGAGGATTGGCTTGCTTCTTTTTTACCATCTCAATTCTGCCTTATGCCTGTCAGTTAATTCCATTAATTTATACACAAACACATGCCTGTTTACAGATAAACAAAATAATCAGTCCCAAATATTTTTCTTCTGCTAGATTGAATGCTAAACAGATTGAGATGGTGAATGCGTCTGATATAACCCCGGATATTTTAAACTCTACAAACTCATATGTTTAAACTATAATAAGTGGGGATATCTGGTTAATCTGCAGTGTATATAATATTATTTTCAGCAGGAAAATGGAAAATGCATCAATAAAAATGACAAATTATAACCGATAGAGAATTGCAAGACGACCTTGGTCAGCTCATCAGGATATGTCTACGCCTTGTGTGATCATTCACCTACTCCAGGGATTTACCATTATCATCTGTCTGATGACAGGTCCTGAACCTATTTTTGGACAGAAACTTTTATTTTTTTTCTTTTTGGGCCACACCCAGCGATGCTCAGAGCTTACTACTGGCTCTGCACTCAGGTATTACTCCTGGCAGTGCTTGGAGGGACCATATGGGATGCCAGGGATTGAACTCTGGTCAACCGTGTGCAAGGCAAACACCCTACCCACTGTACTATCACTCCAGACCCCAGAAACTTTAATTAAATGAAATTCCATTTCTAAAAAAAAAATAAATAAATAAATAAAATTTTTAAAAAAAGAAATGCCATTTCTTTATTTTTTGATTCTGTTGTCTTTGCTATTTAATTGTATCATTGAAAACACCTTTAAGATCCAAGTCCCTGAATGTTCTGCCTATATTTTTCTGTGTATTTTATAGATTCTGGTTTATTAGCAAGGCCTTTGATCCACTTTGAATTTTTTGTGTGTCAGGGGTGAGAATTGGATCTAGATTTATTTGTTTTAATGTGTGGCAATTCATTTCCCCCAAAACTTACATTGAAGAATTTCTCTGTACTTTTATTTTCATGTACCCAGCTCTTTTGTTTAATGTTAGTTAACAGTATATCTGAGGATTTGCCTTTGGTTACTCTATTTTAGCACATTGGTCAGAAAATCTATCCTTATCACAGGACAATTCTGTTTGAATGTTTCATAGTATAGTTTCAAGTTAGATGATACGCTACTTCCCAGTTTCTTATTTTTCATGATGGCTTTGGCTATTTGAGGTATTTTATAATTCCATACAACTTCATTATTGGTATTATAAATCTGTGAAAATGTCATTTGAATTTGGATGGGGTTGAGTTGAATATATAATTTAGGTATGATGGTCATTTTGATAACACTGATTCTTCCAATCCATGAACAATAGAATTCTTTTTTCATTTTCTAAGGTCTCCTATCTCTTTCTTAAGTGAATTATGATTGTTATGGTACAGATCTTTCATCTCATCAGAACAATTAGTTTTAAAAAAATTAAGTTTCCTATATTATTTCACCTCACATTTAAAATTTTTTAAATTTATTTTAATATAGAAAAGACCCACAATTGTTCATTATGGCTCTTTTCAATTGATTGCATAACAAAGCTATAATATTAAAATAAACAAGCTTAAAGATCAATTTAATTGAAAATATATCTGATCACAAGGTTCTTAAGTCCTTATTTAATAATTTATTAAATTGTTGCTAGTTGAGCCATTTGTGTTACTGTTTTTGTTTGTTGAGCTTAGTTGATTTTTATGTTACTTTTGCATCTAATTTGGTGTGCTCCAACTGAAATTTTAATATTGAGGAATTAAGAGGGGCAACTTGGTCCAGAGACTTCAGGAACTATGGTCTGGGCCAATGAGTTGACCTGGTGGTTGCTTTGGGAGTGGGCCTGGCTGCTGGGACTTCCAGAAGTACAGGATGTTGTGAGGAAGCTACCCACCCTGACTCCAAAGAATACCAGAGATCTTAGCCTAGGCACTGGGTACCTGAAATCATTCGCAGCTTTGGTGTCTCTGCAGAGAATATTCATGAAATTGAGCCCTTGGCCTGGTTGTAGAGGTGGGATATGAATGCCGTTGCTGAGGTTTCTGGGCAAGTCATTTGGCCCACCAGCTTCCCTAGGGTGACCCAGAGTTTCCAGCTGTGGGAATGGTGTTTCCATTAATTTTAGCTGCTTTGGTGTATCCCTGGGAGACTAAGCAGGGAATCAATAGAATGGGGCTGATAGGTAAATCAACATGGTGGTGACTGTGAGAGATTGTCATGAGTACTAGGGCTTCTGATAGTACATGGGCAGGGACCGGGGGTGCGGTTGGGGTAAAGCTACTCACTCTGACTCAGAAAAACACCAGAGTTCTCTCTCTAGACATGGGTACTTGAAATGATTCAGTTTGTCATACGTGCAGAGAATATCCATGAAGTGGTGGGATCGATCACTTGGAGTAGCTGCCGTGGTGAGGTGCAGCTACTGCAAGTGATCAATTTTTGAAGACAAAAGAAATTGATTTAAAAATTCTGTGACTATTATGTGGTTAAGTATATATTAAAGCATTTTGCATAAAATGATCTTATGTCTTCACACCGTATGGGCAGTGGTCTTGGCTCTGCCCCCAACAGGGTCACCTTCAGAATGGGCATGAGCTCACTGCACCCTGCATCAGATAGAGCCCTGCTGAACAATTAGGCTTTTCGCAGAATCCATTCCTGAATCAGAAGTTGCAGAGTCTCAGGACTTTTGATGGTCAACAAATGTCATTGTGGCCACACTGGTCACAAGCTGAGAGCAATTATTCTGAAGAGGAGCACCACCCAGCAGAATCACAGCCTCACATCTTTCCAGCAGGGGGTCACACACCCAGCTCCACCCTTGTAGTCTTAGAGTTTCACACAGCCCTGACACATCCTGCCCTGACAGGCCCCATCCTTGAGATTCCAGCTGCCAAACCATCCAACAAACATATAGCAACAGGCAGCTCAGAACCGAAGGAACCTCCAAAGTGGGTGCACCAGATTCAATCTCTGAGCAGAGAATACTAAGTACAAAGGATCCCAGAAGGTCCAGTTTGGGGTCTGTACAAATCATGTCAGAAAGAGGCTAGGAACTGGCAGTACACAGCACAGACAGGGTACAATGGTCCCCAGCATACAGCAAGGAGTGGTCATTTCTAAGAAAGCAACTTAAAGATGCCATCCCAGGGATAAAACAAGTAGAAGATGCCATGGACGTAAGCCTGCTCATTGGTCATGACTGACAAAGCGATCCTGAACTGTTACTGACAAACACAAAAAATACCCCCACAGGTATGTAAAACAGTGTTCTGATGATCAACAGTAACTGGGTACATATGGCGATAATCATCATTGACCAAATCAGTTGGACAGTGATAGTACAACAACTATCAGAAACCAACCGTGAACTACACACCAGAGCCCAGGCCAGCTGGGACTATTGCTGAAGCAGTTATTTAACACTAATATCACAAATTCATGTTGTCATTCAGGTGCACATAAAGTAGCCACAGGCATAATATTGCTTTTGTTGGCACTTAAGAAATTCTCACAAGTTATTTGTGGTGGCCAGAAATCAGTAGTGTCATGGGAATTATGGAAATTAGATAATGTAATATTTCATATTATAATGTCTAATATCTTATATTATAGATGGCAATACGAAGTCACCGCACAGAACCCCTTGAACTCAGGACTCCACCTTTATTTCCAATGGAACATTGAGAAAAATTAAAAACACAAAAAAATTAGTCACAGAGGGCCAGATTGATAGCACAGTGGGTAGGGCCTTTGTCTTGCACATTGCTGACTCAGGGTTGATCCTAGCATCCCATACAGTTCCCCAAGGACCGCCAAGAGTGATTCCTGAGTGTGGATCCAGGATAATCCCTGAGCAAGAGGAAAAAAAAATGTCACAGCTATATAAACAGAGGGTGACAGAAGTCAAGGAAATTCTCAAGGATCTCAGAATTTTCAATGCTGCCTGAGGATATCAGGGCAACAGTCGTCTTGATGTTCACTCGACTGAAGAAATCACTGGGAGAGATATTTGAAAACTTGAAAAAATAATGCAAAAAATTTAAAAATTCTTGAAATTAAATTGAAAGAGCTAAAAGATACTAGTGGGATTCAGCAGCAGAATAAAAGAAGACAAAAATGAATTGGTTTCAATGGCAAGGCACACAGTACCATCAGTGAAGAAGTAGAAGGGATTGGAGAGTGAGCACAGAGGTAGGGCACTTGTCTTGGATGTAGCAAGTTTGATGCTCTGTACATATGAATATAAAGGGACAAATGTAATTTCTACTGTGCTTTTTTGCATCCTCAAGATATATTCCCAGAAATGGTATTGCGGGGTCATATGGAAGCTCAATTTCTAGTTGTTGTTGTTGTTGTTGTTTTTTAATTTTTGGGTCACATCTGGCAATGCGCAGGAGTTACTCCTGGCTCTGCACTCAGGAATTACTCCTGGCGGTGCTCAGGGGACCGTATGGGATGCTGGGATTCAAACTCGGGTTGGCTGCGTGCAAGGCAAATGCCCTACCTGCTGTGCTATCACTCCAGCCCCACAATTTCTAGTTTTTGAAGGACTGCCCATATTGTTTTCCAGAAAGGCTGGACCAGTCGGCATTCCCACCAACAGTGAAAGAGCATTCCTTTTCCTCCACATCTACCCCAGCACTGGTTGCTTTTGTTCCTTTGAAGGTATGCCAGTCTCTGTGGTGTGAGATGATATCTCATTGTTGTTTTGATTTGCATCTTTCTGATGATTATCAATGTGCAGCATTTTTTCACGTGCCTTTTGGCCATTTGTATTTCTTTTTTGAGGAAGCTTCTGTTCATTTCTTCTCCCCATTTTTTAATTTGGTTGGAGTTCTTTTTTTTTCTTGTACAAATTCTACTAGTGTCTTGTATATCCTTTTATATATGTATTGTCCCCTGAGCACCGTCTGGGAATAATTCTTGAGCTCAACTAGGTATGCCCTCCTCCACAAACAAGCAACTTCCTTCTGGGGCTGGAGTGACAGCACAGCGGGTAGGGCGTTTGCCTTGCATATGGCTGACCCAGGTTCAATTCCTATCATCCCATATGGTCTCCCAGCACCGCCAGGAGTAATTCCTGAGTGTAATTCCTGAGTAATTCCTGAGATGCCAGGAGTAACCCCTGTGCATCTCTGGGTGTGACCCAAAAAGCAAAAAACAAAGCAAAAAAAAAACCACAAACAATCAACTCCCGAAAAACAAGTGGTAATAGAAAAGAAATTTTAAAATGAGGGAGAAAATTTCAGATTATTTAAGAGGATCAATATCTGAATCATAGTAATTCAGAGAAGAGAAAAAATGATAGAGGGATACAAAATAATAGCTGAGAACTTCTCTAGACTGAGGAGAGGGGTTTGTGCACTAATCTTGGAGACAGGAAGAATGTCAAACAAAATTAAACAAACCATACCATCAAGATACATTGTATTTATAATCACAAGAACCAAAGAGAGGCAAAGTTCAAATAAAATGAAAAACCAAACTGGCAGGAGATGAAACTTCAAGTAAAATGGAAAGAAAACTTAAAATTCATAATAGATTTATCAAAAAAAGCCTCATATGAAAGAAAAGAATGAAATGCAATATTCAGAGTATAAAATCAAAAGAACCTGATTTTCTGATTTTATACTCTGATTTTATACTCTGCAATATTCAGAGTATAAAATCAAAAGAAGCCAACAATACTCTCCTCTAAAAGTTTATCAGCCACCTTTAAGAAAGTGATAAAAAACATTCTCATACAAACAGCACCTGAAGATATTTGTTAAATTAAGGCCGTAAGAAATACTGAATAGATTCCTGTAAGATTAGAAAATCAGGATTCTGGGCCAGAAAAATAGTTCCAGGTTAAGGTTCTTTCCTTTCACACATCTTCCTCCTGGCACCACATTTGGTCTTGAACCTCCAGGAATGGTTCTTGAGCCGAAAAGGGTGTGGACCCTGACGTTCACCAAATCATGATCCTCAAGTAAACTTTCATAATCTTAGCCTTGCCATTAGAAGGGCTTACACACAAAACTAGATTCATCACTGTTCATTTTTTACCTAAAATCACCTATATGAAAACACTAAAAGACAGGGAATTTACACCTTCTTTGCAATATCTGTGACAACTTGTTCTGATGGTTTCTGTATCTAAAACACATAGTGAACTGCAAATGAGAGAATTGTAATAACCAGTTATAATTGTAATAACTACAGCTCTCAAACTTCTCTGTAGATCATGGTCAATGTCTGTGTCCTGGTGTCTGGATAGAGTAAGACTCCTTTTTATTCCTGTCCCAAATATCATGTCTTTCATTTTCTGTTGAGCCCTCTCTATAGACACCTTTAACTTCCATGCTTGCATGAACAATTCTTCTCAATACCAGGTAAGTATTCTCTAAACTAAATTTATATGTTCCACAATACCATTTGTATTATCAATTCCCCTGTCTGTGATATAGGTGAAATGCAGAACTACATAGTCGGGATGAACTATGTCTTTATGAAGATGTCTTAAAGAAATAATTGCTTCCATGTTTGTTGAGTTCTTAGGATAAATGACTGAAAGAATTGATATCTTTAAGTCCTCTTCGCACATCAATTTATTCACCCGACTCTGGAGTTCAGCAATTGAAACTGTTTTCATTAATTTCATAAAATGTCTGGCAGTTAATATTAATCTTTACACTTCCCTTGCAGCTAGTATCTCTCAGTACATGTCAAACTCCAGGCAAGTCCAGTCTTCTCCTAGGGGGAAGAACCACTAAATTTTTCTGGGCTTGGTAGCCATAGCTCCGCCCACTCGGTTTTATATAAATATCCTGGTCAGCTAAGAGGCCGCACAACCTGTTGCCTACTGGTTCATACAAGACTCAAGGACATTTGCCAGAGAGCTCAGCTTAGAGGAAGCAAGAGCTGCCCAGAACTTCCATACTCAGGTAAAATGGAACATTGGAGAGGTAGGGGTATTGAAATAATCTTACTTTCCTGAGATTTCTGGTTCTCTATACTCTGCAAATATAGAGATCTATACGTTCAAAGGATACCCAGTCTCTTTATTCCAAACTGCATTGCATTTATTATGAATCTGTCTGTCAAGAAGATTTGTTCTCATTCATGTAAATACTTATTAATTATTGACACTATTTTCCATTCCTATCCTAGGACAAAAATAGTATATGACATTTGATGTGTGGGGGTATGGATGAACAGGGGGGTAAACTTAGCAATTTTAAATCTGACAAATCCTCAGGAGGTTTATGTGAACTCACATGTGGAATCTCCCTCCAGAATATTTCAGTGAGGTCTGGTTCTTTATATGTGGGAAGTGTAATAATTAAAGCATTATAGCCATGCAGCTATAATCTATGAGCTCAGGTCCTGAGTGGACTCCAGAATGAAATAAGAGCCTTGAGAAGGAAGGGCAAGAGGGTGATTGCTTACCATGGTAGAGGGGAATATATAAATCAGGGATGAGTAAGGCAGAAGTTGGCACGCCATTGAAAGAGGTTGGAAGAATGAGAACAAATTCCTTCCTACTAGTTCTGTGGGATCTGGGAGTTCACAGGACTACTGATGACATTCAAATTTTCTTTGCCTCAACTTTATTATTCTTCTATTTCAAAACTCTGAGATTTTCCATTCTAATATTTCTTGAATGGACCTTTGAACTGAGAGATAGGAATTGGGACAGATTCTAGAGAAAATGAAATGACTTGTATGTAAGAGGGTAAACTGAGTTATGATTGTCAATTTTCACTAGTAGAATCCTCGTCTCTCTCTTAGCTCTGGTATCCAACTGAATTCACCATTACTGGGATATTTACACAGGGGCTGAAGAAGTGGAGTCCTGGATAAAAGGTCAGGACATTTTAAGGCAAAGTGTGAAGAGAAATATTGGAGTGGAGAATATCAGAGTTTTGAGATAGAAGAATAAAGAAATTTGAGGCAAAGAAAAAGATAAGTCAGAAGTTGTCATGGCTAGAATATGAGCGATGCCACACAACAGTAATGATCAGCACCGTTAATTTAAAAAAGAATATTAGCACTAAAAACAGTAGAGAAGAGTGCAATAAATCAAATAAACCCATTTATATTTTTTTCCTTATTTTGTTTTTTCTCAATGTCATATAGTAATCCAGGTCATTTATAAATTATGTGTAAATACTATACTATTCTCATGTGTAAATATTTTACTATGTTATAATGAAGAAAGCCTGTCTTAATTCTAAGTCCACAACATTTTAATGCCATTATAATTAAAAATATTTTATTAATTCAATGTTTTACATTATTTTCTTATAATTGAGCGATAAATATATTAATTTGTATATACAAATATATGAATAAATTAGTTAGGTCTATTAGTCACTGAGAGATATGCCTATATATAAATATATGTATGTGTGTGAGTGTGTGTTTATATATGCATATATGTGAGGACTCTGTCTCTTATGGAGATTCTCTTTGTGGCTTAATTTATTCATTTCTTGAAGTTATGGATGTTTGGGCAAAAGAGAACTACCAAACCAAGATCAATTTAAGAATAGTAATTCAGAGGGTCAGTATTTGTCTGAGTTCAATCTCCCTTAACAACTGCTTCTGGAACTGAAGGGAAGGAATTGTATGATTGGAATTTGCTGGAAACATTGAAAGAGTCCAGGTCTAGTTAGAATATTGAGCAATAAAAAAGATATCTGCTTCTCTCCTCTTATACTAAGCAGAGGAATCAAATTTTTCTCAAAGATTTTTCATCCACAAACTTCTCTTTCTTCTAGAACAATGGCCTTTGAAGCCTTGCTGGCTGAGCTCCAAATAGAAGCCAGCTGCCCCCTCTGCCTGGATTACCTCACAAATCCAGTGACTCTAGACTGTGGGCACAATTTCTGTGGTTCTTGCATCCAAGAACGCTGGGAAGACCTAGAAGATATCTTCCCCTGTCCGATCTGCCTCCACCACAGCTCTGACAAGAACTTCAAGAAGAACACTCAATTGTGTCACATCACTGATGTCATTAAGCAGCTTCCCGCCAGAATAAGTAAGTGTAAACTTCAGGAAGAACTTCTATGTGAGATGCACAATGAGGTGGTGGACCAGTTCTGCGAGAAAGACCTGGAGCTTCTGTGTCCACAGTGCAGTGTCTCATCTGGCCACAAGGATCACCTATTGATCCCTATTGAGAAAGCAATAGTTAGTCAAAGAGAGAATCTGAAAGACCTTATGAAGGTTTTGAAGCTGAAGATTGAAGATGCTGAAATGAGTTGTGAAAGCCAAATCTTAAAATCATTTGAACTAAAAATGAAAATGGAAGCTTTCAAAAAAGAGCTGGAACCTGAATTTGAAGAACTTAAAGTGTTCTTGAGAAAGAAACAAGTTTCAATCATTGCCAATTTGCACTTGGAAGAGAAAAATGTGGGGAAAAAACTGAAAAGAGACATAATCCAAATTTCAAAACATATATCTACCATTAAAAATCTGTTAAGGGAAATAACAATGAAGTCTTTGCAGACTGATATGGATTTACTAAGAAGCATTGCGGATGTTCATGACAGATATGAAATGCTCTCAACCCCAGGAATCTATTCTTATAAATTAAAGAAAGAGAGCTCCACCCTCCCTCCACATTATTTTGGTCTGCACAGGATGATCAGCACATTCCAGACAGAGTTAACAATAGATCCTGAAAGTGGCCATCCATGTCTTATTGTCTCTGAAGACAAGAAAAGTGTGATGCTTGGAAAAAACTCACCAACCTTTCCTGAAAATCCACCAGCATGTATTACTTTCCCAGCTATTCTCAGTTATGAAAGCTTAGATGCTGGCAGGCATTTTTGGCAGGTGGAAGTTAGAGGGACTGGCGAATGGTCCTTAGGATTGTGTACAGAGTCCATATTCAAAAATCGCCTGATGTCCCCAAACCAAAAAACTTGCTTCTGGACATCCCAGGAGTCCAAAAGGATCTCTAATACCTGGGACACTGCAGAGGAAGAAGAAGCTTCAAGATTTGGTGTTTTTGTAGATTTTGAGTTGGGAGAATTTTCAGTTTATGATTTGAATAATAGGACATGTTTGTATAAATATGCTGATCAATTCACAGATAAAATGATGCCATATTTTGCTATTGGACCATCTTCAGAACGATTTTCCATTACTTTGATCACAGAGGAATAAGTACTACATAGAAGATGATTTTATGATTGCATTTGTTTTCTTCTGTTATTGGAAGGAACACTTTTTAAAAAAGGTTTCAAGTCCATATTTGTTATCTACTACTGAAAGATTTTAGGATTTACCCTTGAGCTCTGCTAAGACTTACAAAAATAGCTTTGAAGCAGATAAAAAAAAACTTACAGCAAGCAAGTGCCTAGTTGTGTAATCCTCTCCTGAAAGTAGCCAGCAACCACTATAGACATATTGCTCTCTTTTTTTTCTTTTTTGGATCACACCAGGTGATGCACAAGGGTTACTCCTGGCTCTGCACTCAGGAATTACTCCTGGTGGTGCTCAGGGGACCATATGGGATACTGGGAATCGAACTCAGGTCAACCGAGTGCAAGGCAAACACCTTACCTGCTATCCTATCACTCCAGCCCAGATACTCTCTTTTTAATTGAAAGAATATTTTGTGATGTGCCCTGATTTCCTCCATTTTATTTAAAAGGATCATTGTATGATTAATAAAACTTCATAACCTCACATCTCTGTGTGTGTGGCGTGATCACTGCTGACCTTTCAAACAACTTTGTGAGTGAAACATGTACCAGTTGGTTCCAATAACCAGCATTAAGAGTCTACAGCTGAAGATGTGGAAGTTCAGCAGTAGGATTTCTCCTCAGGCTTTGACTCTACTGCCATGTTGGGGTGGGGGGTAACTATCAACTCTACTCTTTATGCTGAATTTTACCAACTGATCTAGACTGAATTGTTTTCGTTTTATCCTTTAAGAAGGTTGGCCATCTTAAAATAATTCTATCATGTACCTCAGGACACACTTATTTGTGTGTCTCTTCAAATGTATTCAATGTTTTAACATGAGTGATAGATCCTATAGTAACAGAACAGATTCTAACCATTGACCAAGTGCTTCTCTCAGTTAGACATTGATCCCTATTCTGTAGAGTACTCCTGGAAAAGGCTATAGATTTGTGATATCCTTCGCATTATTTACTTATTCCAGTGAAGCAATTAACTATGTCAATAGCCACCATTATAAAATATTTGAATTATTAATTGACATCAAGATTTCTAAAGTAATTCATTAGGATCCTTTGAAATATTATTGCTTTCAATAATATTTTGCTGTTGAAATTTCAAAGCTTATTTTATTACAAGGTATCTGAGCTTAAAGTCTTTAATTTTATCAATTCATCATTTATTTTTGGGGTGCTCTACCCTGCAGTGCTTAGGAATTACTCCTAGCTATGCACTCAGCAATAACTCCTGGCAGAGTTCTAGGGAGTATATGGGTGCTGAGGAAACAACACAGCTCAGGTGCATGTAAGGTAAGCATCACATCCACTGTATTCTTTCCAGCTCCTTAAAGTAGTAAAAATATATATAATGTCTGTGAGGATTATTGGGCAATGTCTGATGTATTCAGGACTTACTCCTTTCTGTGCTCAGGGACCAAACCTGAGTAGACTGCGTGCGAGGTAAATGCCTTACACCTTGTGTTATCTACCATGTCCCACCTCTTCCCACATTTTTTTCTCTTTTTTTTCCCTGATTTTACGTCACACCCTTGAATCTAAAGTTTATAACAAAGAAATAGCCCAGACACCACTCTGGCACACTGAAGGAGTTAACTCACATTAGAATTAATAGCGGAATGTTAAACCATGACTGAGTTACTCCTGGGGAGGGGTATGGAGGCTCCACATTTTAAGGCTCTTATTTTAACTTTATTTTTCCTGATTTAAATTTTAAAAATTTAATCAAAAGGCTGTGATTTACAAAGTTATTGTTACAGTTTTAGACATGTAATATTTCAGCGCCAATCCCACTACCAATGTCAACTTCCTTTCACGAGTGTTTGCATATTCCATTTCCTTTCCAACCCCTGCACCTGTCAACTTGATAGGCACATTATATGGTTCTTTTGAAGGTTGCCAGGGTAAAAAAATTATCAAATGGGGATGAGATGATCATTCTATGATGTATTCAAGTGTGTTACAGGAAGGAAGGAAGGAACGAACAAACGAACAAACGAACGAACGAACGAATGAACTAATGTACTTAGATACCCAAATTATAATAAAAGTCAAACTACATAAATGTTACTGATATTTTAAAATAATAATTAATATTTAGTGTGGTTCAAACATTTTTTATGCAAAGATATATCAAGACATGGACTGGGATGCAGCTCAGTGGTACAGCACTTGCCTTGCACTTGGTGAGGTTGTAGGTTCAATCTCCAGCACCACAAATTGAGCAAAGAAAAACAGCAAACAAAGCAAAGATGCTGGGAAACAAGAGTGAATTCAAAGATTTAGGTTTAACTGAGAGAAAATCGTGACATGAATCATCTTAATAGACCCCTGCATATTACTAAATATTTTCCACAAGTTCAGAGGGTCCGGTGCACCCTTAAGTACATATCTTCTCCTTTTTTTCTCTTTCAGGATTCATTCTTATTTTGATATTAAAAGTTCTCTTGATTTTCTTTCTTGGTTTCCCATACAATTAATTCTAAAACAAGGCCCCATATTGATATAAATGAATTTAATAACAAGCAAAGTTGATTGTTAACTAATAAGATATATATATATAAAACTAAATGATCATCAAGATGGGAAAAATTTGATACAATTAATCATTTACTTTTTATAGACTGAGTTGTCTATTCAAACTCTGATGTCAAATTCATGTGTTTAAGTAATTTGTGTCAATGTGAAGACATTTGGGAGTATTTAAGGGTTAACTTAAGTAACTGAGACCATAATGGTAAAGATCTAACCAAATAGAACTGATGTTTCCTCCCCAACCTGTCGCTTATTAGTCTTCTTGGGTCACTTTTGGCACTACTCAATAATAAGCAGTACTAGAGTTCAAACATGGAGTTCCTCCATGCAAAATAAATGCTTTAAAGCACTGAGCAATAACCACGGAACTCAGGACTGGCATTCTTTGAAACACAGAACTTAGTCTCCAATGAAGCACCCCAGCATCCTAATCTTGTTATTGGTAATGGATGCCTCTTTGTGTCTATGAGAAGAATCACTCTCTGACTTCTAAAATTGAGTTCCACTTGTAAGACAGCACTTACAATTTCCTCTTGGTTTGGAAATTAGGGAATGGAACAACAGAATACACTCTAATTGATGCTGCAGATACTTTACTTAGCTTCTTTGTAACAATTTCTATGCAAATTTCTAAACTAAGTAGGATCACTTGTTGCAGATATTTTTTATTTTTACCACTGTTTTTAATTTGAACTGTTGCAAGTGATTTATGTGAAGAGGGGAGAAGAGAGCTAGTAGCCATGATATGGGATTCTGCAACTTTCCTCTCTACCTTCTTTAGTCCTGCCTAAGGGAGTCAGCACTGAGTAAAACCTTTGATCACTGGATTGAGAACTGCTGGTTTTGCCAACAACTCATTGGGAATGTAATAAATGCCAGGGGGTTATTGATATTCTGACCCAGCTGTCTCTGAGAAATCCTTCTTTAAAAAGATGTGGTTCTGTGCTTTTTCTGCAAAAATCCTTTCTCTTAACTATAAGACAAGGTGATTACAAGAGGACCTGGGTTTGCCATTTTTCAACCTGCCTGCTTGTTGACAATCAAGTTCATTTTCCACTTAGCACACTGCCTCCTGAATTGATTTTCACTGCAGAGGAAATGTAACTGAAACGTCAGTAAAGTTTTCCTATTCTATCTATCCCACGTGAAACATTACAGATATGAAAGAAGAAAATAAATGTATATGAGGAATAGGTAAATGTTGACAATGACTGGATTTGCAAAATGTTAATTTCATAGACTACATGGTAGCACTCAGAAAGGCTTTAGGGGCTAGGAAGGATGAATTGTGGGTAAAGCACTGGTCTTGCACACAGACAACCTGGGATTGACCCCTGCCACTGTAAATGGTGACAGAGATTGTCAGGAAGGATCCCTAAGAATAGAATCCAGGACAAGGCAGAAATAATAGGTTTCAATTTATATTTATATAATTTCCCAAACCACTTTCAGGTTATATTTATATCACTTTCTCCAAATCACCATTTTTGTAGCACAATAGTTTTATTTAGAGATTATGAGAAATGAAAGGAAGAGACAGAACATGATTCTCCAAGGAGAGCTGAGAGTAACACCTGAGGTGGTGATGAGGGGAGGCACGCACTTGTCTTTATAATTTTATAGTAATTTTATAAGTTTTCTCCTAAGCTGATCCAAGGCAGCTTTCCTACCTAGATAAGAGTCTGTTCACTGCTGTGGTATTGTCAAAAAAAGCCTGAGACTTTCTAAAATTATTTTTATTTATTTATTTATTTATTGAATCACCATGTGGAAAGTTACAAAGCTTTCAGGCTTAAGTCTCAGTTACACAATGCTCTAACGCCAATCCCTTCACCAGTGCACATATTCCACCACCAAGAACCACAGTAAACCTCCCCCTCTACCCCACACCACCCCAGCCCCCCACCCCTCCTGTGTAGCTGATAAATTTCACTTTACTTTCTTTTTACTCTGATTACATTCAAACAAAAAACTCACTGTTATTGTTTGGAGTTTCCCCCCCCCCCCCCCAGAGCCTGAGACTTTTGATAAGCCACTTTCATGTGCTTGGCACAACCATTGCTCATGGTGGGTCAGGCTCCTCTGGGCTTTTTCTGGGGCCAATTAAAGTCTCATCAGACCTATGTCCAAAAAGTGGGTCAGGCAGTATTGAGTCTTGCCACTCTAGGGCTAGTAACAGTAACTTCTTCAATCTCATCTTGGGTGCATTAATTCTGAAGAACTCAATCCCAGGGAGACCCCTACCGGCCATTCTTTTTTAAAAATTGATAAATAAATTAATTAATTTTTTGGGGGGTCACACCCGGCAATGCACAGGGGTTACTCCTGGCTCTGCACTCAGGAATTACTCCTGGCAGTGCTCAGGGGACCATATGGGATGCTGGGATTCGAACCTGGGTTGGCCGCATGCAAGGCAAACGCCCTACCTGCTGTGCTATCGCTCCAGCCCCACCTACCGGTCATTCTTACTAAAGGGAAATGAAAATAATGATGAAGCAAACTGCAAGAAATGTTCTCCATGTGTTAAATTTAAATTAGCATCTGTAGTTTTTTTTTTTTTATCATTTTCCTTTCTCATAGGAAATGGATTTTTATTTATTTATTATTTATTTATTTTGCTTTTTGGGTCACACCCGGTGATGCTCAGAGGTTACTCCTGGCTTTGCACTCAGGAATTACTACTGGCAGTGCTCGGGGGACCATATGGGATGCTGGGAATCGAACCCGAGTCAGCCGCGTGCAAGGCAAACACCCTACCTGCTGTGCTATGATTCCAGCCCCCAGCATCTGTAGGTTTTTAAAAATAGATTTGAAAGGAAGCTATGTGATAAATAAAATATTTATGAATTATTAGAAAAACTAAAGAGAGCATTTAAGCCTACAAATGGCAAACCTGTCCACCAGAAGAAGAATGATTAATTAGACTGGTCTAAGACCAATCAGTTCTGAGTTTTGGAACTAGACAATGTGAGCTATTTTAGTCCAAACTCTCTATGTATATGCAGCAAATATGTATACATTATTTTTTTATTAATTTTTAACAGACTTGCAAACTTCCGTGATTATGTTTCAGTCATACAATGTTCGAATACCCATTCTTCCACCAGTAGCCATTCTCTACCATCAATGTTTCCAGTGTCCCTCCCACCACCCCCAAACCTCCCTACCCCCTGTAGGCAGGAACATTCCCTCTTACTCTCTCTTTTCAGGTGCCATGGTTTGCAATACAGGTACTAAGCAGCCATCATGTTCGGTCCATAGCCTACCTTTTACACACATCTCCCATCCCAAGCGAGCCCTCCAAGAATAATTTACTTAGTGGTCCGTTCTCTGTCCCAGCTGCCTTTTCCCCCCAGCATGTGAGACCAGCTTCCAAGCTGTGGAGCAATCCTCCTGGCCCTTAGCTCCACTATCTTGGATGTTAGTCTCCTATTATGCAGCAAATAAATTGAAATTAAAACTTTCTGTTTGTTATATTTTATTTATTTTCGTATTTGAACCAGACTGAGAAGGGCTTAGGGGATAGTCCTTGTTCCATGCTCAGAAGTTCCACCCTGGAGTGTTATATAACGGAGGGAAACTGGTTAAACATACACACAAACAAACCTGTGTGCAAGTGAACCCTTCACGCTCTAGAGATAACAAACTATTTAGCAGGAGTGGACATGAGACATTTGCAATGACTGTTAACCCATCTTTCTGTTGAAAGGGAAGAACACAATTTTGAAATAAAATTTTATTTTATTAGAAATAAAAATAAGAATACAAAATTACCAAAGTTGTATTACAAAGAATTGCGAGAAAGAAATCATTCTCCGCCGTGTTCACTGAAAGTGAATACCTATGCAGTCACTCCCAAATCTACAAGACCACCAGCTTTCCACTTTGGGGGAGGGGTCGGCAGAGAAGCCAAGAAAGTAAGGGATCATGCCCCTAAACCTATATTGCGCCTAAGGTCAGAGGGGTACAATCCTGAGTGGGGGAAATATAACAGTGAGTGTTTTCTGATTCCTAATTATGCCTGTAATTGTAACAATATACTGATAATAATTTCAGAAGTTCTCTTGTTCTATCTTTTATTTATTTACTTTGTTTTAGTACTTGAGTCTCACCTAGCTGGGTTAGGGGATAATCCTTGCTTCTTGCTCAGAAATTACCCCTGAAGTGTTACAAAATTGAGGAAAACTGGTTGAATATACAATCTCCAAGAATAAACACACCCACGTTCAGGAACAAGTTGAAAGTTCCAGCGCTAGAGAAAAGCAACTAGTGAGAGCACACGTGAACATTTTGCAATGTCTTTGAAAATAACTTTGTGAAGAAAGGAAATATAAATTTACAAATTTTTGTCATTAAAATGTTATTTTATTGCAAATAGACATAAAGATACAAAATAATTGGTTTTCCGTTACAAAGACTTACAAAATGGAAACATTTCTTTCCCAGTCTTCCCTAAGCATCCACACCTAATGCAAAGAGTCCCGTATTTACAAGACCACGAGTTGTCATCATGAGGCAGGGGGGAAGCCAAGGGCGTGATCACCCCTCCTCAGCCCTTCCCGCGCCCAATGTTTTTTTAAATTTTTTATTAGTGAATCACCCTGAGGTAGTTACAAACTAATGAACTTTCCTGTTTGCGTTTCAGTCATAGAGTGATCCTTTGCCCATCCTTCCACCAGTGTCCATTCTCCACCACGAAAGTTCCCAGCATCCCTCCCACCCGCCCCCACCCAATCGAAATTGAACAACTCACGCCACCAGTCCCATAAGTACAAGATAAGCCGCGGTCACATGCGGCAGGGGGGAAGTCAAGGGCGTGATCACCCCTCTTCAGCCCTCCCCGCGACCTTGAATTCTGTTACAGTGTGTGTGTGTGGTTACAGACTAGGGATGTGAGCAAACTAGAGGATTATGTGGTCTGTTCCTGATATTGATAGGAACATTGCAAATAAAGCTTTTGTTAAAAAATTTATTAGTGAATCACCATGAGATACAATTACAAATGTATGAACTTTCGTGTTTGCATTTCAGTCATACAGTGATTGTTTACCCATCCCTCCACCAGTGCCCATTCTCCTCCACCAATGTTCCCAGTATCCCTCCCACCACCACCGACCCCATCCCCCACCACACCACTCTGCCTCTGTGTCAGGGCATTCCCTTTTGTTCTCTTTCCTTTTGGGTATTGTAGTTTGCAATAGTGGTATTGAGTGGCCTTCATGTCAGTGTATATTCTAATTTCAGCATATATTTTTTTATTTCAAATCACCATTTTGAATTCAAACTGTTGCAAGTAATTTGCGTGAAGAGGAAGAGGAGAGCTAGTAGCCATGATATGGGATTCTGCCACTTTCCTCTCTATGGTCTCTGGTCTATGGGGCAGTGACTAAATGAGTCGGGACTGAGTAAGACCTTTGAGTACCAGGCTGAGCACTGCTGGTGCTGCTAGCACCCCAATGGGGTTTTAATAAATGAAAAGAGTTTGTTGATACTCTGACCCACCTGAACAATCTTCCAAAAAAAGATGTGCTTCCCTGTTTTATTTTCTACAAAAACCCTTTCTCTTGACTCTAAGACAAGGTGTTCACTAGGAGGCTCTGGGTTTACCATTTTCCAACCTGCCAGTTTGTTGACAATCAATTTTATTTTCTACTTATCACACTGGCTCTTGAATGGTTTTTTACTGCAGAAGACCATATAACGGGACCTTCAGTAAAATTAGCTATTCCATCCTACCTGAAAAATTGTAGGCAAATATGAAAAACGTAAATAAACATGTGATGTTATACAGGGTGCTGGGTTTCCCGGTCACAGAGAGACCAGTTCCCCAAGTGTGAATGCAAAAGCAAAAGAACCATTCTTGGTAGTTCAAGCTAGGGTACAAGCCTCATCCAATGAAGTGGATCTGAACAAGGAACCGAATCCTAGTTCCAGAAAATATATTACATATGGTTACATAAGCAACAGTGGCACTATTCCCATGAATTGAGAGAAAACAGTCACAAGTCTGTGAGCTAATTGGTTAAGCCCACCCACTTTGCCCAGAGATATCCTACTTATCATAGAACTATCTAGAGGCATCTAGGGAATTTCCAGCTTTGGCCAAGGACCTCAGGGAATTCTTTGTGGGGGGCTGGGATCCCCTACAGGAGGAACCAGAAACTTAGACCTACTGCCTGTTTTGCTAAAAGGCAGTCTGTGATGGTGCATATGAGGTTCTTTCTCGACCTCACAATATTAGAAATAGGTAAATAGAGACAATAATGACGGATATAAAATTTGTTAATTACATAGACTCCAGGGTAGCATCAAGAAACTCTTTTTTTCAAAAATTTTTATTAGTAAATCAATTTCGCTGTCACTGTCAGGGAGAGTGATACAGTGATTAGTGAATCACTGTGAGATACAGTTACTGGCCTACAAATTTTCGTGCTTGCGTTTCAGTCATAAAATGGTCGAGTGCCCATCCTTCCTCCACCAGTGCCCATTTTCCAACACCAATGGTCCCAGCAATCCTCCCACCACCTCTACCCCATCTTCCACTCAGTCCACCGCGCATCTGTGGCAGGGAATTCCCTTTTTTCTCTCTTTCCTTTTGGATAATGTGGTTTGCAGCAGACGTATTAAGTGGCCATCATGTTCGGTCTATAATTTCAGAGCGCATCTCCGATCTTGAACAAGCCCTCCTAGCACCCTTTACTTCGTGGCCCCTTCTCTATCTGAACTGCCTTTTCTCCCAGCATGCGAGCCTTGCTTCCAAGCTGTGGAGTAATCCTCCTGGTACTTATCACTACTATTCTTGGGTATTAGTCTCCCATTCTGTTACTATATATTCCACAAACGAGTGCAATCTTTCTATGTCTATCTCTCCCTTTCTGACTCATTTCACTTAACATGATACTTTTCATGTAGATCCACCTATATGCAAATTTCATGATTTCATCTTTTCTAACAGCTGCATAGTTTTCCTTTGTGTAGATGTACCAAAGTTTCTTTAACCAGTCATCTGTTCTCAAGCATTCGGGTTTTTACCAGATTCTGGCTATTGTAAACATTGCTGCAATGAACATATAAGTGAAGATAACAATTCTATCATACTCTTTTCATCTCTGGGTTATATTCCCTGAAGTGGTATATTGGGTCAAATGGGAGCTCAATTTCTAATGTTTTGAGAAGCATCCATACTGTTTTCCAAAGGGGCTTAACTAGTTAGCATTCCTAGCAGCAGTAAAAGAGAGTCCCCTTCTCCCCCCATCCACACCAACACCGTTTGAATTTTTTGTTTTGGATGTGGGCCAGTCTCTGTGGTGGGAAATGGTATCTCATTTGATCTGCATATCCCAGGTGATTAATGATGAGGAGGATTTTTTCATGTGTCTTTTGACCAATTGGTTTCTTCTTTGAGAATGTTAAGAGCTGGAAAGAACAAATAGTCGGTAAAGCATTAGCCTTACACACAACCTTGGCTTTGACCCCTGTCACTCTAAATGGTGACAGGATTGTCAGGAAGGATCCCTAAGAACAGAATCTAGGACTAAGCCAGGCACAACAATTTTAATTTTTATAATTTCTTATCTAAAGAGCCTCCTGCCCCTGAACCTGGCTGTCTTCACTGGGACCCCTCGGAGGGGAGCAGATTGAATTTACGTCCCCTCCACGAGTAGAGCCAAGGCAGCTGAAGTCCTCCAGAACCCAGCTATATCTATGTTCAAGGCCACCCTCTTCATGCTCCGACCAGTCTCAGGCATGAATGAACCAGCATCTGATATTTTAGTCCAAATTCTCTTTTGTAAATACAGTGAATATATCAAAACTAAATCCAGAACTTTAAAAAAGTTTTTTTACTAATTTTTAGTATTTGAAGTATTTATTTTAGGGCTGGAGCGGTAGCACATTGGTTGGGCTTCAGCCTTTCAGGAGACCGACTCGAGTTCGATTCCTCTGCCCAACTCGGAGAGCCCAGCAAGCTACCGAAAGTATTGAGCCCATGCTGCAGAGCCTGACAAGCTACCCGTGTGTATTGGATATGCCAAAAACAGTAACAATAAGTCTCTCAATGAGATGTTACAGGTGCCCGCTTGAACAAATCGATGAAAACGGGATGATAGTGACCCAGGGTGAAATATATATTTTAGTACTAATATTTTTATTTTCTTATTTTGTTTTAGAACCTGACAAAGTAGGCCTTAGGGGATATTCCTTGCTTTATGCATGAAGATCAGAACTCCTAGAGTTTCTATAATTGAGGGAAACTGGTTAAATTTCGTAATAAAATTCACTATAGATATAAACTAATTTGCGGGAATGGATGTGACACTTTTGTAATGAATTTTAAAATATTTTTCTATTAAAAAGAAGCAAAACGTTTATTAGCTGTAAAAATCTATTTTATTAGATATAGACAAACAGATGCAAAATAATCAGATAGGTTACAAAGAGTTGCCAGAAGAGATCTCCCTCCCCTACGCACAATTTTTTTTTGTTTTTTTAGTGTTTTATTAGTGAATCACCCTCAGATACAATTACAAACTAGTGAACTTTCTTGTTTGATTTCAGTCATACAGTGACAGTTCATCCATCCCTCCACCAGTGTCCATTCCCTCCACCAATGTTCCAGAGTCCTTGCAAACACCCACACCCCATCCAAATTGAACACTTATGCAACCGGTCCTATAAGTACAAGATCAGCCGCGGTCACATGAGGCAGGGGGGAAACCCAGGGCGTGATCAGCCCTCCTCTGCCCTCCCTGAGCCCACTGAGAGAGGGGCGCAGTCGGGCCCCACGCGGAAGTACGGCTTGAGCTCCTGAGCAAAGTGCTCGGTGAACGAGTGCAGGTGAGCCCTGTCGGCGGCGTTGTAGAAGGAAAGCTGGCCCAGCTCCCAGTCCAGGTACACGCCGAGGGCCGCGGGCGGGTCCCCGAGGGCCAGAGGCACGACCCCCGCGCCCACGGCCAGGTAGTCGCCGTCCTGCCGCTGCAGCGTCCAGCATCTCTTGGGGGCCGGCTGCGCCCGCGGGGCCTGGGCCGAAGGGGCGACGGTGCACACGCCCACGGCCCACTCGGGCTTGGCGCCCACCTGCACCTCCCAGTAGTGGCGGCCAGAGGCGAAGGCCTCGCGGCCCAGCACCACCAGCTCGGTGGCATCTGCCCAGGGCCCGGGGTCCGCGTCCCCTTTGGGCCGTTTCCGCACGCAGGTCACCGACGTGAGGTCCCGAGACACGCGCAGGCTGGGGTGGGCCGTGCGGGGGTCCAGGCTGACGCGCTCTCGGAATCTCTGCATGACGCTGCTGAGCGCCGAGCACAGCGGAGGGAGGCTGTAGGCCGCCGGGCGGAAGCGCAGGGGCTGCACGGCCGGGGGCTCCAGGCTCTCCCAGCGCTGCTGCAGGCCCCGCAGGCCCCTCAGCACCTTCTCCTCGGACATCACGGCCCTCTCGGACACCTCCCGGAGCAGGTCTTTCAGCGCCGAGATGTGGTCCGAGTAGGCCTCCAGGTTGGCCCGCAGCTGCTGCTGCAGGCGCTTGTCTTCTGCTGCCAGCCTGCCCAGAGCCGCCTCCTGCTCGCGCTCCACGAACTGGGTGAGCAGCTCCAACTCCGAGGCCAGCTGCCTCCGCTGCTTCCCCACGTCCTCCCTCAGCCGCGCGAGGTTTCTGTCCTGGGCCACTTCCAGCTTCTGCACCTTTGCCAGCTTCTTCTTCAGGGCCTCGATGTCACCGTGGAGCCTCTGTCTGTGATGAGCCGCTGCTTCGGCCACAGGCCTGACGTGGTGGCCCTGGTGGGCAGGGCCCTGGGCGCACAGGGCACACAGCAGCTCCCGGTCATCCTCACAGAAGAGGCTCAGCTCCTGCTTGTGCTCCTCACACCTGCGCTCCTCTCCCCGCGCCGTCTCGCTGCTGCTGGAGCTGTGGAGGAGCCGGGCCAGGTCCACCAGCCTTCCCAGCTGGGCGTTGGCCCTGACGCGCTTCTCCTGGCAGGGGTGCCGGCAGACGGGACAAGGGAACGTGTCCTGCAGGTCCTTCCATGACATGCGGATGCAGGAGTCGCAGAAGTTATGTCCACATTCGATGGTGACGGGGTCACTGAGGTAGTCCAGGCAGACGGGACAGATGAGCTCTGCCTGCATGTTGGCCAGGGCTGCCGTCACCTCCTCCATCCTCAGGTGTGGGGAGGGCAGGACGGGAGTGAGTTTCCTCAGAAGTTTGAGATCCTCAGGCTCTCTCCTGCCAGAAAAACAGTTACACACTCAGTCCTCTGTCTGAGCTCAATATGGCTTTCTCAGGGATGGTCTCTGATGACCGGCGCCCATCTGGACTCAAGGGTCTCCATAACCATAGTCTCCTAAGACCCAATTAACTGCTAGAGTCTCATGCATTTGGGACCCCTGTTTCAAGTGATATTCTGTCACAGACAACTACTCTTTCTGCATAAAAATGAGTTGATTCAAATCAGATGAAAGGGAGCTCAATTCTGGGATTCACTATACAGAAAACATTACCAGATAGTCAAAAGGTTTCCCTCTAGATCCTGCACACGAGCAGCACTAAGGAAGCTTTGGGAGTTGATGTCCCCTCATCCCTTCCCCTCAGCCCTGACTAGTTGCATATTCCTTGGTGGTCGCTACTCACCTATGTCCTGACTCTGGCCGGCTCAGTGCTCGGTGCTGCTGGTGAGCGACTCTCCTTGCAGGATGCTGACCTCAGCCTGGCACAGCCCACTGTGTGCCCCGCACTCAGCACCCTGTTTATATACATCATAGGGTGGGGCTGGTTGGACCCACCCAGGAATGACTCATGGCAGGTAGGGTGGGCCTGGACTTTGAAAGGATTTTCAGAGGGGTTATAGATTTCTCCACAACCATAGTCTAAATATCCGAAGGTACAGGTGCAGGGAACCTGTATTCATTTTACAATCTAATTATTGTATGCAGCAAACCCTTCCTTAGCTTCATCCTGCTCCTCGATTACATTTTTCAGAGAAAAATAGAAATGCTCCATGAAGTAGAAATAAAGCGCTGATGGATGAGAGAGTTAGTAGGGCCATAAGGTCTTCGCCAGTGTGATCCCTGCCTTAGTCCTGGTTCAGGAATAGACCCCGATTACTCAGGTGTGGCCGAGAACAAAACAAACAATACCAAAGAACCCAATTGTGCTGTGGGTTCACTCTTACCCCGGACAGTGTAGCTGCTTCTGCTATTTCTTCTTTTCAAACTTGCTATGCTGCCATTGAGGCCACTGGGAATATTTTTCCTCCTACATGTATGAATGATCTCCTGATTAAAGCCAAAAACGCTAGTGTTGGGATGGCTCCTCGAACAGTGTATATCAGAAATTTGACTATAATTTGTAAATTATGGTCTCCTAATAAAGAGTTTAAACAATGAGCCAATCAAGAAATTTTAAAATGAGATATATTAATCTCCCCAGCTCAGTGATTGCTGTGTCATATACTTTTCTATTTGCCTATCTGCACATGTGAAAATCTTTGGACCCAGCTTTGAATTTTCTCTTTCCAAAATTTTACTGAGTTCAATTTGATAACCTTTTGCTAAATCTTCGATGTCACATAAATCTTATGTTACTCAGGTGATATCTGACTATGTAAGAAAGAATATATGCTAAGCTTTCTGGATAATGCTCAGACACGAAACTGACATAAGTTAATAAAAAATGAACCAAAATGTTTTACTTTTTATACAAATAAAATTGCTATATTTAGGAAGTGATTCAGGAATCAAATAACACACACTCTCACAATTCTGGACTTAGAAATGATTGGTTGTAGATGTGAATATATTTTCTTCTGTAGAAACTGCTGTTATTTTTTCAGACTTAGATGCTTTCATCAGATTCTTTCTAATAATATGTTAATATTTTAGGTATCAAATAGTTTTGTTTCAAATTTATCTCACTGTCATTGTCACTGTTATCCCATTGTTTATTGATTTGCTCAAGCGGGCCCCAGGAACATCATTCATCCCAGACCTGAGATTTTAGCTGCCAACCTTACTCAACTTATCCAATGTTTGGACGGTCTTTCAAAGTCATGGGAATGAGACCTGTTATGTTACTGTATTTGGCATATCCAATATACCAGGTGCAGCTTGCCGGGCTCTTCCGTGCGAGCAGTATACTCTTGGCAGCTTGCCGAGCTGTCCGAGAGGGGTGGAGAATGTATATTTATCTCAGGAACACTAATGGGAAATGTATCTTCTTAGAACTTGCACAATTGCTCCCATATAAAGTACCTCCAAAATGGTCAGATTTCTTTTCTCCATCTCCAAAGTGCTCAGTCTGCCTCTCAGAGGTATACCACAGTCCTGCTTGGGGCAAGCTTCAGGGAGAGCGATTAGGCGACTTCTTTACTAGAAGAGAAACTCAATAGCTCCCCTCCCCCCACCTACCTGCCTTTAATATGTCTACAACACACATGTAAATAATCGTCCCTCACTAAGACTTTCTGGACGGAGTTTCCACATGTGTTATCCCTTTTCAGCAGGACCAGGAATTCAGTCGGGGTCATATTAGGTATGAATAATGAACTTACAGAAAGATGACCAGAGGGCTGGAGATTCTGGGCTTCTTGCTTTTCCCTTGACATATAGTCTAGAGGATTGCATCAACCTGGGCTATGGATTAAGCCAAGGGTTTCTTCATAATATTAGTAAAGGTCTCATGTAATTTTTACAATTTTGTTTTGGGTTTGTCTTGGAGTCATGCTGAGCAGTGATAAGAGATTACCCCTAGCTTGGTGGCCTGGGAAGTCGTGACCATGCTCAGGGGAGTACACAGCATGCTGTGTGTCTAGCCTGAGCCTCCTACATGTAATGCATGCACCTCAGTTTGTCAGACTCTGTGACCCTTCTCATTCTCTCATGCACGGAGACCATTTCTGACCTACAGGTGCCTTTGCGTATGTATCAGGTATCTATTTCTCTTCTGGACTTTTCTGTCTGCGATAATGATATATTCACTGTGGGTTTGCTTTTTGTTCAGCCTTTAAATAATGAACAGTGGGTAGAATCTTACCAAGTTCAAGTAATATTACAGTGAATGCTTTCTTTGTTTTGTTTTAGTGGTGATGGTGAGCTTCTCTGATGATAGTAAGATCCCGTGAAGCCTCTTCAATTGGATGATCAAGTTTTAGAAATCACTAATTTGAGACTGTTAGGAAGAGTGGAGGCATTTGCCTTGTATATGACCAACACAGTTTCAATCCAAGTACTGTGAAGAGTCGAAGAGTCAGAGTCCTTACCTCAGCTCAGAGTCAGGCTTAATCCCTGCACAGGACCAGGTGCAATCGAAAAACACAATAGCAACCCCACCCTACCCTTTCCAAACATACAGATACTAATTTAACTTCAATTTAATTTTAAATGAATTTAATTTAAATTAGTTTAACCTTAAATTAATACTAGTTTAAACTCATTTAACACTTTAGGAAAAGTCTACTTGCAAGCTCACTTTGAATCATGAATAACAAATCTGAGAAGTAGTAAGAAATGGGAAGGGGATTTTTAAGTCATTTGCACTTATGCCTCCCAAGGTGCCTGTTTATGGTATGAAGGAGGTCAAGATTTTTCTGAAAGGGCCGGATAGATAGTACAGCGGGTAGGGCCTTTGCCTTGCACTGCGCAGGCCCAGGTTTGATCCCTGGAATTCCATTTGGTCCCCCAAGCACCACTAGGAGCAATTACTGAGTGCAGAGCCAGGAAAAACCACTGATCATCATTGGGTGTGAGCAAATGAACAAAAAAAAATTTGTTTTATTTCCCTTTATGGAGTCAGTGAGAGAAGAATGAAATATAGTCTTCTAATATACATACGGCCTTCTAACCAGTCAGAATCTGCTCGAAGGACTGGACTTTGTCTTGACTCCCAAAGGAAAAATCACGGTACTCCGACGATTCTGATGTTGTTCGGGTTGAAAGATGTGTGCTGAAAGCAGACTATAGACCGAACATGATAGCTGCTTAATACCTCTATTGCAAACCACAACACCCAAAAGAGGGAGAATAAAAGGGAATGCCCTGCAGCTGAGGCAGGTTCGGGTGGTGGGGTGGGGAGGGGGTGGTAGGAGGGATGTTGGGAACATTGGTGGAAGAGAATGGGCACTGGTGCAGGAATGGGTAAATGACCATTGTATGACTGTAATGCAAACACAGAAGTTTGCGTTTGTAACTGTACCCCTCAGTGATCCACTAATAATAAAGAAAGAAAGAAGGAAAATCCATATCTACTGAACCTAAGGCTACAGGAATCTGAGACAGAATATTATGATGGCAGCATACCACACACCAGGTAATCCCCAGCGAAAACTAAAGTGAGACTCATTAAGAAATCAAGACATTTCGGCAGGAGCCTCTGTACAACAGGGAGGGTGCTTGCCCTGTACGTGGACAACCCAGGTTCAATCCTTAGCAGCCCTGGTGGTCCACTGAGCTGTACCAGGAATGATCCTTAAATGTGGAGCTAGAAGTCAGCTCTGAGCATTGCTGGGTGTGCACCCCAAACAGAAAAAATACCAAGATATTTAAAGGTAGATTTGCACATGAGAGAATGCACAGGCTTGGAAAAGCTGCATGCTCAGAAAGGTTTTCAGGGTTCCAGAAATGAAGTTCTCACTAAAAGCAGATATCTAGACATAAAGAATTTCTACCTAATCAGTGAAGTGTATTGACACAGAGCCAGCATGAACATGGAGACCTACCAGTCCAAAACAAATATTAGCACTGTAGCACTGCTGTCCTGTTTTTTATCAATTTGCTTGTGCGGGCACCAGTAATGTCTCCATTATGAGACGTGTTACTGTTTTTGGCACATTGAGTGCACAACGGCGAGCTTGCCAGGGTCCGCCATGTGGGCTGAAAACTAACGGTAGCTTGCTAAACTCTCCGAGAGGGATGAAGGAATCGAACCCAGGTCGGCCATGTGCAAGGCAATGCCCTACCCGCTGTGCGATCTCTCTGGTCCAACCCAAATATTAAGCAGAAATAAAAATAAAAATTATTTAGTATAAGTTATCTCCCATAAACACAGATACAGGAATTACCGGTTTACAAAAAATATCTTGAACTAATTAACAGGGATGGGAATGGATTTCCGGAAGCTTTTTCAGTGTATTTGTCCAGTCCTGAAAGTTTTCATCCTGTAAATTAAGAATTACAGTAGATAGCATGTTAAGTGAATTAAGCAGGAAGGACAACAAAGGATGATATCACCGAGATGTTGTCTTTAGAGTAACTGGCTGGTCCATAGCGCAGCACTGTAGGGCGATCGCCTTGCATACGGCCAACCCAGGTTTGATTCCGCCACACCTCTCAGAGAGCCTGACAAGCTACCGAGAGTATCACCCGCATGGCAGAGCCTGGCAAGCTACCTGTTGCGTGTGTATTCGATATGCCAAAAACAGTAAAAGAGTCTCATAATGGAGACGTTATTGGTGATGGCTTGAGGAAATCAATGAGCATCGGGATGACAGTGATATAGTGATAGAGTAACTGGATGAAGGAATGCAATGGTTTATAGTGGGGATTCTTAGATCACTAGTTGCCCAGGAGTAGGAAGAGAAGGAAAGAACTAGAGTGAAGGTGGGAGGGGCAAAAAGGGGAGGAGTGAGGGGCAGAGAGATAGTACAGTGTGTAGGGCATTAGCCTTGCATGCTGCTGACCTGGCTTCTATTCCAGGACCCAAGTGTTCCTCTGAATAAAGCCAGGAGTAATTTCTGAGTATAGAGCCAGCAGTAATCCCTGAGCATCGCCATGTGTGGCCCAAAGGAAAATAAAAACAAAAACAAGCAAGAAAGAGAAATAGAGTGATGAGAAAGGGGAGAAGAAACAGAGGAATAGCAATGGAGTCAGAGACCAAGGGGATTTGGGTACATCAGTGGTGGTGACGGATGCACAGTTAAATATCCAACCAAAGAGTCAACCATCACTGGAATCACGAGACACAGACTTCAGGAACCAGACTTCAAATTTGCCTGTCAAGATGGCAGCTGGGGCTGCATGGGGTCTTGGGGGGGCAGTGGTTTGGGCTTGGAAACTAGGAACACAGCAGAGGGAAGTTGACAGTGGTGGTAGGATGGTTGTTTGAACAGTGTATGTCAAAAACCCAACTATGAAAAATTTTGGAAGTCACAGTGTTTAATACAATAAAATTGATGGGAGAGGGAGAAAATAAAATAAAATTTAAAAATAAAGGTAGAGAATTTCCGAGTTTGCTTATGGACTGGAACGATAGCACAGGGGAGAGGGGATTTGCTTTGCACATGGCTGACCCAGGTTCAATTACTCTGTCCCTCTTGAAGAGCCCGGCAAGCTACTAAGAGAATCCCGCCCACAGGGCAGTGCCTGGTGAGCTACCTGTGGTGTATTCAATATGCCAAAAAAAAGTAACAACAAGTGTTACAATGGAGACATTACTGGTGCTCACTCGAGTAACATCAATGAACAGTGAGTTTGCTTACGTCTCCACTGTCTTTTGCTGAGCAGTGGTGGATCCAGGACAGAAACTTTATGAGCTTGAGCTTCAGGCTCCTGGGGTGGTTTCTTCAGGCCCAGAACTCCCTGCACCCTGTACCCGCTCCCAGCCTTACTGCTGATAGTCTGCAGAGGGCCACCGCCCAAACCCTGAGGAACACCCTCTCCAGCGGCCTTCATGCTACAGATCTGTCCTAGCCATGGGGAAATGCTCTCCTCCAAAGACGACTTCCGGGGATTAAACAGGATCCTATTCATTCTTGTTTCAGAGTGAGAGTAGCAGTGAGTGTAGGAAGAGGAGCTCACCGCAGCTGCCACTTCCTCCTCCTCCATTCCCGCAGGCCCGTGCTCTTTTTGCTGGACCTTTTGAATGGTCCCAAGAGCCAGTTGCTCATGGAGCTGCTTCCACACACCAGAGGGCGGCCTTTGGATTTTGGTTTCGCTTAAATTATACTAGAGTTTCTCTAGCTTTTTTCTTTTTGGCCTTTTCGGTCACATCCGGAAATGCACCAGAGTTTCTCCAGGCTCTGCACTCAGGAATCACTCCTGACAGTGCTCAGGGGACCAAATTGGATGCTAGGAATCGAACCCAGGTCAGCCGTGTGCAAGGCAAATGCCCTACTTGCTGTGCTATTGCTCCAGCCCCCCAAAACAACTTTCTATGTATCCATAACCATCGGCTACCCTAATATCGTTCAAACAAATGTCCTTCTGCTTCCTGCTAACTCCCTGCTGCTCCCACATCACTGCAGTTCAGCAACTAGAATTACAACTCCCAAGACTGGTGAACCTTAAGTAGCAACTGTTTTTGGTCTGTTCTAAACAATCACTTGAAGAGACCTTATAAAAAATGATCAAAAAAAGAAACCCTCCTTACCTTCATATTATAAATTTAACACAATTTATTTTCTGAGGCAAACCTTACTGACACATAATCCAGATACTGGGTTTATTCTAAAACCAAATTTGAAACTCTGGTTAATAACTGAGCGAATTAAATAACTATTGAAATACACAGAGAAGATTCTAAATAGAATAGAGGGGTTCTAGGAACATAGAAACATGAGATATTCTAGAGAGAAATGATAAAACCCGGATTTTATCCTGATTTGCGGATTTAAAAATAGTTTTTAAATGGTTTGGAAATTTTAATTAGAAATATCAGCAGACTATCTGGGGAGATGAAGGGGGGGCACCGCCAGCAGTGCTCAGAGGTCTCACCAGACCAGACTTGGTGCTTACTCCAGGCTGTCCTTGAAAGCTGACACGTATTGTGCATGTTGGTTTTTGAGGGTCCGCACCAGGAAGTGCCAGGGCTAACTCCTGGCTCTGTGTTCAGATCTGGGGACAGTGTGCAATATGACCCTAAAGGCTATAATTTAATTGGACTATTTTTGGTCTTTTTTGATGTTTGCTTTGGTTTCAGGCCACACCTGGTGACACTGAGAGGTTACATCAGGCTCTGCATTCAGGAATTTCTCCGGGCAGTGCTCTTGGGACAAAGTGCTATGCCAGGGTCTGCCTCATGCAGGATGAGCACCCTACCTGTGTACCATCACCCTGCTCCACATTTGCACACTTTTATAAGCCTCCTCATAGCTAAACCTTGGAAAAATATCCAGTCTTTAATTTTCTAGTCTTGGTAGTAAGATTAATAAGAATCTATACAGACTATAATTCGGCAGGACTCCTGAGAAACAAAACTTGGAGCAAAAAAAATGTTCCATAACTAATGTGGCCTCAGCGTGGTGGGAGCTGAGGCAAGGGAACAGCACAGGATGCTCTAAGCAACAGGTGGGAAGCAACAGGAGTGAAACAATGGGTGTGAAATATTTTGCCTTGATAAGTTTCACTTTGATTCCCAGGACTCTGTTGGGATGAGTCCTGCGGTTAAGGAGTAAGGAGGTTCATAAACATGCCCAAGCCAGAGGGAGAGTACTGGGACATGGTGCTTGTGTGCAATTGTGCAATCAATCCAAGGGGTTCATCTCCAAAACTTTCTACAGTTGCTCATAAGTAAATGGCATTTCATAACAGAGTTGATACTAGAAAATAGGTTTACATATATACATATATATTTATATATGTTATAGATATTTCTGCACTACCATCCCTTTGTTCATCGATTTGCTCTAGCGGGCACTAATAACCTTTCCATTGTGAGACTTGTTGTTACTGTTTTTGGCATATGTGCCATGGGTAGCTTGCCTGGCTTTGCCGTGGGGGCAGGGTACTTTTAGTAGGTTGTTGGGCTCTCCAGAGAGATGGAGGAATTGAACCCAGGTCTGCAGTGTGCAAGGCAAATGCCATATCAGCTGTGCTATCACTCTAGCCCTTTATATTATGAATATTAAAATGTTATATATATATATTATACATACACATATATAGCATTGTAGCACTGTAGTAGCACTATAGTCCCGATGTTTACTGATTTTCTCCAACGGGCACCAGTATCGTGTCCATAATGAGAGTTGTTGTTACTGTTTTTGGCATATTGAGTACAACATGGGTAGCTTGCCAGGCTCTACCGTGCAGGCAGGATACTCTTGGTAGCTTACTTGGTTCTCCGAAAGAGATGGAGGAATAGAACCTGGGTTTGACGCATGCAAGTCAAATGCCCTACACACTGTGCTGTTGCTCCAGTCCTGATATTAAATATAACGAATTATTGTGAACTAATCTATATATATTAAATTTCCAAAAATAAAATAAAATATAGAACATTAGTTCACCGAAATAAACCACTACAGGAAGGTCTTCAAATGGGCACCCAAAAACATATCTTCAGCCAGATCTAAGGGTTGACGTTCTATCCTAAAGCAGATGATAAATGCATGGGCTCCTGATCCAGACTGACAAGTTGGAACCCCAGTCCCCCTGTCATCTGGGCAAGTTCAGTGACTGTTCATCTATCAAACAGAATCACAAGTGCTGCCTGCCATTAGGCTGTTAAAGGTTAATCTGTAATGTAATTTACTTATATACTTATATTTAAGAAAAGTTTATGATTTAAAAAACTACAACTTTTATGTATCTCTAGATATATCTCTAGATGTGTATGTGCTAGGGACTGACGCCAGAACTCCACATACACAATTGATATCCTCTCACAAAAATTTTATGATTTTAAAAAAGTTTTTCATTTGCATAATTAATTTCAGCGTGGGCATTTGTATATTCCTCAATTTTATTAGATTTTGAGATAAACTTAGTTGGTAAAAGTTATTGAGCTTAACTGCCTAAATAACATTACATATTAAATATATATATGTATATGTATATAAACAGTGGAGGTTATTTGCAAGTTAAGAGATATTTTCCACCTGCTGGATGATGACTGTCATTTCAAATGCAAATGGTTCCTGCACACTGTGGACTAGGTTGGAAGTTATGAATCCAGTTAACGCATCATGGTGAACAAAAGAACATGTCCTTCCAGTTTCATTGTAAACAAAGAGGGCTTGGTAACACTGAAATGAATAATTGAGGCTTAAAGGTGCAAGAGTTTCTGTAAATATATTCATAGCCCCAGGTCAGTCTAGCCTGTTATTTGGAGGCAGAGGCATTGCTGTCTCCTGGGATTGGCCGCCGTAGCTGGCATATAAATGAGCTGCACAGCTCAGAGACCACACACTGCTGCCAGGCTGCCCTCAGAGAGCATCCGGGAAATCTGCTGTACACTGGCCTCGGAGGAATTCAACGATCTTTGAAATTTACTGTCCAGGTGAGCAGGGAAATGTAAATATATGGGATCTGAGGAAGCAGAACTTTGAAGATACTGGAACTTGCTGGAACCTGGAAAGAAGTCAGGTTTCCTCAAAGAGTGGAGGCTAAGAAGATCTTTGTTTCTGACCTTAGAGTGGCTGGAGAACCAGAATTTTCTCAAAGGAATTTCCTCAGCTAGCCCTATTCCAGCCCAAAAGAGTTTGCATTTTTGCTGACTGAGATCCAAGCAGAGGCAGCTGCATTCTCTGTACGGATTATCTGAAAGACCCAGTGACACTTGAGGGAGGGCACAACTTCTGTGACTCCTGCATCCACAGGTGCGGGGTTGACCTACAGGACGTCTTCCCATGTCCTGTCTGCTTCCACCACTGCCCTGACAGGAACTTCAAGAGGAACAACCAATTTGGTCACATCACTGAGGTCCTTAAGCAGCTCCCCACTGTAAGGAGTAAGAGGAAATGGCAGGCAGAGGAACCCCTGTGAGAGAAGCACAGTGAGGCCCTGGACCTGTTCTGTGAGGAGGACCAGCAGCTGTTGTGTCCCCAGTGTTCAGTGTCTGCTCACCACCAGGATCACCACCTGATCCCACTGAGAGAGCTGCAGAGAGTCAAAGGAAGGAGCTCAAACAATTCACAGGACATGTGAAGACAAAGATGAGGGATGCTAAAAGGGTGTGGAAATCAAATTACACATAGTATGGAAGGGAGGTGGACGATAGAACTAAACCCTGAATTTGAGCATCTCAGTCTTTCCTTGAGAAAAGGGCAAGTTTCCATTCAGACCACACCGCTCAATAGAGAGAAAGATATGAAGAAAAAACTAGATCAAAATAAGAGCCAACGATTTGTTCAGGGAACCCAGAGGGGGCAGGTGAATTCCTCTCCCGGACACAAAGAGCCAGCCCCGGAAGCTGAAAACCTCTAGCACTCAACTGTGGCTATACCCACGGCGGCTCTCCACACTCTCAGGGGAGCCTCACCCATGAGTGAACCTATTCTTGGACATCTCACACCTCACACCACTAATATTCCAAGAATAACACACCACATTTGATGGGATTTAAAGTAAGAGGCAAACAATCTTAGAGAGAAATATATTTTTACGTATATATATATGCATATATATATGTGTGTGTGTATGTGTGAGTGTGTGTGTGTGTGTGTATGAACACACAAGGCTCAACCTTTGACATCATGTTACTAATCTCTTATAGAAAGGCTTAATGGACACTGGGTGATATACACAATCTTCACACACTTTCCTCTAAGAAAACTTTTTTGGATCATTTTCAGCAGTTTATTCATAACAAATAATATGAAATAAATTATTTTGGTTCTCCGTTGCCGTAGGTTTTAGAGGTCTGGATGGAAACACCAAAAATGTGGTGGTGGGAAGGTGTACTGGTGGTGGGATTGATGTTCAAATATTAAATGTAATCAAGTATTGTGAACTACTTTATACAAATAAAATACATTTTTTAAAAAAGAGCCAAATTTTAACCGATATAGACACAGTGAAAGCTCTCTTGCATGACATAACAGAGAAGTGTTTGCAGGCTGACCAGGATTTACTCGCCAGTGTTGAGGACCTGGAGAGCAGGTATGAAAACCCGCCCTCCCCCGCAGTCTCCTCATATGAACTGGAGAAAGGGAGCTGCACTCTTCCTCCCCATGACGTTGGTCTGCACAAAATGATGAACAAATTCCAGGAGGGTTTGACACTGGATCCTAAGACCACCCATCTAAGTCTGACTGTCTCCAAAGAAAGAAAAAGTGTCAACCTTGGAGCAAGTCTCTCGTCCCTGCTGGAACAAACCCAGGTTGTCAAGATTACTCCTTTCCCAGCTGTGCTGTCTTGTGAGGCCTTTGATGGAGGCAGGCATTTTTGGCAGGTGGAAGTGAGAGGCACAGGTGAATGTTCCCTAGGAGTGTGTCAAGAATCCTTCCCCAGAAGTTTTCTGACACCTCCCTTCTCTCAAAGCGACTTCTGGCAATTTGATCTAACCTTGAATCTCGCTGGAAATCTGTGCATTGAACAACCAGAACAAGTTGAGAGAGTTGGTGTTTTTCTGGATTGTGAGTTGGGAGGATGTTCTTTTTGGATTGGAAGAACAGGTCATGCTTATATAGACTCACTAGTACACTTCCAGAAAATGTGATGCCATATTTTGCTTTTGGATCTATCTTGAATTCTGTTACAGTGTGTGTGTGGTTACAGAATAGGGATGTGAGCAAACTAGAGGATTATGTGGTATGTTCCTGATATTGATAGGAACATTGCAAATAAAGCTTTTGTTAAAAAATTTATTAGTGAATCACTATGAGATACAATTACAAATGTATAAACTTTCGCGTTTGCATTTCAGTCATACAGTGATTGTTTACCCATCCCTCCACCAGTGCCCACTCTCCTCCACCAATGTTCCCAGTATCTCTCCCACCACCCCCACCCCATCCCACACCACACCACTCTGCCTCTGTGTCAGGGCATTCCCTTTTGTTCTCTCTCCTTTTGGGTATTGTAGTTTGCAATAGTGGTATTGAGTGGCCTTCATGTCAGTGTATATTCTACTTTCAGCATATATTTTTTTTATTTCAAATCACCATTTTGAATTCGAACTGTTGCAAGTGATTTGCACGAAGAGGAAGAAGAGAGCTAGTAGCCATGATATGGGATTCTGCCACTTTCCTCTCTACCATCTCTGGTCTATGGGGCCTTGCTTAAGTGTTGGGGACTGAGTAAGACCTTTGAGTACCAGGCTGAGAACTGCTGGTGCTGCTGGCACCCCAATGGGGTTTTAATAAATGAAAAGAGTTTATTGATACTCTGACCCACCTGAACAATCTTCCAAAAAAAGATGTGCTTCCCTGTTTTTTTTCTACAAAAACCCTTTCTCTTGACTGTAAGACGAGGTGTTCACTAGGAGGCTCTGGGTTTACCATTTTCCAACCTGCCAGTTTGTTGACAATCAATTTTATTTTCTACTTATCACACTGGCTCTTGAATGGTTTTTTACTGCAGAGACCATGTAATGGGACCTTTAGTAAAATTAGCTATTCCATCCTACCTGAAAAATTGTAGGCAAATATGAAAAACGAAAATAAACATGTGATGTTATACAGGGTGCTGGGTTTCCCATTCACAGAGATACCAGTTCCCCAAGTGAGAATGCAAAAGCAAAGGAACCATTCTTGGTAGTTCAAGCTAGGGTACAAGCCTCATCCAATGAAGTGGATCTGAACAAGGAACCGAATCCTAGTTCCAGAAAATATATTACATATGGCTACATAAGCAACAGTGGCACTATTCCCATGAATTGAGAGAAAACAGTCACAAGTCTGTGAGCTAATTGGTTAAGCCCACCCGCTTTGCCCAGAGATATCCTACTTATCATAGAACTATCTAGAGGCATCTAGGGAATTTCCAGCTTTGGCCAAGGACCTCAGGGAATTCTTTGTGGGGGGCTGGGATCCCCTACGGGAGGAACCAGAAATTTAGACCTACTGCCTGTTGTGCTAAAAGGCAGTCTGTGATGGTGCATATGAGGTTCTTTCTCGACCTCACAATATTAGAAATAGGTAAATAGAGACAATAATGACGGATATAAAATTTGTTAATTCCATAGACTCCAGGGTAGCATCAAGAAACTCTTTTTTTCAAAAATTTTTATTAGTAAATCAATTTACTGTCACTGTCAGGGACAGTGATACAGTGATTAGTGAATCACCGTGAGATACAGTTACTGACCTACAAATTTCCGTGCTTGCGTTTCAGTCATAAAATGGTCGAGTGCCCATCCTTCCTCCACCAGTGCCCATTTTCCAACACCAATGGTCCCAGCAATCCTCCCACCACCTCTACCCCATCTTCCACTCACTCCACCGCGCATCTGTGGCAGGGAATTCCCTTTTTACTCTCTTTCCTTTTGGATGATGTGGCTTGCAGTAGAGGTATTAAGTGGCCATCATGTTCGGTCTATACTCTACTTTCAGTGCGCATCTCCGATCTTGAACAAGCCCTCCTATCACCCTTTACTTCGTGGCCCCTTCTCTATCTGAACTGCCTTTTCTCCCAGCATGCGAGCCTTGCTTCCAAGCTTTTTGAGTAATCCTCCTGGTACTTTTCACTACTATTCTTGGGTGTTAGTCTCCCATTCTGTTACTATATATTCCACAAACGAGTGCAATCTTTCTATGTCTATCTCTCTCTTTCTGACTCATTTCACTTAACATGATACTTTTCATGTAGATCCACCTATATGCAAATTTCATGATTTCATCTTTTCTAACAGCTGCATAGTTTTCCTTTGTGTAGATGTTCCAAATTTTCTTTAACCAGTCATCTGTTCTCAAGCATTCGGGTTTTTACCAGATTCTGGCTATTGTAAACATTGCTGCAATGAACATATAAGTGAAGGTAACAATTCTATCATACTCTTTTCATCTCTGGGTTATATTCCCTGAAGTGGTATATTGGGTCAAATGGGAGCTCAATTTCTAATGTTTTGAGAAGCATCCATACTGTTTTCCAAAAGGGCTTAACTAGTTAGCATTCCTAGCAGCAGTGAAAGAGAGTCCCTTTCTCCCCACATCCACACCAACACCGTTTGCATTTGTTGTTTTGCATGTGGGCCAGTCTCTGTGGTGGGAAATGGTATCTCATTTGATCTGCATATCCCAGGTGATTAATGATGAGGAGGATTTTTTCAAGTGTCTTTTGACCATTTGGTTTCTTCTTTGAGAATGTTAAGAGCTGGAAAGAACAAATAGTCGGTAAAGCATTAGCCTTACACACAACCTTGGCTTTGACCCCTGTCACTCTAAATGGTGACAGGATTGTCAGGAAGGATCCCTAAGAACAGAATCTAGGACTAAGCCAGGAACAACAATTTTAATTTTTATAATTTCTTATCTAAAGAGCCTCCTGCCCCTGAACCTGGCTGTCTTCACTGGGACCCCTCGGAGGGGAGTAGATTGAATTTACGTCCCCTCCACGAGTAGAGCCAAGGCAGCTGAAGTCCTCCAGAACCCAGCTATATCTATGTTCAAGGCCACCCTTCTCATGCTCCGACCAGTCTCAAGCATGAATGAACCAGCATCTGATATTTTAGTCCAAATTCTCTTTTGTAAATACAGTGAATATATCAAAACTAAATCCAGAACTTTTTAAATTTTTTTTTACTTATTTTTAGTATTTGAAGTATTTATTTTAGGGCCGGAGCGATAGCACATTGGTTGGGCTTCAGCCTTTCAGGAGACCGACTCGAGTTCGATTCCTCCGCCCATCTCAGAGAGCCCAGCAAGGTACCGAAAGTATTGAGCCCATGCTGCAGAGCCTGACAACCTACCCGTGTGTATTGGATATGCCAAAAACAGTAACAATAAGTCTCTCAATGAGAAATGTTACACGTGCCCGCTTGAACAAATCAATGAGGAACGGGATGATAGTGACCCAGGGTGAAATATATATTTTAGTATTAATATTTTTATTTACTTATTTTGTTTTAGAACCTGACAGAGTAGGCCTTAGGGGATATTCCTTGCTTTATGCACGAAGATCAGAACTCCTAGAGTTTCTCTAATTGAGGGAAACTGGTTAAATTTCATAATAAAATTCACTGTAGATATGAACTAATTTGCGGGAATGGATGTGACACTTTTGTAATGAATTTTAAAACATTTTTCTATTAAAAAGAAGCAAAACGTTTATTAGCTGTAAAAATCTATTTTATTAGATATAGACAAACAGATGCAAAATAATCAGAGAGGTTACAAAGAGTTGCCAGAAGAGATCTCCCTCACCTACCCACAATTTTTTTTTGTTTTTTTAGTGTTTTATTAGTGAATCACCCTCAGATACAATTACAAACTAGTGAACTTTCTTGTTTGATTTAAGTCATACAGTGACAGTTCACCCATCCCTCCACCAGTGTCCATTCCCTCCACCAATGTTCCAGAGTCCTTGCAAACACCCACACCCCATCCAAATTGAACACTTATGCAACCGGTCCTATAAGTACAAGATCAGCCGGGGTCACATGAGGCAGGGGGGAAGCCCAGGGCGTGATCAGCCCTCCTCTGCCCTCCCCGAGCCCACGGAGAGAGGGGCGCAGTCGGGCCCCACGCGGAAGTACGGCTTGAGCTCCTGAGCAAAGTGCTCGGTGAACGAGTGCAGGTGAGCCCTGTCGGCGGCGTTGTAGAAGGAAAGCTGGCCCAGCTCCCAGTCCAGGTACACGCCGAGGGCCGCGGGCGGGTCCCCGAGGGCCAGAGGCACGACCCCCGCGCCCACGGCCAGGTAGTCGCCGTCCTGCCGCTGCAGCGTCCAGCATCTCTTGGGGGCCGGCTGCGCCCGCGGGGCCTGGGCCGAAGGGGCGACGGTGCACACGCCCACGGCCCACTCGGGCTTGGCGCCCACCTGCACCTCCCAGTAGTGGCGGCCAGAGGCGAAGGCCTCGCGGCCCAGCACCACCAGCTCGGTGGCATCTGCCCAGGGCCCGGGGTCCGCGTCCCCTTTGGGCCGTTTCCGCACGCAGGTCACCGACGTGAGGTCCCGAGACACGCGCAGGCTGGGGTGGGCCGTGCGGGGGTCCAGGCTGACGCGCTCTCGGAACCTCTGCATGACGCTGCTGAGCGCCGAGCACAGCGGAGGGAGGCTGTAGGCCGCCGGGCGGAAGCGCAGGGGCTGCACGGCCGGGGGCTCCAGGCTCTCCCAGCGCTGCTGCAGGCCCCTCAGGCCCCTCAGCACCTTCTCCTCGGACATCACGGCCCTCTCGGACACCTCCCGGAGCAGGTCTTTCAGCGCCGAGATGTGGTCCGAGTAGGCCGCCAGGTTGGCCCGCAGCTGCTGCTGCAGGCGTTTCTCTTCTGCTGCCAGCCTGCCCAGAGCCGCCTCCTGCTCGCGCTCCACGAACTGGGTGAGCAGCTCCAACTCCGAGGCCAGCTGCCGCCGCTGCTTCCCCACGTCCTCCCTCAGCCGCGCGAGGTTTCTGTCCTGGGCCACTTCCAGCTTCTGCACCTTTGCCAGCTTCTTCTTCAGGGCCTCGATGTCGCCGCTGAGCCTCTGTCTGTGATGAGCCGCTGCCTCGGCCACGGGCCTGACGTGGTGGCCCTGGTGGGCAGGGCCCTGGGCGCACAGGGGACACAGCAGCTCCCGGTCATCCTCACAGAAGAGGCTCAGCTCCTGCTTGTGCTCCTCACACCTGCGCTCCTCTCCCCGCGCCGTCTCGCTGCTGCTGGAGCTGTGGAGGAGCCGGGCCAGGTCCACCAGCCTTCCCAGCTGGGCGTTGGCCCTGACGCGCTTCTCCTGGCAGGGGTGCCGGCAGACGGGACAAGGGAACGTGTCCTGCAGGTCCTTCCATGACATGCGGATGCAGGAGTCGCAGAAGTTGTGCCCGCAGTCGATGGTGACGGGGTCACTGAGGTAGTCCAGGCAGACGGGACAGATGAGCTCTGCCTGCATGTTGGCCAGGGCTGCCGCCACCTCCTCCATCCTCAGGTGTGGGTGGGGGGCAGGACGGGAGTGATTTTCCTCAGAAGTTTGAGATCCTCCGGCTCTCTCCTGCCAGAAAAACAGTTACACACTCAGTCCTCTGTCTGAGCTCAATATGGCTTTCTCAGGGATGGTCTCTGATGACCGGCGCCCATCTGGACTCAAGGGCCTCCTTAACCATAGTCTCCTAAGACCCAATTAACTGCTAGAGTCTCATGCATTTAGGACCCCTGTTTCAAGTGATATTCCTCCATAGACCACCACTCTCTTGCAATAAAATAATGAGTCCATTTAAATCAGATGAAAGGGAGCTCAATAATAAAATATAGTATAAAGAAAATATTAGCAGATAATCCAAAGGTTTCCCTCTTGACCCTGCACACGAGCAGCACTAAGCAAGCTGTGAGAGTTGATGTCCCCTTATCCCTTCCGCTCAGCCCTGATTAGTAGCATATTCCCTGATGGGTCACTACTCACCTATGTCCTGACTCTGGCCGTCTCAGTGCTCGGTGCTGCTGCTGAGCGACTCTCCTTGCAGGATGCTGACCTCAGCCTGGCACATCACACTGTGTGCCCCGCACTCAGCACCGTGTTTATATACATTATAGGGTGGGGCTGGTGAGACCCACCCAGGAATGACTGATGGCAGGTAGGGTGGGCCTGGACTTTGAAAGGATTTTCAGAGGGGTGATTGATTTCTCCACAACCGTAGTTTGAATATCCGGGGTTACACATGCAGAGAACCTGTATTCATTTTACAATCTAATTTTTGTATGCAGCAAGCCTTTCCTTAGGTTCGTCTTGCTCCTCAATTCTATTCTTTCAGAGAAAAATAGAAATGCTCCATGAAGTAGAAATAAAGCGCTGATGCATCAGAGAGTTAGTAGTGCCATAAGGTGTTTTCCAGTGTGATTCCTGCCTTAGTCCAAAGTCAGGAATGGACCCCGATTACTCAGGTGTGGCTGCCGAATAAAACAAAAAATATCAAAGAACCTGACTGTGCTTCGGGTTCAGTCTCTCCCTAGGCAGTGTAGCTGCTCCCACTATTTCTTCTTTTCAAACTTGCTATGCTGCATTGAGGCCATTGAGAATATTTTACCTCCTACATGTATGAATCATCTCCTGATTAAAGTCAAAAACTCTGGTGTTAGGATTGCTGCTGGATCAGTGTACGCCAGAAACTTGACTATAAATAATTTGTAAATCTTTGTCTCCTAATAAAGAGTTTAAACAATGAACCGTTAATGAATTTTTAAAATGGGATTCATTAATCTCCCCACCTCAGAGATTGTTACGTTGTCGTTCATTTCCCTTTTTGCCTATCTGCACTTGTGAAAATATTTGGAACCATCCTTGAATTTTCTCAGTCCAAAATTTTCCTGGGTTCAATTGATAACATTTTGGTAAATGTTGTATGTCACATAAATTTTATGCTACTCAGGTGATATCTGAGTATGGAGGAAGGTATATACACTAAACTCCTCTGGATGATGTCCAGACACTAAAATAACATAAGTAAATAAATTATGAAACTAAAAAAGTTCTACATTTCATACAAATATAATTGTTACATTTAGGAAGTGAATCAGGAATCAAATAAAACACACTCTCCCATTTCTGCACTCAGAAATGATTGGTTGTAGATGTCATTTTTTTTCTCCTGTAGAAAGGACTGTCATTTTTTCAGATTTAGATGCTTTCATTAGATTCTTTCTAATAATATGTTACTATTTATCCATCAAATATTTTCTCTTACAAATTTAGCTCACTGTCACTGTCACTTTCATCCCATTGTTCCATGATTTGATCGAGCAAGCGATTTTAGCGGCCTCTCCTACTCATCCTTCCCATCGATAGGATGGTCTTTCAATGTCTGGGGAATGAGTCCTGTTATGTTACAGTATTTGGCATATCGAATGCACAACGGGGAGCTTGACAAGCCCTTCTGTGTGAGCGGGATACTCTCGGCAGCTTGCCGGACTTTCCAAAATGAACGGAGAATGTATATTTACCTCAGGAACACTAATGAGAAATCTTCTTCGAGCTTACACAATTGCTCCCATATAAAGTAGCTCCAAAATGGTCAAATTTCTTTTCTCCGTCTCCAAAGTACTCAGTCTGCTTCTCAGAGGTAAACCACAGTCCTGCTTGGGGCCAGCTTCAGGGCTAGTGACTAGGCGACTTCCTTACCAGAAGAGAAACTCAAGAGCCCACCCCCTCCCATCTACCTGTCTATAATTCATCTACAACACACATGTAAATAATCATCCCTTACTGAGAGTTTCTAGACAGACTTTCTACATGTGTTATCGCTTTTCAGCAGGACCAGTCACTCAGTTGGGGTCACAGTAGGTATGAATAATTAACAGAAAGATGATCAGAGGCCCGGAAAATCTGGGCTCTTGCTTTTCCTTTGACATATATTCTAGAAGATTGCATCAACCTGGGCGATGGATTAAGTCAAGGGTCTCTGCATAATATTAGAAAGGTCTCATGGAATTTTTAAAATTGTGTTTTGTTTTGTTTTGGAGTCATGCTCAGCAGTGATAAGAGATTACCCCAGGATTAATGGTTAAGGCAGTCTTGACCATGCTCAGAAAAGTATACGTCATGCTGTGTGTCTAACCAGAGCCTCCTACATGTAACACATGTGACTCAGCTTTTCAAAATCTGTGAACCATCTCATTTTTTCATGCACGGAGACCATTTCTGATCTACAGGTGCCTTTGCGTAAGCATCAGGTTTCTATTTTTCTTCCAGACTTTTCTGTCTGCGATAATAATATATTCACTGTGAGTTTGCTTTTTGTTCAGCCTTTAAACAGTGAATAGTGGGTAGAATCTTACCAAGTTCAAGTAATCTTACAGTGAATGCTTCCTTTTTTTGTTTCGAGTGATGATGGTGAGCTTCTCTGATGATAATAAGATCCCGTGAAGCCTCCCCAGTTGGATGATCAAGTTTTAGAAAACACTAATCTGAGACTGTTAAGAAGAATTGAGACCCTAAAGGAAGGAGAGATATCAAATTGGAATGCCCCGAAACAGAGGCAGGGGGGTGGGGGGATGGGACTGGGCGGGGTGGGAGGGATATTGGGTTCATGGGTGGTGGAAAATGGACACTGGTGGAGGGATGGGCTCTTAAACATTGCATGAGGGAAAAACAAGCACGAAAATGTGCGAATCTGTAACTATACCCTCACTGTGACTCACCAATTAAAAAAAATCAATATAATAAAAAATGGAGTTGAGGCATTTGCCTTGTATATGACCAACACAGTTTCAATCCCAATACTTCAAAGAATCATACCTCAGCTCAGAGTCAGGCTTAATCCCTGCACACTACCAGGTGAGATGCAAACACGCAATAGCAACCCCACCCTACCCTTCCCACACAGACAAATGCTAATTTACATTCGATTTAATGTTAAATTAATTTAATTTAAATTAGTTTAACCTTAAATTAATACTAGTTGAACTACTTTAACACTTGAGGGAAAGTCTACTTGCAAGCTCACTTTGAAGCATAAACAACAAATCTGAGAAGTAGAAAAAAATGGGAAGGGGCTTTTCATCTCATTTGCTCTTATGCCTCCCAAGTTCCTTGTTTCTGGTCTGAGGGAGTTTAAGATTGGTTTCAAGGGGCCGGAAAGATAGGACAGCAGGTTGGGTCGGGAATTTGCTTCGCACGGGGCAGGCCCAGGTTTGATCCCCAGCATCCCATATGGTCCCCCAAGCACCACTCTGAGTAATTACTGAGTGCAGAGCAAGGAGTAATCCGTGAGCATCATTGGGTGTGACCTAAAAAGCAAGAAAAAAATCTGTTTTGTTTCCCTTTATGGAGTCAGTGAGAGAAGAATGAAATATTGTTTCCTAATATTCATCCAACCTCCTAACCTGTCAGAAGCTACTTGAATACTGGCCTCTGTCTTGGCTCACAAAAGGAAAATCATCATACTTTGATGATTCTGATGTTGTTCATGTTGAAAAATGCGTGCCTAAAGTAGACTATAGACTGAAATGATGGCCTCTCAATACCTCTATTGCAAACCATAACACCTAAAAGGACAGAGAATAAAAGGGAATGCCCTGAGGCAAGGTGGGGTGGTGGGGGATGGGGTGTGGTGGTGGGAGGGATGTTGGGAACATTGGTGGAGGAGAATGGGCACTGGTGCAGGGATGGGTAAATGATCATTGTATGACTGAAATGCAAACATGACAGTTTGTGCTTGTAACTGTTGCCCATGATGATTCACTAAGAATAAATAAATAAATAAATAAGATTAAAAAAATAAACAAACTAGGAAAATCAGTATCCCCTGAAATTAAGACCACAGAAATCTGAGGCAGAATATGATGATGGCAGCATACCATAGACTAGGCAATCCCCAGTGGAAACTAAGGTGAGACTCATTAAGAAATCAAGACATTTCAGCAGGAGCCGCTGTACAACAGAGAGGCACTTGCCCTGTACGTGGACAAGCCAGGTTCAATCCTCAGCACCCCTGGTGGTCCACTGAGCTGTGCCAGGAATAATCCTTAAATGTGGAGCTAAAAGTCAGGTCTGAGCATTGCTGGATGTGCATCCCAAACCTAAAAAAATATCAAGACATTTAAAGGTAGATTTGCATACGAGAGAATGCACTGGCTTGGAAAAGCTGCATGCTCAGAAATGCTTTCAGGGTTCCAGAAATAAAGTTTCCACTAAAAGCAAATTCCTAGGCTTAAAGAATTTCTACGTAATCGGTGACATGTGTTGACACAGAGCCAGCATGAACATGGAGACCTACGGATGATTTTTCTAAACGGTAGTTACATCCAATAGGAACAACAACAAAGCCAGAATGCATACAAAGAAACAAAGAAAAGTGGTCTGCAATAAGAAAACTTAGTGTAGAGAAATAGCTCAATGGGCTGGAGGGCTGCTGTGCAGACAGGAAGCTGGAGTTACTATCCAGCAACACTCCTCCCCTTGGGCACCTCAGGGAGCAACCCTGAGCTCCAAGCCAGGAGGAGTTGCTGAGCACTGAGTCTGGTGTGACCCAAATATTGTAGCACTGTAACACTGTCATCCCGTTGTTCATCCATTTGCTTTAGCAGGCACCAGTAATGTCTCCATTGTGAGACTTGTTACTGTTTTTGGCATATCGAATATGCCACGGGGAGCTTGCCAGATTCTGCCGTGCAGGTGGGATACTCTCGATAACTTGCGGGACTCTCCGAGAGGGACAGAGTAGTCAAACACAGGTCGGCCATGTGCAAGGCAAATGCCCTAACCACTGTACTATCGCTTCAATCCAACCCATATTTTAAACAGAAAAATAATGAAAATTATTTAGTATAAGTCATCGTCAATAAACACAGATACAGGAATTACCACTTTACAAAAAAACTATATCGAACTAATCAACAGAGATGGGAACAGAGATAGGAATGGATATCCGGAAACCTTTTTAGGGTAATTCTCCAGTCCTGAAAGTTTTCATCCTGTAAAATTAAGAATTACAGAAGTAAGAATATTAAATGAATGAAGTAGGAAGGACAACAAAGGATGATATCATTGATATGGAAACTAGGAACACAGTGAAGGGAATTTGACAGTGGTGGTAGGATGGTTGTACGAACAGTGTATGTCAAAAACCCAACTATGAAAAATTTTGGAAGTCACAGTGTTTAATACAATAAAATTGATTGGGGAGGGAGAAAATAAAATAAAATTTAAAAATAAAGGTAGAAAATTTCCGAGTTTGCTTATGGACTGGAGCGATAGCACAGGGGGTAGGGGATTTGCTTTGCACATGGCTGACTCAGGTTCAATTCCTCTGTCCCTCTTGAAGAGCCCGGCAAGCTACTAAGAGAATCCCACCCACAGGGCAGTGCCTGGCGAGCTACCTGTGGTGTATTCAATATGCCAAAAAAAAGTAACAAAAGTCTTACAATGGAGACATTACTGGTGCTCACTCGAGTAACATCAATGAACAGTGAGTTTGCTTACAACTCCACTGTCTTTTGCTGAGCAGTGGTGGATCCAGGAAAGAAACTTTATGAGCTTGAGCTTCAGGTCCTGGGGTGGTTTCTTCAGGCCCAGAACTCCCTGCACCCTGTACTCACTCCCAGCCTTACTGCTGATAGTCTGCAGAGGGCCACCGCCCAAACCCTGAGGAACACCCTCTCCAGCGGCCTTCATGCTACAGATCTGTCCTGGCCATGGGGAAATGCTCTCCTCCAAAGACGACTTCCGGGGATTAAACAGGATCCTATTCATTCTTGTTTCAGAGTGAGCGTAGCAGTGAGTGTAGGAAGAAGAGCTCACCTCAGCTGCCACTTCCTCCTCCTCCTTTCCCGCAGGCCCGTGCTCTTTTTGCTGGACCTGTTGAATGGTCCCAAGAGCCAGTTGCTCATGGAGCTGCTTCCACACACCAGAGGGCGGCCTTTGGATTTTGGTTTCGCTTAAACTTTACCTGAGTTTCTTTAGCTTTTTTCTTTTTGGCCTTTTCGGTCACATCCGGAAATGCACCAGGGTTTCTCCTGGCTCTGCACTCAGGAATCACTCCTGGCAGTTCTCAGGGGACCATATTGGATGCTAGGAATCGAACCCAGGTCAGCCGCGTGCAAGGCAAATGCCCTACTTGCTGTGCTATTGCTCCAGCCCCCCAAAACAACTTTCTATGTATCCATAACCATCGGCTACCCTGATATCGTTCAAACAAATGTCCTTCTGCTTCCTGATATTCCCTGCCACTCCCACATCACTGCAGTTCAGCTACTAGAGTTACAACTCCCAAGACTGGTGAACCTTAAGTAGCATCTGTTTTTGGTCTGTTCTAAACAATCACTTGAAGAGACCTTATAAAAAACGATCAAAAAAAGAAACCCTCCTTACCTTCATATTATAAATTTAACACAATTTATTTACTGAGGCAAACGTTACTGACACATAATCCAGATACTGGGTTTATTCTAAAACCAAATTTGAAACTCTGGTTAATAACTGAGCGAATTAAATAACTATTGAAATACACAGAGAAGATTCTAAATAGAATAGAGGGGTTCTAGGAACATAGAAACATGAGATATTCTAGAGAGAAATGATAAAACCCGGATTTTATCCTGATTTGCGGATTTAAAAATAGTTTTTAAATGGTTTGGAAATTTTAATTAGAAATATCAGCAGACTATCTGGGGAGATGAAGGGGGGGCACCGCCAGCAGTGCTCAGAGGTCTCACCAGACCAGACTTGGTGCTTACTCCAGGCTGTCCTTGAAAGCTGACACGTTTTGTGCATGTTGGTTTTTGAGGGACCCGCACCAGGAAGTGCCAGGGCTAACTCCTGGCTCTGTGTTCAGAGCTGGGGACAGTGTGCAGTATGACCCTAAAGGCTATAATTTAATTGGACTATTTTTGATCTTTTTTGATGTTTGCTTTTGTTTGGGGGCCACACCTGGTGACACTGAGAGGTTACATCGGGCTCTGCATTCAGGAATTTCTCCGGGCAGTGCTCTTGGGACAAAGTGGTATGCCAGGGTCTGCCTCATGCAGGATAAGCACCCTACCTGTGTACCATCACCCTGCTCCACATTTGCACACTTTTATAAGCCTCCTCATAGCTAAACCTTGGAAAAATATCCAGTCTTTAATTTTCTAGTCTTGGTAGTAAGATTAATAAGAATCTCTACAGACTATAATTCGGCAGGACTCTCGAGAAACAAAACTTGGAGCAAAAAAAATGTTCCATAACTAATGTGGCCTCAGCGTGGTGGGAGCTGAGGCAAGGGAACAGCACAGGATACTCTAAGCAACAGGTGGGAAGCAACAGGAGTGAAACAATGGGTGTGAAATGTTTTGCCTTTATAAGTTTCACTTTGATTCCCAGGACTCTGTTGGGATGAGTCCTGCGGTTAAGGAGTAAGGAGGTTCATAAACATGCCCAAGCCAGAGGGAGAGTACTGGGACATGGTGCTTGTGTGCAATTGTGCAATCAATCCAAGGGTTTCATCTCCAAAACTTTCTACAGTTGCTCATAAGTAAATGGCATTTCATAACAGAGTTGATACTAGAAAATAGGTTTAAATATACACATATATATTTATATATGTTATATATATTTATGCACTGTCATCCCTTTGTTCATCGATTTGCTCAAGCGGGCATTATTAACCTTTCCATTGTGAGACTTGTTGTTACTGTTTTTGGCATATGTGCCACGGGTAGCTTGACTGGCTTTGCCGTGGGGGCAGGATACTTTTAGTAGGTTGTTGGGCTCTCCAAGAGACATGGAGGAATTGAACCCAGGTGTGCATTGTGCAAGGCAAATGCCATATCTGCTGTGCTATCACTCTAGCCTTTCATATTATGAATATTAAAATATTATATATACATACATATATATTTTATACATATACATATATAGCACTGTAGCACTGTAGCAGCACTTTAGTACTGTTGATTACTGATTTTCTTGAGCGGGCACCAGTATCGTGTCCATAATGAAACTTGTTGTTACTGTTTTTGGCACATCGAATATGACATGGGTAGCTTGCCAGGCTCTACCGTGCAGTCAGGATACTCTTAGTAGCTTGCTTGGTTCTCTGAAAGAGATGGAGGAATAGAACCTGGGTTTGATGCATGCAAGGCAAATGCCCTACCCACTGTGCTATTGCTCCAGTCCTGATATTAAATATAATGAATTATTGTGAACTAATCTCTATAAATTAAATTTCCAAAAATAAAGTAAAATATAGAACATTAGTTCACAGAAATATACCACTACAGGAAGGTCCTCAAATGGGCACCCAAAAACATATATTCAGCCAGTCCTAAGGGTTGAGGTTCTACCTTAAAGCATATGATAAATGCATGGGCTCCTGAGCCAGACTGCCAAGTTGGAGCCCCAGTCCCCCTGTTATTTGGGCAAGTTCAGTGACTGTTCATCTATCAAACAGAATCACAAGTGCTGCCTGCCATTAAGCTGTTAAAGGTTAATCTGTAATGTTATTTACTTACATACTTATATTTAAGAAAAGTTTATGATTTAAAAAACTACAACTTTTATGTATCTCTAGATATATCTCTAGATGTGTATGTGCTAGGGACTGACGCAGAACTCCACATACACAAGTGATATCCTCTCACAAAAATTTTATGATTTTAAAAAAGTTTTTCATTTGCATAATTAATTTCAGCGTGGGCATTTGTATATTCCTCAATTTTATTAGATTTTGAGATAAACTTGGTAAAAGTTATTGAGCTTAACTGCCTAAATAACATTACATATTAAATATATATATATGTATATGTATATAAACAGTGGAGGTTATTTGCAAGTTAAGAGATATTTTCCACCTGCTGGATGATGACTGTCATTTCAAATGCAAATGGTTCCTGCACACTGTGGACTAGGTTGGAAGTTATGAATCCAGTTAACGCAACATGGTGAACAAAAGAACATGTCCTTCCAGTTTCATTGTAAACAAAGAGGGCTTGGTAACACTGAAATGATTAAGTGAGGCTTAAAGGTGCAAGAGTTTCTGTAAATATATTCATAGCCCCAGGTCAGTCTAGCCTGTTACTTGGCTGCAGAGGCATTGCTGTCTCCTGGGATTGGCCGCCGTAGCTGGCATATAAATGAGCTGCACAGCTCAGAGACCACACACTGCTGCCAGCCTGCCCTCAGAGAGCATCCGGGAAATCTGCTGTACAATGGCCTCGGAGGAATTCAACGATCTTTGAAATTTACTGTCCAGATGAGCAGGGAAATGTAAATATATGGAATCTGAGGAAGCAGAACTTTGGATGATACTGGAACTTGCTGGAACCTGGAAAGAAGTCAGGTTTTCTCAAAGAGTGGAGGCTAAGAAGATCTTTGTTTCTGACCTTAGAGTGGCTGGAGAACCAGAATTTTCTCAAAGGAACTTCCTCAGCTAGCCCTATTCCAGCCCAAAAGAGTTTCCATTTTTGCTGACTGAGATCCAAGCAGAGGCAGCTGCATTCTCTGTACGGATTATCTGAGAGACCCAGTGACACTTGAGGGAGGGCACAACTTCTGTGACTCGTGCATCTACAGGTGCGGGGTTGACCTACAGGACGTCTTCCCATGTCCTGTCTGCTTCCACCACTGCCCTGACAGGAACTTCAAGAGGAACAACCAATTTCGTCACATCACTGAGGTCCATAAGCAGCTCCCCACTGGAAGGAGTAAGAGGTAATGGCAGGCAGAGGAACCCCTGTGAGAGAAGCACAGTGAGGCCCTGGACCTGTTCTGTGAGGAGGACCAGCAGCTGTTGTGTCCCCAGTGTTCAGTGTCTGCTCACCACCAGGATCACCACCTGATCCCACTGAGAGAGCTGCAGAGAGTCAAAGGAAGGAGCTGAAACAATTCACAGGACATGTGAAGACAAAGATGAGGGATGCTAAAGGGGTGTGGAAATCAAATTAAGGGCAAGTTTCCATTCAGACCACACCGCTCAATAAAGAGAAAGATAAGAAGAAAAAAACTAGATCAAAATAAGAGCCAACGATTTGTTCAGGAAATCCAGAGGGGGCAGGTGAATTCCTCTCCAGGACACAAAGAGCCAGCCCCGGAAGCTGAAAACCTCTAGCACTCAACTGTGGCTATACTCACGGCGGCTCTCCACACTCTCAGGGGAGCCTCACCCATGAGTGAACCTATTCTTGGACATCTCACACCTCATACCACTAATATTCCAAGAATAACACACCACATTTGATGGGATTTAGAGTAAGAGGCAAACAATCTTAGAGAGAAATATATTTTACGTATATATATGTTTATATATGTGTGTGTGCGTGTATGAGTGTGTGTTTGTGTGTATGAACACACAAGGCTCAACCTTTGACACCATGTTACTAATCTCTTATAGAAGGGCTTAATGGACCCTGGGTGAAATACAAAATCGTCACACAATTTCCTCTAAGGAAACTTTTTTGAAGCATTTTCAGCAGTTTATTCATAACAAACAATATGAAATAAATTATTTTGGTTCTGCGTTGGTATAGGTTTTAGGGGTCTGGATGGAAACACCAAAAATGTGGTGGTTGAAAGGTGTACTGGTGGTGGGATTGGTGTTCCAATAATAAATGTAATCAAATATTGTGAACTACTTTATGTAAATAAAATAAAAATTTTTAAAAAGAGCCAAATTTTAAGCGATATAGACACAGTGAAAGCTCTCTTACGTGAAAAAAAATACAAGTGTTTGCAGGCTGACCAGGATTTACTAGCCAGTGTTGAGGACCTGGAGAGCAGGTATGAAAACCCGCCCTCCCCCGCAGTGTCCTCATATGAACTGGAGAAAGAGAGCTGCACTCTTCCTCCCCATGATGCTGGTCTGCACAAAATGATGAGCAAATTCCAGGAGGGTTTGCACTGGATCCTGAGACCGCCCATCTAAGTCTGACTGACTCCAAAGATAGAAAAAGTGTCAACCTTGGAGCAAGTCTCCTGTCCCTGCTGGAACGAACCCAGGTTGCCAAGATTACTCCTTTCCCAGCTGTGCTGTGTTGTGAGGCCTCTGATGGAGGCAGGCATTTTTGGCAGGTGGAAGTGAGAGGCATAGGCGAATGTTCCCTAGGAGTGTGTCAAGAATCATTCCCCAGAAGTTTTCTGACACCTCCCTTCTCTCAGATCGACTTCTGGCAATTTGATCTAACCTTGAATCTTGGTGGAAATCTGTGCGTTGAACAACCAGAACAAGTTGAGAGAGTTGGTGTTTTTCTGGATTGTGAGTTGGGAAGATGTTCTTTTTGGATTGGAAGAACAGGTCATGCTTACATAAGCTTACTAGTAAACTTCCAGAAAATGTGATTCCATATTTTGCTTTTGGATCTACCTTGAATTCTGTTACACTGTGTGCGGTTACAGACTAGGGATGTGAGCAAAGTAGAGGATTATGTGGTATGTTTCTGATATTGAAAGGAACATTGCAAATGAAGTTTTTGTTAAAAAAATTTAATAGTGAATCACCATGAGGTACAATTACAAATGTATGAACTTTCGTGTTTGCATTTCAGTCATACAGTGATTGTTTACCCATCGCTCCACCAGTGAACACTCTCCTCCACCAATGTTCCCAGTATCCCTCCCACCACCCCCACACCATCCCACACCACACCAATCTGCCTCTATGTCAGGGCATTCTCTTTTCTTCTCTCTCCTCTTTGGTATTGTAGTTTGTAATACTGGTATTGAGTGGACTTCATGTCAGTGTATATTCTACTTTCAGCATATTTTTTTTTTATTTCAAATCACCATTTTGAATTCGAACTGTTGCAAGTGATTTGCACGAAGAGGGAGAAGAGAGCTAGTAGCCATGATATGGGATTCTGCCACTTTCCTCTCTACCATCTCTGGTCTATGGGGCCTTGCTTAAGTGTTGGGGACTGAGTAAGAACTTTGAATACCAGGCTGAGAACTGCTGGTGCTGCTGGCACCCCAATGGGGTTTTAATAAATGAAAAGAGTTTATTGATACTCTGACCCTCCTGAACAATCTTTTCCAAAAAAAGATGTGCTTCCCTGTTTTTTTTCTACAAAAACCCTTTCTCTTGACTGTAAGATGAGGTGTTCACTAGGAGGCTCTGGGTTTACCATTTTCCAACCTGCCAGTTTGTTGACAATCAATTTTATTTTCTACTTATCACACTGGCTCTTGAATGGTTTTTTACTGCAGAGACCATGTAACGGGACCTTCAGTAAAATTAGCTATTCCATCCTACCTAAAATATTGTAGGCAAATATGAAAAACGAAAAATAAACATGTGTTGCTTATTTTCTGGGTTTCCCGTTCACAGAGAGACCAGTTCCCCAAGTGAGAATGCAAAAGCAAAGGAACCATTCTTGGTAGTTCAAGCAGGGTACAAGCCTCATCCAATGAAGTGGAGTCTGAACAAGGAACCGAATCCTAGTTCCAGAAAATATATTACATATGGTTACATAAGCAACAGTGGCACTATTCCCATGAATTGAGAGAAAATAGTCACAAGTCTGTGAGCTAATTGGTTAAGCCCACCCGCTTTGCCCAGAGATATCTTACTTATTATAGAACTATCTAGAGGCATCTAGGGAATTTCCAGCTTTGGCGAAGGACCTCAGGGAATTTTTTGTGGGGGGCTGGGGTCCCCTATGGGAGGAACCAGAAACTTAGACCTACTGCCTGTTTTGCTAAAAGGCAGTCTGTGATGGTGCATATAAGGTTCTTTCTTGACCTCACAACATTAGGAATAGGTAAATAGGGACAATAATGACGGATTTAAAATTTGTTAATTCCATAGACTCCAGGGTAGCATCAAAAAACTCTTTTTTTAAAAAAATTTTTATTAGTAAATCAATTTCACTGTCACTGTCAGGGACAGTGATACAGTGATTAGTGAATCACTGTGAGATACAGTTACAGACTTACAAATTTTCGTGCTTGCGTTTCAGTCATACAATGTTCGAGTGCCCATCCTTGCTCCACCAGTGCCCATTTTCCACCAACAATGGTCCCAGCAATCCTCCCACCACCTCTACCCCATCCTCCACTCACTCCACCATGCATCTGTGGCAGAGAATTCCCTTTTTTCTCTCTTTCCTTTTGGACAATGTGGTTTGCAGTAGAGGTATTAAGTGGCCATCATGTTCGGTCTATACTCTACTTTCAGCGCTCATCTCCGATCTTGAACAAGCCCTCCTAGCACCCTTTACTTCGTGGCCCTTTCTCTATCTGAACTGCCTTTTCGCCCAGCATGCGAGCCTTGCTTCCAAGCTGTGGAGTAATCCTCCTGGTACTTATCACTACTATTGGGTATTAGTCTCCCATTCGGTTACTATATATTCCACAAACGAGTGCAATCTTTCTATGTCTATCTCTCTCTTTCTGACTCATTTCACTTAACATGATACTTTTGATGTTGATCCACCTATATGCAAATTTCATGATTTCATCTTTTCTAACAGCTGCATAGTTTTCCTTTGTGTAGATGTACCAAAGTTTCTTTAACCAGTCATCTGTTCTCAAGCATTCGGGTTTTTACCAGATTCTGGCTATTGTAAACAGTGCTGCAATGAACATATAAGTGAAGAGATCATGTCTACTATACTCTTTTGCATCTCTGGGTTATATTCCCTGAAGTGGTACATTGGGTCAAATGGGAGCTCAATTTCGAATGTTTTGAGAAGCATCCATACTGTTTTCCAAAAGGGCTTAACTAGGTAGCATTCCTAGCAGCAGTGAAAGAGAGTTCCTTTCTCCCCACATCCACACCAGCACCGTTTGCTTTTGTTGTTTTGGATGCGGGCCAGTCTCTGTGGTGGGAAATGGTATCTCATTTGATCTGCATCTCCCTGGTGATTAATGATGAGGAGCACTTTTTCATGGGTCTTTTGACCATTTGGTTTCTTCTTTGAGAATGTTAAGAGCTCAAAGAACAAATAGTAGGTAAAGTATTAGCCTTACACTAAAACTTGGGTTTGACCCCTGTCACTCTAAATGATGACGGGATTGTCAGGAAGGATCCCTAAGAACAGAATCTAGGACTAAGCCAGGAACAACTATTTTAATTTTTATAATTTTTTATCTAAAGAGCCTCCTGCCCCTGAACCTGGGTGTCTTCACTGGGACCCCTCAGAGGGGAGCAGATTGAATTTACGTCCCCTCCACAAGCAGAGCCAAGGCAGCTGAAGACGTCCAGAACCGAGCTCCATCTATGTTCAAGGCCACCCTCCTCATGCTCCGACCAGCCTCAGGCATGAATGAACCAGCATCTGATATTTTAGTCCAAATTCTCTTTTGTAAATACAGTGAATATATCAAAACTAAATCTAGAACTTTTCTTTTTAAATTTTTTTTTACTAATTTTTAGTATTTGAAGTATTTATTTTTGGGCTGGAGCAATAGCACAGTGGTTGGGCGTTTGCCTTTCACGAGGCTGACTCAAATTCGATTCTTCCGCCCCTCTAGGAGAGCCCAGCAAGCTATGGAAAGTATTGAGCCCATGCTGCAGAGCCTGACAACCTACCCGTGTGTATTGGATATGCGAAAAACAGTAACAATAAGTTTCTCAATGAGAAATGTTACACGTGCCCGCTTGAACAAATCGATGAGGAACGGGATGATAGTGACCCAGGGTGAAATATATATTTTAGTATTAATATTTTTATTTACTTATTTTGTTTTAGAACCTGACAGAGTTGGCCTTAGGGGATATTCCTTGCTTTATGCACGAAGATCAGAACTCCTAGAGTTTCTCTAATTGAGGGAAACTGGTTAAATTTCATAATAAAATTCACTATAGATATGAACTAATTTGCGGGAATGGATGTGACACTTTTGTAATGAATTTTAAAACATTTTTCTATTAAAAAGAAGCAAAACGTTTATTAGCTGTAAAAATCTATTTTATTAGATATAGACAAACAGATGCAAAATAATCAGAGAGGTTACAAAGAGTTGCCAGAAGAGATCTCCCTCACCTACCCACAATTTTTTTTTGTTTTTTTAGTGTTTTATTAGTGAATCACCCTCAGATACAATTACAAACTAGTGAACTTTCTTGTTTGATTTCAGTCATACAGTGACAGTTCACCCATCCCTCCACCAGTGTCCATTCCCTCCACCAATGTTCCAGAGTCCGTGCAAACACCCACACCCCATCCAAATTGAACACTTATGCAACCGGTCCGATAAGTACAAGATCAGCCGCGGTCACATGAGGCAGGGGGGAAGCCCAGGGCATGATCAGCCCTCCTCTGCCCTCCCCGCGCCCACCGAGAGAGGGGCGCAGTCGGGCCCCACGCGGAAGTACGGCTTGAGCTCCTGAGCAAAGTGCTCGGTGAACGAGTGCAGGTGAGCCCTGTCGGCGGCGTTGTAGAAGGAGAGCTGGCCCAGCTCCCAGTCCAGGTACACGCCGAGGGCCGCGGGCGGGTCCCCGAGGGCCAGAGGCACGACCCCCGCGCCCACGGCCAGGTAGTCGCCGTCCTGCCGCTGCAGCGTCCAGCATCTCTTGGGGGCCGGCTGCGCCCGCGGGGCCTGGGCCGAAGGGGCGACGGTGCACACGCCCACGGCCCACTCGGGCTTGGCGCCCACCTGCACCTCCCAGTAGTGGCGGCCAGAGGCGAAGGCCTCGCGGCCCAGCACCACCAGCTCGGTGGCATCTGCCCAGGGCCCGGGGTCCGCGTCCCCTTTGGGCCGTTTCCGCACGCAGGTCACCGACGTGAGGTCCCGAGACACGCGCAGGCTGGGGTGGGCCGCGCGGGGGTCCAGGCTGACGCGCTCTCGGAATCTCTGCATGACGCTGCTGAGCGCCGAGCACAGCGGAGGGAGGCTGTAGGCCGCCGGGCGGAAGCGCAGGGGCTGCACGGCCGGGGGCTCCAGGCTCTCCAAGCGCTGCTGCAGGCCCCCCAGGCCCCTCAGCACCTTCTCCTCGGACATCACGGCCCTCTCGGACACCTCCCGGAGCAGGTCTTTCAGCGCCGAGATGTGGTCCGAGTAGGCCTCCAGGTTGGCGCGCAGCTGCTGCTGCAGGCGTTTCTCTTCTGCTGCCAGCCTGCCCAGAGCCGCCTCCTGCTCGCGCTCCACGAACTGGGTGAGCAGCTCCAACTCCGAGGCCAGCTGCCTCCGCTGCTTCCCCACGTCCTCCCTCAGCCGCGCGAGGTTTCTGTCCTGGGCGACTTCCAGCTTCTGCACCTTTGCCAGCTTCTTCTTCAGGGCCTCGATGTCACCGCTGAGCCTCTGTCTGTGATGAGCCGCTGCCTCGGCCACGGGCCTGACGTGGTGGCCCTGGTGGGCAGGGCCCTGGGCGCACAGGGGACACAGCAGCTCCCGGTCATCCTCACAGAAGAGGCTCAGCTCCTGCTTGTGCTCCTCACACCTGTGCTCCTCTCCCGGCGCCGTCTCGCTGCTGCTGGAGCTGTGGAGGAGCCGGGCCAGGTCCACCAGCCTTCCCAGCTGGGCGTTGGCCCTGATGCGCTTCTCCTGGCAGGGGTGCCGGCAGACGGGACAAGGGAACGTGTCCTGCAGGTCCTTCCATGACATGCGGATGCAGGAGTCGCAGAAGTTGTGTCCGCAGTCGATGGTGACGGGGTCACTGAGGTAGTCCAGGCAGACAGGACAGATGAGCTCTGCCTGCATGTTGGCCAGGGCTGCCGTCACCTCCTCCATCCTCAGGTGTCGGGGTTGCAGGACGGGAGTGATTTTCCTCAGAAGTTTGAGATCCTCAGGCTCTCTCCTGCCAGTAAAACAGTTACACATCAGTCCTCTGTCCTGAACACAATATGGTTTCCTCAGCAATGGGTCTCTCTGATGACCAGCACATGTGGACTCAAGGGCCTCCCTATCTGTACTCTCTAAGACCAAATTAACTGCTAGAGTCTCATGCATTTGTGTCCCCTGTTTCAAGAAAAAAGATACAGGATAATCATAAAGATGCCCTCTAGACCCTGCACACAGTAGGCACTAGGGAAGCTGTGGGAGTTAAGCTCTGGCCCAGTAAATACCACAACCCCCCGGTTTGATCTCTGTGCCCCACCCCTGCCCCACAGAAGGCCAAGCCAGTGATGGATCGCTGCTTACCTTGGTCCTGATTCTGGCCTGGCGCAGTGCTTGGTGCTGTCGGTGAGCTGCTCTCTTTGCAGGATGCAGACTTCAGCCTGGCACAGGGCAGCACTGCTTGCCATGCACTCAGCACAGCGTTTATATACATCGGAGGGTGGGGCTGGAGAGACCCACCCTGAGGCAGGGTGGGCTGGGACAAAAGGGATTTTCCATCGATCAAGAGGGGTGATCGATTCTCCAGAGCTCTATTTTGTCACCAGGGAACTAGCTTTCACGGGGAAGCAAGCCCTTCTGCATTTGTCTTCATGTTCCCCATCCCATCCTTGTTGAGGAAAAGTAGAAATGGTTCATAAACTAGAAATGACGCGCTGTTGGGATCAGAGAGATGGTGGAGACTCTAAGGTGTTTTCCAAGTTTGATCCTTGAGCCCAGAGGCAGGTAAGTATCCCCAAGCACTGTGCGGTGTCTGTTCCCACCATAAAACAAATAAACAAAGAAAATCCTGCGCTGCCCGTTCACTCTCCCCAGGGAGTATAAGTGGGTCCACAGTGTCTTTTCTCCAGAGTCTGCAGTGCTGCAATTAGGTTTTGAAAGCTGCAGCCACTGACACTAGGGGTGGCATGGTGGTGGAACACTGTACACCACAAATTTTACTATGAATAACTTGGTAAATTGTAGTGCCCTGATAAAAAGTTTAAACAATAAATCAAACAAACATTTTTTTTAACTTTTAAAAATTTTTTATTTATTTATTTATTTTATTGAATCACCATGAAAAAAGTCACAAAGCTTTCAGGTTTAAGTTTCAGTCACACAATGATCAAACCCCCGTCCCTTCACCCGTGCACATGTTCCACCACCAAGAATCCCAGTATATCTCCCATCCTACACACCCCCACCTGTGTGGCTAATGATCTTCACTTGACTCTCTCTATACTTTGATTACATTCAATATTTCAACAGAACACTCACTATTATTATTTGGAATTTTCCTCCAACAATCTAACTTGCTGAAAGGCATCATTTGATAATTTGTTTTCCATTGCTGAGAATGAAGAGTATATGAGGTTTTGGATTTCTGGTGTTTTAGTAATTAAGTCCAGAGATGCCAGAAGTTGCATCACTGCAACTTTGCGTACCTCCGGTTAGTGAGCTCAATAAGATGGTAGTCACCATTCGGCCGCCACGGCAGAAAGGAAAGGCTGAGAGAGTATAACCTTTCCTCTCCCAGGGCGGCTGGGGTCACAGCTCAGTTCAGAGTCTAGAGGCATTTCTATAAGAAGCCGCTGGGTGCCGAAAGTAGTTAGTGGGCCTCTGGGATCATGGTCTTTTAGGAGCAGAAGGGCCGTTCGTGTGCGGCCGCTCCGGGCCTCGTCTGGGCAGACAGCCTCAAACATTTTTTAAAATGACATTGATAAGTGTCCATAGCTCTGAGACTGTGCCACCATTTATTTACCTATTTGCCTCTCTGAGCATGTGAAAATCATCAGAATCATCTGTGCATTTTCTCATTCCAAAACCTCATCTAGTCCACCCTGTACACACCCCCAGCCTGTGCCCTCTGCCTTGTAACGGTCTCCTCACATATCTTGAGGGCCACACCAGTGCCCAGGGAAAAGCTTTGTTCTGATGAACACAGGAAAACTCTTATCTGGTAGATAATACTTACAGGATTTTTAAAATTCTGTTGCCAAATTTAATTTAAATTCATATGCCAAGATCACCGTCACTGTATCACTGTCATCGCATTGCTTATCGATTTGCTGGAGCGGGCATCAGTAACGTATCCATTGTGAGACTTGTTGTTACTGTCAGTGTTTGTGGCATATCGAATACACCACAGGGAGCTTGCCAGGCTTTGCCGTGCGGGTGAGATACTCTCGGTAACTTGCCAGCTCTCCGAGAGGGGTGGAGGAATTGAACTGGGTCGGCTCTGTGCAACGCAAATGCCCTACCAGCTGTGCTATCGCTCTAGCCCATATGCCAAGATAAATCTGAAAATACTATTTCCAGACTTCTTGTATTATTACTTAAAATGAGCTTCAGTGTCAACATTTGAGCTGAAGTGTGAGTAGGAGTCAGAGGTATGTATTCCCTCCACCTCCTATTGGACAAGATTCAAAGTGGATAATTGTCCCCTTTTCATTTTTGGTCTCCACTATACCCAGCTCTGTGTTTGGTGTCACTTCCTGCAATGCCTCAGTTATCCAGGGATTGAGTCTGGGCCTCCTACAAGCAAAGCATGCACTCAGTTCTTTGAACTATCTTTGACCTACAGCAATTATCTCCTGAAGTCAATTGAATTAGGTTTCCTCTTCTCAGGTCCTGACTGCGCAAAGTATAGATTATGAGATGAACTAGCCCAGTTGGAAACCTCAAACACATAAAACCAATTTTTTTTTTTTACCAAAATCCTATGCAGTCCTTAGGAGTATGCAGGCTGAAATCTGGAAATTCTAGGTGCTTATATTGGGACACAAAGAATATGAGAAGTGTTATTTTCTGGTGGGGGAATAGAGATTTTTGATTTAGAATAGTAGAATTGTTAACTGAACAATGTCCAATACTTATATGGATTATAAAAATTTTAAGCAAGTTTGTTTTAATTTTTGCTGCTCATAGGAGAATATGACAGTAACAAGATAAGTTAGCAAATGAAAATCAAAGAGAAGAGAAAGGAAACAATTATCGTGAATTGGAAGAGGCTCACTCCCAGATGTATATATTTTTTAATTACCCCAAACTGAAAGATTCAACTCCAAGATCTACACTGGGGAGACCAAGTTGTAGCTGCACATGTCTTGTTAACCCTAAGATGACTTTACAAATGTAATGCTTCGGGCTGGATTCATGGTAATTTCCTTGACATAAATAAAAATTAAGAGAAGTTTTTTAGGGGCATTGATACAGAGTAAATTGTTAATCCGAGCAGAGGACTTGTTTTTATGTTTGAAAACCTCAGATTTATCCTCAGAGCTGGGTATGTGCTTGAGAAACAACCACTGACAATTAGTATGGTATTCCCTGAAAGATTGAACAAACCAGTGTTGGACTTTTGTTTTTTAACTAACTGTTTAGTGAAATTTTTTGATTCTCAGATCCTCTAAAGGCTACATTTTCTGTTCTCTAATTGTGTGTGTTTCTGTTCTAAGCACACCTCCATCCCAGACCTCGCCTTGGTCCTATCACTCTGGTCATGAAGTTCCTGGATGCTTATTCATAGAAACTGTGCCAATTGAACGGTTCTATTTGTTTACATGTTTATTTTTGTTAGTTTGTTTTGCTTAGTTGGGGGCACAAAGAGCTGGGATCAGGGTTTACTCTGGATTCTGTGCTTAGGGTTACTCCTGGGAGGGTTTGGGGTATCTACCAATTGTTTTCCAGCAGAGAAAACCAGATCAGCTGCGTGGAAGATAAGAGCCCTAGTCCCTGTTATAGTGCTGACCTCAGAATTTTTATTTAATTTTATTTTGTTATTAAGTTCAACGTGTTAAAAGTTACCCTGAGAGACTCTTGTGTCATTTTTTTTTTTTTGCCACATCTAGCGGGCTCAGTGCTTATTCTTCAGGGGTCACCCCTCGTGGTCTTGGGGAACTCTATGGGGTGCCAAGATTCAATCTGGGGAGGTCACATGCATGACAAGTATTATCAGTCCTTCCTAGTATTTTTAATTTTTTTCCAGTAAATCACCAATATTTGACAGTGGCAATGCTTTGCATTTCTTCTTGATGAATACTATTTTAAGACTTATTTTACTTAAAAGACTTGTTTCTCGTGAACAACCTTGTAAACCACACTGCTTATATAAAGTAGAGAGGAAAAGTGGGGAAAAAATTAATTTAAACAAAAAAATAAGTCTTGGAAGAGAAAAAAATCTGAGTTATCTCATATGTGAAAAATGTTGCTGAATAACTGCTAATAAATGATGCCAAATTTTTCATCAATTTCCTTGGTACTCTACAATTCTAATTATTATGTACAATTAATATAAATCTCATTAATACACAACTAGAATGGAAAATTGTGGTAAAATTGGGCCTGAGGAAGAACAGCAGGTGGGCAAAGGTTTGCCTTGCATGCAGCTAATCCCGGTTCAATCCCTGGCATCCCAGAGGGTTCCCCGAACACTTCCAGGAGTAATTCCTAAGTACAGAGCCAGGAGTAACCCCTGAGTATCACTGGTTGTATTGTGGTCCTATAACAAAATACACAAACAAAAAAACTTGTGGTAAAAGTAAAGTATGTCCTCTTACACTTCAAGTTAAATATAGTCACTCAGCCCCTGTAAGTTAAGTGAGGCCTTGCAAGTAATTGTAGAGAACGGAACCAAAGGCAACGTGTGTCACTCCCTGTTGCCAGCTCTGGAGACTCAGTGTAACATCTGGACCCTCCCTGTCTCCTAGCAGTGACCCTGTGAGTGATGGCACTTGGCCTAGCTAGTTCCCTTCCCAGGATAATAATAGAGCAGCTCTCTCCTGGCTTACGTTGCTCTCCTGAGGATAAGAACCAGCGTGTCTCACAAAGCCACTGAGTGAACACAAGGACCTTTAGATTAGGTATCCAGGTCCATAGCAAGCCTGCCCTGCTGCACTGTAGAAGGCCCTGGGTGGACTCGATACAGACACTTCCTCTTTTTTGTACTTGTGCAGAACCATAAGGGTCAAAAATTGAGGGGCATGAGATGGTACAGCAGATAGGGCACTTGCCTGGCATGCAGCCAACTGGGTTTAACCCTCATGGTCTCTTAAGCACTGCCAGAATTCCTGAATGCAGAGCCAGGAATAACTCTTGAGCATCTCCAGGTGTCACCCCCCCACCCATAACAATCTCCCCACAAACAAACAATTTTTCACTATTTTCTTGGTTTATTTTTTTGTTTGGTTCTGTCCAAACACTTAGCAGAGCTTAGGTCTTACTCCTGATACTGTGCTCAGGGATCATGTGGGAATTGGTGGATCATATGTAGTAATTGGAATCGAAGCAGGAGAAATGCCCTACCTACTACCATATTCTCTCTCTCTCTCTCTCTCTCTCTCTCTCTCTCTCTCTCTCTCTCTCTCTCTCTCTCTCTCTCTCTCTCTCTCTCTCTCTCTCTCCCTCTCCCTCTCTCGCTCTCCATAAACATCAACAAATTTTGAAGGGAGGTTAATTTTTCTTCGGTATGGACTAACAAAATTCACTGTATCACTGTATCACTGTCATCCCATTGTTCATCGACTTGCTGGAGCGGGTCCCAGTAACATCTCCATTCATCCTAGCCCTGAGATTTTAGAAGCCTCTTTTTACTCGTCCTTCCCAACGGTGCTGCATTGGAGGCTCTTTCGGGTCAGGGGAATGAGACTCATCATTGTTACTGGTTTTGGCATATAGAATATGCCACGGAGAATTTGCCAGCCTCTCCCTAGCGCACGGGAAACTCTCAGTAGCTTGCCGGGTTCTCCAAGAGGGAGAATTAGGCTATAAGATGTTGGCGCTTCTGGGAGCTTGGTTTTATAGTCTCTGGATGTTGACCGTTGATGGGATTACACGGCACCACGGGCAGTTTCTGGGTGTGACCGCCTAGCTACTGGAAAATAGGGGCCCAGTGCAGATCTGAGCAGGCTTGGAGATCTTGGTCCCGGATCCCAGGTCCCGCACACCTGGGTTCCTCTGCTGGTTCCTTCGTGTGTAAGGCTCGTCTGAACCTTTTGACAGTGGCCTTGAGCATGGCTGTGACTGGGTTCTGGAGGTCTTCAGCTGCTGGGGGTCTGTTGGCAGGGGGTGCTCAACCCCTCAACCCGCCCCCCCTCTGAGGGGCCTCAGTGAAGACAAACAGGCGCGGAGGCAGGAGACTTCGCATTACTCTCTTCCGGGAGCTTTGCTTTATAGTCCCTTAAATTACTTAAAGTACTTTGTGAAACCCTTTATTCTCGGAATGTTCTGATCCTAACAAATATGGTATATTTTCAGTTATTATTATTTTATCAACCTGGAGATGGATCGTCTTTCTTTCTGTAATTACATTTATTCCTATAACATTTATTTCCCTGTTTTTGATTGGAAATATAAGATTGTATGTGTTATTCTAAATGAAGAATATTTCCAAACTAAGAGTAATGAGAATACAGTAGAAAATACTACCACTATTTTGTAATAAAATGTATTCATGATGCTAAATATATTTTAATATAACAAATATTTACATATTAATGGTTATCGTATATACACATGCTCATATATAAAATATCTATTGCATAATTTTTCACTGAAGAGGCAGTCGATACAAAAAGTACCATAATAATAAAGAATGTTTCAATACTTTACTTAAAAGAATTGTCTCGGGTACCTTGGCATCTCATATGGCCCCCAGAGCACTGCCAGGAATAATTCATGAGTGCAGAGCAAGCCAAGAGAAGACCCTGAACATTATTGGATATGGCCAAACCCCTCCTCCACCCCGGCCAAAAAAATTTATATAAGATGTGAGGAGTCACTGAACATTCATTGTAAAAGTCAAGCAAAATAGGTATAAATATTTCAATTGAATAATAAGCAATTAGAATTTCATTCTAACAGTTATAGATAATATAAATTCCGTTAATGACTAATTGGGCTCAGTAATTGTGGGAACAATAGGTTTTTTTCTGAAATGCCACTAAAACAATTTATGCTTATTTAAAAAATTCATTTAGTTTATATTGACTGCATGTTTTAGTACTAATGTTAACACACAACATGAACAACCTGTCATTACTCAAACCATAGTACATTCATCTTACCCTTGTTACATGTATTCTTCCTAGTTCTGGGGAGAACATTGAATATTGTGGCTAATCTAAAATTGTTATTGTCCTGCAAATAACCCCTCAGCATCACATAAGCAAGCCAGGTGCTCTAAGACCAAGGAGTGTCTCCAGGTCACAGGCACGTGTTTCTCTTTACCTCCCACCAGGACATCTGGCCCTAAACTCTAATTCACCAGGGTCAAACTGGACAGGACAGGCCCTCTAGAAGAGTTAAAGGATCTGTTCACACAGATAGTACCATACAATCTAATACTTACTATAATATTTGTTATCAGAAGTCCAAAAAAAATTTAGTGCAATTGTTTTAGATACCAGATTTGAGAATTATTTATGTAAATGAGAGTAGGCATATTATTATATAATAGTAAATGTTTTGATTTATTTATTTAAGTAGCACTGCACTGTAGCACTGTTGTTCCATTGTTCATAGATTTACTTGAGTGGGCACCAGTAACGTCTCCATTGTGAGACTTGTTGTTACTATTTTTAAGCGCACCATGCTTGTTGGGATCAAAACATTCCAAGAATAAAAGCTTTCAGAAAATATTTTAAGTAATTTTGTGAGCCCACACACAGAATAATCAACCTCTTGGGGCTGGAGCAATAGCACAGTGGATAGGGCATTTGTCTTGCATGCGGCTGACCCGGGTTCAATTCCCAGCATCCCATATGATCCCCTGAGCACCGCCAGGGGTGATTATGGAGTGCAGAGCCAGGAGTAAACCCTGTGCATTGCCACGTGTGACCTAAAGAGCAAAAAAAAAAAAAAAGAAAGAATAATCAACCTCTTACCAAATTGTGTTTCTTTTTATGGAGTCAGAGAGAGAGTACAGTAGGTAGGGCATTCATCTGCATGAGGCTCATCAGCTTTGATCCCTAGTACGACATATTTCTATTCCACGTGTCCCCAGCAAACATGAATCCTCACCACAGTGCCTGAGTAAGCCTGGAGCACCGCTAATTATGGATAAAAGCAATCAAACAAAAAAAATACTAAGAAATGGAGGAAAATTGATTATTTTTGTTTTGTTTTCTTTTTGGTCCATACCTGGCAATGCTCAGGGATATTCCTGGCTGTGCATTCAGGAATCACTCGTGGCAGTGTCAGGGCCCATTTGGGATGCCGGGGATCAAACGTGGGTTGGCTGCATGGAAGGTTAGCACCCTCACTGCTGTGATCATACGCTGCAGCCATGGGCATGACCACAGCAAGAGCAGTTTCATGGTACTGAGAGGAGGGTTTGCTCTTGGTGGACTTGGTGAAGTTTAGGAATGAGAAAATTCAAAGACAATACTAAGATTTTCACGTAGGCAGATAGGGTTTCACATATGCAAATAGGCAAGCATATTGTGGCACAATCACAGAGCTGTGAGGACTAATCAAGGTCATTTTAAAAACAGTTTATTTCATTTACTATTTAATTGTTTTACTAGGGCACCACAACCTACCAAGGCATTTGTAGTAGAAATTGTGGCTATGCTACTCTGTATGGGAATGCAAAAAAGTAGTAATTTGTATCTAGAGTAAATGGAATCAAGTGTTCATGAGTCAATGAATTTTGTTTTTAACAGTCCAAAGAATGCAACGTAATGAAACAAATATTTGAGAATTGCTTTGTATAAGTTGTTTTGGCTGTAAATGGGGATAATTAAAATTACTTGACAGGATAGCACAGCAGATAGGGCATTTGCCTTGTATGCGGCGAACCCAGGTTCCATTCCTCTGTCCCTCTCAGAGAGCCTGGCAAGCTACCGAGAGTATCGTGCCTGCACATCAGAGTCTGGCAAGCTGCCCGTGGTGTTTTCGTGTTGGGGACTGCTCAGGACCCTGAACAAAAGAGGACCCCGAAACCTTTACCCTGGACAAACCGGAAAATTCCATTACTAGCTTTGCATGACCTGAGGCAAAGGTGCCCTTGTGACAAAGGAAATAGCCAAACTCAAGAGGTAAAAGTAGCCCAGGGCAGTTAACTGAGAGACCCCATAAAGCCCTAAAGTAGAATACCTTCCTCTACCTTGTGCCTTCCTCCTGCCAGATGCTCCTGCCAGATAAACCCTTGCCTTCCTCTCCCCACTATTTCTCAATCTACTCTTGAAGAATGTTGTAAGCCCACCTAATACACCCCGAACCTTTCCTTATTTGGTCTGAGAAGACACTTCCCTGATGATTGACAACTTATGTACCAACCCCCTGCTAAGAAAAGTATAAAACCAGCGTGGCAGTTAATAAAGTTGCCCTTGATCGGCATGTGTCGTCTTGGGCCCCCTATTTATTATCCTCACTAGTTTTATTTCAGGTCGGAACCGCTCACAGAACCCACCCAATTAGGACTGCTTTCCACTGTTGTCTCTCCGCGGGCCGGAGAGATCTCCGGGGGAAAGCGCAACTGGCGCCCAGCGTGGATTCGTGAGAAAGGTCACCGATCGGACGGCAGAGCGACGAGTCCGGAGCCACTCGTAAGACGTCAGGTACTCCCTCTAGGGCGACGCAGAGCTGGGTTAGTCTAATAAGGTACCTTTCCACCGCCGTCCCATCCACCCCTCTTAAAGATGGGGTCCCGTGTTAGCCAGGAGGCTGGATTTATTAAAGGCATTCAGAAGAATTGCGTGATAGACATCTCGAGGTTAGGAATAGGGTTATTTTAAAGTTCCTCCTTTTTGTTCACAAGATTTGTTCCTGGTTTGTTGTTACTTGTCCCACTATCAATTGTGTTTCTTGGGAGCGGGTAGGCTCAAGCTCACTTCCTTTTTTGCTTCTAAAGGGTCGGAGGTTGACAAAAGATTTATGCTCCAATACTGGTTGCTCCTCAAATCCATTATCACTAGTGTCCACGACAACCCCCGTTCGGCCCAGATTATTAGCACGGCCCAAGAGCGCTTAGAGGTGGTCTCCAGGGACTGTTCCTGCGCCGCCTCTCGCGCCCAATCCCTCTCAGACCTTCCTACTGTTGCTTCTGATCCCCACCCTCCGAGACCCGAATCCCTGCCCCCGGACAAGGGCATGATGACTTTAGAAATCAACGGGAAGGGGCTTTCGGGTCTGATTGACATTGGTGCAGATGTAACGATCATTGCCAAAAAAGACTGGCCCAAAGAGTGGCCCCTCACCTCCTTGCTGACTCACCTTCAGGGTACAGGCCAATCCCAAAACCCTATGTTAAGTTTGTCCCCACTTGATTGGCGCACCGAGGAGGGCAAATCCGGGACTGTATGCCCTTATGTTCTGCCTGGGCTCCCTGTCAATCTCTGGGGCAGGGATATTCTCTCACAAATGGGCTTTTCCCTAATTGACACCTAGGGCCCCCTTCCCATTGAAAAATTACAGGCCGCCAAGTTGTTAGTGCAGGAACAGCCCGGCATCCCACCCCCATTTTTGTGATAAAAAAAGAAATCCGGTAACTGGAGGCTCCTCCATGACCTCCGGGAAATAAATAAAACTATGATCCCCATAGATGCCACCCAGCCTGGCATCCCTTGCCCGTCGGCTATTCCCCACGGCAGCTCTAAGATTGTCCTTATTCTTAAGAATTGCTTTTTCTCCATTCCCCTCCACCCAGAGGATTGCAAGCGTTTTGCCTTTTCTCTCCCTGTCACAAACTGCGCTGGGCCCCAGCCCTCACTTCCATTGGAAAGTCCTGCCCCAAGGCATGTCCTATAGCCCTACCCTTTGCCAAAAATACGTTGTTTCCATAATTTACCCTTTTTGCGCTCTTTTATCCCTCCTTTTACTTTGTTCGTTACATGGACAACATCCTCTTGGCCAGTGCAGCCGCTGACCTGCTTCACTCGGCTGCGCAGCATCTGACTCAGACGCTGCAACACAGGGGTTTCCACATTTCCTAGGATAATACAGATGCACCCTCCCCAGCTTTTCCTTGGTTTTGAACTTGCTGCCGTGTCCAAATTATTTGCCTCGACCCCTCAACCCTTTAATCTTTATACAGATAGCTTTTATATCGCCACCCCCTCTCCCTGGAACACAGACAAAAAAAAAAAAATTGGCAGTTGGTGACTGCTACGGGATCTATGAGCAGTAAATAATACCATGGTCATTTTTTGGGGTACTTCAACCTGGACTGCCGTCCCCAGCAGCCATTCCTTCAGAAATGTGTAAGACAGTACTCGATTTAAAAGACTGCTTTTTCTCAATTCCCTTGCATCCTGAAGATCACTCCCCCCCCCGCCCCACCCCTTTTGCCTCTAGATTGCTAGCTTCTTATTAGAAAGAGCCCGATGTACATTGTAGCAACCCCATTGTCAGGGGGACAAGACCAAAAGTAATGTGGACGCCCGTAGGGCAGGTTTAAGAATTTCTGTGTGAATGTGGTGCGTGGGGTGCGCACCCGCGTGAAAGAGGACCGGTCCCAGCGAGTGCAGGAGTGTGATTTGTGCGTGTGCCCTTAGTGTGTGTGTATATTTGTCTCATTATATTTCTCTTAGTTATGCTTATTATTATCAGCAGAGAAGTCAGGAAAATGCAAGATCATGTGGTTGAGTGTTTAATAATATCAGGAATGAAACAGAGTGTCGCTAAGGTGGTCTATCCACCTCAGAAGTAGTCTTGATCTTAAAATTGTGACATCTGACATCTTAGGTTTCAACAACTTTGTCATGGATTGTTTTGCCGGCTTATATCAACAAAAGCGCTTTCTTGACCCATTCTTAACAAGCAGGAAACTGGCTGGTCGGGCAGAGAAACGGGGAGCAATGTTCCCAATCGGCCGACAGGGCTTAACTTTGCCCTGGGGACTTGTTCCTTCCTTTCTCAGTCTATCAGTTTTTTCCCTGCCATTTCTGAAGGGTCAGATCGATAGATCAACTGCAGATGTGTGGACATGTACATGTGGTGTTTTTAGTGAACTTATTGTCTGTCTGTTTGTCTGTCTGTCTGTCTATGTGGAACACTTGAGTGCTGGAGCCAGAGTGGGAATCAGTGGTAAAAATTAGGCCTGGGGAAAACAGGATCATCTCAAGAGATCAGGGTGATATGCAGTTCAGCAATTTAAAGGATCTATGTGATTTTGGAACCTGTTAGACCAGGTGTAAACAAAGATTTCTAATTAGAATGTGGTGCCTACAACGAAATTGAAATTTTTAGTCTAAAATTTTTATTTGAAGAACATTAATAGTTATTACCAATTGAAATTCTTTTGAATTCCAGTATCTGTACTATCTAGAAACAGCTACAGAACTAGAGCCAGAAATCTAAAAGTGAATTGGGAATTCAGAGTGCAAGGTTTATCTTATAAGCCTCTGCTAATTTTAATGAGGAATTTAGCTGTTTTTCAAACAACAAAGGTACAGAAACCCTCAAAATAAACAAAGTTACTTGTGTTTCCGTAGACATTTGATAGTCAAAAATTTTTTTTTTCTTCTATGCTATTATCGAAGTTTGGTTAAAAAAAAAAAATATATATATATATATATATATATATATATATAAATACCCGAAGGGCTCTTTCTGTGTTTGACAGCATGCTTGTATTGTGGAATTGATAAAGTTAGAAAGCTCATGATTTGAACTAAGGTACAAAAACTTTTGAACTTAAGCCAAAGAAGATTTACTCATGTTTCATGAAAATTGATGGTTTAAAGGTCTTATGCTGTTGTGTCAATGTACATATACATCTGCATTAGAATGTGAGCTGAAATAATTGTAATAAAAACAGGTTCGGGGAGTAATGATTTAGTTAAAACATGAGTTTTTTGGAGTTCTAAAATTGGTTGCAAAACTTGTCCTACCAGTGTTTTATTTGATTTGAGATTAAAAAAAAAAAATTAAGCTACTTAGCTCAGGGTTATAAGGAGTTAATCTCAGATGTCAGTTTGAGGGTTTTTAAAGACTTCCCTGGATCTACACCCACCCCCCCAGCATTCCCAGCTCTGCCCCAGTCAGACTGGAAAATGCAGACCCTCCTCAACAGTGAATTCTAATCACACTTTTGCCCAGCAGATAAGACTTGCTAATCCAGTTTTTTGACTCTTCCAAGTATCTGGTTCTTGCAACTTTGTGAATGAGAAAGGGCATGGGAAACAATTGATTCTTATATTGCATTAGAACACACAAAAAAGAAATAGTGGGAAATCTCCTTGTAGGAGGAAAAGTCTATGCTTATATTTTAACAGATAACACCTACTAATGTACTCCTGGTCCTGCTATGGCTTCATCTGGAGTAAACTTCATCCTCCTGGTACTGACCCAGACTCCACAACCCACAAGGTCCTGCCGACCTGACTGCTGCGGTTCGCGACCTTGCTGACCCTGCCCAGGACGCCGTGACGCCCGACTCTCCTGTCCACCATGACGGGGCTCATGCTTCCACCTCCCCTTTCCCCATCTCCTTCTGATTTTTAGTCCCCCTCCTTTTTTTTGGGTACCTCCCCTGTTTCCTCCCAGATTTTTAATTTTACTTGGCAAGTCCTTAATGAAGCGGGCGATGTTGTCAATTCCACTTCCACTTTGCTCCCACTACACCCTGGCCTGAGCTCTGGGTTGACCTCTGCGCCCTCCCAATGCCCAGCAGTTCCTGGTCTCTCCCTGATTACGCTGGCGGTCGCGCGCCCAAAGCCGTTCCTGGCCATAGCGTCATTTCTGGCTGCTCCGCCTGCCGCCACCGCCAGAAACTTCTTTCTGACTCCATCTACGTTTGCCCTGGCGGCCGCCACAGGCTACAACATAACCCCTCTCTTGCCCACACTTGTGGCGATCGCCCTGACTTTTTTTTTGTGCCACCTGGGGCTGTGAGACCACGGGCGACACCTATAGGAAACCTTCCTCCCCCTGGGACTTTATCACGATCCGACGAGCACCTCAATTTCCTCACCATCCAATTCACTTCTGCTGGCTAACGGCATCCCTGGTCCAATACTTTGCCCTGGGCTCTTCGCCTGTATCACCTCGGCTACAATAAAGGCTTCACCTTCTCCCTTCGCCTTCTAAAAACTGCCCTCTCCTCATGCCCTATTTCCATGGGTCCCAACAACGCCCTTCACCATCATCGCCCCCCTACCCCCCGTCGCTACCCACCGGCGCCCTCCGGGACCCCGCCACCCACATCCTTCTTCCGTCCTACTCTGCCTGCGGGTCCAGCACCCTCTTCTCAGCCCATCCTGGATATGGTCAACGCCTCTGCTGCCGCCATCACCAACCCCGCCTATGACCAATGCTGGATCTGCTACTCCTATCACCCGCCATTCTACGAAGGCATTGCTGTCCTCGGCTCTCCATTGAACATCTCTGACACCAACGAACTCCGCTGGGAAGTGGGGCCCACGCACCGATTGACTTTGGGACATGTGGTGGGATCCGGACTTTGCCTATTGGGGCCCAATATGCTCCCCCCGTATGATTTAGTACCCGTTTGCAATCAGACTCTTGTTATATCCAATTCCTCCCTCCGCTTTAATGCCACCTTCTATCCTTCCTAAGTCGTGGCCCCCGCTGATACCTACTTCGCCTGTTCCTCTGGCCTGACTCCTCACATTGTTACATCTGCCTTCCTGGCACATAGAGATTACTGCATCTTGGTTCTGCTTTTGCCACACCTCACGGTTCGCCCTGCCGATGCCCTGCTCTTCTCCTCTTCTTCCTCTCTCCTGCGCCACCGACGTGAGCCTGTTACTGCCATCACCTTTGCCCTCCTTCTCAGTCTGGGTGCTCCAGGCGCCGATACGGGCATCTACTCCCTTGTCTCCTCTAGGAAAACTTCCACCAACTGTCCCTTGCTGTGGAGGCTGATGTCCGCGAACTTAAACAGGGCCTTAACTACCTAACTGACACTGTTGGCTCTCTGGCTGAGGTCGTCCACCTTAACAGTCACGGCCCTGACCTGGCCTTTTTGAGAGAGGGGGGAGTGTGTGCCGCTCTTTAGGAGGAATGCTGTTTCTTTAAAGATAAGCTTGGGCTAGTTAAGGATAGCATTAGACGAGTGGAAGAAAACTTAGAGGAAAGTAAAAGATTGAGAGACCAGGAGGAATCTTGGTATAAAAATTGGTTCTCCACCTCACCCTGGCTCTCGACCCTGTTGCCTAGCTTCCTTGGACCCTTCATTGGGTTCTTACTGCTAGTTTTCTTTGGCCCATGGGCATTCCGCCGACTCATAAATTTCATTAAGAACCAGGTTGATGAGGCAACCAAACGTTCAGTACAGGTCCACTCTCAGCAGCTCTCCCAACACGACCCCGAAGGGCTGGATAACTTGGAAAAGCCCACACTTCAGCCCCTGAGCTTTGCGGAGTTCGAGCACCTGGCATACAGCCCCTGCTCACTCTGTTCCCGGCTGTGGAAATGCCTAAGACGGGGATAGCTTGGTGCCAGTATCTGGGTGCGAACATGGCACCACCTACAGTCGTGCGCTCATTTTTCTAACCTTTTTGGTCACTGCCATGTCCAGAACTGGGAGCCCACTAAGTAACCTAAGACAGGCACTCCACCCACTCGCTCATTTTTATAATAGAAAAAGGGGGGAGATGTTGGGGACTGCTCAGGACCCTGAACAAAAGAGGACCCCGAAACCTTTACCCTGGACAAACCGGAAAATTCCATTACCAGCTTTGCATGACCTGAGGCAAAGGTGCCCTTGTGACAAAGGAAATAGCCAAACTCAAGAGGTAAAAGTAGCCCAGGGCAGTTAACTGAGAGACCCCATAAAGCCCTAAAGTAGAATACCTTCCTCTACCTTGTGCCTTCCTCCTGCCAGATGCTCCTGCCAGATAAACCCTTGCCTTCCTCTCCCCACTATTTCTCAGTCTACTCTTGAAGAATGTTGTAAGCCCACCAAAGTACGCCCCGAACCTTTCCTTATTTGGTCTGAGAAGACACTTCCCTGATGATTGACAACTTATGTACCAACCCCCTGCTAAGAAAAGTATAAAACCAGCGTGGCAGTTAATAAAGTTGCCCTTGATCGGCATGTGTCGTCTTGGGCCCCCTATTTATTATCCTCACTAGTTTTATTTCAGGTCGGAACCGCTCACAGAACCCACCCAATTAGGAGCGCTTTCCACTGCTGTCTCTCCGCGGGCCGGAGAGATCTCCGGGGGAAAGCGCATTTTCGATATGCCAAAAACAGTAACAACAAGTCTCACAATCGAGATATTACCCATGGTGCCCGCTCGATTAATCCATGAGCAACGGGATGACAGCTATTCTGGCACCAGCCCCACCACCAGTGTTACTGGCTGCACCCAGAGGTACTGTATGGATGTTCGAGGAAAAATATTTTCAAAGCCTCATTGCAGCACTGTAGACTCTGAAAAGGGGAAATTGGGAGCCTAGTTACACTTCCCTAGGGAGAGAATGAACCTGTAGCATAGCCTGGGACTGTGGTATTTTGTTTGTTTTGTTGCATGACCACACCCTATATTGCCAGGGGATTTTCCTGGTGCTGGGTTGAGGGATCACAGCTGGCAGTCACCTTACAGGCTCTACCATCTCTCTGGCTCCAACAGTGCTTTGTTTCTAGTTCATGGAGCATTTCTACTTTTCCTCAAAAAAAGATGGGATTCAGAACATGAAGACGTTTGAAGAAGGGCTTGATTCACATCTACAACTGTCACTGTCACTGTCATCCCGTTGCTCATCGATTTGCTCAAGTGGGCCCAGTAATGTCTCTCATTGAGAGACTTATTATTACTGTTTTTGGCATATCCAATACGCACGGGTAGCTTGTCAGGCTCTGCCGTGGGCTGGATACTCTCGGTAGCTTGCCGGGCTCTCCAAAAGGGTCGGAGGAATCGAACTCGGATCGACTGCGTAAACAGAGAATGCCCAACAGCTGTGCTATTGCTCCAGCCCAGATTTTTGAAATAAAGGCAGGTACCCTGCACACATAATCCCATGTAGTCAGAATAGAACAGCTGGGAACAAACCATCAACCAATCATTGAAGCAACCAATCAAACTGATTAAATCCTTTCATCAGTTCAGCCCCTCCCTACACCCCATCAGTCGTTCCTGGGTGAGTATCTCCAGCTCCACCACTGATGTATGTAAATGTGCTGCCAGGTGCAGAGCACCAGTGTGTGGAGCGCGAGCAAGAGGCCACTCTCGGCAGGCTGGCGGGAGAAGACAAACGCCTGCACCCAAGAGAATGGCGCACACAGCGCCAGGAAGGAGGCTTGCTCAGAAAAGCTTGGTGGGTTCTAGTAGTGAAGGTTTCCCTTAAGGCAGAATTTTAGACCGAAATAATTTCTGCTTCATCAGTGAAGTCCGTCGGCAGAGAACCTTGTGATAATGGAGACAGGGCGGTTTTTCCAAATGCTCGGTACATCCAACAGCAACAACGACAAAGCCAGAACATGTATAAAGCAATGAGGAACATGGTCTGGAATCAGAAAACAACTTAGTGTCCAGAGAAACAGCCTGAGAGGCTGGAGTGCCTGCTTTGCAGGGGAACCCAGGGGTGAATTTTCAGCAACACTTAAAGCCTTGAGCACCCTGAGCAGCAGCCCTGAGCACCAAACCAGGAGCCAGGAACAGGACCGGAGCACTAGGTCTGGTGTGGCCCAAAAATTAACAACAAAAAAAAAAAGGGAAAGAAACAAAGAAAGAAAAAGAGGAAAAAATTATTTAGTAAAATTAATCTTAAGAAACACAGGTACAGGAATTTGCAAAAAGTTCAGAAAGAACTATCTAGAACTAGACATGTGGGATGGGAAAGGAATTATAGGGGCCCTCTGCAGGGTAATCCTCCTGTCCTGCATGTTTTCACCCTGTGAACTAAGAATAGCAGAGCTTACACAACCCCAAATGTATGATCATCTAATCTTTGATAAGGGAGCAAGAGATGTGAAGTGGAGCAAAGAAAGCCTCTTTAACAAATGGTGCTGGCAAAACTGGACAACCACATGCAAAAAAATGGGTTTAGACCTTGACCTGACACCATGCACAAAAGTCAGATCAAAATGGATTAAAGACCTCAACATTAGACCACAAACCATAAGGTACATTGAAGACAAGGTCGGCGAAACCCTCCACGATATTGAAGATAAAGGTATCTTCAAAGGTGACACGGAACTAAGCAATCTAGTAAAAACAGAGATCAACAAATGGGACTACATTAAACTAAAAAGCTTCTGCACCGCAAGAGATACAGTGACCAGAATCCAAAGACTATCCACAGAATGGGAAAGGATATTTACACAATACCCATCAGATAAGGGGTTGATATCAATGGTATATAAAGCACTGGTTGAACTCTACAAGAAGAAAACATCCAACCCCATCAAAAAATGGGCGAAGAAATGAACAGAAACTTTACCAAGGAAGAAATATGAATGGCCAAAAGGCACATGAAAAAGTGCTCTGCATCACTAATAATCAGAGAGATGCAGATCAAAACAACCATGAGATACCACCTCACACCACAGAGATTAGCACACATCCAAAAGAACAAAAGCAACCGCTGTTGGAGAGGATGTGGGGAGAAAGGGACCCTTCTTCACTGCTGGTGGGAATGCCGACTGGTTCAGCCCTTCTGGAAAACAATTTGGACGATTCTCAAAAAATTAGATATTGAATTCCCATTTGACCCAGCAATACCACTGCTGGGAATATATCCCAGAGAGGCAAAAAAGTACAATCGAAACAACATCTGCACATGTATTTTCATTGCAGCACTGTTTACAATAGCCAGAATCTGGAAAAAACCCGAATGCCCCAAAACGGATGACTGGTTGAGGAAACTTTGGTACATCTATACAATGGAATACTATGCAGCTGTTAGAAAAAAGGAAGTCAAGAATTTTGTAGTTAAGTGGATGGGCATGAAAAGTTTCATGCTGAGTGAAATGAGTCAGAAAGAGAGAGACAGACATAGAAAGACTGCACTCATCTATGGTATATAGAATATCAGAGTGGGAGACTAATACCCAAGAACTGTAGAAATAAGTACCAGGAGGTTGACCCCATGGCTTCGAGGCTGGCCTCACGTTCCGGGGAAAGGGCAACTCAGAGAAGCGATCACCAACTACATTGTAGTCGAAGGCCATGTGGGGGAAGGGAGTTGCGGGCTGAATGAGGGCTAGAGACTGAGCACAGTGGCCACTCAACACCTTTATTGCAAACCACAACAGCTAATTAGAGAGAGAGAACAGAAGGGAATGCCCTGCCACAGTGGCAGGGTGGGTTGGGGGGGAGATGGGATTGGGGAGGGTGGGAGGGACACTGGGTTTACAGGTGGTGGAGAATGGGCACTGGTGAAGGAATGGGTTTCCGAACTTTGTATGAGGGAAGTATAAGCACAAAAGTGTATAAATCTGTAACTGTACCCTCACAGTGATTCTCTAATTAAAAATAAATAAATTATTAAAAAAAAAAAAAAGAATAGCAGAGCTTGGCTATGGTCACCCCTGTTTTTTGCAGTGATGGCAGTTTCAGGAAAGGAACTAACTGAGCACATGGTTTTCTCGAGCAGTTCCTTGGGGCCCAGATCTCCCTGTCCCACACACCCCATGACCCCTACGTGCTGCTGCCAGTCTGCAGAGGACTCGCCTCGAAACCCCAAGGGCCACTGATTTCCATTCCAACTGCCGTCCTGCTTCCAATCTGACCAGGCCTGTGGGGAAATAAATTTTTCCAAAAACTTCCTTCAGGTGATTAAATAATATTCATATTATTACTATTATTAGGCTGGAGCGATATCACAGCAGGTAGGACATTTGCCTTGCATGCAGCCGACCCGGGTTCGATTCCTCCGTCCCTCTCAGAGAGCCCAGAAAGCTACCAAGAGTATCTCGCCTGCATGGCAGAGCCTGGCAAGCTCCCATGGCATATTCAATATGCCAAAAACAGTAACAAGTCTCACAATGGAAACATTACTGGTGCCCGCTCGAGCAAATCGATGAACGATGGGACTACTGTGCTATAGTCCTACAGTGCTACATTATTATTATTATCATCATCATCATTAGCATCACATTTTTATTACTTTAAGATGAGTAATAAATTGCAGGTGAGAGACTAGGATAGAGAATCCAACCTCTTCTGCTGTTTTCCCCTTCGCCGTCCCAGCAGGCACCAGCTTGGTTTGCTATTGAATGTCCCCAACAGTCACTTTTCCTGGAGCTGTTTCCCCGTGCTAGAAGATGGCTGTGGGGTTTTGAAATTGCTTTTGCTTTAACTGTACTAGAGTTACAAATACCAAGGCTGGTTATCTTTAAACAGTGTGTATTCTGAAAGGTTTTAAATAACTTATGTGGTGGAAAGTATCATGCTAAGTAAAATGAGTCAGAGAGAGGCAGACTTAGAAATATTGCACTCATCTGTGGAATATAAAATTAAGTAACAGAATAGGAGACTAATACCCAATAATAGTAGAGATAAGTACCAGGAGGTTGGCTCCAAGTCCTAGAAGCTGGCCCCACATGCTGGAGGAAGGGGCAACTCGCATAGAGAAGGGAACACCAGGTAAAGTGTGGTTTGAGGACCTGCACTGGATGGGAGATGCACGCTGAAAATAGAATATAGACCAAACACGATGGCCATGTAGTGCCTCTGTTGCAAACCACAACACCCAAAAGGAGAGAGAGAGAACAAGGGGTAATGCCCTGCCACAGAGGTGGGGGGGGATGGTGTGGGAGGGTGGGAGGGATCCTGGGAACATTGGTGGAGGGGACTGGGCACTGGTGGAGGGATATAAACAAAATTCAAACATGAAAGTTCACAAGTTTGTAACTGTAACTCATGGTGATTCACTAATAAAAAAATTTTAAAAATAAAAATAAATAAATAACTTATGTGGGAGCTCAAAGTGGGAACAGAGGCAGGGGAACAACAGCATGGGATGCTCTAAGCAACCAGTGTGAAATGTTTTGCTGTGATGTAGCTTCACACTGAGTCAACAACTGCTGTTGAGATGAGTCCTGTGGTTAAGGAGTAAGGATTCGTAAACTGATGAACCCCTCACTCCTTAGTTTGTGTGCATGTCTATATATACTTAAATACATATATATATATGTATATATATGTATATAATATATATGCAGAGAGAATTTGGAGAAGGTGAAAAGACAGCGCCTGGCTTTCTTCACCAGGGCCCCTCGGAGGGAGTGGGTTGAGTTTCCCTCCCCACCCCTAGCAGAGCCCTGGCACCCAACGACCTCCGGAACCCAGCCACAGTCATGCTCAAGGCCCCTCTCCACGCATTCAGATGAGCCTCACGCATGAAGAAACCGGCAGAAGAACCCAGGTGTGAGATCCGGGGCTCAGATCTCCATGCCTGCTCAGATCGGGACTGAGCCTCTTCCTCCCAGATCCCCCATTTTCCAGTAGCTAGGTGGTCACACCCAGAAACTGCCCCTGGCACTATGTAATCCCATCAATGATCAACATCCATTGACCAAGCTCCCAGAAGTGCCAGCATTTTATAGCCTAATTCTCCCCTTCAGAGAACCTGGCAAGCTACTGTTTCCTGCCCGCATGGAAAAGCCTGTCAAGTTCTCGTGGCATATTCATATGCCAAAACCAGTAACAATGATGGGTCTCATTCTCCTGACACTGAAAGAGCCTCCAATGCATCACCATTGGGAAGGACAAGAAAAGTGAGGCTTCTAAAATCTCAGGGCTATGGGGCTGGAGCGATAGCACGGAGGGTAGGGCATTTGCCTTGCACGTGGACAACCCGAGTTCGATTCCCAGCATCCCATATGGTCCCATGAGCACCACCAGGGGTAATTCCTGAGTGCAGAGCCAGGAGTGACCCCTGTGCGTCACTGGGTCGGGTGTGACCCAAAAAGCAAAAAAAAAAAGCTCAGGGCTAGGATGAATGGAGACGTTACTGAGACCGCTCCAGAAAATCAATGACCAATGGGATGATGATGTTGATGATGATATACATAAATACATATCTATCTATATACACACACTCAACAAAATATATCTATACACACACACATATACATATCTGTGTGTGCATGCGTGTGCCAGCATGTGTGTGTGTCAGATGAAGACATTTTCTAGTTAAGAGTTATTTTGTACCTGTTAGATGAACCATCATTTAAAATGGGTCCAGGCAGCAGGAAACTGCTAACAGTGGACTAGGGTGGAAGTTATGAATTCAATTAATTCTTCAGTGGGGAACAAAAGAACATGTCCTTTCAGTTTCTTTTTAGACTAAGAGTACCTGGTGGCAGTGAAAGGATTTAGTGAGGATTAAGGTGCAAGGGTTGCTGTAAATAGCCCTTTAGCCCCAGGCAAGTCTAGCCCCTGTTACTTGGAGGTGAAGTCATCGCTCTTTGGAGCTGGGATTGGTCGCTGGAGCTGGAAGACCCACCCAGAAGAGATCCACCCAGTAGCCTATAAATGAGCTGGCCAGCTCAGCGTCCACGCACTACTGCCAGGCTGCCGCCACAGAGCATCCAGGAGATCCGCTGCAGACCGAGCCCAGAGGAATTCAAGACCTTTGCAATTGGCCATCCAAGTAAGCAGGGAAATGAAATGATGTGGAATGTGGGGAGGTAGAACATTGAAGGGACACAGATTCTGGAGATTTCTGGCCCTGCCGAGACAGAGATCTGCACCAGCAAAGGAAATGCAGCCTCTGTTTAGTTTACTGGGAAAGACTTTCCGTTATTACAAATTCCAGTTCCTTCACCTTTCTCTTCATCACATATATTCTTGCTAAATTCAGAGATCAATTTGCACCCTGACCTAGATCAGAAAAAGTGGGGGAATGTGATGGACGGGAGCACTGTGGGACTTAGGGTGCAGAGGGGACACAGTGTCTGACACCTGCTCTGTGATGAACCATCTGAAGGAGCTGGTCTCAGTCACTGGTGGAATCCTCTAGAAAGTCTCAGTAAGGAATATTGGACTGGAAGTGACTTAGGGAAAGAGCTGGACGGTTAGTGGGTACTTTGTCGGTGAGGACACTCACTTTGTATACCAATTCCATAGCTTCCCATAGCTGTAATGCTATAATGGCCTTATTATCTAAAGAATAACATTTTTTGTCTTTAAATAGAGGACCATAGAAGTAGCCCAAGGTAACACACTTTCCTTGTATGCATCTAACCATGGTTTGACCCCAGGCACACACATAGGAAGAGAGAGAGTCAGAGAGACAGAGAGGCAGAGGGAGATTGGAGTACAGTTTTGAATTTAAGGGAAAAAGATAAGCACTAATATGGAAATTGGCGTGTCCAGAGAGTGTGGTTAGTGACACATTAGTAGTTTGGGTTGGACATAATTATTTTTTAAATCAAGTTTTACCCCGACGTACCGTCACCCACATTGCATGCTCAGTTAACAATTATGTGGACAATATCGCAGGGTTTGTGTAACTGGGGGTTGTCTATTTCCTTGCTTTGTTTCTTTATTCTCCACATATGAATGAAATAATGTTCATTTTTTCTTTTTTTAGTTGTTCTTTGACATCTATCTGTGCGAAGGGTCGAAACTGGTTTTTGAGCATCTATCTGTTCAGGGTTTACTCCTGCCTCTGTGCTCAGGGACTGCTCTCAGTTGGGTTCCTGGGACCACGTGGGCTGCTGAGGATAAAACCCACATCAGACACATTCAAGGTGAGTTTCTTACTCACCTTTCTCTCCAGCCAATTGTGATCTTTAAGAGAACTCCCTCATACATAATTTTTTTTGCTCTACTTCTCTACTCTTAGGTTTGTATTTATCTTTGACACTTAATTATGATGTGTTTTGAAGTTTTTCTCTTTGGACTTATTTGAAAATCTTAAAGCTTCCAGAGTTGAAGTACAGTGGGAGCAGCATTTGCCTTGCATTCAGTCGACCTTGATTCGATCCCCAGTATCCCGATCCCCAGTATCCCGTTCCCAGGTCCCTGAGCCCTTGAGGAGTAAATCCCAAGTGCAGAACCAGGAGTAATCCCTGACGCCACTGGGTGTGGCACCAAAACAAACAAACAAACAGCTTCCTGGATCTGAATGTATGAATCAAGCCTTACCTTGGAGATGTTCTTTTTTTTTTAATTTTTATTTTTTTATTAAATCACCATGTGGAAAATTACAATGCTTTCAGGCTTAAGTACCTTGGAGATGTTCTTACCTTAAATTATCTCTCCAAAATGTAACCCCCTATTCTCTTTTCTATGAGACCCTTATAATAGGGATATTTCTCTTCATGCCAAACCATCTCTGGTAGTATCTTCATTTAACATTTTTGTGGTTTTTTTGTTTTCAGTGTAATAGAGATTTTTTTCTTTTTTCTTTTTATTTATTTATTTTTTTATCAGTGAATCACTGTGAGGGTACAGTTACAGATTTACACATTTCCATGTCTGCGTTTCCATCATACAATGTTCTGAATCTTTGAATGCATCTTGTTCAAATACTCAGATTTGTTTCCCAGCTTCTGTCATTCTGACGCTTAAGATTCACATGGGTGCTTCTCTCCTTCTTGGCTATCAAGGTTTAGTCAATCAGGGAGTTATTCACTACTAAATAATTACTAAGTAATTCATGACTAAAATTGTGAGTCTGACCAGATCTTGTCTCTGGTCAGATTTCTGATAGTTCTACGAGGGACAGAACTTGTGCATGCTAGTCATATGTGTGAGGGACGGGGGGGGGGGGGGGGGGGAGGGGGGAGGGCTAATTCTGCTCTCTGGTTCTCTATCTTTTTTTGTTTGTTTGTTTTGGATTTTGGGTCACACCCGGCGATGCACAGGGGTCACTCCTGGCTCTTCACTCAGGAATTACCCCTGGCGGTGCTCAGGGGACCATGTGGGATGCTGGGATTAGAACCCGGGTCGGTCGCGTGCAAAGCAAACGCCCCACAGGCTGTGCTATGGCTCCAGCCCCTCTGGTTCTCTATCTTAACGAGAGCTTCTTTCTCTCTCTCTTTCTCTCTCTTTCTCTCTCTCTCTCCCTCTCTCTCCCTCGTTTCCTCTGAAAACATCTATCATACCTGGCTGTATGCTCTCTCCCTTGTGTAAGCTTCTCCGCCCTCCTCTGTAGAACAGATCAGCCAAAAGTGAGGTGCAGGGATGTGTTGGCTTAGCTCTGTCATTTTATTGCTCATGAGGCCACACTCAGTTCTTCCTGGGAGTCTCTCAGCAGGTAGGTATGAGCAGCTTGGTTCCTGACTTACATTTTTAAATTAGAAACCATATTAAAATTATAAGAGTAGAAAAAGATATATGATAAGCCTCATAAATCTAGCCATACAACATTGTACCATTCTATATCTTCTCTAATATCACGGAGCAAATTCCACACTACAAGTGAATATTAGTGGAAATTCTCCACAATGTACTCTATTCTAACATTTAAATCATAATAGCATGATTTTACCATAAGTAAAGTCAAATTAGATGCCAACTTGCATTTGGTTATGATTTTGTATACTATATATATATATTCCAAAATATATCTGTGTCAGACAATTTATGTACTTTGCATTGACATATATGCCTCTTGTTACATATGTATTTTTTTCTTTTGACAGTCTGTGGTGAAGTTATCAAACCAAAGTCACTTGGATATTCCCTACTTGACATAATTTCATCACCTTTTTGACCTTGTATCTGTTTCATAACAAAAAGAACCAAATGGCCAGATAATTTGAGAGAAGGGGACACAGAGACCCAGAGACTGTGACTGGTGATTATCTGGTCCCACTCTCACTTGGCAGCTGATTCAGGATCTGAAGAGGAGAAAGCAAAAACAAATTTGTGGTACTGGAACTTGCTGAGAAGCTGGAAAGAGGTCAGCTTTCCTCAAGACGTGAGTACTAAGAAGAACTTTACTTCTAACCTTAGAGTAGCTGGAGAACTAGAACATTCTAAGAAACTTTCTCAGTTAGCCCTATTCCAGAGCAATGGCGTTTGCAGCTTTCCTGGCTGACATCCAAGCAGAGGCCAGCTGCCCACGCTGTCTGGATTACCTGAGAGACCCAGTGACCCTTGAGTGTGGCCACAACTTCTGTGAAGCCTGCATCCACCAGTGCTGGGTTGACCTACAGGACGTCTTCCCGTGTCCCGTCTGCCTCCACCACTGCCCTGACAGGAACTTCAAGAGGAACAACCAATTATGTCACATCGCTGAGGTCCTTAAGCAGCTCCGCACTGGAAGGAGTAAGAGGAAATGGCAGGCAGAGGAACCCCTGTGTAAGAAGCACAGTGAGGCCCTGGACCTGTTCTGTGAGGAGGACCAGCAGCTGTTGTGTCCCCAGTGTCGAGTCTCCGCTCAACATCAGGATCACCACCTGATCCCCACTGAGAGAGCTGCAGAGAGTCAAAGGAAGAAGCTCAAAGGATTCACAGAACTTCTGAAGACAAAGATCAGGGATGCTAAAAGCGGGTGTGAAAATCAAATTGCACAAAGTGTGGAAAGGAAGTTGAAGATAGAAACCTGGAAGGAACAACTACGCTCTGAAATTGAGCAGTTCAAAATTTTCTTGAACAAAGAGCAGTTTTCAATTCAGGCCAGATTGCTCAAAAGACAGAGAGAGATGGAAGAAAAGCTAGCGCAAAACAAGAGCCAAATTTTAAGCGATATGGACATGGTGAAAACTCTCTTGCGTGACATAACAGAGAAGTGTTTGCAGGCTGACCAGGATTTACTAGCCAGTGTTGAGGACCTGGAGAGCAGGTATGAAAACCCGCCCTCCCCCGCAGTCTCCTCATATGAACTGGAGAAAGAGAGCTGCCCTCTTCCTCCTCATTATGTTGGTCTGCACAAAATGATGAGCAAATTCCAGGTGGGTTTGACACTGGATCCTGAGACCGCCCATCTAAATCTGACTGTCTCCAAAGATAGAAAAAGTGTCAGCCTTGGAACAAGTTTCCCGCCCCTGCTGGACGACCCCCATGTTGACAAGATTACTCCTTTCCCAGCTGTGCTGTGTTGTGAGGCCTTTGATGGAGGCAGGCATTTTTGGCAGATTGAAGTGAGAGGCATAGGCGAATGTTCCCTAGGAGTGTGTAAAGAATCCTTCCGTGATCGGCTTTTCACACTTCCCTTCTCTGAAAATGACTTATGGCAATCGGATGTATCCTTGACTGTCCCTGGTAATTTGCGCATTGAACAACCAGAACAATTTGTGAGAATAAGAATTGGTGTTTTTTTGGATTATGAAATGGGAGAAGTTTCTTTTTATAATTTGTCCAACAGATCATACTTGCATAGGCTCACTGGTACATTCTCAGGAAAAGTAATACCATATTTTGCTATTGGACCTTTATCGAATTCTCTTGAAGTTCATATGGTTACAGACTAATGATGTGAACATACTAGAGGATAATGTGCGATATGTTATGTTTCCTTCCTCTGCTGTTGAAAGGGTCACTATAAATAAAGATTTTTACACAGCTGCTAAAAGCCTTCTTTTTTTTCTCCTTTCATCTTTGCCTGAGAAAATTGACAGGAGAGCCTTTTGTATCAAGGGAATCTCTTAAGCCAAGCAAGACCCTAGTAATGCTAGAATCATCACCACATGCAGCCACCAGTCCCCAGAACACCTGAAATGCTTGTTTTGGGCAACTTTGGTCCTTTGGGGACCTACTTTGTATTTTTACCTCATGTGTTTCCAGCTTATCATTATTTGCCCATCATCATCTCTGCTTCCAGAACTCCTAGACACTTTCTTTTCTTTTTTTAAAAAAAGAATTATTGAATCACCATGTGGAAAGTTACAAAGTTCTCAGGTTTATGTCTCAGTTATACAATATTCAAACACCCATCCCTTAACCAGTGCCCATATTCCACCACCAAAAACCCCAGTGTACCTCCTGCCCACTCCCACCCACCCCCAACTGTATAACTGATGAAGTTCGCTTCATTTTCTCTTTACCTTGATTACACTCCATATTTCAACACAAAACTCACTATTGTTGTTGGAGTTTCCC